>NC_052054.1:11176896-12376896 GCF_903992535.2 Arvicola amphibius
CAGGGTGACCAGAACAGGAGAACTCTAGGAAGAGGAAAGGTTCAACCTGCAGTCATCACTCAGATACAGAGGAAGCAAGATGAGAATTCCTCACTGACAAAAGGTGCCAAGCCACGTGGCTAACACAGAGAAGGATTATGGGTTAATGTAAGATGTAAGAATTAGTTAATAAGAAGCTTAAGCTAATAGGCCAACAAGTTTTAATTAATGTAGGTCTCTGTGTGTTTCTTTGGGACTGAACAGCTGCAGGACTGGATGGAACAGAAATCTCTGTCAACACACAGATATTTGCATTATGATTCATAACAGTAGCCAAAGTAGTTATAAAGTAGCAACGAAAATAATTTTATGGGTGGGGGTCACGACAATATGAGGAACTGTATTTGAGGGGCGCAGCATTGGGAAGGTTGAGGGCCAGTGATCTAGAGGGTGGAATAATATTTCTAATATCAAATTACTAATAAAAATCATGATAAGAGCTATGAAAAAAAACAAGGTATCTCAGAATAACCAGGGGGAGAATCTAGTTAGATTGTTAAGTTTTCTGAAAGAGACACCTGAGGTCACTGCATTTTTATAATAAATTTATTTTTTAAAATCTGGGAAAACCCAAGTTTGAGGGTTGGAGACCTGAGAGCTGGTGTTTCAGGTCGGTAGAGGCAGGGCCAGGGAACAGGCACCCAGTAGAAGGGTATCAGTATCAGTGTTTAGTAACTGGGGACACTGAGGGATGGGGAAGGCAAAAAAATGGGGGAAGGCAAGGAAGAATGGGGGAGGGTAAAGAAGGATGGGGGAGGGTAAGGAAGAATGGGGAGGGCAAGAAAGGAATGTGGGAAAGTCAAGGAGAGGAGGTCAAGAAGAGGAGGGGTAGAGCAGGGAGAAGGAGAGGGAGGGAAGGAGAAGAGGGGTAGGGCAAGGAGACGGGAAGGCAAGGAGATGAGGAGCAGGGCAAGGATAGGAAGAGTAAGGAAGGAAGAGAGAAAGTAAGGGCAAAGGAGACATTACTATATACAAATCTGTTGCTCTGTAGCCAAATCTACATCATAGTAATGAAAATTTACATTTATTCATTTTTATTTTAATAAGAGAAGTTTAATTATATTCTGTGTAATCTGTAATTGGCAGGAACCTTTAAGACTCATTTTAGAGAGATCTGTCTAGATGATATTAAAAGAAAATACTTTAGCATTTAGTGAGTTAAACCACCCCAGATCCAAATGACGGATTTCTCAGTGCAGGGGCTGACGTTGAGAGCCAGAGGCCTCACAAGAATATCCTCCTTATGTCTTTGGTGCTGGTTTTCCTTCACAGGAACATGACTGGCTGGGGTTTGTCAGGGGCCTACGGTTTTGAGGACTGAACTGAGATTGCCCTGGCAGGAGGAGCCACTATCTTCTGTCCTTATCTGTAAGAATCCTTGGATACTTTGCACAGGATAGGTTAGCTTCCTATGGCTGCCATAGCAAATAACCACAAACAAAGTGGTTTACACAGCAGACACTCACTCATTCCGCTCATGGTTCTGGAGGCTGGAAGGATGGACCAATGTGTCGTCAAGACCACATGCCTTCCTTGGAGGCTCTGGGGGAGAGTCCTTTCTTTACCCATAAATGTGTAGTACAATAATAAAAATCCAGAGACAGATATTGGGGTTCAAACTGAAAGACCAGAGAAGCAAAACAGTCAAGTCACTAGTTCTTACCTCTACAAAATCTTCAGACTGAAAAGAGTGAGTTCCTGTCTCATCCCATCTCTTAGTCCTCTCTAGTGTTGGGATTAAAGGTGTGCACCACCGCCGCCCAATATCTACGGCTAACTAGTACGGCTGCTGAGATTACAGGTGTGTGCCACCACTGCCTGGCCTGGGTGGCTGACTAGCGTGGCTAGTTTTGCTCTCTCATCTTCATGCAAGCTTTATTTATTAAAACACAAATAATAGACCACTATCATTTCTTTCTGCACAGCACGTCTCTCTCATCTCTTCTTCCAAGGTCACGTGTCCTCCTCTTCTTTTTCTGGGCTAGTTCTCTGCTTCACTCTTGTAAGGAGGCTGCTACTTGATTTAAGGTCCATCCAGATAATATAGGACACGTCCATCTTCTGATCTTTATTTAAGTCCATTTGCATTGGTCTTCATTGAATGAGGTTCCAGTCACAGGACTTAGAAATTGGGGTGTGGACATGCCTTTTTTAGTGTGGGAAACACATTCAACTCCCAGTGTTTCATTTTATTTTATTTTTTAACTTATGTGTATGTGTGTAGATTTGTCCACCTGAGATGACTGCCCACAGAGGGCAGAAAAGGGTGTCAGATCCCCCTGGTTCTGGAGTTGCAGGCCATCCTGAGCCACCTGACATGGGTGCTGGGAACTAAAGTAGGGTCCTCTGGAAGAGTGGGAGATACTCTTGACTGGTGAACTCTCTTTCCCACTCCCACCACACATAGTTTTTGATGAGGTTTCTATGTAGAATAACATACCCTGTATAACCCTGTAATGGACTATTTGTCCCTACCAAAACTCCCTTTGAAATGGAGTCCTTATTGTGCTGGCATCAATACTTTACAATTGCATTGGGAGGGGCAGCCTTAGGAGGTCAATAAGGTTAAATGATACCATTAAGGGTTGAGCCTAATCCACGGGACTGTGGCTTTACTAGAAGAGGAGAGGGCTGAGCTAGGTGTTGTGATATCTGTGACCCTCCTTGCCATAAACACTGTAATACCTGGGAACTCTGCAAAGTTCCTACAGCAAGAAATCTTCAGACACCGGAACCCTGTGTTGGATTTCCCATCCTCTGTAGCCATGGGCTGTGCAATCCCATGTTCACACGCAGGGATTCAGGCTGTGGCGTTCAGTTATAGCAGCAGAAAAAGGAAGAGGACAATTCTCAGTGTTCTTGAGTATAAAAGCAAGGCCGAGGCTTGGTTGTTCACATACACCAACCTCCCGCTTTCAGTCAATGTTTAAAGAAAGTCACTTAGTGAGTTCATCCACTCGCTGAAGTAGCAAGTTATCTGAGCTGTGTTCCTGCTTCGCTGGAACAAGTGTACCAAAATGACACACAGCCAGCCAGAGGGTCTGGAGGTACACAGCTCTGGTGTTGGCCTTGAGGATGGGGCTTCTTGGGTAAGGGAGAAGAAGTGGGGTTAGGAATTGGTCATGGAGACCATGGCAGCCTCCATCTCTGAGTAGAAACCAGAAAAGGGGTTACGAAGCCTGGGATGGGGCCAGATCTTCATGGAGTTTCTGACGAGGGAGGAAAGAAAAGTGACCAGGGAAGAGGTCCTTCAAGATGATCTCATCCGTGGCTTACTTAATCTGTCACAGAGGAAAGTTAGCCTTCCAGGACTATTTCTGATTTTCTGCCATCGCTGTCCCCAAGCCCCAGGAGGTAAGGGATAGGAGATACCCAGATAGAAGAACTGCATTTTAAAGTGCTCTTTTCTAGGGACCTCAAACTAATTGCCGGTTTGAAAGGGGTTTGTCTTGCAGAGTTAGCTGCTCTTTTTTTTTTCTTGTTTTTCATTTCTCTTCTTTTTTTAACTGTAGAACCTCAGTTCACAAATGTCAGGACTACACAGAAAATTAATGTGAAGGTCTCCTAGGTCACGGGAGTCATTTTCCACTGTCACATGACCCAACTTGTCACAGTAGGTTGACCTTGGATCCCCCAGGGTTCCTGAAAGTGGAGGATTTTGAAGGTCAGTCCCAGGAGCTGCATGAGAAGAGGCCCTCGCCTGTTCTGACTAGAAAAAGGCTCATTTCTTTTTACCTACACAGCCCACACTGGCTCTCCTGATCACCTTTAAGGAGGAGAACAAGCAGCAGGATCTAATGTGTGTAGGACAGTTTCTGTGTGCCGGGGGTTTTAGCGTTTTCCTCATTTACTCTTAGTTAACGAGAGTAGAAACTCTGCTTTGGCTAAAGACTGCGCAGTCAAGGCAACAATGAGGCTCTGCAATGTGGGCTGACTCTCATGTCCGAGGCTGAAGTCCCTGAGGCCTCACCTCTCTCCTTACTCACATCTTATGATCGACTATCCAGATTCCCATCCTAACTCACCCCTCCCCCCCAACACACACATATACGGATTCTTCTGCAGGCACACTGGTAGTTTCTCCTTTGGGTCCTAGTTCTTCTCCTGCTTTTCCTTCTGGTACGTTCTATTTCTGTCTTGGCCTATATGCTTCTTAACATCTTAGTCTTGATCTAAGAACATCTACTTTATGGTCCTTCCCAGAGGAGCCCACTTGGACCTACCACACGCCTCATCATCTCACCCATTACATCTTCTTCACGGCCTCCACCAGCTCTCTGTGTCTGTCTACTCACTAGTGAGCAAATTTCTTATTTATCACCATGCTGCTGGCAGGTTTTATAGTGAGACACACACACGCACACACGCACGCACACACACACACGTGCATAAATATTACATAAACAAGCATACACATATATAATGAATGAATGAAAAAAATCAATGAATGGGTTTATGACCTTCTTAGTGGTATTTAGGCATTCAGGCAACACTTCATGACTGACTACGAAGCTTTTTCTTCAGACCTGAGAAAGTGTCTCAGCACACATCCAGATCTGCCCAAGAGAAGCAGATGAACAAGTGCACAGCACGGGGAAACAAGGAGATCAGGCAATCCAAATGGCCAGCCTTGGTTTTAGTACTTGTTTTTCCAGTCTGTTAGCTGTAGCCTCCTGCATTTGGCCTGGAGCAGCTGCAGAGATGGCGGGAGACCCATGCAGAGGTGTGTGTGAGGGAACACTGTGTTGGTTTTTAGCTGTCTGTTAACGCAAGAGCTGCCAGTTGTGGAACTCTGCTGCTGGTGTAAGGGCTATAACCTACTCAGAGCACTCAGTGCTTCAGCATGGAATGCCCCGAACTGAGTCTGGTACCTCTCTGGCAATGCTCTCCCAGTGTTTGCAGTCTCACCCATGGTCCCCAACTACTGGCGACATAAGTCATGTATTAGATTTACCAAGGTCCTTTATTTCACTTCCAATCCTAAAGGAAGGAGGTCCTGTTGAACCAACCTCCCAGCCCTGCTTATCTTTTAGCTTTTACTCTTGTCAGCAGGTGTATGATCTCCTTCTTACCTGCTAATGCATGCTCATACTGAAGGGCATGCAGATTCCACAGTGCGTCATACTCCATAGTACGTCATACTACTCCACAGTGCATCATACTACTCCACAGTGCATCATACTACTCCACAGTGCGCCATACTACTCCACAGTGAGTCATACTACTCCACAGTGCGCCATACTACCCCACAGTGCATCATACTACTACACAGTGCATCATACTACTCCACAGTACGTCATACTACTCCACAGTGCGTCATACTACTCCACAGTACGTCATACTACTCCACAGTGTGTCATACTACCCCACAGTGCATCATACTACTCCACAGTATGTCATACTACTCCACAGTATGTCATACTACTCCACAGTGCATCATACTACTCCACAGTGCGTCATACTACTCCACAGTACGTCATACTACTCCACAGTGCGTCATACTACTCCACAGTGCGTCATACTACTCCACAGTGCGTCATACTACTCCACAGTGCGTCATACTACTCCACAGTACGTCATACTACTCCACAGTGCGTCATACTACTCCACAGTGCATCATACTATTCCACAGTGCATCATACTATTGCATAGTGCCTCATACTTTCCCATGATGCATCTATCTGACTTTTCTGTTTCACAGTTTTGTGGCTTTGTTTTCATACCCCTTGGCATGGCTTCTTATTCTAAAAGCTCCTTGAGTTCCATTCAAATTTGAATGTTTATATCAATGTTCATCTTCCCATTGCAACCTTTTCTGTCTCTTTCACTTGTCAGATTGGCCACTGCTGTCTGTGAGCGCCTAGCACATTCTGTCTGTAATGCCCAATCATTTCCTTAGTGCCCAGCAGAGAACATCACCCCCAGTTCTCTCTATCTGCTTACTAATGGAGGTGACAATCCACAGGTGGCTGGGCTTAGCTGGCTCACTTCACTCTGCCACCAAAGCTATAACTTGGTTATACATTTCAGATTTCACTGCCCTAGCCCTCAAGTCAATGCAGCGGAGAAGCCAAGAAGCCTGGAATTTCAAAAATCATGATGGGTGATCTCAGAGTGTGTCACGGATAATCTTCACATGAATAATTGAAAGTTGACTGTGGCATCATCAATTAGTCATGGAGGTCAGTCTTGTTTCATTAGACTGTAACTTCCTGCAGGTACAGCTTCTGTTCATCTATGTCTGAATTAATTTTTTTTAAAAGTACGTTGTCAAAAATAGTATGGGTGCTCAGAATGCTGAGAATCAATTCATCAAGTATATCAGGTTCCCGAGTGACCATAGGCGAAGCTGGTGTTCAGGAAGCCCATTTGCTCTCATTAATAAAACAATCTTATCCATATTAAAGTAACAGTAGATGGAAGATAGAAAAGGATCTATTAGTGTGGTCCGGCTGTGGCCCTCTAAGATCATTCCTTCCTTCACAGAGCTCATGAATAATAAAATAAATCGGCGTGACACCAGGGAATAAGCTGTAAAGTGTCACAAAATGCCAGGAACAAAATCCACCCAAAGTGCTCTTTTTCTTCCCGAGGACAAGCCTAAAAGAACTTTTCTGATTACCCGACAGTCCATTTAATCCCCAGGAAACATTCCTTTGTTAGAGTTTCAAGGAGAATTACTTGAAATAATCCTTTGTACAATGTGCCTGGTTCTATTTTAGTTTTAAAATCGTGTCCCCTTTCTTTTTGAATTTGTTAAAAAAAAAAAAAAAGACGACATCTAATCAATGGCCGAAAAGAAGTGGTATGGCCCAGCCTGAGTTTCTTTCTCTCCAGGATGAAGTTACCTTTTGTGCAGGGACTCTTAAAAGACTTGAAAGATTCCAGGAGCCGAGAAAGAATAATAAAAAGCCCTGAATGTTATAATTAAACTGTATAGACTTAACCATCTCTCTTGAGTATTATTCAAGAAAAGCAAGTTTTTTTTTGACCAATTTTGTGTGTGATGCTCATAGTGACCTAGATTTTAGGAGCAATGGACATTTCTCAGACAAATGCTTGCAAGGATTCCCAGCCTCTGGTCAAGAGGAGGCATGGCCCTCCTAGTATCAGGCCTTGTTAGATACTTATCAACAGGACAGTGGCAATGAATGTTTAAGGCAAGAGTTTTGTGTCCTGGGAGCCATTTGAATATGCCCATGCCATGGCTGAAAATGTATCAAACACAAAAAGAAAACAGATCAAGGGCATTTAAACTCAAGAAATAAGGTGACGATTAGGTTTACATGTGGACTGCCAAGTGCAGTTAAGAGCTCTCGGGTGAGTGTGCTGGAGGCCACCCACCCCTGCCTGCTTCCAGAGTGTGGCTGGTAGACGTTTACTCAACTTGGGCCCAGGGACCCAACTGTACTTTTCTACTGTTTCTAATTGAAATAGTTTATGTTTTTCTATCTTTCTCCCATGTTTCCTCTCTTCCTACTCTTAATGGTGGGTAGAGAAGTGGGTGGGGAGCAAGGAGAACTTCAGTACCGTTCAAACAACTCTACTCATTTTTTTTCTACTGAATGGTTCAATCCCAAATCCAAATGCCAAATGAATGAATTAATGATCAACAAGGATACCACAGTCCAATTCACTGCATAGATACCTCTTTTCCTTTCAAAAATAGATTGCTTGATTTTTTTCTCTTCTCAGAGGTTTTTTTGGTATTTAAACAGAAACATAAGAGTCAACCATAGAGTCACTTATTTGAATATTGAAAAGGTTCTAATTTTTGAGTGACCAGTAGAAAGGATGATCTGTGAACTATTAAGGTTAGAAACTTGCCCACACTTTCACTTGTTCAGAAGACAGCATTTTTCTTAGAGTTTTTTTTTTTAAATCCCATTTATAAGCGCATGGAGGGAGAATGGTGAATTCCATGAGTGCATTTTAAAACAAACGTTTAGTTAAAAATAATATCCAATTTGGCTTTAACCAGAGCATGGCAGAAATAACAAAAGGCAGTTAATGTGATCTGAACTGAGAGCTTGTGAGAAGTTACCAGCACATTATCTTCGTATCTTTAACCATGAGGACTTCTCTCGCAGAAATGGCTCTTGACAAAGTTAAGTGGTCCTATACATTGTTTGGGAAATTGCCCTTATTTTGTGCGCTTCTTGTTCAAGTAATGGAACCCACGAGCAGTAGATAATTGTAGCAGCCTCATCTATCAAATAATATTAGAAGTCAACAGCTATAATCTGAGCCACTTGCTTTCCACAGATTTTCTCTATATTTTTGGTTCAAATTGTCAGTTGTTACCTGTAAGTGTCCCCATTCCCTGTGGTTGATAGAAGCAGAAAGATTTAAGTAAATCAGGAGGTGAACAGCGTGCTGCAGCTGGCATACCACGGCAGATGAGAACGGCTCCCTGAATAGGGAAAAATCACGGTTCTTTGTGCTGCGCCGTATGCTACTATTACTGGTGCAGTGGCTGAGAGGAAGGGTGGTGTTTGAGAGATAGTCCGGGCAGTTAAAAACTGGGTTTTAAGAGGGTCAGAAATAAACCTCTCATAACTGGATGGCAAACACATGCGGCATTTCAGCATTCTGACCCTGACCCTCTTTCACTAATCTGGCGTAGCCCTGAATTGAAAGAGGGTATTCTCTATAAAAGCTTGGTTATTGGTACATTGTTTACTATATATAGTATATAATACTTCTTTCCTGCTTAGGTTTAACTGTTAACTTGACACAACCTTGAGCCATTTGAGAAGAGGGTGATGCTGTGGGATATGCTTTTGCATATGCATTGATTGGCTAGTAGCCAGGCGGGAAGTATGAGGGGGACAACCAGACTAAGAGATTTCTGGGAGGAGGAAAGGCAGAGATGCAGTCACCAGCCAGATGCAGAAGACACAAGATGAGAAGGCCTTTCTGAGAAAAGGTACCAAGCCATGTGACTAAACATAGATAAGAATTATGGGTTAGTTTAAGAGGTAAGAGCTAGTTAATAATAAGCCCGAGCTAATAGGCCAAACAGTTTATAATTCATATAAGCCTCTGTGTGTTTTTTTTTTAAAACTGAACGGCTGTGAGACTGGGTGGGACAGAAGCTTCTGTCTACAGAAAGGTAGCTGAGAAATTGCCCAGATCATGTTGGCCAATGGCATGTCTGTGGGGGACTGCTTTGATTATTAATTAATGAAGGAGAGCCCAGTTCACTGTGGGATATACCATCCCCTGGTATTTATAGGGTTGTGGGCTGAATAAGAAAGCTAGGAGAGCATAAGCTAATGAGAAAGCCGCCAGGCAGCATTCTTCTATGGCTTCTGCTACACTTCCCTGACTGTGAGCAGTTTCTCTAATTAGAGGCAGTGCTACAAGGAATAGCAAGTCCTGCCTTCAGATTCCTGCCCTGGCTGCATTCAGTGATAAACAGTAACCTGTGGGTGTAAGATAAAATAAAACAACTCCTCTCAGTAGCTTCTGGTCAGTGTTGAATAACAGTAACAGCAATAAAAACAGGACACTGAACTATCCTATCCTGTCCTAAACATCCATCCTAACCTACCCTATGATACCCTATCCTATACTAACCATCCATTCTGTCCTATACACATCATCGTATCCTACCAATCCTCTTCTACGCTATTGTATCCAGTCCTAACCAATCTTATTTTATCCTAGCCTAGCCTACTCTGTCATATACAATTCTACCTAATTCTATCCAACTTATATTATTCTATCCTATCCTACACTACCCCACCCAATCTATCCTATCTAATCCTTTCCCTTTCATCCCACCCCATCCCATCCTATATATTCTATCCATCCAACCCTACCCTACCCTACACTATCCTATCCTATCCTATCCTATCCTATCCTATCCATCCTATCCTATCCTATCCTATCCTATCCTATCCATCCTATCCTATCCTATCCTATCCTATCCTATCCTATCCTATCCTATCCTATCCATCCTATCCTATCTATCCTATCCTATCCTATCCTATCCTATCCTATCCTATCCATCCTATCCTATCCTATCCTATCCTGTCCTATCCATCCTATCCTATCCTATCCATCCTATCCTATCCTATCCATCCTATCCTATCTATCCTATCCATCCTATCCTATCCTATCCTATCCTATCCATCCTATCCTATCCTATCCATCCTATCCTATCCTATCCATCCTATCCTATCCTATCCTATCCTATCCATCCTATCTTATCCTATCCATCCTATCCATCCTATCCTATCCTATCCTATCCTATCCTATCCTATCCTATCCATCCTATCCTATCCATCCTATCCTATCCTATCCATCCTATCCTATCCATCCTATCCATCCTATCCTATCCTATCCATCCTATCCTATCCTATCCATCCTATCCTATCCATCCTATCCATCCTATCCTATCCATCCTATCCATCCTATCCTATCCATCCTATCCATCCTATCCTATCCTATCCTATCCTATCCTATCCTATCCTATCCATCCTATCCTATCCTATCCATCCTATCCTATCCATCCTATCCATCCTATCCATCCTATCCATCCTATCCATCCTATCCTATCCTATCCTATCCTATCCTATCCTATCCTATCCATCCTATCCTATCCATCCTATCCATCCTATCCTATCCATCCTATCCATCCTATCCATCCTATCCTATCCATCCTATCCATCCTATCCTATCCTCTATAAACTTAGTTATAGATGTAAAATATTCATGATATAAAGGAAAATGTTAATTATTCTTAAATCATTATTGTAAATATCTTTGATTTGTTTTCTGAATAAAATCAACCTTGTAAAATTTCCCAAAACAATTGCATATATTTACACATAAAAGATATATCCTGAATTAATATAATTGATTATAATTATATATTATATTAAAAATTATATGATTATATCATGCCTATTGCAAAATGCCTTGAATTTCTCCCACTTAATGTATTTTTGTGTTCATAACTATTCATTTATAACATGACATTTGATTGGCTGCAATATATCCCATTAATTACATTCTCTACTATTGGGCAATTAGAAGATTTAAAATGTTTTCCATTGTCAATAATTCTTTAAAGAATTACCTTGGTAGCTAAGACCTGACCAATGTCTGTGTTAACTTTTTAAATTCAAACCAGGAGATTTAAATTTGTTGAAAAGGATCGTGCATAGAAGAGGCGAGGCCAGTGCCTGCTTCATGAGCCTTGTGAGGAAGTCCCTGCTTCAGTCTCTCCCTCAGGACCAACTCTGCCAGTCAGCTCCAGGTTGGCACAGCCAGAGAGTCAGGTGAAGCAAGGGTTAGGGTGGCGCGCTATGAGTCCTTGGCACCTTTGTGTGGTAGCACTCTGGAGGAAGCTCTAGGAGAAAGCATGCCCTGCATTTGAGAAGCAGAGCATTCCTGGTTGGGGAAGAACACACAGGGCCTTGGATGAGCAGGGTGGCCTGGCCAGTATTTGGCAGGTGAGGATAAATGGTTAGATGGGGCTTAGATGTTTTGTCTTAGTGCTGTCTCACTAGCTACCACAGAATCTAAATTGTGTTGTTCATTTTAATGCATTTAAACTGTCTTCTCTCTCATTGTGTTCTGCTATGGAATAATTATTAGTGTAGCTTTCCCAATAAAATTGTAAATTCTTAGGGGATAAGAACAACGTAGGTCCCCAGAGGACTGTAGGGCCAGTGGAGAGAAAACCTAATTAGGGGAGGCAGGTAAACTCCCCCTCCCCCAACGCTGAGAGCACCCAGTGTGTGGTTTTGATTTTATACATGATTTTGCTTAAGAGAGAGATCTGGGACTATTAACACCACCCCTGCCTCATTTGAAACTGCTTGTTTAAACATTCAATGCAAATGATCAAAATTCCTTTATTTTATTTATTTATTTTCAGGGATATTATTTTTGGGCCATTGAAGTGACTGGTAATTTCCCAACTTGACTAATTGATCTCCCACCACAAGCCCTTCTGGTGCAGGTTTGTCATTAGAACCCGTGGGTGCTTGGAAAATGGGAAAAGGCTGTTGGCATCCCTTGGCAGCCCTTTGCTGGTAGGATGGCAGATAATAATTTATTCTCAGGGACTGGTCCTCCCGTGGCTTCTTGCACTGCACTCTGCCTAAGCAGAAGGCTGGATGAAAGAGCTGCTGGCGGTGCTTTGTTGCGCTCAGTGGTAAGGCATTTTACTCAACTGGAAATTTCCTGTACTGGGAACTCTGGGCCCAGTGGCAGCTGTGCCTGTAAGCCTCTGATTGTTGCAGCATCCTTTTTCTGGCTAATGGAAAAGCTGTGTTTCTGTTTCTTTTATCGGATAAGGGCACAGGGCCAGGACATGGATACATTTCTCTCACGTCCAGTGCTCCACCCACCATGCCCTCTGCTCCAAACAGTATGATTTTTCCTCTATGGCATCTTAGCAAATGTGTTTGCATAGTTCAGCAGTCATTCAGTACACTCACAGATGAAGGAAGGTGATAATTGATGCGGTTATATTATTGAAAACTAACAATTAATTAGAGAGCTGTCACATGGTTCTCCTCTGATGCGTGTTGTCTACACAAAGGTTGGAATTCAATAGCAGAGATTCAAAATGGCAGTCACATGAAGCTGTAGTATTTCTGGTGGGTAAAAATGCTTGCAATCAAGACGTTAGACTGTAGGCGAATGACATGGAAGGATGTCAGGCCATCCTTGAAATCATATAAGATTGACTGGAAAATTGGAAGTAGGGTTGTCTGAATATCCTTTTTTTTCTGGATAATTTATGGAAGTAGGAAAGAAGTGGGGAGATAACTGGATATATGTATCACTGTTAATGCATTATTCTCCAAAGTGGATCTGAACTGCTGGAGAGGGGCTGGGGAGATGGCTCATGGGGAAAGTGTTTGTCACACAAGCTTAAGGTCCAAAATTTCAATCCCTGCTATCCATATAAAAAGCTAAGTCTGGCAGCAGGTACCTGCAACGTCATTGCTGAGGTAGAGACAAACAGACCCTAGGGATTTGCTGGCTGGCTACTTCATCTAAGTGGTGACGCAGAGGTTCAGTAGGAAACTCTGTCTCATAAAATAAGGTAGAGAACTAATTGAAGAAGATATCCTGATACAGCCTGTGGTCTACACATGCATGTGAGCATACACATGTACAGACACACACACACACACACGCGCGCGCACACACACACACAGGCACACATACGTGCACACAAACACAAGGCGCTGAGGAACACTTGTTTAATGACTGTAGATTCGAACATAGTAATTTTTACAATAAATAGAGATGCAAGATGGACCTTGTATGGAAATTCTCACCTTGCTAATACCTAAGCAATTTGGCAGAAGGACAAACTAATTTAAGCAAATATTGAGTATGAAGATGATTTATTCAGGGACTACTATGCACCCAAGCCTCCCTGTGCTATTATATTACACACCAACACCACAAAGCACTTGTAGTTAATCTCACTTTATAGATGAGTAAACAGAGGCCCAGTTGGGTTAAATGAAAGAGCTAATAAGCGGTAAAGGTGAGGATCACACAGGTCGATGGGAAACTCCAAGCCAGTGTGCTCAAGTACTCAGCCACATCAGACCCTTCTCCGGAAGCAGACAGTGATCTGACTCACCGAATCTAAAACATGACTATGCTGATGACGCGATAGTGATATTTAATGCCTTTCAATTTCATCCCTCTAAAGGGATGAAAACCATTCATACGCATCTGATTCCTTGCCCTTTTTTTTGCATCTGTTTTGTGTGTGGAAGTTTATAGCCATGTATTGATTTTCTTCATTATCTGAGTCTTATGCACCTAATGATCCTTATTAGTATGTTTGGTGACCTTTAAAATTTTTGCAATAAGAATGCACCCTAAAGAGTTCACCCCAGTAGCCTTTGCCTGGTAAAATGCCTTCAGTGGCCACGCTACAGCCCTGTATACTCACACATGGGAGTGCTGTTTTTGCAATTACTGCTGGACTGACAGCTTCTCTGAGGTATTTGAATGATGCAACCTGTTCAAGTTTAATGCTATCTGTTATGAACTTGCTGCCTGCTGTTAATAGCTGGAAGGCATTGATTTTGTTTTCTCCTCTCTTATCTCAAGCCCATACATTTTGCTTGCGTTATTGACTGTTCTGATCATTTCATGCACCATCTCTTTAGAGGATGTATAAATCAATGTCAGCCATGAAACTTAAGTTGTTTATTAGGTGGCCATGTAGGTTTATACCTTCGAGGAAATCGTCTAATGTGGTTGGTGTCAGGTATTGCGAACAATTGTTGACCAGGTTTGATGAAAGAGGACAGCCTTGGAACATGTCACTGGTGGGGTAGGAAAGTTCATTCAATTATTTATTTGGGTCACATGTTCTACTTGACTGGCTGCACTTTTTAATGATGTTAATTAACTTCCTCAGGGTGTTAAATTAGTTTAGGACTGCTGTGATTATAGCATGACATAAATGGGGCTCTCTGTGCTAGGAGATGCGTTGGTGTTTTGCACACCAGAAGGGTATTTTGTACTGGATTAGTGCAAATGAAACGGTATTGCTTACATTTGAGCAGAACTCGATGGGAGACCCATCCAGACTTCAGATCAATTTCACACCTAAATCACAAAATCAAAAAACAAGTGCAGGAACTTGAAAGCCTGTCCATCATTTCATACAATTACAGAGCTCTTTCTACACTATCCAAAGAGCATCAAATTGCTCCTCTAATCCAATAAATCATGTTTTCCATAATTAAGGCAATTATGAAATATGCCCTGCAAAATTCATCCTTGAGGGTCAGATCCAATATACTCAAGAAATTCTTGAATTAATTTAGACCATATTTTCTCCATTTTTATGTGGTGTTTGTGTGTGTATGCACATCTGTGTGCAGTTACATACAGGTATGCGTGTGTATGTACATGTGATGCCAGAGGTTGGTGTTGGGTGTTATCCTTAGTGCTCTCCATATTATGTTTTGAGACAAGGTCTATTATTGAACTTGGAGCTTGATAATTTGGGTAGGCTGCCTGGCTAGTGAGCTTCTGAAGATCTGTCTTCACTCCCTTCCTCCAGTGCTAGGAGTACAGATGTACTCATCCACACCATTTTTTATTTTTTAAACCTGGGTAGTGGAGATCCTAATTTAGGTCTACATGTGCATGTGACAAGCCCTTTACTGATCAAGTTGTCTTTCCAGCCCTCTGTTCTACAATTTTCATAGTGCCTTTGAGACACTGCACTTGTGCAGAATTTGCAGAGCATGCTTCAAAGATGGACATCTTGGTGTAGGATTGTGCAGGGCCCTAGTACTCATGGTAAATTTCTGGAAGAATGCGTGTATCTGATAATATTCAGTGGCTGGAATATTATCCACATGTGGTGGAAAATTTATTTGGACAGGTCATTCTCAGCAAGTGGTTTCTTGGATTTACCTATGATCTCAAAAACCTGTTTGGAAGACAATATTTAAATTCAGAAGAAAAATGGCAATCAAAGAATCTTAAAGAATTTGTCATGAGCACTTTTTGATTCAATCTCATAAAATATAAGTTCAAGGAAATACTGTATTTTAAATTATACTTTTGTGGGAAGAGACGTCTTGTAGGAGAATTTAATTGTTTTTCCAAATAAATGTCCATCCTGCTCAACAGAATGTGTCTTGAAATATGGCACATTCAGAGAAAAGGATTTCAAAATATGATAGTTCTAGAGTAGAATGGGTCATGAGTCCAACAATAAGTCATTAAAAGAGCATAAGAGAGAAGCCATGAGGAGATGAAAGACCTATATTGCTGGAAAATACATACAGGTTGCTAGAAGAGAAAAGCCATCAATTATTTTCTCAGGAGTTTGCTTTTCATGTTCCACTACCAGTCTGCCAGCCAAGGTGGGCCCACTGGTGTAATAGTGGCATGACTATTATGGGTGGAACCCACTGCTTTATGATAGGATTTAAGGTCTGCTTCTTCATCATCGGTATATGCTTACTATTGTAAATCTAATCAAAAGCTGGGGAGGTCATGGTACTTCGTCAAAGGATGGGGATGTGCCCTGAGAAATGCTGTCTTCTGGATATGATGTGGCCATTATACTCATGAGCTGAGACCTGCTGTGGTTAACTGCAGAAGACTTACGTAAAGTTGAGCTTGTCAATATGCTAGCATGGATGGGGAAGGCTCATAAAGACTCAGTCTTAGCTGAGGAACTATTGGCAGTTAATGGCTGTCTAGGGAGAGTAAATTCATTTATTTTCAGTGTTGTAGCCACTGGTAAGTGACCCACAATCCAGTAAGTAGCCTTACCTCCATGCCCATGCAAACAAGCTCAATTAGACTCATTAGATTAATTTATAGACAACAGATTTATTTCTCACAGTGCCAAATAAAGGGTGATCCCTGTTGCCAGGATGGCACCATTTGCCGGTACCTTCTGAAGGAGGTAAATGCAGTGTGCTTATTTGTCAAAAATGACAGAGGGAAAAAAAAGGACAAAAGAGGCTGAACTCAGTCCCTTGAGATTTTACTAATCTGGGTCCACAAAGGAAAATTTCTCATGGTCAAATAATCTCCCAAAGGCCTTTCTCATAAAACCTTGGGGCTCACCATTCAGCATGATCTTTGAAGGACACATATATTAAATCATAGCATCCTATGGTATTAAAATATCTAGTATTCTGCTGCTCATATCTGCCTTGTATGATGCTGTAAATATTGATTTTCTCTACTTTTCTGTGATATTGAAAAGGTGCATGTCATTTACTATCACATGATATTAGGCAATAATTTAAAATTGCTATTTGACTTTTGACAATCATCATGTTGCCACACACTTTACAGTTCTTACAGTTTTGTCAGAGGATCTGCTTCATTATTAAAATATTTGCATTGAGAACCTATTGAAGTGAGTAGCTTTCTTCACGTCTTGAAAAGACTCATGTTTTAAGTCCCTGAGCTGATAACAATCCTGTCTCTCTATCATAGGAGGCGGGTTTCCTCACAGCAGCCACCTCCAAGGCCAAGGTCAACCAGAAGACCATCCAGCAGCTCCTGGAGAAGGGTCAGCCTATCTGTTATATCGTGGAGTAGCCCACCAAGTCCTGAGTGAAGAAATGCACATAATACCAGCCTGCACTAGACAGAAATCTTATTTATTGAGATACCGTTGCAGATGCCAACAGTCTCTCAGAGGCAGTGGAATCCTCCCTGTATTTTAAAGTGGAGGTGTCATGGTGTTTGGAACCATATCTTGCTCAGCTTTAAATCTGCTCCGCGGCTCAGCAAGCACAGGCATTCATTTACAGTCAACTTTCCAAATATGTTAAATCAAATTGCATGGTATCCTTTGCCATGAGAAAAATTCTGTTTTGTTTCACAATTTGGATACCAAATTGTGTATGCAGAAGAAATTGAAGCCATGGGAGAAGTCATTTCTACAAAGCCAAAATTCAGTGATTCTAACAGCCAGTGCTGGGAGAGCTGCTTATGCTAGCTACAGTATGCTTCTGAATGAAAATATGTTGTTTAGTGGATACTTCCAGGTTCAAATGCTTTCCTGGGGAATATAATGTTGAGCCAAACTTGCAGTGGGGGATACTTATTTCACTGTGTTCTTTTCAGTATGCATTTGGCTTCACTTTTAGCAGGGTTTGTTATTCAAGAATAGGATTAAAATACACTTTCATAATAAAACATGCTTCTAAAACTATTAAGAATTTAAAAGCACATGACTCATGTCGATCTGTCTTTCCATCATTCTGGTTACATGCTCACACAAGACGATGTGTCAAAAAGTACTTTTGGCATGGCTATGTACAACACATACTAATTTTGAAATCTGAAGGACTGTCATCATCTCACGAGTGTCAAATTCAGGTAATCAGGCAACATTTAATCTTGGCCCAGGTGATCTTGTTTGCCCCATAATTTGGCTCATGCATGCTTCTCGGATTTAGATCCCTTGATTTGATCTCTGTGCATAGGTAATCTTGCCACTCCTGTCACTTTGATATTATACTTTAGTGGGGAGCAGAATGGGAGAGTGGTGGTGGCTTTAGTGGGGATTAGATTGGACTGTTGGATCACTCCTTAGCTAGTGGGATGGCTGTCGTGAGCCCAGTTCAGCCACAGTTCTGTCGTCTGTTAGTGTGACTAATCTTATGAACATCCCAGCATTGCCATGAAAGTACAGTTGAGTCAAATAACATCTGAAATATGCTAGGTTCAGGCCTGGGTGCAAAGCACTTAGCAAATAAATGTTAAGCATGATTTTTGTAGATTATCAAGACCGAAATCACACAAATTTAAATCATTTAACAGATATCTTTTGCTTGATATCTAAGAATATAGTGCAGGTAGGTCATAGCAACTTCCTATTTGGGAAGGTCTCTACATAGCAAAGTCATGGCTTAGGGTTGTCTTAGAATAGTCTGAACCATGCCACAGACACATATTATAACTTATGTCATCCAAAGTCTAACTTGGTATTTCTTGGTTAAATATGGCATACTATCCATATCTTTAACTTCTTTTCCTCCTCAATTTCAGTTAAAATGGTGGTAAAGGAGTATCCATGGACAAACCATGTTGGGGGAATATGTTCGTTTGTTCCTGGACACTCTGACTTAAAATAATCACATAGAAACTATATTATTTGCAATAATGTTTGGACAATAGCTTAAACATATTTCTAGCTAGCTCTTATATCCTAAACTAACTATCTCTATTAATCTGTGCATCACCACAAGGTTGTGGCCTACTGGCAAAGTTTCAGCAGTCTCTGGTGGAGGCATCTGTCTCCAGCGGGCAGTTAAATGGCTTCTCTTTGACTCTACCTATTGTCTCTCTATATCTCTGTTTGGATTTCCCACCTGGCTTTACTCCATTAAGCCACTGGCCAAAAGAAGCTTTATTAATTAGCCAATAAAAGCAACATATACACAGAAGGACTTCCAACACTATTTCCCCTTTTCTGTTTAAATAAAAAGGAAGGTTTTATCTTTAACATAGTAAAATTACATATAACAAAACAGGTATCTAGCAATAATTACAGTTACAATATTTATATCTACTTTATCTTTTATTATAACTAAGGAAAACTATATATAACTATCTATTCTTCAACTCCATCAAAGACCAAGAAGGATCTAATATTACCTAAACTAACAAGAAGTGCATTGTAAGCAACTTCTAAAACTCTAGAATTGACAGAGACATCTAATTGCCTGGACAGTCATCCAAAGTTCTTCTGTAATGTTTCAGGCACCCACTTTGGCCTGCTGGCCCATAGTATCCAGCAGACTTTTCCACGAAGCAGGAAATTTCAAAGACAATTCCACATACATTGGCAGTTTGTCAGTCACCTTTTTCTGTGTCCTTCAGAATGTCTGGTAGACTCTTTCATGAATCAGGAACCCCAAAGGACTGTCTCACCTTCTTTAGGCAAGTTCAGCAGTCATTTTCCTGTGCGTCCTGCAAGTCCAGTCAAACAGTACAGGCAAGATCAGTTTCTTGCCCAAATGGCTAACAAACTCCATAAGGAGCCTCTTTGATGCCCATTTTTCTCTTGAAGTAATTGGTGCTTCATGAAACAGATGTGTCTCATTGTCATGAAAAGTCTAAGTTCTTAAAACATTTTAAATGACATATTCTGTTAGTCTTTGAGAGGCTTGAAGAATAACTATCCATCTGAAATATATCGCTGTACATCTAGAAAACCTAACTAATATAACTATTATAGCTTAACTATTATAGATGACTATCTATTAAGTTATATTTCACAATTATACATTACATTTTAAAATGAGCTATAAAAACATAATACCGTAATCAAGAGCAGATACACACACAAATTGATCTTAAATTTGTATCAATAGACCAAGATCCATAGCAATGCAAAGTATTCATATATATATATATATATATATATATATATATATATATATATATATAGCATATCCCCCTTTAACTGCAAACAAACATTTATAAACAATCATTAGGAAATTTGGGCATAGTTCTCTCCAAACTGCTTCATGCTTTTTGTTGGGCAAAATAACTTTTAGGGGTATTCACAGTGATCTTTTGGGAGATCTTGGTCCATCAATCAAAATTAGTCTGGAAAGAATTCACAGGATCTCATCCTCTGTGGAAACAAAAGCAGAACCTCTTTTCCAAAGCAGCAAATCCTTAGACCCAAAATTTGAAGTCAAGATATATGTATATGTTAATTTAGCTTAGTAGCCCACACAATGAAGTGCCTCTCTGTACTTACCGCTTTCACAGTCAAAAAATTCAAAGAAAACACAATACTATATACATAAATGCCCCTGTGGGTGTGTTTTTAACCTTGGGCTTTGTCTGCCATCTCCTGTGCCCCTTGAATCATTGAAGACCAAGGCCATCTAGTTGGCAATGGATTTCAGCAGAGGGATGGCTTTGGGCACTACAAATCATTCATAGTTTGGCTTTTATCTGCACTCTGACTTCTTGACTTAAAATAAAAAAAAAACAGATCACCATTGCAAGTCACTTTAGATTTTATTTTAGTTTTAGTTTCATTGACCAGCAACTAATTTCAAGAATGTAGAATGATGTCACTACAGCACCCACGTTCAACCCATCCTTTATAGACAACCAAACACAGAAAAGTAGTCCAATTAAAGTTTCTTTGACTATAAGATTGTAATGTGAGTGCCTGCTTGGTTTCTGCCCTCCTACCAGGTCCCACAAATTACACATAGGTCTATATTAATTATAAGCTGATTGGCCCATTAGCTCAGGCTTCTTATTAACTCTTGTAATGTATATTAACCCATTATTCTTATCTATGTTAGCCACATGGCTCAGTACCTTTTTCAGCAGGGTAGGTCACATCTTGTTTCATCCAGTGTCTGGACAGGACTGGGGAGGAATGGGCTTCCTCCTTCCCAGAATTTTCCTGTTCTCATTGCCCCGCCTCTACTTACTGTCTGGTTGTCCCGCCTATATTTCCTGCCTGACTACTGACCAATCAGCATTTATTTAAAACATAATTAACAGAATACAGAATTATCCCACACACTTCCCCCTCTTTTTTGCTTTGTTTTTTTTTAAACAAAGGAAAATATCCATAGTCCATTTTTTGGGAATGTGGGCTTAGTATTCCAGGCTACTTCCTGCTGGTAGAGATAACTATATCATAAGACTGACTGGACAGAGAGTGCGATTGGGAGAATTTAAGTATTTCTACATTTTAGCAAAAGTAAACAATGCTACCCTCTATAATCATTTATTGTGTCTCTGAGGCAGGAAGCTGGAGAAGATGACTGTTTAAGGCCCTTTGAGTCCTTCTATTTGCATGGTCACTGTGTGTATGTGAGGGAAGGAGGGTGTAGACTTTCAGAATGTCTTTTCATAGAAAGTTTCTGAAGTGATATTATGAAACTGGTCTAGTTTCTGTCTGTCAATTCCAACTGCCTGCAGTGAAATTTCCAGGTAGTGAGTTTCACTCTGCAGGATACAAATTTCTTTTTCGGGTGATTTTTCTGCTTTTTTAGGCAGCTTTCAAAATCATATACAAAAACGTGTAAAGGATGGCTGCTTCCATCTGTATCCCTGGGGATTCCCCTTCGGCATCTCTGTAGATAAGACAGACGACACCTCAGAACTAACAAAATCAATTTTCCATTGATAGCTGATAGTGTAGAGACTGTGAAGATTAAGAGACAGGGGACTACATTCAGTATTCAGAAAGGTTCTGTCATTGTCATGAGTCACCGGGGTCTTTTGTAACACGACTGACGTAAAAATATGCTCACCAGGAATTATTCATTGATGGCGAATTTAATGTCTGGTGCCTTATTGGTTCTCCCAAATTTCCCACTGTGTGACAATAGCCTTCCCTTTGGAACTGACTTCTCGGGGCAAGCGGCAGCTCTGCTCTCACCTGTGCTTCCCAAACTGTTGCTAAAAAGTAATTTTAATTTGACATGCTTAGAGATCACCATAATTATATCATAAGAGATGAATTTAAATAAGGAAGTAAAATACAATCTTATACTAGGTAGGGAAATAAAAGCCTATACAGTAGATCTGTGTTCTTTGCAACATATTTTTGTATCATTTCAGCTGTATCTTAGCCTCCCAGGCAAGCAAGACAACATGCTTGTCTCTCTTGCCCTTCCGTTCTCTCTGCCTCTGTCTTTTCTCACAGCAACTTTCCCCAGCATTGCTGGTTCTTTCCCAGGCCAATTCTTGCTTGCCCTCTGTGTTGGTTTGAATGAGAATGGCTCCCGAAAGTATGTGTTTGAATATGGGATCCTCAGTTGGTGGAGCTGTTTGGGAAGGAATAGGAGGTGTGGCCTTGTTGGAGGTGTGTCAGTGGGATGCCTTTGTCATGGTGCTTTATTACAGCAACAGAAACCCCAATAATGAGCCCTCCATTACTTATTCCAAGTATATTAATGACTTCTCTCAGTGCTATGACCAAATATCTGCCAAAAAAAAAAAAAAACATTTTAAGGGGAGATAGGCTTCATTTTTAGTTCACGGTTCAAGAGTACAGGCCATCATGGTGGGACGGATTCGGCTCTTGCAACTATTCAGTTGGGATTATGGATTCAGAGGATTAGAGTCCATGATGATAGTAGAGCAAAGGAGCAACTGAGAGCTCACATCTTAACCCTCAAGCAGAAGGTAGAAAGGGACAGAGAACACACTGGGAAATAGATGAATCTTCTGAGGCAGCAGAGCCCTTTGTTAGGTATTCTCTCACAACAATAAGGAAAGCAGCTAAGAGAAGTGATGCTTCAAATTCAAATCACAACACCAAGAAAATTAAGACCAGTGCACAAATAGTAAATTAAGCATAGACTCTCCCGCCATCCTGAATTAACACCCATCAGCATTCTGTCTTATCTGCTGTTTTAAAGGAAATGGTACATTGCTGATACCTTGCCTGCCCTTTGAATACCCCTTCTCATTCTTCCCAGAGGAAAAGGCTCAGAAATTTTACCAGCCCAGGAACCACCCCCTCTAGGAAGATACCCCTGGCTGATGAACTTTTGACTCTGAGATTTCAGCCTGCAGAGGATGATCTATCCATGTTGACATCCCCAAATGAATATTGAATGCAACCTTCATGGCTGGTGTCTCCCAGGAGGCCAGAAGTGAATTCATTTTTGTGTTCCTTGTGCTTGACTCAGGCCTGGACCCAGAGCCCAGTCTAATAAATATGTTACAGGAATAAGTAAGGGAATGGACTCTCAGACATGTTAATTTGATTTGTCTGACTTCTCCGTTTCTAGTTGTTTACTGTCATGTTTGCTAAGAGGATGACGTAGGCCTCACCCCTATGGAGTTGCGGCGTTGCTGTCCAGAAGTGTGTACTGAACTGAAGTGAGTACAGTTCCCAGAAGTGTGAACTGGCTGCTGTGCCCGCCTGAGCTGATTTCTGGGGAAGCTGCAGTAAACATGAACTTCAGATGCACACGGTATCGCCTTCCACTCATGCACTAGCTTCCTCTTCCTTGACCAGGTGAAGCCAGACAAATAGTGTAATAAATATGATGATATCCACAGGTCAGGCTTCCAGTAGATTCTTGATTAATTGGGGTGGGGAGCAAACCAGAAAATATCCAACTCCAATTTTCTTTGTTTCTTTTTTTTTTGATTTCCTGTGAAAGTTACATATTCCAAAAAGATCCAACTGTAAGATCAGGTCTTATGGAAGGTTGGAAGAGAAAGCCTGGTATTTTCTCCCCCAGGTCATGGATTATCAGCGTTGTTCCTTACATCTGACTGCTGTGTGCCCAACTTTGGAGATCACCAAATAAAGGCTATTGAAAGACATTTCAGCGTCCTATTAAAACATCTGATGTGGAGAAAGCAAATAGACTTTACCTCTAAATGAATTTTCTAGCCAGGAGTTGGCTGTGGTTATTCTCCCTAGATAGAAGGATCTCTAAATAGCGTTTGCTGGCTTCTGATTCTTCCAGATTACCACGTCCGGTTGCTCTCAGACAGTCTTCGGGAAGAGGGAAAATAATGAGATACTTAAATTATGATAAAAGGAAAATAAGAATCTCTAATTAATTTTATTCATCTGAAGAGATCACAGGAAAGGAAATAAAGCACGATGGGGCAGCCAACGAGGCAAAAATCTCACAAATTCTTCAAATGCGAGGAAGATTCTGTGATAAGCCCTAACTTTCTGGTAAGCATTTTAATGGATTCTTTAATTAGCCTTTCTGGAAAGTTCACTGATGAGATGCTGGAATAATGATCCCCTGTGCTCTCAAGTGTCTAGGCATTAACTTGCAAGGTGGGTGAACATACCAATGCCTCTGTCCTGTGTGCCTGATGGGGTCTTGCCTGTATGTGACTCAGTCAGGAAAAGGAGCAGATGGGCTGGTCCCTCTCTTAAACGACAAAGACTGTGAGAGGGAGCCTTCTCCCTGTCTTCCTCCTTGTCTTCCACATTCTCAGTTTCCTCACGACCCCAGCTTCAGAAAAGAGAATTTTTGGGGTGGACCCTTTCTGGAACATCTTACTACTTCTGCGAATGTTTTAGCTCAACATTTCTAAGCGTGCCTTAGCCTTGGAATCCATTCTGGTTTGGTGAATTAATTGTATTTTTATTTTTAAATTAAATTTTTATTATTTAGTGTATATTCACGTGCACACTCACGCCAGCATTTGTGTGTCATGGAGTGTGTGTGATCAGATTTTTGTGTTTAGGAGTGTGTATTTGGGAGTTGGTTTTCTCCTTCTGCCTTATTTTTGAGGCAGGGTCTCTCCTTGTTTCTTCTACTCTTGTTATCCCAGGTTAGCAGGCTCAGGAATTTCCTGGCAGTTTTCCTGTCTGTGTCTCACCTCACCATAGGGGTGCTGGGATTGCAGATATATGCTGCCACATCCAATGTTTTATGTGAGTTGGGCTTGTAGTTAGGATGTCACAATGTACGCTATATCCCAGTTCAAGGATTAGTTATATGTTGCCACCCTCTCAGAAGTGTCTTTTGGGGTATGTGCTCCCCACATATATGTGTTTACTTTGTAACTAGTTCATTGATGTTTCTCTTTGTTTCTTGCAGCGTGTTTTTCTACATGTCTCATGTTCAGGCTGGCGAGGTAAGGGGTAGGTTCAACAAGATGAGTAGTATGGCTCTTGGGTAGGTGAGTTTGCTTATAGCCAAGCCTGAGACTTAGTTTTGAACCAAGCTAGTGGTACTCTGGCCTTGGGCTCAGATTTCACAGTCCTCACGTGGTTTGGTCCCAGCATGCTACTACATGCCAGTGAGGGTGCACACAGCCTACTACATGCTGGTGAGGGTGCACACAGCCTATACATGCCGGTGAGGGTGCACACAGCCTATACATGCCGGTGAGGGTGCACACAGCCTACTACATGCCGGTGAGGGTGCACACAGCCTACTACATGCCGGTGAGGGTGCACACAGCCTATACATGCCGGTGAGGGTGCACACAGCCTACTACATGCCGGTGAGGGTGCACACAGCCTATACATGCCGGTGAGGGTGGACACAGCCTACTACATGCCGGTGAGGGTGCACACAGCCTACTACATGCCGGTGAGGGTGCACACAGCCTATACATGCCGGTGAGGGTGCACACAGCCTATACATGCCGGTGGGGGTGCACACAGCCTATACATGCTGGTGAGGGTGCACAGCCTTTTACCTTACAGCCTTACATAACTACTTCTTGTGCCTCTGGCTGAAAGAAGCTAAACCGTGGATAATTTATTCAGCATAAATTATGGCTAACCTTAGTGGAATAATGCGCACTTTTGATCCTCTTTAGATACAGTGTCAAGGGGGAATAGTCCAAGTATAGAAGTTTCTTCCTACATTTTTTTTAAAATTTAAATCAAATTTCAAATCTTGAGGACATCTATTATTCCTCAAGGACATTAAATCTACAAAAACCAATGCCTGAATCATACCCTTAAAAATAGAATCCATAGTTTGTTTTGTTAGTTACATTTTAAATGTCTAATTACTCTTATTTATTTAATAATTCATTGTTGTACAATTAAAGGTTTAAGCTGTGTAACATACTTAATGTTTCAAAATATGAATATTCTCCTGTGCTGAACTGACAAAAGTGGATCCTGAATATGCAAGAAAAGACTATCTATGTAATGTCTATTCTATATGTGATGTATGTGTGTATGTATGTATGTATGTATGTATGTGTGTGTGTATGTATATGTGCATGTGAGTGCACACTACATGTGAAGAAGTCAGAGGACAGTCTTGCATGTCAATCCTCGCTTCCTCCCTTATTTGCCACAGGGTCTTTGGCAGTTTCCTGCTGCATACACCACGCTATCCGGCCCATCTACTTTCGGGGAGGACAGACGTGTGCTACCACCGCCAGCTTTCCATGGGTTCTAGGGATCCAAACTCAGATCCCGACACTTGCCTGGCAAGGGCTCTATTTATGGAGCCGTCTCTTAAATGGAAAGAGTGACATTAAAACTCGGCAAAGTCGATTCGAATTCGAACAGCACAAAAGAGCATGCTCTTCCCACTCGGTGACAGGTCCTCGTTCTGCTTCCATGGCCAAGCACTCCTGCCCCATGCTTGGGAATCCTTTATGAAACCACTCGTGTATGTGCGAGTCCTGTAGCTTGGTCTTCCTTAACTTTAACACAACCCCTGGGTGTCCTTATTTACACCACTTAGCAAACTCGTTCATTTTATTTCACTCCTCATTACAAACAAGTCATTCTGGAATTCTTCTGCCCAGGTATGGGTAACTCTTTAGATGCTGAGGCAGATGTGTGTGGTCAGAAGGGACTTACACCTGACCTTTCATAGGTAGTGGGAAAAATCATCCACCCTGCCCGTCCCCCTCCCCCAAATCAAATGTGTAGCAAAAACAGGTTCCTGCAATTGGAGAGGGAGACACATAGAAACATTGCACCATGAAATGTCAAAATAGCAGCAGCTAAGGTCAGGTGGCCAGGCTGCATGCCTCAGGTTCCCTTTGAAGGACATGTGCTTTAAGTTCATCTAAACACTTCCGTATATCATCTCTGTTCAGGCCCAACACAGACATATGTTCTCTCCAGCGTTGCTCTGTTTAAAGATGAACAAGTATATTTGATGAAAAAGAGAAAAGCGTGATTAAATTCTCAGTCTATAAAAAAGATACACCTAGCCAATATTTTAAATTTTATTATATTTGTTCTGCATTGATATGTACCCATGTGTAAAGGGTAGGAGGACAGGAAATGTTTAATGGGAATTGTGTGTGTGTGTGTATGTGTGTGTGTGTCTACATGCATACATGCTACAGCACAAATGTAGAGGTATGGAGGACAGTTTGGTGGTAGCTGGTTCTTGTTTTCTACTTTGTAGAGGCAGGGTTTCTCCCTCCTGTTGCTTTGTACTTCAGAGTGTACAGCCTTCACACTTCTAGGTGATTCTCCCACGCCCTCTTCCATCTCACCGTAGGATAGCTGGAATTACAAATGTGTACCCTTGCATCTGGTTTTTGTAGATTCCGTGGGCTGGACGTAAGTCATCAGGCTTGCGTGGCAAGTGCTTTTCCCTGCTAAGCCATCGCACCATCCTCGATAATTAATCAACCTATGAAATATTTACCTCAAAAAAATCACATTAACTTTGCGACTTAAGAACCAAGCCTTGTAAGTTGTAAGCTTTGCCTCTCAGTGCTGCTTCAGGTCTTTGTTCTTGTCATGGCTTGTAGGTATGGGAGCTGTGACTGGAGGCTTAAATATTGGCCTCTTAACCTCATTGTGTCTCTGGGTGTCAACATTCTCCTCTGTAAAATACAATCTTGACAGTAGCTCTGTCATAGAGTTCTTCTAAGAAATGAATGACTTCACCAGGTAAAGATCTCAAACAAGCACAAACTCCACTTCTTAAAATGAGTCTTTGAGAAGTCAGAAGTTGTTACTGTCATGAAGCATGTCACTACACACTGGGAAGTGCATCGCAAGATCTGAGATTTAGGTAATGTCTTTGTTGTCTAGGATGTCACAATCTAATTGATGAGTATAAAACACACATTACCACGATTGGGTTTTAGGCCCAGTCCACAGGAGGCTTTCATACCTGGTATTGTGAACCTGGATCCCCTGGCAGGGAAGCTACTGTTATGCTAAACAGATGTGGTGTTTAGCAGCCGTAGAAGTCTTTGTGTTTACACTCAAGGTTGATTGCAAAACAGAAGCTTCTGCTTGTGGTAGGCAGTGGTTAATGCATGGACTCATAACTGGTCATCATTCTGAGGATAAGAGACTGTGACTGCTTAGTCCTAAATGGGACATCTGTATTGCTACCTCTGAGGCTCAAGGAACATGGAAGAGAGGGATCAAAGACTGGAAAAACTTGAGATGGGAAGGTTGCTGTGAAACCTCTCTCCTTGATTGGGGTGGGAAGGATGCTGTGGAATGCTGTCTCCTGAATTGGGATGGGAAGGATGCTGCAAAATGCTGTCTTCTGGACACAACATGGCTCTTGGAGTCATGAGCTCACAGCAGCAGTGGCTACCTACATAAGACCTGCATATTATTTGGCCCATCCATTTTCTGTCGTGGGTGAGGGGAGAGGTTATATCTCCCGACCCTTTCCCAAGGCATTCACCTGGGGAGGGAGGGCAATAACCTCCCACCCATGCTCCTGCAGACGGCCTTAATTAAATGTAATGGACCACACAGAAAAAAAGATATGATACTCAGCCTTCGGGAAGAGGAGGGGAAGAGAATAAACGGATAATGGGGATGATCAGAGAACAGTATATATGGGTATGAAATTATGAAATAATAAGTGCATTTTATAAATAGAGAGTGAGGAACACTGGGATTTTTGAGTGGTAGCTTCTTGGAGGAAGTGTTATTTAACCTAAATGAAGAATATTCAGTTCTTCCACACTGGGGAAAGGGATCTAACTAAAAACAGCTGTTTGGGAATGGCCATGACTCATACGCGATCTCCTGTACTGTTCTGTGTAAGGCAATGTGTCAGATCCTGGTGGCAGTAGATACAAAAAAAGACCCGTATCCATCTAGAGCTTATTATTGAGAGACAAAACTCACTAGGTTTTGTGTTTGAGATGGGTATTCAAGGAAAGGAAATGCTTATCTTATTTGATTTTATGGATTATTGTCTGCTGCTTAATGACATAATGATTGGATTTACACATATGTCAACAATGACTATATATAAGTATGGCATACTAAGTGAATAACAACAGAAACTGTAGTTTTCAGAGATAATTTAAAAAGAGAAGAGCTCAAACTTAAACACAGTTTTAAGACCTGATGACTTTTGGTACCAGAATGAACTTTAATGTGAATGAATTCGTATGTGTATATGTGTGCGTACTTGCATGCACATGTATGCAGTGGGGTCAGGGTCTCATTGGCCTGGAGCTCTCTGTGTATGTGGGCTAGTCGGTCAGTGAGCTCCAGGAATCTGTTTCTCTCTGCTCCCCAGCTCAAGGGATTGTGATTGTTTGCCACCATGTTTGTCATTCTTTATGTAGGTTCTGAGGCTCAAACTCGGGTCCTCCTGTGCACATAGCAAGCACTTTCCTAATTGAGCTATCTACTCAGTCCCTCATCTAGGTGAACTCGACACCAATTGCCTAAATAACATTTGGAATCATGTCTTTTTTTTGACATATTTTCTTTATTCTATTTGATATTATTCACCCAAGTGGTACTATGGAGACCCCATGCAGTAGGCATTGTGCTCAATGAGGTTCTTGACCTCGGGTTCTGTTTGTCAGCCTGTGTTAATAAAACTAAACGACCAAACAAGCCAAGGTTCCATACTCAGAATGCTTATATTCTTAAACAAACCAGTAGGGCTCTCAAAGGTTGGTACGGAGCGAAGAGCAGGACAAGTGTTTGGTGTAGACTATGATATAATCAGGGGTTTCAAGGGGGAAGCAGGGAATGGTTGAGACCCAATTACTCCCCTCCCCCACCCCCACCCATCCCCTTACACACACTCTTTTTTGAGGCAGGGTTTCTTTGTGTAGCCCTGGCTGTCCTGGAACTTACTCTGTAGACCAGGCTGGCGTCGGATTCACAGAGATCTGCCTGCCTCTGTCTCCTGAGTGCTGGGATTAAAGATGTGCACCACCACTCCCAGTAAATCGTAAGGGAAGAGAGAAGCTATCTCAGCTGCAGGCCAGGAGGGCAGGGGGTCTTATCTGCAGACTTCTCCCACTGCCTTTGGAGTGCAGAGCGGCAAAGGAGATGAGGAACAATAAGCTCGCCTGCATTTTACTTTGATGCTGTGGCCTAGGCTTTACACGCCTTAGGAACCAACTAGGGTGGTGGCTTCTGTGAAGGAAGGTTCATGTGTACACAGCCTGCAGGAGTTCTCTAGTGAGGAAGCAGAAGAACGTCCTCCCTAGGCAAAGGATGGAGGAACGGTCTGGAAGACATCGCGTGTTCCTTCTGCTTCAGTGTGGTTTTCCAGTCGGGAGGTCATTTGTTTTCATCGCGCATTGTGAGCTCACCTAATGAATAAGCCATTAACTGAGATGGCAAATGAAAACAGAGTCATAGTCATGTTTTATGTGGGGACCTCATCACAGTCTTGGCATGACCAGCCATCTGTAACACTTTGGATGCCCTAACTTTCTGGAAAGGTGGCTTACTCAAAAGTTTCTGCTGTTTATCTTCAAAATAAGAAAGACATCTAGCCCGAGCTTGCCCGTGACCTATTTTGTAATTCTGAGCTTACATCCAGGGGTCCTTTGGGAATTATGAATAATACGAGAGAAGCGGGAGGCTGAGAACATGAAACAATCCAGAAATAATGTTAAGTTTTCAATAAAGTCTAATTTGAGATTGACTTTGAAGATGAAAGTTGATAAAGGTTTGCAACACATTATGACTTTAAAAGAGCTTTGAAAGAACATGTCAGGGATCCCAGCTTTTTTATTTGTCTGATTACTAGGCCTTTCATCAGCTACTTAGGAAGCACGTGGATAGCACATGGACAAATAGAGGTGCCACACAGTAATTCTGCACTGGTTGTGACTTCTGTACTGGCTCTGACTAGTCGGGCTGAGTTCATCTGTGACTGAAGTATTTCTAGACTATTTGGGAAATACACATCCAGCAGTCACAGTGTGTGATACCTTTGACATCCATGCAGTGTTAGTATACTGAGCTTGAAGATGGCTCTTGCCTACTTCCTGTTGGTCAGTTTGGCTTCTCAACCCTTGTAGGTACAAGAAAGAAATGAGAGAGAATGGGAGGGTATTCCAGGTGGGAGGAGGCCAGTAATCTTGTCTTCCTACTGAAATCTGGTGAGTTTGTGAGCTCAGAGGGACCTGTGGTAGTTGGTGGGGCCCCTCAGTGGGAGATGTTCGCTGAAGCTTCACAGGTCCCTTCCTTGGTATCTGAGATGTCATCAACAGCCAAGCCTTATTCCCTTCAAAAGAGGACCAACTTCTCAGGTTGAACTAGGACACTGTTGGTTTGAACATACAAAGTGGGGAAACCAGAATGGTTGGTTATTCTCCATATTCCCAGAGCTCTATGTTCTGTTTGTGTGATGTTTCTCCTCTGGGGCATATGTGCACATGTTGGTGTATGTGCAGGCTCTTGTGCCTGTGTGTACATGTGTATGTGTATGTGGAGGCCAGAGGACAGCAGCAGGCTGTGTTCTTCATGTGGTGTCAAGTTACTTTTTCGAGACAGGCTCTCTCAGTGGCCTGCAACTCACCAAGTAGGGCAGGCAAGGAAGTGTCTCAGGGATCTGCCTGCAGTTGGGATTACAAAGTGCATGCCACCATGCCCATGCCACCATGCCTAGCATTACAAGGGCATGCTAAAATGGTGGGCTATGGGGATTGAGCTCAGTTCTTCATACTTGCAAGGTAAGCACCTTACCAACTGAGCTGTCTACCCAGCCTGAGTTTGTTCCTCTTTATTGTATTTTTTTCTAGTCCCAGGCAAAGCAGATGCTTCCTAAATTTGCCCAACTGATTCTCCATCATTGTCCTTGTTAATTTGCCACTCATTGCATGGATTATATTATTGCATATCGACTTTCTCCTATAGTAATGTCTTACCCTTCAAATCATGAGCAGGGCAGTGACTACAATGGGCAGTTTTGATGATCAGTTTGACATAATTTAGAATCAGCTGGAAAGAGGGTCTCAGTGAGGAGTTGCTAGGATAGATGGGACTGGGACAAGCCTGTGAGGGATTTTACCAATGGGTTTAGGTGAGGTGAGAAGACCAACCCCAAATGTGGGTGGCACCATTTCCCCGGCTACATGAGAAAAAGAATGACTTGGGCACCAGCATGCATTCCTTGTTCCCTGATTCTTGATGCTGGGTGTAATGCCACCAACCGGTGTCCCTTGGCTGCCCTGAAACTGTGACCTGGAATTGTGGGCCTTATAAACCCTTCCTCCCCTTACGTTGCTTCTGTCCCAACAGCGGGACCTGAAAGTAAAATAGTTATCATCTATTTTAAGTAGGTTTTAAGATTATCCACAGCAGATTGAAGACGACTTAATGCAGAATACCACAGGCTAGAAGTCTGTGTCTTGAGAAGATAAAAATGGGGAAATTTACAAAAGCTGATTTTTATTTTAAGTCAATACAGAAGGAAAAAACTACAGGACTGTGAACCGCTGTTGCTCTTCCAGTGCATGCAACGTTTTATCCTGAAAATTAAAATGCCTTTCTCCAGCTCACCTTCAAAATTCACATGCTATATAATATCTTATATACCTAGTCCTGCTAAGCAGAGCCTGTGCCCTTTGTTAAGGTAATGTGCCCAACAATAGTGTTTTTATATTTACTAAGAATGTAAGATACTTAAAAGCGTGATAGCATTTCAGCAGCGACTGTTCCTCCTCCTTCTTTTGAAAACACCATTTGATGTCTACACCATCCCCATTCCCTTATGGCTATGGATTTTCCAGAAGGCTCCGAGATAAGAGGGTGGTAGATGGACAATGGATAGGAAGGCAGCCAAGAAAGGGTGTGTCAACATAGCAATCCTCTGGGCACCTGGATTGGTGTTTCTGTGCAAATACAGGGACTCGTGCAGATGCGTGCCCCTGAGTTGTCTGAGGGAGGAGGGAACTGAGGTGTTCATATCCCGCATCTTCTCAGGCACTGTGTGGACTGCCCCTGAGAAGCACCAATCCCTCAGTATTTCTGTCTTTCATATGGGCAGGCCGGACACCTTCAGGGACCAGACAGAGGCGTGGTCATAGGAATACAAGGCACGTGTGTCAAAGTGATAAGCGCACAGGGATGCAGGTTAGGCTCTGACGGTATCTGCTATGCTTTGTTTCCTGTGTTACATAAAACTCCCCACCATGACGCCTCTTACTTTTGTCGGAGGAAACGACTGTAATTTGATTTGTCAGCTCGTCGGATCTCAGTGCTCTGGAACCTGTAATTCTTCTGTTGTGGGGCTGAGCAGCTTGTGCTGCCTGGTGCTGGGATAGAGCACCCAACCAAGCCAGCGAGGGAAGGGCAGGTTTGCTTTGGCTCGGGGTCCGTTCTGTCATGGAAAGGAAGTCATGGTGGGAAGGAGGTCACATTTGAGGAGGCCATTGGTCACGTTGCAACCACAGGAAGCAGAGGGAGATAAAGGCTTGCACTCAGCTCACTTCCTGCTTTTTATGAATTCTGGGACCCAGGCCCAGAGAACGATGCTATTTATTTTAGGATGTGTCTTCGCACCTCGGTTAATTTAATTAAGATAGTCCTTTACAGTCACTCTGAGAGGCTTGGCTCCTAGGTGACTTCAGATCCTGTTAAGTTGATAAATAGCATTAACCATCACAGGGAGGCAGGGCAGGATGTGTGGGGGCAATTGTGGTACACCATTTGGGGGGACAATTCTTGGTAGGTGATATACCATTTTGGGGGACAGATTTTGCTAGATGGTGTACCATTTGGGTGGGAGGGGCAATTCTTTGTAGGTGGTAGACAATTTTGGGATGGATGTTTTTAAAATGAGGGGTAAGATTGGAAATGAAGTCTTGGGTTTCCGAATTTATCTTAAAATAATAGCCAGAAACCAAGCAATGCTTGATTTAAAAGTAACAGAGAGGTTCTAGAACTAATAAGCAACAAATGAACTCACTTCTTTTGTTCAGAAGCAAAATTCCAGGAGGGAGAAAACGCGGAGACTTGTCTGGAGGAAGAAATAAGTGGGGAGCCGCATAAAAATAAAGCAGGCCTTGCAGAGTGGTTGAGCCATGCCACACACCTGCACCTGAGTTTCAATGCCAGCCTTCGTGGTCAGAAACAATAGAATGTAAATAGACATCTTGGTGGACTTTCTGAATTTATGGTCTCAGCTCAGATGGTACCCACAATTCCCAGCTTGTCCCCGTGGGGAAAGTCCTTCCCTACGAATGTGTTTTTTATTCTCATCCAGGTACTGTTCTCTTGCAGTCTGCATTTGAGTGGTTTGGGGACACATTTTATTCTTGTCTCTGCAGTTGGACTCCAGCAGCACAGCACAGGAAGGATTTGTCTGCTCCCCAGGGAACATTGGGTACCACCAGAGCTGCTGGCTTTGGTTATAGTTTTTATTAGGCTCTGCATGAGCTCCCTTGTCTCTCAGGTCATTTTAAAGAAAAGCCCCCCCCCCCCCACATCTTCTGACCTTGACATTGAAGTCAGGAGACTCCTTGGGTGTGCTTTGATGGCTCATTTCATTGCTAGGCAGTTTCTGACAAATTTCTCATACAAGAGGGAAAGACTTTCTTTCTCTATCTGTTGCTATTTCCCAGATGCTTTGCTTTGACTTTGTTTTAATTTATTATCCAGAGCCATGCCCAGGACAAATTTCAGGCATTTCAACTCAAGCAGATTTTACTTCACTGTGTCTCCAAAGGAAAATTCAACAGCTATAGATTAAAAATAAAATAAAGTAAAAGCTTAGTGGAATATCATCAGCGACTTAGGACATAAAAATTTGAGGATTTGTGAAAACGAGTCTAGGGGCCGGAGGGTTGGCTCCACTGAAGTGGGGCTAAAGTGTTTGCAACACAACTGTGAGAATCTGACTTTGAATTCCCAAATGCCACATAATACCAGACGTGGTAGAACACCTCTGGAATTCTAGTATTCCTATGTGGAAATAGGAAGCAGAGAGAGGAGCTTCTCAGGATGCTTGTGAGTCGGTGAGCCTCCCTATGCAATGGTAAACAGCAAAAAGACCCATCCCAGGTAAGCTGGAAAGCCGAGCGTGGCGAGGAGACTGATCTTTCTCATGTGCTATGGCACATGGAAGCCCACACACCTCTACACATCTACACAAATTAAAAAGAGAGGAGACTACAAAATTTCTTTTTTCAGACCCTGGGCCTATTTGTTCAAGGTGTGTTCTGTGAATGAAAAGTAAGGACCTAGACTCTGGCTTCCATCAGCCATGATCAGAATCTGTAATAATTGCACACACTCATCTGCATGTTACTAATTCAGGACGGATCTGTTTGTGTGGAATTATTTGCATTTATGTTTTCCTTCCCGAGCTAACGCATATCCCTGAGGTCCTGCTCAGAGCATAGGGAACTGAATGCACAGCTCTCATGAACAGCAGTACAAACAGAACAGCCTGCTGGGTTCCCTCCACGCTTTACAGAAAGTGTTCTCTGCTGGTGTACCGCACTAATCTACCACTTCCAGATTGGAAAGCGGCGCGGAGCAGCACAACATTGAAAAGCAAACTACCATCTGGAGGGTCTGTTGCCCAAAAGGGGGCTTTAGAGCCAGACTTTTTCTTGGGACAAGGCCAAGGGGGAAATACAAGCAGGTGAGAGATGATCAGGTTAAACTCAGCGTTTTGAGTTTGCCTTAAGGGAATCTTTGACCACAGAGAGAGGCTCGGGGCTCTTGGACTCAGTGTGAAATTGTGGTAGCTGTCATGTGTCGTACAGTAAACTTTCTTTACTGCAGCAACAATGCCACAGTGAATAGGAGTCTAAAAAACCACCCAGAAGCTGCTTTGGCTAACTCTCTTTGACGCCTCTGCTGGCCCCGCAGAGTAACTGCAAGCCGGACGCCCTGGCAGTGCGGCCTCCATTATGCACCTGTCACTTCAGGTCACTCACTCATTTCTGCACGCAGTATGTTTACCATTCAAGGAGTGTCTACCAGGAACCAGTGATGCCTAACCTGCCTCATTCCCTTTCAGGGCTATGATGTCACAGAGTCACTTTGGATTCCATAAATAGCAAAACTTCTCAGGCAGACCCTCTCCAACACAATTGCCTATGATGGAGAGACTACACTGGGAAGTGGGTCATCTCGTAGGGATCACGATCATCCCTTCATGCATTGACAGCAACGAATAGATAACAATTTACTGGGTCGTGTTATCAGTATTAGAGCTGGGATCATAATAGGTGTGGGCACACCTTGATCCCAGTTGTTTAATTATGCTTGTCCTGTCTCTGTTTACACTTAAAGCTCACATCAGTATCCCAAAGAGGAACTTGAGAGTCATGGAGCCTCATTATTAATTCTTCTCCCCAATATGTTGTTTCCTTTCTTCCATTATGAGGCAGCATTATGTTCTTCTACTGCAATAAAAGAAGTTTCTCTACCTAAGGCTGGGAGAAGGCCAGGAATTATTCATTCTGTATCTTCCAGTTGTTCCCTGATCCCTCGAGTGGCCATAGCCTGTGCTGTGGGGGGCTGAACATGCAGCCTTTATTTATTCACAGTATCTTGAGCAGCTATGCACCTCTGCATTTGCAGGCTTCTGTTGTGAAGAGAAGCCTGTGTGTGCGAGTGTTGGGAAAGCGACTTGATACTGCATCCGTTTAGCTAAGCAGCCCTTGTAAGTCCCCCGTGGGGCCCAAGACCCCTTCTCAGCTATGGGTCCTCAGCGGTGTACACAGCACGAGACATTGATTTCTTCTTGTGGAGTGGCCAAAAGGCTAATCAGAGTGTGTGACTACCCCATAACAGTTTGCCACTATGAGCCAGTGCCTGTATCTCAGGCAGCAGGTTGGTGTTTCAGTTCGTAGTGTTCTCAGCGGAGTAAGGCCATTGCCGTCTCTGGCTCCATGAACGCTGTCCAGCAGGGAGGAAGCTACCACGGGCCCAGTGTGATTTCTCTGTGTCTTGTACTCAAGATGTATAATGTCTTCAGCAGTAGGATCCTATTAACTTGTAACTTAGCATCCAAGAGGAATGACAAGAGCCTTTATTAGTTTTGGTGGGGGAAGATAATCTTTTCAAGCCTTTTTAACCAACAGTTTATAAAAAGGTATCCCGTACTTGACACTGGGATCTTGGCGAGGCAACCCCAGGCTACTGAGTTCACCATTATTCAGCAATGCAGGCTGCCACACTTCTAACACCCATGTTTTTTAGTTGACTTATAGTGGTAGGTGTCTAATACATTTTGTTTTTTTTTTTACTCCTGTAAATGAGCATCAAAATGCAACCATCTTCATGGGTTACAGTCTAATGACTACCTAGAACACAGTCATCACTTAAGAAAATTTGGTTTTGGGCTCTTTTTTAAAAAAGCTCCCAAACCACTGGGATTAATCCATTTTTGAATCAATTTCATCAAAATTTGCAGTTGCTGTAACCAATGGGCAGATTGCCTGGATTTGGGGTTGAAGGCAATTTAATTCCAATGTCTCCACCGTCGGCTTTGTCTTGCTCTGAATTCAGGTCAGGAAAGGTAAGTTGGCATCAGCAGCCAGCTGTTGCTACCTGTATCTGAATGCCAATGTCCCCTCGTCTATTGACACAGAAGAAAGTAAATAAGACAGCGTCCTCGGAATTTTCTTTACGCTAAACATGTAATTAGCCACTTACCCATGATGAGTAAAATTTAATTTTAGCTAAGTGAAAAGGAATGCTGATCAGATTTATTTTATTATCTGTTTACTTTCTGGGAAGAGGGTAGCTGGATAAGAACCTCTCTTGGAGCTGCATTGTTTGGTCCCTACACTGCCTACCAATGGATGTGCTAACACTTGCAGGGATTGCACGCACAAATGCAAAGACTGTTCCGTCGATGGTACCTTCCTTTGGCCAGACAGAGGGATTGCCTGGCTGCAGCTTCTGTCTGCTCAGACGGGGCAGAGCCTGGGAGGTGGCAAAGACAAAGATGTGCCTGGCCAGTCCCGGACAAGGTCACCAAGGACCTTCTACTTCGTGGGTCCTTTCCTCTTTGGTATCTGTCAGCCCAGTGACTTTGTTCCCCTTTGGCAGCTCAACGCCCTAGCTTGGGCCAAGACTCCTGGCTGTTCCCAATCATTGCTCTCACAGCTCTGATTTCACCACCAACCCCATTTCCAAAGGGCTCTGCTCCCAAGATCAGTCGGAGGGAGACTTTGGATGCATTCCTGCGAAGCTTTTAGGCAACGAGGGAAGCTTCGTGCGTTCCCCCACTAGTGTGGTATTTTTTATAGAGGAGATGCTTTGAAGTGTCAGTGTTTTAACCATAAGAAATAAATCAGAAAGGGTGAAATTTCAGCCACAACCTCCAGTCAGACCGTAAACCCAGCTCCGACCTTGCCTTTGTACGGGAGGGCACACCTGTAGACCCCAGCACGGAAGATGTGTTTGGACTCACGCCAGGACTCTGCTAAGAGCGTAGAGGTATGCAGTACACATACCACGGCAAGCATATGGAAGGATCCTTAAACCATTCTGTTTGGACAAGAATCTTTGGGAGGTCATAAATTCCTTGCCTCTGCAAACTTGCAAGGCAGGCTGCTGAACTCTCAGAGGGGGACATTGGAGGGAGGATTCAGGCCATAGGTGCCGTCAGTTGGACTGAGCCAGGAAGGCAAGCACCCTTCCTCTAGGCTAGACCAGGGAAATGGTTCAGTTATATGGAGAACTGATGGCATCGGTCAGGAGGCAACCTGGAGCTGAGAATGCAGGAGCATCTAGGGCTTAGAGGACTATGGGTCAAGGATTTCCGGAGACTAGAAAGTGAGGGCCCTTCTGATTAGTGGATCGAGGTACACCTGGCCAAAGGATGCTGAGGCTGCTGTGAGTGGCATTGGTTAGTCCTAGAGCCTCTTAAGAGGCGCTGCCTCTGCCAGGGACACAGTAAATTCAGGTTTGATCATCTTAGGTATTATGGTGCTCACCAAATGAAGAAGGGTTTCAGCTAGTTGTTTGTGTCAGAAGACTGTCCCTTTTCTGTTTGTGCCTTCTGTGAGCAAAATTGTTTAGCATGCATGTATATCCCTTTTGTAATTGCACCGTGTTAGGATTTGGAAATTCTTTTGCTGCACATTAAGATTTCCAACCTGTTAAGTGTATCCGTGGACCAAATTTAAAGGAACTTTATGTCTAGTCAGTTCTTGCACAAGGTATTTAGTAAATAAACTCACAAAATGGATTCCTAGAAATTTTCTAGTATTTATCAAATGACTGACCATTTTCTGTCGAAAGTTGAAACTTAGGCATTGACTTATTACAGCGTATGCAAAGATGCATGACAGGGCATAGTCTTTGCTTTCAAGGTTTGAGTCTGGACGGGGCTTCAGAGCCTGACAAGACTGCCAGCTTTCTTCTGACATAATCTGCGGGGCAAGGGGCAGGAGGTTAAAATACACAGACACACACAGACAGAGAGACAGAGACACGCGTCATCCCTGAATTCCCCAAGAATGCCCCCTTTATTGTGTTCAGGGGTAGATCATATAGAGATAGCCACGCCCCGCCAAACCCACCAGAAACCACTCTCCTGCCATCAGGAACGCCTGAAGGTTCCGTGCTCACAACAGCTGTAGGCACTCAGATCAGGGGATTACAGGAAATTCAGGATCTGGGGTCTCACTGCTCCCAACAACCCTCAGATAGGAGGAGCCACTGCTGATCTTCATTTCCTCTTGCCACTCCAAGTTCAGTCAATGCTTTTTGTTGGCCATGCCCAGCGGCCAGGCTGTTAGCTGGGCTACCAGGGCAAAGGACATAGGCACGTTCCGAGACATTCTTGGCTAATCTGGACTGTGGGAACTTGTACCAGACAAATTTTAAATGCCTTGTTTAGTCTGACCAACAAAAACAACTTTATTTGTTTTTAGTGAAAATTTTTTATATAGTATATTTTGATCATGCATTTTCCTCTTCCCTCATTACTTCTAGACCTTCCCTATGTCCACACCTACCCAACTCTATGCTCTCTTTCTTTCAAACAAAACAAAATGAAGAAAAAGAGAGCAACAAAAACAAAGAAACACCCCACCCCCCCGCCAGAAACTCTACAGAAATGAAAACCAAAGCAATGACCAGTAGAACACAAACAAAATGCCCAAATAAAACAAAATGAAACAAAACATTCACAAAAATACAGCTGAGTTTGTTTTGTGTTGGCCAACTATTCCTGGGCATATGTCTGTTCTGGTTGATAAACCCAGTGAGATTCTGCTGGAGAAAACTGACCCAGCCTTTGCAAGTAGGTGTCAGTTACAGAAAGCTTCAGGTTACGGGTGGGACCCTGTGTGCATCCTCCCCTCTCAGTGCTCGGACCCTGTCTGACCCAAACTTATGTAGGTCTTGTGTGTGCTGCTCCATGCTGAGCTCATATGTGTGCCAGATCTGTTGTGCTTGAAAGACAGCGATTTTTGGAATCATCCACCACCTCTGGCTCTTATAATCTTTCCACCTTGTCTTCCACATGGCTCTCTGAGCCTTGAGCGGGAGGAGTTTGATGAAGACATTCTATTCAGGACCGAGTGCTTTAAAGTCTCTCACTCTCTGTTAATCTCTATCTACGGCAAGAAGCATCTCTGATGTGGATTGATCAAGGTACTGACCTACGGATATTGCAATATGTCATCAAGATTATTGTCCTGTCCCTTTAGCAAAATAGTGGCAGTAGGTGTCCTCTAGGCCCATGACCTATTTAGTCTCTGGTTATTAGCCACTTTAGGCATGTCAGTTATGGGTTCCATCTCATGGAGTAGGCCTTAAATCCAATAAAAATAATGGTTACTCATACAGCAACTGTGCCACTATTGTACCAGTTCATCTTATAGACAGGTCAGTCTTGTAGGTCACAGCCTTTGTAGCTGGGTGACATTGATGATTTGATGCTAACCATTCTCCTCTGATATTGTGTGGAGCACCTTCCAGTACCGTGAATGCTAGTCAGTCAAGACAAGACCGCTAATGGAGCACCAGCTCGACTTCTCCACTGAGTGACATGTTTATACATGAAGTGGTACCTTCAGCAATTGGCCATTACAATTCCATCAGGCTGTGGAGACCAACCAAGACTCATGCAATTGCCTGTGATGTTTAGGAGTTCCATGGAATCTCTTTGCTCAGACTCAATAAGCTATAACCCGTTCCTGGTATTGGAAGTTTTAATTTGTGGCATAAGATATTTAATTGGGATATTCATTTCCCTATTATTTGGTGATGTGAGTTTCCCCTATGTAATCTGTGAATATCATTGGTTAATAAAGAATCTGTCTTTGGCCTGTGCAAGGAATAGAGGTAAGTCGGAAAATCTAAACTGAATGCTGGGGGAAAGAAGGAGGAGTTAGAGAGAAGCCATGTAGCCCGGCCAGAGACAGGAGCCAGAACTTTACCCGGTAAGCCACTGCCATGTGGTGATACACAGATAAATGGAGATGGGTTAAATTTATATTTAAGAGTTAGTAAATAAGAAGCAGTGTTTTAAATAATATAATTTCTGTGTGATTATTTTGGGTCTGAACTGCTGGGTGGCCAGAAAAGAAACAAGTGGCCTTCCTCCAACAATTTGGTGACTTTAGTTAGATTCCTTTCATATACATAAATATTTTAGAAAGTTTCTAGAGTACTAGGTCTCTCTATATTTTTCCAAATGGCCTTTATTTAGTTTTCCCTCCCCATATTCCCTCATTTACCTTCCTTCCCACCCATCCCTATTTAATCCTACTAGTCCAGTTTCCCCTTTAACACTTCTTAACACTGTATTCTATTTCCCCTTCTGAGGGAGATCTTTTTCCTCCCTCCTGCTCACATTACTAGGTATCTAACACATAGTAAAAGCTTAAAAGCTAGCATCCACGTATAAGAGAATGTTTGTCTTTTGGGGTCTGCATTATGTCACTCAGGATATTGTTTTCAAAGAAAAGAGACCTTCAGACATCTCAGAAATAAATATACGGGTACATTTCACCCCACTGTTCCAGGGGCGATTATACCTTGCCCTGTCTGGTGCAGAATGAGCCAGACTAGATGGAATTGTCTGCTCTGTTGTTTTAAGAGCTCTGGATGTGAAGGTGAGAACTGTAAGTGGCTCTTTCTTCTTGTGTTTCTGGTCATAGAATTTACACAGAAAGGTCTCATGGTTATATGATTCTGTTCTTAACTAAAATATCTTGTTTCTATTTAGAGAGCTTCGAAAAGACGTCACAATGGCAAACTCGTGTGAGTGGGTGCATATGTGTGTGTCAGTGCACATGTATGTGTGCCTGTCTATGGAGATTAGAGAACAACCTTGAGTGTTATGTTTCTGGTGCTGTCATATATAACACATAACACACATAACATGTCATATAATATATGACACATAATATATACATATATGTATAATATGTGTGTGTGAGTGTGTGTGTGTGTGTGTGTGTGTGTGTGTGTCTGTATTTAATTTTTTTGAGACAGGGTCTTTCTGGTCAAGAACTCACAAAGCAGGTCAGGCTTCAGTGATGTACCTGTCTCTTTCCCTACCACACTGGGCTTTTTAACGTGGGTTCTTGTGCATACAAGGCAGTTTACAGGCTGAGCTGTTTCCCCAGATCACAGTGGCCTTTGCAGTGCATGGATAGTCACAGTTGCCCCTCATGCCTGAGTGCAAAGCCATTGTCTGATCTCTTTAGGGTGAAGCTTAGGGTATAGGTCGGGTATTTGTGGGGTGTCTGCTTTGTTCAAGATGCTCTTTCTCCTGCTTTCCTCCTCCCAAGCTCAGCTGTTCACGGGGGCCAGGATCCCAGGTGCTGTTCTTGTCCTGGACAACAGCCAGCCAAGTTGGCTCTGTTGCTACAGCCCCGGCAGGCTTTCCTTAGGTCTGACAATCAGCTGGAGATGAAAAGCAGCTCTTCCTTTGAAACTGGTGGCAGTGGGCTGGCTTTCCGAGACAGAGTGTGCTTTACAGTACTGCCCTGCATCTGCCCATGGTGGTGACTCAGAAATTAGGCATGCTTTAACCTTGAAAGTCATTGAAGATGGTGGCAGTGTGCTCAGAAAGCTGCTGGATGATCTGATGCCATGACCCTGCGGGGCCTTGTAGGGTCGTTTCCTGGCCATGCTCTCTGTTTATCCCCGTCTGCTTGTGGGCCCTAGAAATCAGAGTGGAGAGAGAAGGAGTAGAACTGGAGGGGGCTGAGTTTGGGTAATATGGGCAGCAGAAAGCTTATTTCTCTCTCCATATTCAACTTGAGTTTGCATAAAGGCATCATGTGCCCTACTTGCTATTCTTCTGTCTCTCTCTCTCCTTCCCATTTTTCCCTCTTCCTCCTTGTCTTCTTTTCCCCAGCCTTTTCTTTTCTCTCCCCCTTTCCTCCCTTCTTCATTCCATCTTTCTCTCTTCCCGTCCCCCACACCACCCTTTCTTCTCACCCCACCTTTCTTCTTTCAGGATCTCCTTGAGCAACTCTGACTGGCCTGGAACTTTCTATGTAGCCCTGCCTGGCTTTGAACTCCTGAACTTCCTCCTTGGCCTCCTGAGTGCTGAAGTCATAGGCACTCTCCACCATGCCTGGTTTTGTGGCTCCTATCTGAAAGACAGGCTTATTGTTGAATGAATGTGATCTCAGATGTGTGGTACAATATTTTTGAGGTGCAGAAAGCAAGCCCTGGGTATGGGGGCCTTCCCTGGCAACATTGAATTATGTTATAAACCATACCTTTCCTGGTCTACTTCCCTTTTAGCCTGGAGAGCAGAATGTAAATAGTGTAGCCATTTGCACAAGCATTAAGACTTAATATATATTTCATCAGTACCATATACACTCCTGGGGGTGGATGGTAAACAAAACTGGGCCCACAGAAGAACAAACTCACTGTGGGAGCAGAAGCCTCCTTCTCTGCCGGTGCCACATAGCCTGTTGGGGCTTCTGCCTGGGGCTCACCTCTCTTCCACTCCTGGAACAGGATTTGTATCTGTGCTCTGCCTCAGATGTGCTGTCAAGATTCCCAGGCCAAGGTAACATAAAGCTTAGTAAGGTCAGAGTCCCGTGTTAGAAATAGCAGTTACTCAGAGCACCACTGAGCGAGTGGTGTTGATAGTAGCTCCTCATTTATTCAGGATTAGCCCCCACCGTCTTCAGACAAATGACTTTTCTGTGGTTATCATGAAACTAATTCTAAAAAAAACAAAGTAGCCAGAGAACTTGTTTTTTGAAACCAAAGTTATGGAAGACGTCTTAATGTTTTCTAAATAGTTTATTGTGGCCATTGTCATTTCGTCTCCTGGCTGTACTTCAGGATGGTAACTTTAGGGCTCTGATCGTCACATAATAGATGACTTTATTTACTTGCTGTACACAGATCCTGCCCCTCTCCACCCTCAAGCCTTTTGTTACCGACACTTCTGTCGTCTCCCTTCCTCGCTGAACTCAGATCTCCTCGAGTGATGGAATGACAAGGTATATATCCATGCCTGGCTAAATTCCATTTTTTCCTTTGAGCAGATGTTTGCTGAACCCTTCCTTACCTTATCTGAGGCAGTATAGACACAAGGATAACCTCTAGATGACCTGGATGAACTCTGACCTCAGAGGCAGTACTGTCACTATGAGGAGACAAAATATTGACTTATGCTCACTTCAGTGTACAGGTGGCTCACGCGTGTGCTCGGAGGTGTTACATGGAGGGACTAAGATTTGATTTTAAGAGATTCCTGTGGTTTATATATGGGTAATGTCTCCAAGAGTTTCATATGACAATCTTGGGAGATGCTGTGGACCTGCAAGAGGTCCTTATGTCACTGTGGGTGTGACCTCAAAGGCTTTTGGTGTATTTCCTGGCAGCCTGTTAGTATGATCTCTGCCATTGCTGTATGATGTTCTCACTGGAAGCTGGAGTGGTGGGGTATTGGTTTCCTGGTGGTGGCATGGATCTTGAAATGCCATAGAGTTCTGCTAATAAACATGGCTCCCGTCAGTACCTCTGTCATGAAGCTAGACTCTCAGAAAACTAAGGAAGAAGGTGAATCTAGCCGTCAAAGTCACGGCTTTAATTCTAGCCATACCACTTAGCAAACTGAAGACTCATGTGGTCTGAAATAGAGAGATATACAGTAAAGAGATTCAGATGAAAAAAAAAACTACTAAATGATTTACAGTGTGTTTAAAAATATATGTAGGCTTGGGAGAGAAAACAAAAAGGATAAAGTTATTAGAGAGAGAGAGAGAGAAAGAGAGAGAGAGAGAGAGTTGGGTGTAGTGTATAGTGGCACACACCACTGTGAGTTCAAGGACAGTCTGGTCTACAGAGTAAGTTCCAAGACAGCCAAAAATACAGAGAGAACTCTAACTCAAAAAACCAAAAATTAAAAATAAAAAAGAAATAGAGTTTAAAATGAAGTCACATAAAGATGGAAAACACACAAAGAATCTGGATACCATGTTATTGTGTTATCTTTGAATTGTTTGATGGCTGAGGAAGGAGCAAAAGCTGCTAAAAAACATTTGATTATATAAACGCTGCTGAATTATCCCAACTTATATTTTGGAAAAATCCTTGACTTTAAAATATAAGTCAAGGATATACTACTTTGGAGAAGAGGTTTTGCTTTTGTTTTTACAAGAAATGAGAGGCTATAGATTTATTATGGGTTAATAAAAATCAGGTTTGATGAAGGAAGACTCCCTGAGAAATCTCTGATAGGAGCAAATGGCACAGATGTCTGAGTTCTACATCCAGACTGCTGGTTGAGATGATCAAACCTCACATAATATTCCAGTCAGGACTTGACCATAATTCTAAATTTTCTTTAGGTCCCAATAAAATTATCAGCACCCCAATCAGCAGGAAGTATCCTGGAAAACTGTGCCCGCATTCCTCACAAATGGGTTATGGATGCTTGTCTTTTAGAGTGTTGGTTACAAGTTGTTATGGATAATGATCTGGAAAAAAAATGCTAAACAAAGATGATTAGATTCTGAGCTCCTGTTTTGAAAAAAAAGGGGGGGAGTGTTGTGGGACAAGGTGTTTGGTTAAAAGCATCACCTCAGCTTCCTGGCACCCCTTTATACAAAGAGTCTGGATTGTTTAGTTAGGGGGCTTTACTCCAGCCCCCTGACATCCATATTTGGAATGTTGGGTGGAAAGTTCCATTTCAAAGCTCCCACCACTGGGAGTTGCTTTAGTCCAAATTCTACCTCTGAGAAAGCCCACCAAACAGTGACCCCTCCCCAGGGAGGGTCAAGAAAACCTGCCAAATGGTGAACCCTGCCCAGTGAAGGTCAAAGTCACTGCCACCAGCCATTTAAACTGTCCCCCAAAGAATGAACACATGGTCTCTCGGTTTTCTTTTGTGATGGAGGACTCTCATTGGCTAATAAAGAAACTGCCTGGCCCATTTGATTGGCCAGCCCTTAGGTGGGCGGAGTAGACGGAACAGGAAGAAGGAAGTGAGGTAGATGGCTCAGTCAGATGCCACGCCTCTCCTAAGTGAGATAGACCACCGTGCCTCTCCTCAGAGAGAAGCCAGATGCGATGAAGCTCCAGCCCAAGTTGGACGTATGCTAGAAACTAAACGGTAAGGCACCACTTCATGGTGCTACACAGATTATTAGATATGGGTTAATCAAGATGTGAGTAAGAGGCTGAAAATAATGGGCCAGGCAGTGTTTAAAAGAATACAATTTGTGTGTTGTTATTTTGGGGCATAAGCTAGTCAGGAGGCCGGGAACTGGGCCGCAGGAACGCAACCTGCAGCTCCTCACTACAGAATGGTGTCCAGACGTGGATAAATGAATCCACAGAAAGCTTGAGAAAGCTTGGGAAAGAATAGAATAAAGCATGGCTTCTTGGTAGCAGCAATTTCTTGGGTCTGAACTTCTGCTTGTTTGCTTTCAGTTGTAGCAGGAAAAAAGTTGTGCTGTTTTAAAAATGCCAGCTTTCTGGGCTGTCCTGCCAGGGCAAACTCTGACTCTTTCAAGCAGGCGGTCCTGACTATGGAGCTTTTGAGTGTTGTTTAACACTGTTGCAGCTTGCTTTCTGGCAGGGACCTTGAACCGCCAAAGAGTTGAGGTACCTCTGCCATGAGGCTGGAAAGCTAGGGAATGGGCTGGATCTAGCCGCCAAAGTCACGGCTTTAGTCCTACTGATATTGTTTGGTAAAGTAAAGACTCATGTAGTCAGAAAGAGAGATATACAGTAAAAGAAAAATTCAAAGTCGAAGAAAATGTCTAAGTGGTTTACACTGTGTTAAAAATATATGCAGACTAAAGGTTAAAGTTCTTAAAAGTAAAAAAAAGAAAAAGAAAAAAAGGAAGTAGTTTGTTGTGGTGGTACACACCTTAAATCCCAACACTTGGGAGGCAGAGGTAGATTGACCTCTGTGACTTCAAGGTGTGGCAGCACACACCTTTAATCCCAATGCCTGGGAGGCAGAGACAGACAGATCTCTGTGAGTTCTAGGTGTGGTAGCATACGCCTTTAATCCCAGCACTTGGGACGCAAAGGCAAGTGGATCTCTGAGAGTTCAAGGACAGCCTGGTCTGGAGAGTTATTCCAGGACAAAGATATACAGAGAACTTGTCAAAAAATAAAAAAATAAAAGTAAAAATAAATGAAATAGAGGTTAAAATAAAGCCGTACAAAGATGGAAAATACACAAAGAATCTTGATGCTGTATACTATTATGCTCTCTTTGAATTGTTTGAATGCTGAGGAAGGAGCAACAGCTGCTAAAAGTTATTTGTTTACAAATGCTGCTAAACTATTCCAGAATAGATATTTTGAAAATACCTTGACTTTACAATTTGGATCTAAGGACATGATGCTTTGGAAAGGAGTTTCTTTTGTTTTTACAGAAAATGAGACCGTGTGGATTGCTTATATCCCAATATGGTATGATAGACCACGCCCTCCTGAAGGTTGCTGTGAACACCCTCAAAAAATTACTTTACGCAACTGATGACTGAGATGAACATGGCACATAGCTTACACCATAGAAGATCGGATTAACAGCGCCCCCATTCAGCAGGAAGCAGTTTGGAGAGAAATAACTGGGCCCATATTCCCAAATATTGTTTATAAATGTTCTTTTACATTTAAAGGGGGAGATGATATAGATATAAATAAGTTGGATTGTTGTGAATCTTGGTTAAAGATATTAAGGTCAATCTTGTTATATGTATTTCTGATCTTTATTAAGGTATTGTGATTGTGTAGTTCTTTTAAAAATGTAATGTATAATTAGGAAATATAGGTTGTTAATGGATAATCGTCGATAATAGTAAAGCTTATAGTCATGTTAGTTAGATTTTCTAGATATTATAGAGATATATTTCAGTTAGATAGGCATATCTTCCAAAGACTACAGAATATAGCATTTTAAATGTTTTAATAACTTAGGACTTTTCATGACAATGAGACATATCTGCTCCTGGCAGCACTAGCTACTTCAAGAGGAAAATGGGCATCGAAGAGGCTCCTTATGGAGTTTGATAGCCATTTTGGCAAGAAACTGCTCTTGCCTGGACAGATGCATAGACTGGACACAGAGAACCCTAAGAGAGAGGACTGCTGAACTTGCCTATAGGTGAGATGATCTTTCGGGGTTCCTGATTCATGAAAGAGTCTCCAAGACATTCTGCAGGACACAGCAGATACTGACTGAACTAACTGTCTTTGAAATTTCCTGCATCATGGAAATGTCTCCTGGAAACTATGGGCATGTAGGCCGAAGATGGATGCCCCAACAGTACAAAAGAACTTTGGGTGACTGTCCAGGCAGCGAGATGTCTCTGTCATTTCTAGAGTTTGGAAGTTGCTTATTTCTTGTTTACTTAGGTAATATTATATCCTTCTGGAGTCTTTGATGGAGTTGAAGAATAGATAGATAGTTATAGTTTTCCTTAGTTATGATAAAGGATAAAGTAGATATAAATATTGTAACTGTAATTCTTACTTGATAACTGTTTTGTTATATGTAATTTTACTATGTTAAAGTGTAAGCCTTTCTTTTTTGTTTAAACAGAAAAGGGGGAAATGATGGAGGACTCTCATTGGCTAATAAAGAAACTGCCTGGCCCATTTGATTGGCCAGCCCTTAGGTGGGCGGAGTAGACAGAACAGGAAGAAGGAAGTGAGGTAGATGGCTCAGTCAGATGCCACGCCTCAGCTAAGTGAGATAGACCACCGTGCCTCTCCTCAGAGAGAAGCCAGATGCGATGAAGCTCCAGCCCAAGTTGGACGTATGCTAGAAACTAAACGGTAAGGCACCACTTCATGGTGCTACACAGATTATTAGATATGGGTTAATCAAGATGTGAGTAAAAGGCTGAAAATAATGGGCCAGGTAGTGTTTAAAAGAATACAATTTGTGTGTTGTTATTTTGGGGCATAAGCTAGTCAGGAGGCCGGGAACTGGGTCGCAGGAACGCAACCTGCAGCTCCTCACTACAGAACTTTTGTTTCCCCCTTTTCCTCTTTCCTTCTCCATGTTTTCCTGGGGCCACCTGGGAGTGCTGGCAGCCATTAAACATGGGCATCTTCTAAGTTGTTCTGATTTGGTCTGATTGGAATTATTGCATCAGCGGAGTGTTTGGTCATTTAAGGAAAAATACTTAACACAATGGTCTTGTACTTTGTAAAGATTTGTCACTTGTATTTTAATAAAATGCTGATTGGCTAGTAGCCAGGCAGGAAGTATAGGTGGGGTGACCAGGCAGGAAGTATAGGTGGGGGGATGAGAACAGGAGAATGCTGGGAAAAGGAAAGGCTCAGTCATCACCCAGACACAGAGAAGGCAAGTTTAGAATGCCTCGCTAATAAAAGGTACCAAGCCACGTGTCTGACACAGACAAGAATTATGGGTTAATTTAAGATGTAAGAGTTAGTTAATAAGTAGCCTGAGCTAATAGGCCAATGAGTTTATAATTAATGTAGACCTCTGTGAATTTCTTTGGGACTGAATGGCTTCGGGACTGGGAGGGTCAGAAACCTGTCAACAGTGGGGTGCTCCATTTTAAATGGAAATGTGCACTACAAGCTATATATATGTTTTCTCTTTTTAAGTTAGTTATCTCAGCTATTTTGTTATATTAGAGGAAAGTTGATTAAATATAAAAATGAATAACTTTTATTATAATCTTGGTCTCATTTTCCCCCTCAAAGAATCATGTATCCAAGACTTGACCATCTATCTGTCTGTGGTGCTATGGGGGAGAAACAGAAACCACAGAAAATGGGTCCTTAGGAAAGGAAGTTAGGTCACTGGGGGCACACTTTTAAAAGGGAGTATTGAGATTCTATGCCTTGCTTTATTTCTCGGTCGCTCAGAGCAAAGTACTTTGCCATTGCTAAGATGTCTTGCCTCCCTACAGGCTCACAAACAACAGGGCCAAGTGATTGTAGACTGCATTCCCTCAAAATCATCAAGTCAAATAAATCTTTCTTTTTCCTTCTGAGTTGTTTATCTCTCAGGTATTTTGTCACAGGGAGAGACAGGAGATGAGTGGTTGGTCTATGGGCAGCAACCCCACAGGGAGGGAACCCCAGATTCTACTTAGCATATGCACAGAAGGGGGAAATCACACTATCTGAATGTGGCAGGCCTGGAGTGTAGGTGGAGGTGGCTGTGCATGGGATTCTGAGAGATGAGGCTGGAACTGGTGCTCTGTCTTCAAGATGCTAATGTGTTTTGTAACCTGTTGTCAAGCCACCTGCCTGTGTCCTTCTCCTTTCTATTCCTCCTATCTTTACAAAAAGTTCTTCATTGTTGGTTGCCTCTGCAAGTAACTAGCTCCCCAAATATGTCAGAATAATTTTCCAAGGCATAATAATCAAGTTAGAAGAGGAGGCTTCTTCTAGGAACTAGATTTGAAAGCTTCTGTTTAGGCTTCCTAGCTTTTGCTCACATTTTGGGTGATTAAGTACGTCAGTGAGATGACCTCTGGAAAAAGCAAGGTGAGTCTGTATTTGTTTCTCTTAAGGTCAACCAGAGATACGTATAGTTAAGGGAGAGCTAGTGAGGGATAAATGAATCTGTGTTTGTAAAGCATTTGGTAATCCTCCCCCGAAAAGAGATGCAGGATGCAAGGACATCTTTGTTTCTCTGGCAATGTGGAGAGTAGCGGCGAATCCCTTTGAAATTAATCCCATCTACTCCCATCCACAGTCTTCCGACTGCACCATCTCTAGGCTCTGCTTCTTGGGTAACCCCCAGCTCACTGTAGGTTCAAGACTTTGATAGGTATCAAAGCCCCAGAGAACTGTCATACTGATAACCAGCATCGACAGAGCAGGGTGCAAGCACTTACTTCCATCCTGTAAGCTGGCAAGGGACATGAAAGAAAGATGATTGGCATCAGCAAACAAACACATACCCCGATGAGACCTGGTCATGGAGTTCAATGAAAGAGGCACAGCCTGTGACAGCAAGAATGGACTTGAACTTTAGTAGTGAAATGCTTTGTGGACATGGCCTCCTCGATGCATGGCAGCCAGCCTCTGAGGAGCCACTGACAATATAGCTGACCTCATCCCTGCTGGACACTGCTTCAGGGGAGTCAAGTTCAAATAAGGCTGAATGTCTGGCTTCCCTGCAGGAACTTTCCGGTCTGCAGTCTCTCGTAAGTGCAGTTCAGGTGTAGAGGAACTTTGCAGCAAGCTCGCCCGCCATGGCTTTGGCCTTCCTAGTGCTTCCCTAAAGAGCCTACCCCGAGGTGGCATGATTGCCACCTGTGAGTCAAGAGCGAACGTGTCATTGAACTCCAACCAGGTATAGAAACCCCGTGGGGCAGGGTGAGCTTCAGGATTGTTCTGACGCTTTCACTGATAACTTGTACGAAGCTTGTGTGAGGTGCACTAGTGTGAGACTGAAAATGAATTGGTGGGGTTGTTATCAAAAGGGATTTTGTATTCCTTTGGCCAAGAGAATATGCAACTGCGAAGATCAGCCTTCTGCGTCCACTCTGGCTGGATGGGGGTGGATTTATCTGGTGGAGCTTGCTGGAAAGGAAGTGATGTTCTTACTTGTAAGGACAGAGGGGAAGCTCTATGGGCATGAAGTTTATGTACCTGAGAGGGAACCTTCTGTCCACCTGCCCTCCCATGTGTGTGTGTGTGTGTGTGTGTGTGTGTGTGTACCATGTCTCTATGTGTTCATGTGTGTAATTTTCTTTGTGCATGTGTAATAGCATGTTTGTAGAGGTCAGGAGAGAACTTCCAGAGTCAGCCCCCGCTTCCCCACTTTGAGACAGGGTCTCTTTGATGATCTCACTGTAGATACTGGGCTAACTGGCTCATGATCTCCTGGACATTCTTCAGCCTCCCATTTCATCCTAAAACTGTTGTGATGACAGATGTGTGTTACTACCTCAGATGTCACATGGGCTTTGGGGTTTCAAACTCATGTCTTCAGCCCACCATCTTGAATTAGTAATTATGTTTGAACAAGAGGCTCTGCATTTTCATTTGTAATAGTCCCAATCATAAATTCATCAGCTGTTTCTGGGAGGTGTGTGTGTGTGCTTGCAGCATGACGTGTTTTGAATCAGATTAGAGGGACATCAAAGTATTGGGTTGGGTGAGCCAGGAAACCCATGTGTAAGAAGTATGGGAAAGAGGATCTGTTGAGAGAAGACAGGCTATTAAATGTACTATGGGATTCAAGGCATTGCAGAGTGTGTCTGATACTTATTTTTTATGTATTTGCACGTAATTTGTGTTAGCTTAGGATGTCCCAAGAGACAAATAAATTGAGAGCAGGCCTAAGGATGTTATTTGTCTTCTGCCCCATCACTGATTAACCCTGGAACACCACTCATGTTTGCATGGCTATCTTTGGAACCGGGTTTGGAAAAGCCTTTGCCAAATATACTGCGAAGGATTCCACCTACCACTACTGGATTTTCACATGGGGGAGTTGGGAGATCTAAATTCACTACATTGCATTTATAAGGTGCAAGGGTCAAATGACACCAAAGTCACATCTTTTCAAGATGTCTCACTGAGATCAAAATCCATCTGATTACATTCCAAATAATCTGACTTCCCCAAAGTCTCCCCCAAGTTCTCTCTAGTTAGCCCATGATCATAGTTGATGTTCTGAGGCTGAGTCAGGAGAGAAGGGGGAAGAGCATGCTGAGTCTCTAGCTTGTATGATTGTTTGGAGTTAAGCAAATGAGTGAGTAAATTCATTATCCTGGGCTACTATTTGGGGGAGCTGTGTTGAGAGTCTTACTCTAGGCACTGAAGGCCACAAAGACCCTGATGTCACCTGCGGGTCCTTGAGGGAGCTCCTTGGCTGCCAGCTCGCTCTTCCTTGATCCTACTGTCATGGTGCAATGATCAGCTATGAATTGCATGGTGTTCTTGGAGATCAGTTCATTGTGTGAGCCCCAGGCATGTTCATGAACTCTGCAAAATCTTTGTGAGGATTTCATAGAACCAAGTAAGCTCTTTCAAAAGTTGAAAATGCTAATTGAGTCCAATTTCCTAGTCCTGGCTTAAAAAAAAGACAAAAACCAAAAGCAAAACCAGCAAGAACAACAACAACAAATAAACAGAAACAAAACAAAACAAAAAACCCAACAATTGTCTTGATTATTTTTGTTCCATTCTCTTCCCCCTGTGCATTCTCCTCTTGATAATCCAGCTCACATCTTGGCGATCTCAAATTTAGTCCAAAACGTGGTAGTTGTTCCTGGGTATGACAGACCATTCTACAAGAGGAGAGCAAGGCTTAGTGATGGAAGTGATTTAAACTCTTTGATGTAGATTTTTTTTTCGTGGCATGAAGTCCTTCTGTGCTCAGGCTTACATTTGTCCTCTGCCTTCGGGAAATTACTCTGCAGTTTAAGTGGATTTCTGTAAGTAGCAAGAACGCATAAACTGGTAGGGCTCTTAAATTAACCAGGCCGTTTTCTTATCACACTTTATAGTCAGCCATAATTAAACCCACAGCAAATGCCAGGAAGGGTTCACATGATAAAACCTTCCCAAGTCCTTAGGGGTCAGGTTGTGGAGGGCCATCTTTATGGTCAGGTGGATCATTAACTCAGAAAGCATCCAAGCAGTGTCACGGATCGCCTCTCTGAGACTAACGTGGTGAACCAGGCATCTCAAAGGAAGCTGCTCTGTGCTTGTTAGACACTTACAGAAGAAGCCTGCTATTTCCTCTTAGACTCATTATGCCAGCAGCAGAGATTCCCGTGGAAGGACCGACCGCGGGTCAGAAGTGAGCTAGCATTAATTGCAACTGTGCGTTGTATTGACGAAGTAAGGGGAACGGGCCTCAAGGAGAAGGTGTAAATTGTGAATAGCAGCCATGTGAGCACGAGATCTACCCTAGAGTGTTGCTGAGGCACGACAGACATCTTGGAGATTTTCATGACAAAATAGCCCTTCTGAAATAGTTTCTGACCCTCACCTCTTTTCACTTGGGTTACATTTTCTTCTTCTTCCGGCTGCTCCGGGGGGTCACTAGTCTAGAGACACAAAGCACGGGGCTACTCTTCAAAACCCTCTGCACAGCCTGACTCTACTGTCTCTATCTGTGGATTCATCAGCTTTCCACCGTGCCTGGACACAGAGGTGCAGGACCCGTGGAAGTGTGATGTGCTCCCGTTCAGTTTTCTTAGCACTTATTTCTCTGCTTCTGTGCAGTATATGTTTCCTTTCCTGAGATGCTCGCTCTTTGACTGTAGGACCCACAATGCCGTCTTTGTCAGGTCCCACCCACCCCCATTCCTCTTTGCACACACTAGGTAAACACTTAGTTAGCTAAGTACTTGGAAACTCAGAATTGTGGGTGTCACTGCTCATCCTTGCTAAGGGCTTCCATGGAGGAATTCTTTCTGGCATAATATCTAAACATTACGCTTTTCCAAATCGTGCCCCTGCACCCAGTAATCAGTTAGAAAATTAGAAAAAAAACCTAATACTCTTCTTGAAATTACATCTCATACCTATAAGCTGTTATTGGTTCTGAGGAGTCAGCTGATGCCAAGCAGAAAATACCAATCCAGTGTCGAAGGTAAAGATCAGTGTTTCTCTCCCTAGAAGAGAAGGGACTGGGAGATGTGGCTGCGATCTAAGCGTCATCCTTGAGGTGGTGGTGGCTGCATTACCCGTGCGTGAGTGGTCCTGTGTATCTCTAGCGGTGAATCTGAAGTCAAGTAAACACGAAGAAGCTGATGTGTGAGGTGTAATTTGTACTCTATGAAATAACATGCTTTGAAAGCAAAATGAACCTTTAAATTGCCTATTTGGTTGCATGATTTTGGTAGATCTTGTCAGGAGAGCTAAATACTTCATTACTGCTGCTCAAGCATGCTTGGTGCCCTTGCTAATAGTCAGTTGTTTGTAAAGCATGGTGAACTCGCTATTACATTTAGCTGGCTAACCTTCCTCCTCCTCTTCCCTTCCCTCGTCTCCTCTCCCCTCTTATCTCCTCCCCTCCCCTCTAGGACCTACCAATTGATCTACCATAACAGTCCAAGAGAAATCATCCTATGAAGAAGGAAGGAAAAGCTGTAAGTTATTTCAAGACCTGGACTGCCAAATCCAGGATGTCCCAGATGCCTCTTCCATTAAAGCACCCACAGAGCTAAGCTACATTCAAGGGGAGGAAAAGCAACACCCTATGACCCCCTGGAATGACACGTGTGTACAGGGAAGGGAGGAGACTATCCAACATGAACTGTTATCTTCTGATTGCATCTATGTCCCTGTTACCCTATCAAGAATCCCAAAGCTCGTCTCTACTCTTTCTGTGTCTGTAGAGGGAGCAAGGTTCAAGATGTCATCTTCACCTCTGGGTACCTACACTGCTCTGGGGACGACCTGTCTCTTGGTCCTTCTCCATGCCCTGAGCCTCCCTTTTTCTATGAGACATCCTCACTAGGGAAGAGAGTACTTTATGTCAACCAGCCTCAGTGGAGCTCCGCTTGTTTCATAAATGTCCCATTGGACAAAACCATCCCCTTGGCTGATGAAAAGGGAGAGTTACGGAAGTGAGAGGAAGCGTTCATTATGGAAAGCTGAAATTCTTCTGTGACTATTCAAACCCACTTCCATGGATGTGGGTAAGGGAATGGCAGCCCCATGACTGGGCCTCGATTCACACTCATCCCAAGGCATACCACCTCTCTCATAGTCTCAGAGCTCTCGGACCCGGTTCGCGATCTCAGGAGCTGCCCCTGTAGCAATGGGGGTCCACCCTTCCTTTGACTTCGAGCCCCTCCCATCAGCTCATTCCCTGAAAGGAAGCAACAGTTTCGTTCTTCTATGGAAGCATTCTTTTCAGTCCCTTCTCTCTTTTCAATCTTCATTTACTGTAGATTTTTCTAAACAGCCTGAATGTCTGAAAGTTCCATAACAGCTTAATCATGACCTACTTTATGGTTACCCACTGCACGGTAGGTAGTTCAGCTCTCCTAACCAGGGGACTATCTTTTATGTATGACCATGGATGTGCCTCTTAAATCCCAAATAATGCACCTGTGTACTTTGTACACACACGTATGCATGTATATTTCTGAGTTGATTTGCAAATTGATATCTTTTTGAATAGATTCTGTTTCATTGAGGGTCACGGATTCCTTGTAGAAAGTAGCCCCCATTTAACTTTACAATAAACATATTAGCCCAAATTAACTTTATATTAAATACATGCACAAACCTAGACCCAGAACTCTTCTCTTTGACCTTGAATTGTTTTATGTAGAATGACTGGCTTCATTTATGTATCTGAGCTTTGTCTGCCCTGGGGCCTCTCTTTTGTATTGAACTTTGGCTCTTATAGAGTGGATCAAGAGCTAATTGATGGTATGGAACATAAAATCTCAGGGATGGACTGGCATCACCCACAGCATCTCAGTCGTAATGAAAATTGTAAGAGTGCTGGGTGTTTGGTTTCTGGACTCTCTTTGACTTTTAAAAGGTGTTTTCAAAAGCTTAGGTAATGGCAACACATCACACATGGAGGAAACTGTTCAAAGCTTAGAGCTGAGCAGTCGTGGTGATATTAGGCAGGAGCATGTTGATGAGCCTTCATTTTCTTTTATCTTGGCCAGTGAAATCCTTTTAGGAGAAACTTGGAGTGTTGCTGGCCTGGAACACGTAGCTGCTCGTAGGGGAAGATGAGATCATGTTTTTCTATCACTGAGGAAACTTAATTATTAGAAATTCCAGACTTTCTAGGGGACTCTGAGTCATGTTTTCAAAGCACATTTTCTCCAGCAAGGCAAACAGTCACAGGCCAGTCTCTCCCCTACCCGAGGCACTCAGCGCAACGCGCTGCTTACAAATGCCTGTTTTTCTTACGCCAGAGTTCTCTGTGGGTCCTTGCCTTATTTCTTTTACCTCCCACCCGCGTTTTCAATCCCTGAGCCTCACAGATGGAGGCAGAAAGTACACTTTCATACTCTACACTCCCTGAAGAGGTGGGTGTGAGAACGAAGTCACACTCACCAGGCAAGGGATTAAAGTTTCAGTCATGATTTTAAATTCTACCAAATGCTTTTTGACTGTTCATGTTAGTTATGATGCAAACAGTCTCAGTGTGCTTCTGGAGGACTCTAGATGCTGATGGATCTCTCTGAGTAGGCACAGCCATTTGTTTATTCCTTCGTTGCTTTAATAGGCAGGCGTCTAGTATCGTCTACATATTTAGCACTGCTTAGGCTATATCCCAGTGAGGGAAAACTCCTCATCTCAATCCTCCTGAAGGTCTGGACCAAGAATTTACTATTAACACAACAAGCAAGTGCAATGTATATTGTCCTTATGTATACGCTGTAACTTAACAACCAATAAAGAGTTGAGGAAAGGGAGTGGACTAAAGAGTTTCGGAAACAAGGGCTGTCATTGGACTCGGTGGTCTGAGAAGGGCTCGCTGAAAAATATGGCTCAGGGCAAGGCATATGACACGTTTTAAGGAAACAGCACAGCAAGGGTGAATGTTTAGATGGCAGCTGCTTAGTATGTTAGGTGGAAGAGGAAAATGTGACTGAAGAGGATGGTAATCAGCGAAGGTGAAGTCCGAAACAACAGGACAACGTATTACTTAGGACCTACACGGGCATTGTAGGTGCTGGGTTTTACCCTGATTGAGACAGGAAATTGCCAGAGGGTTTTGCATAGAGCAGTAATCTGATTTAGCTTTTGAGAGTACCAACCTGGTGGCTGGGTAGTGGTTGGGCTTGGGAGTTAAAGGTCGAAGGGAGGAGGCCTGCTCAGAACTGACTGCTGTCGAAAGGTAGTGACGAACTGGGAAGATGCTTTGACATTAAAGGCGCAGGCTCACGCCTGAGAGAGAGGCTGTGCTGTCTCACAGCAGGGGCAGGGAAAGTAGATGGTGGGAGAGGAAGAACATTGAATATGACTCCCTGGAAGCTGGCTAGGGTAGCAGAAAAAAGAAGAAAGGAAGGCCATGGGAATAGTGGGCTGCAAGGGACTTATCGGGACCAGTGTTTGGCTACTGCAAATCTGGTCCAGGATTTGAGGTGCCTTTGGGTCAAAGAGAAAGGGATGTGATGGAGACAGTTCTCCATAGTGGTCAATGACTATTTGTGCCCCACAGCACACTCCAAACCTCAGCACTTTTGTCTGAAGTTGACATCTATCTGGTTCAGGGCATTGACTTCTTAGAAGTCTTACGCCTCTCCTGATTTCCCAAATCCCCACTGGTTCTGTTGATCCTGGGATACTGGCTGTGCTCATATCATGTCCTCTCATTCACTGTGGACCTCATTCCTGGTGCAAAGCCTGCCTGTCCCAGCTTCTGGGACTGTGTACAGCAACCTCACTTCTAGGTGGATTGTCCACACCATATCCTGGCTTTTCAATTCCTAGATGTCTTCATTTTCCAGAATCTTTCTTACTCTGAACTGTGCTGGCCAGCTACGCACTTATGGGACCATATGCTTTCTGTACCCAAACAGAATTTGAAAAATCCAGGGATTGGAAATAGTAACATTCATGTCCGTTCCAAATGTGCCGATTTCTCCCAGCTTAATATCAAGGAAAGCCACCTAGAGTCATTTATTGACCATATTGAGTTCTCTGACTTCTCACTGTTTAGTAGGTAGCCAGTCTGTCTTCACGCAGTTTTCGGTTGTTTTTCCCTTGCTCAATCAGAGTTACTGTCTTCACATGATTTTGGCCCTCTTATCGTTTCTTCAAGCTTGTGACTTACATGACATTGACATCACTGCACCATCATTGCCAATGAGCGGCCTCGGCTACAGATCCACAGGTCACTGCGGCTGGGGTAGGTGTCCGCACATCAGTATTTTCCAGGCACTCTCGGGTATTTTTAGCCTCTAGTCACCGTTGAGAATCTTTGCTCATGGACTCAGCTGTCTGCCCTGTTCTGCTTCCAGCTGAGCTGTCTGAGCACACGAGGGACACCACAGCTGAGCAGAATGTGTTCCTACTAGGTGCTAGCTCTCAGCTCTTCCCAGCATCTTTACCAGTTATTCCTGCAATCTGCCTTCTCCCGTGGAGATAACTATGCTGCACTTTTTCTCCCTTCTCAGGTCTTCCCCCATTTCCCATGCACATCCAGCCAGTGGCTTTAATATCACCGAGAAAGGCAGAAAGCATTACATGGGAGGACTGTCATTTGGATCTTCAGTGTCCATCAGTGCTCAGGTCTATGTGTCTTATTCTCCAGCGGGGTGCTATAGAAAGGTGGTAGAGTCTTTGAGAGGTGGGGCCTAGTATGAGACCAGGTCATTGGAGGCATGGTATCCAAGGAGATCATGGAACCTCAGTCCCTTCTTTTCACTTCTCCTTTGCTTGTTTCCCTTGAAAAGAGTGGTCTTGCTTAGCCATACACTCTTGCCATGATATGTGGACTTGCCAAAGTCTTAAGAGCAAGGAAGACATGGATCATGGATTGCTCTGAGACAGCCTGCAGCTGCTCTGCGCACGAGACCCGCAGGAGTTCCTGATGGCAGGGGTGGATTGCTCTGAGACAGCCTGCAGCTGCTCTGCGCACGAGACCCTCAGGAGTTCCTGATGGCAGGGGAATGGTTTCTGGTGGGTTTGGCTGGGGTGTGGCTATCAGTTAAGGATCCCTATATAAGCTGCCCCTGGACACAATAAAGGGGGCGTTCTGGGGGCATTCCTGTTTCCAGGATGACCCATGCCTCTGTTTGTGTATCTTTGTGTGTTTCAGTCTCCAGTCCCTTGCCCCAACTGTATGGTGGCGCATAGAGCGTAGACGGGCGTGGTGCACTACACTCTTCCATGTGTTAATTGTGACCCTTTTAGTTCATGCTTCTCCCAATGCAAACTTACATCTTTTTTGTAGTCTGTTTCTTGTCTTTCTCCCATAAGACAGTGAACTCTGTGGGCACGGGCCAGATTTATTCACTAATGTAAACAAGACTTAGCCCTGGCCCACCTGAATACTACTAAGGTGGGAGGAGGCACTCCAATATTTGCTACATGAAATCTTTAGCTATATCTTGACTCTCTGAGTAACTGCAACCCGCACAAAGAGCCAAACACTGCCAGATGCTAGAAACACTTTCTAGTGGACTTTGGTGCAGGTTTTCCTCTGAGGCGGATGGGGTTGAGGCCTGTATCTGTGCTGGCTTGTATTTCTTCATCAGGTACTGATAGAGATGGGGCTGGCCCCAGGAAGGAGCCGCTGTGGAAAGGGGCCAGCCACGCAGAGCACAGACCTGGATTGTTCTCGACTGTGTATTTGATCCTTTCATTTCAGAAATCTCTTATTAAGAACACTTTGCTAAAAATAAAGTTTCTGGGATGCTGGGAGACATGAAGGAGACAATGCCGAGGGGGGCTTACATGGCACTTGTTCCTGTGGCACTGCAGGCATGTGACAAAGGGACCTTATTCTCAAGAAACAGGAGAAAGAGGAACAGAGATAACTTCTTCTGCGTTGAATTCCCAGACGATTCGTGCAACGATTGTATCCAAAGAAAGTGTCCTTCTTGTGGGAATTGGCCAACTGGTCTGGGAGAGTCTCCAGACGTGAGTTTGCTATGCATGTGCCATATCTGGTCTTTGGTTCTATAACGTCATGGGAAGTGTGATCAGTTCTCAATGGGTAGAATATGGAGAGATTTTTGTGGGTGCACCAAGCATCAGGGAGAAGATGTTTCCATCTGGGAAGATCTGTTTGTGAAAACTTGAGCAGTAGCTTCCAGCATGCTTGGAAGGTGATAGCAGCTGACTAGTGGAGGAAGTTAGGTCACCGGGGAAACACACTTGAAGAGGATATAGGAACCCTGTCCCCCCGCTCTTTGAAGCCTCTCTTTACTTCTTGGTCACCATAAAATGAACATTCCTCCTGGGCCATGTGCTCCCACTATGAGGTACTATTTCATTACAAGCCCAAGGTTGATAAGACAAAACCACCATGGACTGAAAACTCTGAGATGGAGATAACCTGCCCCCCTGGAAGCTAATCACCTCACAAAAATATAAAGTTGACAAGCATAGTTATAAAGTCAGCAGGTCTGCCTCTTCAGTCCACATATGGGTGGCACTGTAGCATCCCTTGTAAGGACAGCGGCCATCTTGGCTTGCCTGGGATTCATGGGTTTCTCAGGATGTGAGACTTTCAGAAGGAATTCTGGGAGCTCATGCATGGTTGGTTATTCTGAGCACTGATACCTGTTTGGACGTGGCTTTTCCCTCTCTGTGCTGACATATTCACTCTTTAGTTCTGTCTACAGAAAAGACAGTCACAGACCTGGGTTCTATCTTCTTATCTGAATGAAAGCAAGAAATGGAAAGGAGGACATGACAGCTCCTATGTATGATGGAGGAGATTTGTTGTAGATAAAAGGGTGAAGGGGAAGCCTAGCCCAAAACCTTGTTTTGTAAGGCGTGTCCCCCTTGGTTTAAAGGCGTGTCCCCCTTGGTCTAAAGGCGTGTCCCTCTTAGGCTTGTCCCTCTTGGGCGTGTCCCCCTTAGGCTAATATTGACTTATAAAATCTTGCGGGCCTGCGGCCCGCTTTCTCTTTGTTTTCCTGCCCTCCTCGCTGGAACCTTGGATTTGTAAGTTCCCTTTCCTTTCCTTTATTAAAACTGAATTATATATATTAAAGCTTGTCTGGTGAATCATAACTGCCGATCAACCACGCACCGTCAAAAGGGAGAACATATCTAGAGGGATCTAGAAGGGTCCAGAGTGAACATGGCCAGAATGAGGAGATAGGTGTGTGTGTGTGTGTGTGTGTGTGTGTGTGTGTGTGTGTGGTGAGGGGAGTGGAGCAGGAGAGGAGACACGGGCTCAGTAGATGGTCTGGATCAGGATACTGGCATAACCAGAATGGCTGAGTTATAGGGGCCAGAAAAACTGGAGAAAGGGGCTGTCTAGCTCCTGGGCTGGAGAGTTCAGGGTGGGGGTAAGGGTATGCAAACCAGAAGGACTCTGTGACAGGTAGGAACCAATGGATGCTGGGAGAACCTGGTAGCCAGAGCCCACTTTGATACGTTAATAGGCACATTGGCCATTTGTCTTGAATTTTAAAGCTAGCATTGTCTGCCTATCAGTGTGCCATGCCCCTCTGCATAGGAACAAGCTGCAGATGCTCTGTCTCCAAGGCAGTGCTAGGTGTTTCAGGAAGCACTCAGGGCCTCCCTGACTATGAAGATTATTGCAGTGTTACTGGTCTACAGCATTGCTGCCCATACTTCCCCTCTTCCAGTTCAGACTTAGTGTATCAACCCTGGATAGTTAGCCATTGACCATGCAACTCATAGGGAAATTGCTGACATTCTCTCTCTCTCTCTCTCTCTCTCTCTCTCTCTCTCTCTCTCTCTCTCTCTCTCTCTCTCTCTCTCTCTCTCTCTCTCTCTCTCTCTCTGTGTGTGTGTGTGTGTGTGTGTGTTATTTTCACCTTTCTAAACCATGGAGTTGAAATTTTCTACATTTAAATTATGTCAACCTATAATATCTGGAGCTCCCAGGGTCTTTGAAGAATACGTAAGAGGTATAGTGAGAGATTATCACCTATTTCTAAACTCCGTATTATAAAATTAGGCTGTTAAGTGGTTGTCTACTCATCCTTGTGTTCTTGCTTGCTGATTTCAGTGCTTGGCATAGTTGGCAAACTACATGGAAAATGTGCCATTTGAATAATGCAGGTAGTAGATGGGAATGACTTTTCCAGACAGTTTTGAAGCCTTTCTAGAAACTTCTTCCCACTAGGTTCCACTCCTTAGGGCCCCCATAATCTCCTAATAACACCTTGGGCCAGTGGCCAAGGCTTTGTGGGGTATTTCCCATTTAAGTTGCAGCTTTAGATGATCCAAACTACAGCAACAGTTGAGAGGAAATCTATTTGTAGTCTGAAAATTGTGGGTCAGAGTAATTCAGAGTACCTTTCATTAGCATAGAGCTTACAACTGTCCTCTGTAAAAGGAATATGATTATTCCAACTATTTTCAGATTAATGAATAGTAATAAGATTGCCGGGCATAAATTGGGAACTTGGGGGTGGGGTGGGATGGGGGCAAGGGGAGATGGGGAGAGAAAAGCGTGAAGGGGAGGATGGGGAGAGCTTGGGGGAATGGGATGCCTGGATATAGGAAGGGTGGATATGTGAGCAGGGAAGCATATATCTTAATTAAGGGAGCCATCTTAGGGTTGTCAAGAGACTTGACTCTAGAGGGGTCCCCAGGTGTCCAGGGAGATGCCCCCAGCTAGTTCCTTGGGCAGCTGAGGAGAGGGAGCCGGAAAAGGCCAGATCCTATAACCATACTCATGAATATCTTGCATATCACCATAGAACTTTTACCTGGTGATGGATAGAGATATAGACAGAGCCCCACATTGGAGCACCGGATTGAACTCCCAAGGTCCTGATGAGGAGCAGAAGGAGAGAGAACATGAGAAAGAAAGTCAGAACCGTGAAGGGTGCATTCACCCACTGAGACGGCGGGACAGAACTAACGGAAGATCACCAAGTCCAGTTGGAATGGGACTGATAGAACATCCGACCAAACCGGACTCTCTGAAAGTGGCTGACGGTGGAAGCTGACCGAGAAGCCAAGGACAATGGCGATGGGCTTGGTCTCTACGACATGGATGGGCTCTGTGTGAGCCTTGTCAGTTTGGTTGCTCACCTTCCTGGACCTGGAGGGAATTGGGAGGACCTTGGATTTAACATAGTGTAGGGAACCCTGATGGCTCTTTGGCCTGGAGAGGGAGGGAGTGGGGGTATGGGTGGAGGGGAGGGGAGGGGAGGGGGAGGAGGAGGAGAGGAGATGGAAATTTTTAATAAAAAAATGAGAAAAAAGAAAATAATGTCTAATAACTCCAACATATTGTTAAAAATAAAAACATCCTTCCACCAAGTGGTGGTGGTACACGCCTTTAATCTTAGCACTCAGGAGGCAGAGGCAGGCAGATCTATGTGAGTTCAAGTCCAACCTGGTCTACAGAGTGAGTTCCAGGACAGCCAGGGCTATTTCACAGAGAATTCCTGTCTTGACAAACTTAAAATAAAAAAGGAAAGTCCTTCCAAGGCATAAAATGTACAAATATCTTGTCTCCACAGTCATAATTAGAATCCTTCCCAGTCTAAAAAGCATTGAGAAATATGGCACAAGAAAGTCTGTTGCTTTTAATCAAAATCAACTGGCACAAGATCTGTCTGTTTAATTTTGAGTTTAAGAATAAGAAAAATGATGACTCTGCTTTCCTACCACAGCTCACCTTGTTGCCCTTAGGTGGGCTACGAGCTGAGCAGTAGCGGGGAAGCATCCCAAGCATTAGATTCACCTCAAAGTGAGGCATGAATTATCTTGGCAAAATATAGCTCAACATTGGTAGTTAATAGCTGGCCTATTCAAGTTTGTGTCAACATGAAAGGGCTTTTTATCTTGTCTCTGTTTTTATTCAATGTAACACCACAGTGGGACCCTGTAGGGTTAATTACAATCTAATGAATGGATGGATGTTCTTCACATAACCTAGAGCTCTTTCCGAGCATAATTCACTCTCCAAGGCCACTCGGCTGACTGGTCATCCACCAGCCAGTACAAATGCCAATACTTGGAGAAAGTCAGTGCCTTTGCTCAATGACCGTGCACACAGCCTTCCCGCTCAGTGTGTCCAGAGCTCTGTGTGAGGCACCATGGATAGCTTGTAGAAGCCTGGTCTTTTTTATTACTCTCTTTGATCTCAAACTTTAATTGGAAAAACAAAGTGCTCACTTATTTTTTAAAAAATGCCATAAAGAGCCAAACCACTAAAGACAGTTTGTGATCATTTGCCAAACTTTGGCCAACTCTCCAAACATTCCCTACTATGATGTATAATATCACAAGTCCCGAAACAAATGAGGACTGGTTATCATGGATGCAATGATGTGCCCAAATAAATCTTTCCTGCTTTAATGATATGTATGTGTTTTTTCATAGTTATGGAAAGCTGAGTAACACAATTATCTCTCTGATTTATTGGTAGTGAATGGTGCTGAGATAAGGATTTCCATGTGACCTTGACCTGTGTGTGTGTGTGTGTGCCACACAGCACAGAAGTACTTATTTTACCCTTCATGGTCATATAATCTCCCTTGCCTCAACTTGCTGTTGTATCCTAATGACAAAAGGTGATCCAAAGGGTCTAGTTATGTTAAAATTAAAATTCATTTACAAAACCTGGTCACAACTAGGTTTGGCCCCATGCCACTTTGCCAACCTCTGCTCCAGGAGAGGTCATAGTTGTTGAGTTTCATCTGATGTGGGTACAGAAACAAGGAGTGGTGCCATAGACACCTGGTGTCATCCAGGGGAGGGCTGTCATGAGCTCTGCCTGCTGTGATCATGGAAGCAGGCAGTGGTGCCATGGATAGCAAGAGTCATCCAGCGAAGAGCTGTGATTATAACTCTCATGATTGGTCAGTGACGTGACCTAGATATAAGAGAGTCTTAGTTAGAGTCAACCCCTTACTGTCTACACAAATGATTGCAGCCCATAACCCTTTATACTCAATTTGAAAATCCCAGAAGCTCTAAAAATCCAGTTTGTAATTTTGTCAGAGTACTTCTGGGCTAATATGGTCTCCTTTAGCAGCAGAACCTGGCTCGAGTGTATGTAAGGCTCCGCAGATCTGCACTGGTTCTGCCCAAGCCCTCTGACATAGAGATTTCTGATGAGGGACCAAACTGGGTTTAGCCAATCTCCTCTCTCTCTTTCTGTCTCTGTCTCTCTGTCTCTCTCTCTCTTTCCCTCCCCCCCCCCCCTCTCTCTCTCTGTGTGTGTGTGTGTGTGTGTGTGTGTAAGAACATCTAGAGATGATCTGTGTCTGGATGGCAGCAATGGATTAGTCTAATTAAGCAATCTGACCAGTGACTAGTTATAATGGAGGATCAGCTTAATCAGCTGTGTTAATGGAGAGTTAAGCTTCAGATGTGAAACCCAGGTAAAGCCAGGAAAATCAACATTCATCCTTTTCCATAATGACTTTCTCTCTGGGCCTTTAGTGCGACTCTGTTTTGTCAGCTAGCCCTGTTTGGTGGCATGTCCATTCATATGAACTGGTGCAAATCTCTTTCTGATCAATAATTGGCTTCTACAAACCTTGTTGCCTCTGCAAGTGCATCCAGGTGTGGCATATTGCAGTGAGTGTCAAGGACATGCCTGAGTTGCTGGGTCTAATTAGCTCTCAGGGCTCATTAGAGCCAAAACTTAGAAGGATCGGACCCCAGTCCTGTCTTTCCAATGTCTAACCATGTCCTGAGCTTCTTTGCTGCTCATTCATAAAACGGGGCCCCTGACCAGCATGCTTCCCTTCGTTTTTACACGCCTCATCCCTTCTATTTACAACTATTCCAGCATTTTATATTTTACCACACTTTCCTTAAGAGTGAGAAAAAAAGGTTTCATTCCCTTTGTATGTCCAATCTTTAGTTGAGGGTTCAATATGTGTGCTGATAGATGAGCAGAATGAATGCCTGTAGATTCAAGGACTCTCAAAGAAACTTAAAGGGACTCAGAGATCATCTTAAAGCGTTGCCCTTTGTTAATGGGGAAACCGATATGGAGAAAAGTTTGTTAAGCACCAGATACCACGTTCTATTTCTAACTACTGCCCTGATATTGTTTTATCATTCCTGCTGCATTTCTGAGCATATGGTACAGCATCCTAGATCTCAAAAATAAAGCCAATGGCATTTAGTTGGACAAGAATTCAAATTGTGTTATGGTTGAATGGGTCTCCTTCAGAATTTAGCTATTGCCGATGTTACAGAGTTCTGAGTCAGAGCCTTTTAGAGTCCATTATGTTGGGAGAGCTTCTCCCCGCCAATGAGATGAAGGCCCTCATCAAACAGCTTCTTGTAGGGCAGTGGTTCTCAACCTTCCTAATGCTGCAGCTCTTTAATGTAGTTCCTCATATTATGAACCCCAACCACAGAAATATTTTGTTGCTACATCATAACTGTAATTTCGCTGTTATGAATCATATTGTAAATATCTGATATGCCAGGTATTGATATGTGACCCCGCAAAGGTGTCGTGATCCACAAGTTGAGAACTGCAGACGTAGGCGTTGGCTCTCTCGACTCTTTTTGCTTTCAGCCACATGAGGACACAAACTCCCTGCCTTCCCCTCTTCTCTGGATGGGGCAGGTGCCACAGGACAATGGGATCTGCCAGCACTTTGTACTTGGACCTCCTAGCATCCAAACTGTGAGAAATAAATTTTTGGTCTTTGTAAATTTCCTAGCAGCACAAACAGACTAAGACCAATGTATTTATCATAAATGCTAAGACAAATATTTAATTACCTATGTACTTCTAACCTATAGTACTAACTGCTAAGAAAACATGCTTAAGTATAAGTGTAAGGAAGTTAAATTGTACTGTTGTTGTTTTTTAATGATGAAACAGTATGAAGGCTATATTAAATTTGCAGATTAAATTGTGGATGGTCTTGACCAAGCATTCCTTCATACTGAATAACTTGTTCATCTTGATTTCTTTTTCAGAGTTTTGCTGTAATGCATGCAATGTGTTGTTTTATGAGACAACAACAGGATCTCTTAAGGAAAAGCAGATTTTCTAACTCCTTCTTCCTGCTCAGGTCTTATTTGCTTTTATGATACACAGGTTTCTAAAAATGGTGGCATAATTTATGTACTGTGAGAGAGCAGAGTCCTGAGGTATATAGCTCAGTGAGTTTTGCTTATTGTATACTTTGGTATCCTTTGCCATGTCTGAATGGTTAGCAGTGTAGATTACTTTTTGCCTATTTTTGAACCTTATATTAATAGTCATGTAGTATGAATTTGTTGCTTTCTGGTTTCTATAAGCTCGTTTTTGAGTTCTCAGCCTGTTGTGTATTCAAGTTATCTGTTCATCTTTACTGTTAAGTAGTATTCTATAATGAAGAAAATGTTGACCTATTCTCTTGTTTACTGACTTTTTGATTATTTTTTAATAGTTATCTATTATAGATGAAATTGCCATTATTATTATGGATGTTTTGTGTAGGAAGATGGTTTAATTTTGCTTGAACAACCATTTAGAAATGCAATTGCAGGGTCATGAGGTTACTTTATGTTTACCATTATTAGAAATTATCAGTTAGTTCTGTGTTGAAAACTTTTATTATTTATTTTTAATATAATATTTTATTCTTGAGAATTCCATACAATATATTTTGATCACATTGCTCCCACTCTCCCCCAACTACTTCCAGATCCATCCCTGCCTCCTCACCTTTTCTCCTCCTCCATTTCAAAGTAACCTCCAAGTTCAATCTATGTTACCCATACACTCATCCATGTGAGAGTGGTCAACCTACTAGGGGTCATACCCTTAAAGAAACCTGACTCTCCTTCTCATGAAAGCTATTAGCTCTCTATAGCTCTTCAGAGATGATAGAAAACACAAACATTATTAAAGAAAACCTTAAAATGTATTTGTGTGTGTGTGGTGGGCTGGTGTGCCACAGAATGCTTGTAAGAATCATTGGACACTGTTAGGGGATAGTGCTTTTATACACTGTAAAGATTTGTCACTCTTATTAGTTTAATAAAACACTCATTGGACAGTAGCCAGGCAGGAAGTATAGGTGGTGGAGCGGTGTGAGTAGTCCTTCTTTATATGTGTTGCTTTTATTGGTCAGTGGATAAAGCTGTTTCAGCCAGTGTATTAGCAGAATAAAGTAAGGTAGGAATTCCAAGCAGATAGAGGGGGAAAGAAGGTTGAGCCAGGGAGATGCCATGTAGCTGTAGGAGACAGACACCAGATGGAACCTTACTGGTAGGCCACAACCATGTGGTGATACACAGATGAACAGAAATGGGTTAATTTAAGATGTAAAAGCTAGCTAGAAATACACTGGCCAAACTGTATTTTAATTAATACCATTTCTGTGTAATTGTTTTGGGTCTTGGAGACTGGGAAATGAAAGAGCAGTCTCTACTTACAGTGGGGAAACCAGACTAAGGGAAATCTAGGGAAAGGAAAGGCAGAGATGTAGTCATCAGCTAGACACAGAGGAAGCAAGATGAGAATTCCTCACTGAGAAAAGGTACCAAGCCACGTGGCTAAGTATAGATAAGAATTGTGTGTTAATTTAAGTTGTAAGAGCTAGTTAATAATAAGCCTGAGCTAATAGGCCAAAGAGTTTATAATTAATACCAGCCTTGGTGTGTTTCCTTGGGACTGAATGGCTGCAGGACCAGCTGGGACAGAAACAAGACAGCTAGTGAGAGTTGGTTCTCTCCTTTCACCATGTGAGTTCTAAAGAATTTAACTTGGGTCCCCAGGGATGGCTTCCACCTCATTGGTTTCAACCCTCCTGTCGCCTCATTTCTTTCCACTTTGCTATCAATCTTTTTAAGAGTCAATTTTACCACTTATAAGAAAAGAATCTTTGGCATTACTAATTTTCTCTGGTCATCCAGTTTTCCTTCAGTTTACCATGGGTTTAAAGTGAGTATTGATTGTCATTTTCTTATTTACACCCCCATATGTGTTCTGAGCTAAAACTTCTCCTTTCGATGCTGCCTCAGCCTCTGCTCCTTCCCTCTGAACTATTTTGTAGTCTGCCTCATGATTTCCTCTTAACTCAGCAGCAGTGTTTGAGTGTGGTAGGCTAGTATTAAGTATCTATAGAGTTTCTACCCTGAACAAATTGATTTGCATCGAAGATGCTGTTGTCATGTAATGTCATCTGTATGATCCTGACTTTGAAGTTCATAGATACTTGGTTTTCCTATTTGTTCTCTGCTTTATTTGGGATTATTATTTTTTTGTAGAATATATCTTATCTATCCTATTAGTGCTTTAGATATTTGATTGCTGTGGTTTCCTAGTTCGCCTGTGGATAGTTACCAAACACTGTAGCTTAAACCTTTAGACTTTTTAGTTAAGGTTTTGGAGGGTCAGCCTTGGGAAGCATGTCTTCTAGGATTACAACACACCATCAGTGACAAGCAGGTTGGCTATCCCTTGAGACTCTATAAGGAAATCTTAGCTTGCTTATCTTGGCTTCTCGATGCTGAGAAATCTGATGAGCCATATTCCTTGGCTCATCCTGCTTTCCATCTTCAAAACGAGCAATGACATGACCCAGACCTCTGTCTCCAGGGTCATATCTCTGATCTTCCCATAGACCTCTTTAAGTTGTCAAGTCCATTGTGCCTGATAACTCTGACTCCAGGATTATTAATTTAATCACATTTGCAAAATACCCCTTTTCATGGAAAGAGGCAGACTTATAGGTTCTAAAGATGTTAACCTAGGCACCTTGGGGAAGGAGGTATAGTTGCTTTATCCATTATAATCATAGTTTATTAATAATTGCCCTATGGATTATAACATATGCCTACATTTTTTTACTGTCTCATTTGAGTCAACATTTAACCTCCTGTAATGAGTGGTCTATTTGTGTAAGAATTCTAAAACTATACATCCCTTTTATATTCGCCCATTATTCACTAATTATTTATATATATTTTACTTTCATGGATTCTGTCAACTCCCTGATAATTATTAACTTTCTTTTAGTTAATTTTTCTTAAGATAAACCAATAAATAGTCAATTATTTATAAATGATTGATGCATGTAATATGCTATAAATATTATGTTACAAATATATATCACATATAAAATACATTTTACATGTCATAAATAAATATATGTATTTCAAAACTAGTCACACTTCCTTGTGGTCTTTACTCTTTTTTAAAAGTTGTTTTTTTTAAAAAAAAGAAAACAAACTATCTTTTTTCATTATACATACTTCAAAAAATTTTGTCATTATTTAAATCTCTCTCTCTCTCTCTCTCTCTCTCTCTCTCTCTCTCTCTCTCTCTCTCTCTCTCTCTCTCTCTTCTCTCTCTCCCTCTCCATGCTTAAATTCCAGCTTCACCTACTTGATATCATCCCACATTTCAGAGAGTAGACTTTTAAGGAATTTTGTCTGTTTTCCTTCTGGGCTTCAGTTCCCTCGGTTCTTTTTATTGTTTTTTTCCAAATTAATCCACCTTCTCTTTCACAGCATCTTCTGATTTTCTTGTAAAGTCTATATAATGAACATTATACTCCAGATCCTTTATTTTTCAACTCCAGAAGTTACATTTGTTCATTTACAATAATCTCGGTTGGGATTCCTCACTTGTTTTGGCATTTCTCTTATTTTTCTTTATGTCCTTGAGCATCTTTACAAGAATCACCTTTATGATTCACCTGTTAGCTTTAGCAATAGTGCCAACTCTGGAATGTGTATGTGTGGTGTGTGGTGTGTGGAATGTGTATGTGCCTTGGATTGTTAACCAACATTTGATGGTTTTTCTTATGTCTAGTAGTTTTGTTTTCTGGATACTATTTGTCCTAAGATGTTTATAATATGAATTATAGTGGGATTCTTGTCATTGTATGTTTATGTTTTATTTTCTTTTTGAAACAGAGTTCTGCCATCCTCCTGCCTCAGTCTTGTTGGGAAATATTATTTTAAGGTGTGTTACTTTTGCTTATGTTGCATTTGTTTAACTCCATGAAGCTGTGTTACTGTGACTGTCCAAAACACCTGGTGGTCTAATAAAGAGCTGGATGGCCAATAGCGAGGCAGGAGAGAGAAGTAGACTGGGCTGGCAGGAAGAGAGAATAAACATGAGAAGAAATCTGGGAGAAAAGAATCTGGGGACAAGAGAGGGGGAAGGGGGCTGTTAGAGGCCTGACAACCCAGCCAACCAGTTACACAGCCAGACATGGAGCAAGAAGGGAAGGAAAAGGAAAAGGAAAAAGGAAAAAAAAGTGTACAGGAGTAGAGAAAGATAAAAGCCCCAAAGCCATATATGGGATAATCTAAGTTAAGAAAAGCTGGAAAGAAAGAAGCTAAGGTAGACCAGGCATTTGTAAGAAAGAATAGGCCTCTGTATATGATTTATTTGGGAGCTGGGTGGTGGGTCCTCTAAAAAGCCAAAAAAAAAAAAAAAAAAAAAAAAGCCCCAGGAGAGTAAAATACCAACAATAACAGCGCCTTCCAAGTTCTGGGATTGTACTCAGGTGCCACTACCCCCTGAAGACTGGATCACGATTATTGATTTTTTGACTCATTTAAATTCGCAGTAGCAGTGCTGTTAAGGAGCAAATATTCTGGGGTCTTGTGTACAGCCCACGGTGTCGCCATGACGGCTCCCCTTTGCCTGGTCAATACTCTACCCCTTCCCATGGTGAATCTTTGCAGCACTTCCTGTGGCTCTTGTGGTCGACTTTAGCTTTTGTTCAAAGACTGGTGATGGCCCACGCAAGTTCCCGAGAACCCGTCATCACTTCACTCCTCTCGGCCTCAGCTTTTATTTAGAGCACCCGATTTCAGTGACCTTATACCCCTGCTGTTGATTGTGCCCGCCGAGCACCTTGGCTTGTCTTTAGTTTCCCATGCTGCACATTGGAAACTGCTTCCAGACAGGAAGCCAGGGTGGGTCTAGAATTTACCTCCCACATCCCGTGGGCTTCAGCCTTGTGATATGTGCCACTTGGCTGAAGGCTGAGAGCAGTTTCTTCAGTAATTTTGTGAATTGAATGCGTGCTTACTATGGTAGGGTTGAGTATGACATTATGCTGTCAGGGTCCAAGCTGAACGTCTCAACCCCATTTTCTAAATTACATTCTGGGCATGGAAGCAATGCTACTTCATTGCTTAGTTTATTTTGTGTATCAACTTGCTGGGGACATGGGGCTCCCAAATTAAACATTATTTCTGGGAGTGTTATGGGTGTGTTTCCAGAGGATATTGGTTAACATTTGAATTTGTGTACTGAGGAGGCCAGCTGGTCCTCTTCAGCATGGCTGGCTGTCCCCCACTTTGACGGAGGAGAACAGAAAAGTGAGGGAGAGGGGATTCACTCTGTGTCTAGCTGATGAGGCAGCAGGTACAGTCTCTGCCCTTGGCTACGAGGCCTTGTATTTCCAGCTTCTCCTTCTTAGTAGTGTAACATTGACTTTCCTGGGACCCCAGTTTATAGACAGCTGACTGGGACTCACCAGTCTCTGTAACTGAAAGAGCTAATTCCTTATAGTAACTCCTACATGGGTTCTGTTGCTCTGAGTAATCTTACTAATACACAAAACCCCACTGTCGTGAATGGAGCCTTAGGAGAGGGAGTGGTCACCAGGGCAGGCTTTGGGAGTCTATAAGCTCATCCAACCTGTAGTTCACTCTGCGTTTGTGTGAGGTTAAGACTTGGTCTCGCAGCTTCCCGCTCCCGGGGCCATGTCTTCACCACCATTATGGACATCTAGCCCTCTAGGAACATAAACTAAAATAACTTTTCCTTCGGTTATCTTTAATTATTTCAGCATAGCAACAGAAAGGCAGCTAACAAGGCTGGTCAGTGAGTGCCTTTATTTCATACATTGTAATTCTCAGTTTTAGAAACATCGTCTCCTTCATTCTCACTATTATGTTTTGTTGTTAAAGGACATACAGAATTTTAGTAAAAGTATATCTTTTTTCTATCCAAATTTACAAATAACCTGGATTTTAATGTTAATAGTAGTTATTTTGGGGTACAGACAATGTGGAATTCTTGTTTTTCTCTTTTATTTTTTTCTGCTTTTCCTGGTGTTATTTTTTAAATGAGTATGCAAATTACAGAGGCTAAATTGAACTCAAAACATATTAACATGTAAAAGGCATGTGGAGAAAATAGAATATTCTTTTCAATATTATGTGTGTTTAAAAAGTGTGTTGTGTAATCTTGTATTCATTATATCCCAGTCAAGGTAAACTGATTAAGTGATGTGATAAAATGGTAGCTTTCTTTAATGATGGAAAACAGAGAAAAGCAGTATGATTAAGCATCATATCAATATTTAGCATAACTGTTTTCTCAATTTTTATAATGTTTGATATTCTCTAAATAAATCTGTTTCTGATACAAGAAAGTCATTACTTTTTAAAATGACAACTTATACATCGAGCATAACTCTAACTGCCTTATGTCTGTGTCTTATTATGTAACAGAGTTTTGCAGTGTTGGAATTCACAGTAATTACATCCTGTCATGGAGAGGAGATGGGCCTTTGGTTATTCCTTCTACTTGAGTGTAGGTGTGTAATCAGATTATTTGATGCAGGCATTATGGCATGGGAGTGGGTTATGTTCTGGTAAAGAATGATTTTCTCCCTTCAAGGCATTTATTAACCACCATTAGATGGCCTTAGGTTGTAAACTAGTAACGCTTAACTTTCAAGTTATGAGTTGTCGTTTTCATTCAACGGATTTTTGAAATAACAGAATCTGCTCTCCTGTCCTTCTGCTCATCTGAAACAATGGCACGAATAGAATAGTCCCCCAAAGAGGAGGTGGAACTTTTGGTTAAATAGCCAACTGTTTCAAGGAAAGCTACTTAAACATTCAGCAACCATGGGACAGAGGAGCAACAAATGAGCCTCCAGCAGGACTCTAGCCACAGAACATATTTTCTCAAAATGAAGCCATGGCAACTTGGGTTCTGCAGAGGCTTGTAGAAGCCTCAGGCCGGTGAGTTCCTGGCCGAGGTAAGGGTGGGCTCACTAGCAGGCTCACTTGGGTAACTATGCATGACTGTCCTAGCTCTGGCTACCAACACTTGTGGGCTCAGTGGCGCTCCCTTAGTGACAGAGCCACAGCTTCCGCACAGCTCGGTATGGGAAAGATTTCCGCGGTCACTTTCAGATCCCTCCGCTCCAGGCCAGTGATCTCTGCTGCCTCATTACCTGAAGAACCCCCTCTTGGGCTCACTGCCAAACAGAAATTTCTCTTCATTATCCAGACTACTCGCATTTAAGGACTACTAACGGTAGTTCGGCTACTAACTCTAGAGAGACACATTGCTACAGGAGGACAGCCCTGACTTACAGAACAATGTAAAAACTAGAATAATTGTCATCCCTTGTCTCCTGGCTTACACAGAGAGAACAAGAGAATGAGGAAGATTAGCTCTTACCTCTTTAAGCCTCTTCCATCCAGATGCTTTTCCCACATCTGGAATAATAAATTTGTTTTTCATTGTGTGAAAGATGCCTGGCAAGAGATTAGCTATATATTTAGTGTGAATTACCCACTGTTCTAGGAATGTCAAACAACAATTTGATGGTGCCATTCACTGTCAATGCAGCTGAGAAATTTCCCTGTAATTTAACAGATACTCTTTTTTTAAGTCATAAAATGAATTATGTTCTAGATTTGAATATTTGAAAGGGGGTGTGTGGAGTCATGTACATCTATAACAAGGGACAGAGGGACCTTCATCTATAAATGCAAGTATAAAATCTACCCATTATTGCTGTAAATATAGGGACCAAAGATTCTTGGTGTCTTCTTTGCACCCTGCATCCATCAGAAGCACTACTGTGTCACAGTTGGTTCACCAAGAATAGTACCAGCAATCTGAGATGCAGGGCTTGTTGGGGTTTCCCGGAATGGTACAGGTAACCAGGGATGCTGTGTGTTTCCCAGGCCTTCCAATCACTTCCCCATCATAATAAACAGTAAAGCAAGGCTGTTTCTGCTGTGTATTCATCTCTGTTATTCCAATTACAAGAGACTTCTAGAACCTCCGTCAATATCAGAACTACATTTGGCCCCTTTGCTTATATACTCTTTTTATTTGCTGACCTCATTACCTGAATAAGCTTCTCCTGGGTTTACTGCCAAAGAGAAAATACTCTTCATTATTCAGATTACCTACTTCCGAGGACTTAAGTGTTTGGCAACTAACTGTGGAAAGATATATAACCATAAAAGGACAATGAGAACTTTAAAAAAACACTTTAAAAATTGGAGTGACTGTCACCTTTTGTCCCTTGGCCTAAATAGACAAAGAGAACGAGGCAGAATGTTCCTTAGCTCTTGTCTGCTTTATGATCTGCCCCTGGTGCTCTGAGCCACACTGTCCACCCTGCTCCCTTTCTTCCCCTTTAGGACTACAGAATCCCAGTCACCCTTGTTGCATTGAACCACTCAATTCCAGGAACCCCCAAAACATTTGGTCAAAACACAAGTTCCACCCAAATATAAAAAGGTCTAAGTTTCCGTGCAAGACTTCTGGTTTTCAGTTTTCAACAACTGTTTGGTAAATTTGAATGGTCAGACAAACTCAGGGCCGCTTTACAGACCGGCCTGTGGGATCATGCGAAAGTCCCTCTGTCCTCTGTGGTTTATCTGGCAGGCTCTAAAGACGCTCTTGTGCAAGATGGTAGAAGTGATTATTTCTGTCTCAGAGAAGAGCTTCCCTCCATTCCCATTCACATTTTCACTCAGGACTTGAGACTGTCCTCAAAAGTCCAGAGGATGTGTGCTGGACAGCAGCAGACCTAACGGGGCATCTGCTGTGAAGAGTGGATCCTGCCAACCTCCCTTCCATGTGTGATTTTCATGAACATCCCCGTTGAAATACAATCAGATCTGAAGGGGGACCAGGATAAACTTTAGTCTAAGCCTTGATTGATTTGTCTTAATCGTGTGCAAGAAAAGACTTTATTTTCTTTCCTCAATATTAGTGGGTTAAAATTTCTGAACCTTGAAGATTCTGAGACAGCCATCTGTAGTCCATAATAGATTGCAACCAAGGCTTAGAAACTTTGTTTTTCTGGGCTATACAGGCATGATTAGACGGTCTGAGTCTCCTTCTCTCTCCGAGGAGCTTGACAAAGCCCTTCTGTTTCAGGAGAGCCATTCAGGGCAGCTGCTCTGAAGTCACCGGTCACATAGCACACACATCACCACCAGCCTGCTTTTGAAAGCATCTTCCTGCACGAGCTGCCGGGTGCTCTTTCAGCTCTAGCTATTGCCAGAGTTTGAACAGAAAAGATTTCACAGCCATTTTCTCAAACTGCCTTAATCACAGGCGTGTTCATTTTGCCTTAATGTAGCAAATATATCCGATTGCTTAATTCTGTTCCTTTCTATACCACAGCACTTTATAGTTAAGCATCCCAGGCTGCTCTTGTATATTTCCAAAGTTGAAATTGATTTGACTAACCTCCCCAAGTTAATGCTGTGACTTAAAAAAAATTAAACTGTACTTTCAAATGACTTACTCCATTCAACTCCAAATCTAATAATGGATTTCCATGTCTCCTGTATTTTAAATTTAGATGGAAATTAAATTCGACATGAACCGCATTGACTATATAATAGTCAAATATCATTTTAGGAGATTATTGTTTGAATGGATCATTTTCTCAGGGGCTACTATTTGTCACTATATGAGTCACAGTGGGTTCTGCTTATCCTTACTCATGGATGGATAGAGCGTGCTTCTTTTTTTTTCTTAAAATACTTGGTTTTATTTATTTGAGGTTTTCTTTTTTTTCTTTTATGTATATGGGCGCCTGGCCTGTATGTATGTATGTTTGTGTACTGCATCTGTGCAGTGCCTATGGAGGCCAGGAGATGGAGCCAGATACCCTGGAACTGGAGTTGCAGCTGCTGTGTGGGTGCTGGGAATTGAACCTAGAACCTCTGGCAGAAGGGTCAGTGCTCTTAAATGCATAGCTATTTTCTCCCGTCCTAATCTTGTTTTTAATCCCACACAAAAGATTCTTTTTTCAAAGGATAAAAACAGCTGTAGTAAGGAAAAAGCTCAGTGGGGCATTGCAATTTTATCACACAGTCAATCAATATCCCTGTCCATTATCTTAGACTATCAGTGCACATATTATCCACGGTTTATGATTCAAGGCAGGATAGGTCCGAGTGTAGTTTGAGGTTGTGTGATGTGAGGTTATAGGAGACTTTTGTAAACTTTTTGTCACAAGCTTGGCCTTGCTGTTCTTGAGTCCTCAAATGAACACAAACCTTGTCCCCAGTGAGGATTGGCAAGAAACAACGTGGGCAAGGAGCCCTGCTGAGGTGCAGGGCAGGAAGTGCTCAGGTTCGCTTCAGCTTATCCCTGCCCTGCCCCCTGCAGAATCCCAGGCACTTAGTCAACAAGTGCAGGGAAAGCTTTGGAGTAGCAGAGGCCTTTCATACCAACGCAATTCAGTCATTTCACTTTGTGTTAACCTTAAGGTATTCAGCTGTTTCCATTTTAATTAAAATTTATTTGATGCATACAGAGTCTAATTAAGAGAAACACATACTGCTGGACACAGATGTCAGCCTAATGCTGACAAGAGGCATCTACTTCCCCAGGAAGGAAGAAAGCTTGGCTTCGCTCATTTTCCTGTGCTTACTGTGTGTCTGAAAAAAGTGATTTGACATGCACAGAACTCTGCTCTCTTTATTTGACCCTGAGGAAATTGCTATTCACCTTCCCCACATAGACTTGGGCTTTTCACCTGCATGTCAAGCTAGATCAGTTTTGTTCCCCATTGTGTTTTATATTACAGAATTTCAAAGATTAAAAAAGCAGTCAAACAAATGTTAGTGTCTTAAAGATGCCTAGGAGATGCACACATGGCCTGAACATATTTGATGTCTACTGTGGTCCTATTTGTTCCAGGGTAGGAGTATGACAGAGGAGGATAGAGCAGCGGCTCTAACTGGGAGCCTTGAAAATTAAGCCTTAGTTGTTTTTAAAGGGGTAAAACTTGCTCCAGAAAATCCATTAGGATCAGAAACAAAACAAAACAACCTCCCCAAACCTCATCATTTGATTCTGTACTGGCAAGACGAAGCCAATGAGGGGTTGGTGACACAGCTTTCATCTCTGTAGTTTGGCTTGGCAGTTTCTGGATCGTATTTAAAAGATGTCACTAAGCAGGTGACACATTTCTTTCACTGTTTGGATGCAGATTTCCCTGCATTCAGGGTGTAAGATGCCTATTTTTGTAAAGCAGGACATGAATGCAGGATATAAATAAAATATTATTGCACCCAGCGTTGTTTTCCCCCTTTCTCCTCTCCCACTCTTTCCAAGGGTGTTGAAGTCTGCGGAGATTTATTTTGACGGAGGTAAGTTGCTTCTAGTTATCAGGCAGTAAACATGTTCTCTTATTGTTTATTCTTTCAGGAGTTCTGGAAGGCGGCATCTGAATGCTTGTGCTTATAATAGGCAGAGATAATGAAAAGCCATTCTTTGCTAGTGGTGTCCAAAGCTGTGATTTACCTCTTGAGAAAGTGAAATATTTATGACTGACACCTAAGGTGGTTTTGAAGATAACGGGTCATGGAACCATAAGCGGTGAGACTTTCAGGTTTGATTTGGGGAATGATGGGCTGGCTAGCAGCTGGAAAAGAATATGCAGAAATGCATCCTGGGATGACTCTGGACCACAGACAAGGAAACAGTCACTGGGCACTCAGGTTCTGGCCAAGAAGATGTATGGATCAATGTTATAATTCTAGATAGCTCTCCCAAGTGTGTGCTAAGTATGGTCTGTATGTTTGATTACATCTATGTACAACTAAAAGGTGGCCAGAACGGGTCCTAAATGAGTCTGGGTCTGATACTGACCCCTTGTGTGATTGTGAGACCTGCCCAGGTCTTCATCAATGACCATTGACATAACAGTCCCCAGAGAAGCGATTTTATCTAAATATGTATGAAGTCACAGAATGTCTAAGCACTAGGTGTCAGCGTACAAATAATAAAGACCTGTTCTTGTGGGGGTAGTGATATGAAAATGGTTGTTTACAGGATTGCAGCGAGAGGTTAGGCTGTCATTAGAGTCTGAGGGACATAGAGGAGGAACATTTAGAGGTCAAAACATGCACCAAAGGGAGTTCAAGGGAATGAATGTCTTTTGAAATTAATCTTGCATAATGGGCCCAGGATAAAAACAACCTCTCTGTAGATATCTTTGTGTAAGGATGGTTTATTTTTGCTATTTGTGTTTCTGCTGGGAATTGAACCCAGGCACATTGGCCACATGTTGGCAAGTCAACTGGCGTTGGTATTATGCAGGTCTTTGTTAGGCAGCCATATTATTGAGAAGTCGTGGATACACCTTCCCTGTTGTGTCTATAAGATACTACCTTGCAGCAGGCATTCCGGTCTTTGCCTCTGATAATCTTTCTGCTTCCACCTTTTGTGATTTGTCCTGAGCCTTCGGTATAGGTGTTGTGTGGTAGAAGTGTCAGTTTGGGCCAGACACCCCAGGGACATTTATTTTCTACATTTTGACCAGTTATGGATCTCTGCACCAGTCTCCACCTGCTGCAAAGAGAAGCTTCCTCACAAGGGGTCATCGCTACACTATCTGTGGGTATAATGATATACCTAGAGTATAGTTAGAATTTTTGCTTAGGAAAAGTGGCTAGAGTCAATTCTTCATATTGTCTATGACCTCTCCAACCATAGGTAGCTGGCTGTGGTTATACAACCAGGCACGGATTATTTCCTATTGAGATGGCCTTAAGTTCAACAAACCAGCTGTTGGTTACTCCCAGGATAAAAGCACCACTAATGCACCCCTGGGGATATCGTCCCAGAATGGTATTGTGGTTCACAGTATTTATAGCTGGGTAGGACTCTTGATTACTTTTCTCCCTTAGTAATTGTCATAGTGCCTCCTGGTGTTATCAGAGCTAGTACTTAGGGAGGGGCTTACTTGTATGTGAGTTACAGCTTGATTCCTCCCCAGGTCTGGTGACTGAAGTGTGTGGTATCTTCAGCAACCGGGTCTCATCTTCAAGTTCTTTGCTCAGCCATGCTAGTTGCTTTTCTATTCACAATAGCTTGGAGACTGAAACAACCTAAACTTCCTTCAGCTAATGAATAGACAATGAAAGTGCACATATATACAATGGAATCTTATTCAGCTGTAAAGAAGAAGGTAATCATGAAATTTGTAGAGAAATGGATGAAGCTGAAAAATATTATACTGAATGAGGTAACCAAGACTCAGAAAAACAAACACCACATGCTTTCTATTATTTGTGGACCCTGGCTCTGAGTCTTTAGGTTTGAATATATAACCCAAAGAAACCTCATAAGTCAGTAAAGAAGAAAGGACCAAGATAGGGTGCTAGGGGAGGAGGGGCTCTAGTGAGGGGAAAGGGATATATATCTATATCTATATATATATATATATACATATATATATATGTGTGTGTATCTATATAATCAATCAATTTATCATCTATTTATCTATCATCTATCTATACAGCTATCTTTCTGTCTGTTATCTATCTATATCTATCATCTATTTATGTATTTTAGTTTAATTGGAGTTGTATGACATGGGGTGATAATGTTTTCTCCAAGAATCATAAACTAATAAAACCCCCAATGCCATGCATGAGAAACCTCCCTTGGAGTTTATGGTCAGGGAAATTCAGAAACTACCAAAACAGGATTTTTGAAGGTGTGGCAAGGGTGTTTTATAAGATTCAGTCAGTTTTTATTAAGAGCACACAACACTGGGGACAGGTGTAGCAGTGTAGAGGGAAATACTGGAAAGGTATTTTCTGTGTATTCTCTCTCCCTTCCTTTCCCTCTTCTCCCCATAGAGACAACCTTTGGGGTCATTCCTCATTCCCTTATTTTGTGACTGTCTCTCTCACTGGTCCAGTATAACTGAAGGTTTCTCTCTTGCCCACCAGTCCCCAAATAACCACTCTGAGGAGTAATATTAATTGCAAGCTATTTGGCCTATTAGCTCGGGCTTATTATTAACTACCTCTTAGAATTTAAATTAACTCATATCTGTTATTCTATGTTTTACCACGAGGCTCACGGCTTGTTACCTCACATCTTGCTTCCCTGGTGGCTGCTGGCATCTCTCTGAGTCTGCTCCTTTTCTCCCTGGCTCTCTCTTTGAATTTTCTGCCTAGATATAATTCTTCCTGGCTATTGATCAAATCAGATTCTTTATTAACCAATGGTAATAAAACATATTCACAGAATACAGAGGGACATCCCACATCAGTCTGGGGCTTACCAAGTAGGTTAAGCCAGCTGCTATGGGATCAGCTTATCTGTCTGTACTTTTGTCTGTGTTTGAAATACAAGTATGAGCCACTGCAGCCAGTATTTTTTTTTCACATGGGTTTTAGGGATCAGACACAGGTCCTCATGCTTGCAAGGTACACACTTTACTGACTGGGTTGCCTCACCGTGAACTCTTTTCTGATCTCCCAGAGGAAGAGACCCCCCCAGTCTCTAAGCATTGTCCCCTCTAGTGTAACATTTTCAGAACCCAAGGGATGATTATTGCTCCCTCTCTCTGTATTACCACCTCCACATCTTTGTGCTATTTTTAATGCCACTTAATGGTCTTCCTCTATTTTTCTCTTGCAAATATATTAGGTCAATAACTGCATAGAGCCTGGCCTACTGTTAAAGAAGCCACAGTCTGCCAGCATGCATCCCAAGAGAGATGGTCTTCTTAAATCAAAGAACAGTGAACTCCTTTGCTTGGGAGCCTGGGGCCTATATAAGTCTTAGTAGCTGGTTCTGTTCCTTCTTCCTTCCATCAGACATCCAGCACTCACCGTCCTACCTGCTTCAGTGGTTCCCCACCATTTATGACCAAGAAGACGCCTATTAAATATTTCATTGTGAGAATTCTCAAAGCGCATGGAAATATCGAGAGTACAGACAGTAACCATGAGCCCTCCCAAAACATTTAACGGATTCAACAACTCAGCTTTCTTTCCTTGTTTATCTTTCCCCTCCACTACTTAAAATCTCAGCCATCGCCTTTCCTTTGTATGGCAGGAGATTAGGTAAAAGGGTGCACTTTAGTGTGTGTGGGGGCAATGGACCTGAACATGTGTGTTGTTCTTACAGTCCTGGGTTTTAGTCTGAAGGTTTCGCTGGAAGGTTGAAGCATCATAAAAAATAAAACTACAGATGTAAGCCTGCAGTCTTTTTTTTATCTCTTACAGCTTTGGCCTTATTACCTCAAGCCATATGCTGAAGCGCTTCTCCTGGGTGGGTCGCAGGTAAAGAGAAAGCGGCTGATTCCCACTGTTTTTGCTACATGTGTTTAGCGTGGCCGGGCCAGTTCGCTGCTTGTTTCCAGCTTAGCATTCCCCTAAGTACAGGAGGGCCGGCTAGTGTGTAATTGAAGTCGGATGAGGTAGGAAGTGCAGAAGGTGGCAGAGTGAGCTGAATTGCTTGGACATTTCTGAAGCTTCCTGTTTTTCACTACAAACGCCGGCATTTTTCTGAGAAGTTGACTGTATGCTTATCGAGAGAGGCTTCTTTTCAGTCCTGCGTGACATTTCTACAAAAATCAATGATTTTAGAAGCAAGTATCTGAAAGGAAGCGTGCAAGCTTACTCTCTATTTGTTGGGATGCCTGCTGGGCAGGGTTTGAAATCTTCATACATGTTTGGTAAGCCTTCAGGGGGTGAACATCATATTGACTTTTCCCTTTGAAACATCTACCAAATACATTTTGGAGTGTGGCAAAAAAAAAAAAGAAAGAAAAATACAAGAAACAAGCAAGTCTCATATTGCAAAATTGATTTTGTGATATTTACCTGATTTACCTGTGTATTCCTTCCTTTTATCTGGGCACCTTTTCATCTTTATTAGTCTTGATTACCTAATTCTGCAGAAGGGATGGTGATGAATGCAGCTCACCTGAGTTACCCGTGTGTCAAGCTGACGTGTGTTCTTTGATTACTAGAGGTAGAGAGGCTCACAGGAGCATGAGCATGCTCTAATTTGAATTTTGAAAATGAAAGAGGCCAGGAAGAGAGAACGAATCAATTCCCTTTGACGCCTTGATATATAGGGATTTCTCTATTGTCCTCAGAGTTCTTAAAGATACCAAAGGAGTCACTTCCTAAGTTATTGAGAAAAGAGGAAGAGAAAACTAGAGAACAGGGGAAAACTCTCAAATAGAAACTTGAGCTTAATTCCACTTCATAACAGCAATGAAAAGGCACAACGCAGAGTGTGGAGAAGGGCCCTTTGCTTAACTTCCAGGAAGGCAGAAGCGGGAGACTCCACTCTTCAGGGCGTGCTGCATCCACAGCTCAGAGAAAAGGGAAGGGAGGGAGCTCAACTACCAAGTTCTTTGAATTCGGGTTTTGGGTGATGCGGTTTACACTGAGTCACTTCCCAGGTTCAGTTCCCCTTACACACATGGCAGCTCACAAGAATCTATACCTCCACTGGCAGAGGATCCAACCCCCTCTCCTGCCCTCCACAAGACATACACACAGCAAGGCAAACACTAGTACCAATAAATATAATCTAAAATTGCACTGAAGAGATGGCTCCATTGGTAATGTGTTTTTCATGCAGGCAGGAGAACATGAGTTCAGATCTCCAGCACGTTTGCAAAAAGCTGGGTGAGCCCTACCTGCCTGCTTACCAGATCAGCCAGTCTAGGTGAATAGGTGAGCTCCAGGTTCGGTGAGAGACTGTCTCAAAAAACAGGGTGGGCAGTGATTGAGGAAGACACTAGACACCATCACTGTCTTCCACTTGAGCATAGACATGCAATCTGTATACCTGTGCATGTGCATGCGCGCACACACAATCTAACTTGGCTTGAGCATTACAGCATTCAGACCCTTCCTTTCCTCCTCAACTCATCACCATCCTTGCAGCCATTTCTGGTGAGCATCTTCTCCCAGCCCCTCTCCTCTGTCTTGTTCGGACGAAGTTGATACGATCACCTCCACGTCACAGATGAGGAATCTGAGGTTCAAAGCAGGACAGTCAGCCAACTTCTAACAGTTAATAACTGAAGTAACTGTCGCCGTTATTGACCAGGTGCTGGGCTGGGTGCCAGGCACCACGGTCGCTGCTCTGTGTGGATTGTCTGATGTGAAGCTTTTTCACGCTTGAGGAGACAGGCAGGCAGGCAGATCCTTTGCCCAAGGTCCTGCATCTGTGAAGACGGGTGGCCAGCCCTCACGATGAGGCCATTGTGTCAGAAAGTACAACTAGACCTTTCTAGGCGTTAAAGGTAAAGCCCACAGTCATATCTGCCCTCCCCTGTGCAGTTGTGTGGATGGGACTACCAGGCTTAAAGCACAGGTGGATGTCTCCACTCTGTTTCAGACTGGTGCACCCCCTGTGAGGGACTGATTCACCCTCTTTTCAAGGGAAATGCTTCTTGGCAGGAGCCTATTTCTCGCCTCCCTGCCAGCATGGAGTGCTGTGAGGGGAATGAGGTCACCCAACACTGTGGGTGCCCCACCTCTGCATGGGAACCAGCCCTGGGCCCCTCACAGCTACTAGTACTTTCCACCTGAGCAGCGCTGCTCCACTGAACTCTGTGCCGCTCACCCCCGAGGCTGTGAGAAGAGGCCCAGAGCTTAACTAACTGCTGCACTGGGGGAGATGAATTACCTACTAATGGTAGGTGCTGGGGGTGCAGAGAAACACAACAGAATCTGGGGCAGTGGAGGTAGGTGGGGGAGGGCAAGCATCCTCTGTGGAGGAGCTCACCTGGGACTTGGGAAGTGTCCTGCTCCCTGCAGTCATTCTGTGTCCCTGGGCTAGGAGAATGCTTTCCTCTTGCTGTGGCCTTCTAGCCTGGAGTCCAGGGACCAGCAGATTATAGCTGCCAACTCCCACTTCAAGCCTTAGGATCTGGAGGTCATTAAGCCTGAAATCCTGTGTCAAATTTTCTTCCTGGCTCTCGCATACTTGTCCCTGCACATCTCAGTAATCTTGGGAGAGGTAAGGGCATCCCCCACTCATCCCAGGATTTAAAAGGCTGTCCTGGAACTTCCAAGCTTCAGTAATAGGGGAGAGTCAGTGGCATGGCTTTTGTCTGGCTAGCTTTTATTTTGAATGCATCAGAAAGCTTTTTTGGTGGTGGAAGCATTAAAAGAATATAGTACAATAAAAACAATAAAGAACAAACAAACAAAAATCAAAACAAAACAAGAATGTACCCCAGTGCATTTTACCCCCTCCTAGCTAGGGAATAACACAATTTACCTTTGCAGTTAAAAATAAATAAATAGATAAAATTATCCACATCCCGTTTCAAGAAAGCACTTGACAGCGAACAGCATCCTATATTAATAGACCCATAATTGCTACATTTCATCCCATGTAGGTCTGCCTCTGAAACCTCAGTCACCTTCAGATACTGTGGTGGGGGCTCAAATGCAGCAACTAATGTGTGAGTCCGACAGCTGTTTCTCCACCTCTCTTCTTATTGAACCTGTAAGTGGCACTCACACCAGAGGTTTTAGATTGACTTCTATGGTTTTCTCTGTTTTTTTTCTAAGTGAAGAGTCTCAGATCTGGAATTGCGTCTATTGGTTCAGGTTTCGAATGAAAACTTGAAATGCAAGGCATTCCCTGAGCTCTGTGGTTTTGAACCAGGGCTTTGGAGAGAAAGCTTGGGAGATGCCCCAAACCCAAGCCCTTCACAGAAACTGCTAGCTACAGCTAGCATTTTGGCTTTGCCGTGAAGTTGCCACTCAACCCTGTTTGGGGGACTATGATGTTTTATTGATATTTTACCAAAGGTCCTGTTGCAGTTTTCAAAGTCAGTTGCCTCAGACAGTTTGAGGCGCCTGGGCTGTTGTTGACACAGAATTATTAGCTCATGTCCTTCCAGACTGGCCTGTCCCCAGACTAGAGAAGTCTAGTGTCACCCTCTATTAAGTTGAAAAATAATGCTTCATTAGCCAAGACGCAAAGAATGGAAGGCAAATGGCTCAGGCCTTTCCTTTGCTTTCTTTGCTTTTGCCCCTTCTCTCAGCACTTACCAAGGGGTCGCTGCTTATTGTACTACTCAGCTGGGGGAGGCCACAGGGTTTAATTTGTGGTGGCCTCAGCTGGCACCATAAACTTGAGTGGATCACTATTTTCTGTAGATTTGCTGAACCATGACTAGGCTAGACCAAAAGGAGCCCGAGACCGATCACCGTGTCTGTTACCTCCTGCCTCCCCACCCCTTCCCCTCCCTTCAGAGAGGACAAAGCATCCCCTCTCACAGCAGCTGGTGACAAGAAGGAAGTCTATTGGCAACAGATGTGGATTCTATTGTGCGTAGAGAGACAACCGGTGACCCAGTTATGTACCCATTGAGCCCAATGGTGCCCACTGCCAACCCTGAGCAACATTGAACATTTGTAGCACTGGACACCGTGTCTGATGGTCAAGTGACCACCCAGGTTCACGGCCGACACATTCATTCTGGAGATCTTCTTCTGGTTACAGATACAGAAAGGAAAAGGACAGGATAAATGTCCCGAGTATTTGTTCTGGGCTGAGTGCCCAGAGGACTGTTCTCACGGCTCACCAGGCAAAGGGCTATCAAAGGTAAGATAAGCCCAAAAGAAGCTGGCGCCTTGGACACTCACAGCAGCGTTGTTTCATGTCACTTGTGTGGAAATTCAAATGCATCAAGTGAGCCCTGCTTTAATTACTTACAGAGCGGAAGTTGCTTCTGTTGCTGGTGGAGACTTAGACACGTCAGACATCCCGCGTGCTTTTGATCTTGAACGTTGCTGTAATTGAGTCTCTCTCATAGTATGTCAGGTGAGGGGTCCTTAGAGAAACACATTCTGCAGTTCCTGAGCCTTTATCTGCGTCTCATTAGAGTTATGAGTTGTGAAGAGAGTTCTGAGTTTTGCAACCTCAGTGTCTGTTACAAATCTTGAAAGCATGACTTTCTTACGTTACTTTGTCAAGTCAAACTTCCTTGGGAGCGACAATCCCCTACCCTCCATTTTGCTATCGAAGGGTACCTCTAATACTTTCATTTTGAACTGCAAACACCTTAGTGTATAAAAACTCCACAGACCTTTCTACTATGACACTTTATTAAAAAAAAATCACATCACCCAGGGCTCACCGCTCTTAATGGCTGTCCACGGGAAACAGGCAATCCAGTCTCCTGCTGGGTTGAGAAAGTCTCTGCCTCCAAACATCTTCGCCCTGTTTGTCACCTCTAACAGAGGAGACCTTACTTGTGAAGTGATTGGTTGCATCGTGGGTCAATCCAAGGTAATATCATGTTTGCGTTTGTACTGAGACCAAAATCCGATTCCTTAATACTTGTCCAAAATTTTCTCATAGGAACAACGGATGCAGGTCTGCTTCCCTTGGGAGGAACCTTCCTTCATTGAGACTCTTCCACTCTTTCCTTCCTGCTGTCCTTAGTTCTACAGTGGTCCTTCACTGATTTGACCTGAATCACAGGCTGAGCCACAAGTCAGTGGCAAGGACTTCATTTTGCTTGTTTTTGCATTTTATGTTGGTGAGCCAAGGAGTTTTGTTGGGATTACTTACAGGAATATGGGTGAGGGCTTACTTACAGGAGCAGAAATGACTCAAAGGTAGCTGCATGACCAAAGCCCACCACCCTGGCTTATCAAAAGTTGGAACCCAGAGCACAGCCTGCAGGCGGCTCAATGGGTTGGAGAGAGAGGCTCACTTGGTATGAACCTTTTCTCAGCCAGCTCAGCCAGCTCAGCCAGGCTATTTATTTCTTTCAGTCAATCACAAAAATTCACCCCCCTTCCCCCTGCACAAGTCAGAGTTTCTCTGTAGCTTTGGGTCCTGTCCTGGAACTAGCTCTTGTAGACCAAAAAACTCACAGAGATCCAGTTGCCTCTGGCTCCCGAGTGCTGGGATTAAAGGCGTGCCCCACCATGGCTGGGCAATCACAAGGATTCTTAAATTGTCGTGTTCACCTAATGGTTAACCTCTGCCATTGAGCCTCACTATATCTGGTGGCACAGGGTGGCTTGGTGGGTGAGAATTATATTATGGCTGCTGGCTCTGCAGGTGAAGAGAGCCAGCCTGCTCTCGACAGTGGTAGCTGACCCAAAGCTGGCAGAAGTAGGAGAAAGTATAGATTGAAACCCGTAAAGTCTTTGATTTTTTTTTTAAATCCAGTTCTCTGCATGCATTTCATAAGGAGACTTCTTCCTCATCTCTCAAAGGACTTATCGGTAGAATATGAATTTTTCCCTGATATATTGGATCAGATTTCTGGGGGTAGATGGGTTTTCTCTGACATAGTGTTGGGATCTGAAGTCAGCTGACAGAAATGGGAGATCCACGGCATGTGTGCCGTCCACTTCTCTGTTTACGGCTTTGTTTTGATTGTTAGTTGCCTATAGTTTGTGGTTACTCAGGAGGCTTTAAGCATCAAAATTCCAGATTCGCACTGCTGCATGGAAGGGAAGACTCTGGCACTGCCAGGACCCTGCCCCGGCATGCTGTAATTGTATTATATTCCTAATTGTTGGGAGCTGGATGGGTGATTTGTCCAATTCCATCGCATGTGATTATTTCCTTCTCCTGCCTTGTAAATTGGATAAAGCTCTTATCAGCGCTCACACAGCTGTAGGAAGAGGCCTGAGCTTTCCAGGCCTCTACACCGCGCTTAGAGAGAATTTTTCGCAAACCTAAAAATACCAGGCTTTTGCTATTTGTTTAACAGTGTTGCTGCAGAGACTTCTTTCCTATTCCACTAATGCCCTCCTGTAGGAAGCACAGGTTGCGTGGAACAGAAATCCATAAACAGTAGCATGACAGTTGGCCAATGTAAGGACCCACCCCGGTGCTTACTGCCAGGGGTCTTTAGCAGTACTGTCCTTCCTGTACTTCTCTTGGTGGGTGGCCAGGAAAGCCGGCTCCTGGAATTTTCCTGGGGGATCTCAGGCCAGCTATGCTGTACAGTGTGTGGCTAGTTCTGCTTGTACAAGGAGGACAGGCGAAACTAGATCTAGGGAGGAAATGAGAACAGTGTAGAGCTCAGATGTGTGTCTTTTTATTATTAGTTAAAGTTATTCACTTATTTTATATCCTGATCAAAGTTTCCCCTCCCCTCTCCCAACCAATTCATTCCTCCCTTGTTTCTGTTCAAAAAGAGGCAGGCATCCCATGGATATCAACAAAACCTATCAAGGTAGGACTAAGCTCCTCCCCTTGTGTTAAGGTTGGGCAAGGCAACCCAGTATGAGAAATAAGTTCCCCAAAGTTGATCAAAGCATTAAGGACAGCCCCTGCTCCCACTGCTAGGAATCCCACCAGAAGACCAAGGTACATATCTGTCACACATATGTAGAGAGCCTATGTTGATCCCATGCAGGCTCTGTGGCTCTTGGCACAGACTCTGTGGGCTCCTATGAGCCCAGGTTAGTTATTTCCGTGGGTTTGTTTGTGATGTCCTTGACTACCCTCCAACCTGGCTTGTACAATCTTTCCTCCCTCTCTTCAGCAGGATTCCCTGAACTTGGCCCAATGCTTGACTGTGGGTCTCTGTATCTATTTCTATCGGTTACTGGATGAAGGCTCGTTGATGACAATTGGAGCAGTCACCAATCTGGGAGTATGGCAGAATATTGTTAGGCATCATTTTGTTGACATTTCCCTCCCAATTGTGTTTGACTCTATTCTAAGTCTCTGGGTCATCCAGTCTCTGGGTCTGGCCCTCTAGGCAGTGTCAGGGGCGTGCTCATTCTCATGGTATATAGGTCTGAAGCTGGACTATCCATCCACATCCGCATATCACCTGTGTGAATAGATCCGGTTTATGAACCGGGGTGTACTTTGTATTCTCTTTGGGAAGGATGCAGTGCTGACATTGCCTTTGTCCAGAGAAGAGCAGCTGAGGCTCATAGAAGTCTCATGTCATTCAAGCAAGAGACTTCACTGTGACCCCAACCTTTGCCTGTGACTCTATGGGTAATGTTCTTCCCACTGTAATCCTGGGGCAGGCTTTCTAGCTATGAAACGCAAGGCAAGAGCCAGGGAAAATCTGAGCTGTCTGGCTTAGAGCTTCCTTGGGTATCAGAGAGATTTCATCAGAGGTAGAAGTCCAAAGGGACTTGACCAGACCATTTATGCAAGTATGTAGCCCAGAGGGTCTAGGGTGAGAGAGCCTGGAAATGTCCAGGTACCTGGTTTGAGGTTGCAGCCTTTAAACTACATTCAGTTGTTCAAGACATCCCTGACAGAGGCAGAGCTAGATGCTATGATGTCACTAAAGACATTAAAAAAACACTTCAAAGTGTGAATGCACATGATTGAGCCCAGCACATTCTTTTAAGTGAGGGACAAGTGGTGCTTCCTGGAGGTAAAAATTGGATGTAATTCTATGAGAACCGTGTGCTAACGGATGCCACTACTGGGGCTCTTAGATATAATTTTAAACAAAATATTGCTTCAATTTTCACTTTTATCTCCAGTATTCTTTTGTAATCATAGTGTGACTCCCAGTATCCCAAAGTTCAATTAGGTAATTTAAAATAGGAATATCAATTAAAAGTGATTTCTATTATTTTAAAAATCTGCTTATGTATTAATAAATACATATAACTAATATAAACAAAGCCAAAAAGTGAGAAAGACAATCACGAGTTTAAAAACCTCTCTGTTACTATTCAAATCAGGAAAAATTTTGTTCTATTTTGCAACTGAATGAAAGGCATTCTGGTGTGAGCAGCCCCTGATGCCACTGGTCACATGGCACAATAGCTTCTGTGCTTTTACAAAGGTTTTAATTCTTTTGTGCACTGTTCCCATCTCTGTGTCCCATCTCGTTGTATGAGTTTTCTGTTTCCCACTGGACAGGACCATCGTTTTGAATTTTACTCTTTGAGAGGTATGCTGGCTTGCCCGTGACAGCTCATGCCACTTGGCAGCCATGGCTGGCGGAACCTTCTAGGCTGTCCTTTGTGTCTCTTTTCCCTTTCCTATTTTACCCAAGATGGAAATATTACTTTACTATTATCCCTTGAAAGAGGGGAAGCAAGTAGAAAAGAAAAGTTGGCCACTGTGCCCCAGCCCCTCCTTTCAGTCTAGCTTGTGGAAGAGGGGCCAGAGAAGACATCAGCTTGTCTCCTGGTAGGCTGTTTTCAGAGTCACTTCACACCTCTGTGTGGGGATGCTAAATCACATGACTCTGCAACTCTGACAACTGTTATCTCCTCACGCTGTTCGCTGTCGGGGACCAGAGTGCCCTTAGTCAATACTGCCTGGTTCCTGGCCCTGACTCTCCAGTGGTTCTCAGACCTTCCCTTGTTTCTGCTCCCTTCCCAACCAGCCATGGGCCCTGTGTGAGGCAGGCCAGACTTGTCTGCAGTATGGTGGAGCATGCCAGTATCCTCTTACCCCTTCTCCCTCTTCACCTCTGTGGGATTAGAAGGGACAGATTAGGATGAACGCAGCTCACGTTGAGGCTTCTGGCAGAGTGGATCCTACACGAGCAAACCAGAAGAGCCGTAAACGAGGATGAAACAGATTGGATCCAGGTCCTGGATAAACCCCTGATGCCTGCAGACATCTGTAGACAACTGCTCTTCACTATAGGCTGTCCGTTAGTATCACAAATATTCTGGTGTGGGCCACTCTAACCAAGTCAGGATCCCTACAGAACACAGTTTGGGGGTGTCGCTGGGAGCCGAGACAAACTTCTGTTCAGAACCACAGGCTTGTAGAAAATCCTCCAGAGCTGTCTGGAGGCCAACGGACAACCAGGCCTGGTGTCTTTTCTTCAGGTCTTTGTCTTACTGGCACCAAGGCAGGGCTTGGTGTGTTTGGAACAGAGCTCAGTGGTGGGTGGGTTGGCGCATGGGAGCATGAGTGGGCTCAGGGTCCCACCGTGCTTCACTGCACAGGAACCGCTGCCAGGTACTTTCGTGGGCGAGTGAGAGCGGGTGGCAAAAGCCAGAGCTGTCAGTGGGCAGACGGCCCCATTCTGTCTCTGCTGCTGATTGGCCAAGAGACCACTACACACCTACTTGATTTTTCCGAGTTTTACCTCCTTTCCTGGAAGCAGAAGATGAGAATGGGCAGTGTGCGATAGCCTCTCACATCTAAGGCTGTCTTACGTTCAAGTTCAAACATGTTTCTGAGACGTGCTACTGCTCAGACAACCCAGGCTCCTCTTAGAGCAGACAGCAGGGAGGTTAGGACAGGGACTCCTCCATCGTCCCACGACCCAGTCACCTTGAGACAGCTCGGCATGTGAATTGCTCTAGCCTTAGTGCAAACGGGAGCATGCCGGCGTGCGTGTGTACTCAGAAACACAAAGAGCACAAGCGTGTCATATAGAAGGCACTTTACAATAATGTGATTGTCACATCTCACCTTGCCATCTGTCACGTTAGTGAACCTATGAGGAACCCAGGAATCTTTGCGCGTTTCAGAGTGCATATCCATCACCTTGGACACAGAAGCAGATAACCACTGACCTCAAGCAAGGCTTTGATGACCACCCCTGAGGCTGTCTCTAACTGACTGTGTGAACCTAACCGAGCGTCATCATCTCTTCAAATGACCACTCCCTCCCATGGAAAATAGCCATAATAATAATAGACCATTTATAAGTGTTGTTAGAGTTAAATTGGATACTACATGCTAAGTGTTTATTGTGCAGTATCTGGCCCATGAGAGCATCTAATGAGTGTTAACTAGAAATTTGGCCTGTAATTTCATTTTTCTCCTGCATGTCATTTGATCAATCCCTGTATTGTGTGTGACTGTGCACATTGCCACACTGGTCACTTTCTAGGCGAGTGGACATTTGTGTGTGTACTGACGACATATTCCTGAAAGCACAGTGGTGGAGCTGAAGGGCATGCGTGTTTCAGCATTGTCAATATACAGACCTAAAGTGGCTTACGGGAAGGGAAGGTGGAAGCTGCTTGAGAATGGGCTCCCCTCACCCATGCCTAGCAATTTAAGTTTGATAAGCATATTCAGTGTCCTTATTTCTCTATTTATACTGTAGGGTCTATTTCCTGGAACTCATTCATATGCCAGGTTAGTCTCAAACTGGTGGCACTCCTCTTGCTCAGCACCTGGAGTATTGGGATTATATCTGTGAGGCAACAGGGCTCCGTATTCGCAGCTTCCTTAATGTGTTAGCTCCTTGTGTTCATGTGCTAATGCCTGAGAGACAGTTGCAAGATACATTTCAATTCAAATCATAACATTCTGCCTGTGACCCCCCCCCCCCCAAAGGCTCATATTGTGAACATTTGTCCTATGACTGGTGACACAATTTTGGGAGACTATGGAGCCTTTATGAGGTGAGATTTTTCTGACAGAAGGTAGGGCACAGAGGGCTAGCCTTGAAGATTATATCAGGCTCCTGGTTCCTATTGCACTCTCTCTGTTTCCTGGTCCACCAGGAAGTGACTAGCTTCCATGGCATGCTGGGCTACCATGATGGGCTGAAACCCTTGAATCCACGAACAGCAACAACAACAATAACCTACTTTTCTTTAACTTGCTTCTGTCAGGTGCAATGATCACAGGAAGACGAGAGTGAGTAACCTGGGGACTCCGGATAGCTTCACTAGCCAATCCGCGCTTTGGATTCCTCATCTGTAAAACAGTGTTAGCAGCTGCCTCAAGGCACTCACGGAGGGGAATACATGATGCCCAGAACACCATCTGCAAGTAGCAAGTGCTCTGTTGATGGCAGGAATTGTTTCTGATATCAGGAATCTTTTCTCAGTAGAGTCAGGCAGATTGACTCCCATAAGTCCTTCCTTTAAGTCTGGGGATCACCACAATTCTCTTTCTTTACCTTCCCCAACCTTACCAACTCTGTTTCCTTTTTATCCAACAATCCTTTAAGTTTTCCATATGCCTGAAGATTTTGACTCAGTCCTTGACTGTCCCATCTCTAGCTTGTTACTTATGTTGGACGTCCTTTCTCTCCTTCTTTATATCCAACATGAATTTGGGAGACATGGGAAGCTTGTCTAATATTTTTCTGGCTTTCTCCACTGTACCCCACCAAACTCCCTATCGTCTGGAGATTCAATCACAGGTCCTGTTGACTTGATCGGGGCAGCTGCCAACTACTTGGAGTCCTACCATGAAAAAATTCTGAGTGGTTAGTGTGGGATATTGGACTTACCTGGATGTTCACGGTATTGTCCCACTGTGTGCTCTGTAGAGCTGTGAATTGGTGTGATGTGAGAATATATGACTACAGAAATATTCTGTGGTCAAATAGTTCAAAGGGATGTTACCCCAAACACAGGATGTTACCTGTCATCATCCTGTGGTGTTTGGGTACCCAGAGATGGCAATATCTACAATGCAGATCTGTAGCAGATGGTACTCCCTGTTGGCCCGGGTCACATGACTACTCTTTCACCATGGGATTTCACACAATGAGGGCATCATGCTTTTTCTTGGCAGCCATCAGATATGTTGAGTGTGGCAGAGGCTCCTCCAGAAGTTGACTGCCTTGTACCGTGAACCTTGCCTTATTCACATAGACATCTCTAGAAAGTTCTGCTCTGCTGTGTCTCACAGCATGTTCATACCAGGAAGTGATGTGGGATATAATGGGTATCAAAGCTTGAACTGTGATGGAGGATTCCCATTGGCTAATAAAGAAACTGCCTGGCCCATTTGATTGGCCAGCCCTTAGGTGGGCGGAGTAGACAGAACAGGAAGAAGGAAGTGAGGTAGATGGCTCAGTCAGATGCTACACCTCTCCTAAGTTAGACAGACCATCATGCCTCTCCTCAGAGAGATGCCAGATGCGATGAAGCTCCAGCCCAAGATGGACGTATGCTAGAAACTAAACGGTAAGGCACCACTTCGTGGTGCTACACAGATTATTAGATATGGGTTAGTCAAGATGTGAATAAGAGCCTGAAAATAATGGGCCAGGCAGTGTTTAAAAGAATACAATTTGTGTGTTGTTATTTCAGGGCATAAGCTAGCCGGTGGCTGGGAGCTGGGCGGCGGGAAGCCGGCCCGTACCTCTTCACTACAGCACTGAATTCCGGATAACATCCTTCAGAGTGCAACTGTTGAAGGTGTGGTCCACAGATGATAGTTCTGTTGGGAGCTGGTGGCGCCTTTAGGAGGAGTAGCCTAATGGAGGGAGGCTAGGTCCTTAGGGATGAATTCTAGCAGGGGATAATGGGACTCTGGGGCCACATAGCACATAGCATCATTTCTTTTTTTTTTTTTTACTGACTTAATTTAAACTTTTTTATTTGTATTTATCTAGGTCTGAGTGTCTCTGTGAGTGAATGGCATGTATGTGAGCACCTGCAGACGCCCGAAGAGCCCTACCCAGTTCAAGTGAATTTGAATTTCAGGCAGTTGTGAGCTGTTCAGTACGCGTGCTTGCATGGGGCATGGGGCCCAGGTCTGTCGCAAGAGCAGCTAGTGCTGTAAACTGCTGAGCTACCTCTCCAGCCCCGCTTTGAGTGAACTCGGAGTAAGCCCAAGATCACACTAAGGGATGGTGGGCAGGGATGAACACCCTGATTCTAGGGCCTTCTTTATGCAGACTCTGATCTGGAGTTTTGGCGTGAGACCTGGAGTGTTTATTTCCAGTGGCTTCTCAGAAGAATCTGACGCAACACACCCTCACACTGACCTTGGGAATTGCTGGCCCAGAGACTGCATTTCTAAGCAGCAGCTGGGCCTGCTTGTCTCCTTGTTGCGACAGACCTGCCAGGAAGTCAGAGCAGACTGAACTGACCATGGAATCAAGATAACCTTGTGAGGAACTGATGGTGATATGTCAGTTCCCAAAGCCCAGTGTTTTAGATGAGCTATGCATCCTTTCTAAAATCAGGCTGTAATAGATTTTGGAAGGAGTCTCTCAGTTTCATTGTGGAAATGATAACAAATGTGGATTTTGGGACTTTGTCACTCAGCCAGTGGGCTCTTAATGGCAAGGGCACAAGACTGCATGGGTGATCAGATGACCAACTGCACAGGACTTTTCCATATGGATCTTTGGTGTGTTCCATGCCCATGTCTCTTAGTATTCACAATGCTGCATGCCAACTGCATGCTACAAGTCACTGTGTACCTCAGTGGTGTCTCCAGGTGGCTTGTTTTTTGTCCCACAGATTTCAGAGTCTTTTCCTGAGGAACAAGGACTCAATCATCAAGAAATTAATTCTTCCGGTATTATTCTCCCAGAATGGATGGGGGATCGCAATTGCCCACAAATTACAGATTCCTCACCCTGTGGGACATTTATGTAAATTGTAGCCTTGTATGTAACATAATCCTAAAAATGCTTTAGATTTTATGCAAAACTAGTTTAGGGAGCTGGGGACATGGATCAACGGGTAAAGTGCTTGCCATAAAAATACGAGGGCCTGAGATTGTATCCTCAGAACCACAGAATAAAGCTGGGCATGATAGGTAGCAAGTGCCAGGGAGTAGAGACAGGAGGGATTGGAAGTCTTGCTGAATTGGTAAGTTTCAGGTTCAGAAGGAGATTCCATCTCAAGGAATAATGCAGAGAATGTTAAGGCTTGAAACATGTACCTCTGGCTTCCATACACACAGGCACACGTGTTCTTGTACGTACAAATATATACAATTATATACTATAAACACACATTTTGAATGAAACACTGCTGTATTCTTTCAGGTCACTATAAAATGGTTGAAGAAAACATGGTGAGGCCAGAGAGATGCCTTACTGGGTAAGAGCACTGGGTTTAATTCCCGGCACCCCAGGGTGGCTGACAACAATCTTTAACAGCAATTGCAGGAGATCTGACATTCTCTTCTGCCTTCCACAGACACCTAGCATACATATAGTGCATAGATATGCATGCAGACAAAACACCTATACACATAAAATTATTAAAAAACCCACGATGCTTTTCTCAAGATTCAAATCTGTGTCTCTCTTTTTCTTTAATACACAAAAAAGAGTTGTTTTATAGATTAATCCTCTAATAAATGAATAATGGGCTAATCTCATCCCTCTCTCTCTCTCTCTCTCTCTCTCTCTCTCTCTCTCTCTCTCTCTCTCTCTCTCTTTCTCTCTCTCTCTCTGTGTGTGTGTGTATATAAAATCCTTTATATATCCTAGGTGATTCATGTTTCTAAAAGTCTGACTCACAACACTGCTTGTCAAAATATAAGTGAGAGAAAAATTTGTCAGATCAAAATTCCATATTCATTCTATGACATGATATAAAATAATGATACTTCTTGTCTTTCGTGTGAATTTAGGTAACAGTGCAAGAATCCCATAATGTCTATGTTTCTTAGATTGTCCTAGGTATCAGGAGGTCACGTATCTACTATCACATGAAACATATGATTTTAATATCTCCATTTAGGCTGGCCATGGCACTCTGATAAGCCGACTCTATGACCCTATGATCATAAGAAATTAACTGTATCAATGACACACAAACTTTAAAACATTATGGTTGGCTAATATTTCTGAAGGATGAGCATTTTTGTTCCTGAGAATTGTGTACTTATACATGAGCAACTCATTCTGATTTAAATAAGATGGTGAAGGTGAAAACTCTGTGTTTCTTCATAGATGCCTATGGTAACTTCCATCCTGGTAACATCATTAGAGCTACAAAAAACTCAGAAATTCTCCTGAGGTCATATTAGGCTTTTTAAATTACAGGGGCATCCAAGCAGTAAGACTCAACCTTAAAAAGTTTTCACAGAAAAACATTTTCTTTAATTTTTGGCTCAGAAATCTGAGCGTTTCATCCCCAAATCTATCTGAGTGCTAGGGCAGCTCTTAGGGGGGGCCTGCTCCCCCATCAAGAACAAGGGTTCTTCTCTCTGCCCTCAGGGGTGTTTTCCATTTTTTTTTGTTTTCTTTTCAAAAGGACAAGATGCACAGAGCAGGCATCCATTTGCATGCTAAACATCGGGTGTTGTATGGTGCAGCTCACCAAAGAATGACCTATGCCCGACTGTTGACATAGTTGAGTCTGAGAACCCACCCTTATTACAGACTGCCTGGGAAATGTTTGTGTAACGTCTGGGATTGTATTTCATAAGGTGGGAATGAGGTGGGGTTCCCCTTTGTATGCTGTGTTTATGTTTTATTACCATTGGTTAAAAAAGAAGCTATGGCAGTGAAGAATATAGCAAGGAGGAAATCCAAGCAGAGCTAGAGGATGAAAGAAGGCAGAGTCAGAGAGACACTATGCAGCTGCCCAAGAAGAGGTAACAAACCATGAGCCTCATGGTAAAATATAAAATAATAGAAATGAGTTAATTTAAGATATAGGAGCTGACGAGGAATATGCCTGAGCCATTGGCTAAACAGTGCTGTGATTCATACAGTTTTTGTGTGATTACTCAGGTCTGGGCAATCAGGAAACAAACGAGCAGTGTCCATTTACTTAATGGTACCTAACATGGGGCTCAAATCCACAACCCTGAGATTAAGAGTCTCATACTCTACTGACTGAGCTAGCTGGGGTGTGGTGGCACATGCCTTTAATCCCAGCACTTGGGAGGCAGAGGCAGACAGATCTCTGTCAGTTCAAGGACAGCCTGGTGTACAGAGTGAGAGCCAGGACAGCCAAAGACACACAGAAAAACCCTGTCTGAAAAAAAGCAAAAATTAAAAAAAAATAAAAGTAAAAGAAATAGATTTTTAAAAAAAAAAAAAAAAAGGTGGCTGGAAAATCAAAGAACAGTCTCTGCTCACAGTAGGAATGGACCAGGCTGCTCTTTCCTTACAAAAGTAGTTCATTTCTGTATCTGGCATCAAAGCCTCAGACATGCCCCCTTCCACACTCTGTCTTTGTGTTTGCATATGCTTGTCCTTGAGGAAATTGGAATCCAGAGAACGGCCTTGGGTGCCCTTCCTCAGCTGCCATTCATCTTTTTGGTTGATTGTTTGTTTGACATGAGGCCTCTCTCTGGCCTAGAACTCACTGATTAGGAAAGGTTGCCTGACCAGCGAGCCCCAGCGATCCCCCACAGATTCTGTCCGCCCTGAACTTGGAGAGCAAACATTTGCTGCTGAGCCCAGCTTTATTTTGCATGGGTTCTTGGGACTGAACTCTGGTCCTGCTGAGGTATAGTCTCAGCCTTGGAGACTTTTTAAGTTGACACCAACATTTTAATACCAAGTCTCTCATCAAGAATGCCAAATCTACAACTCAACAGCCGGCTAGGGATTTCGTTTGCTTGGTTTCCATTTGAAAGGTACAGTCCGCAGGAAATTTGGACCATTTATTCTTCCTGTATCTCTAGGCATTTCATTTTAATTGCATTGGGTTGATGCTGGAAGAAAAAGCTGTAATGACTCAACATATATGTATCGTGACGTCAGTGAGTTAAGGAAAGAAACCGTAGAACAGATGCTGTGTGAGTCTGCGTGAAGGAGATGTGGTAGGTGCTGTTCCCGCCACTGTGACAGAATGCCTGACACAGAAAGCTTGTGGAAGGAGAAGGTTATTTTGTGGTTTCGGGAGATGTGGTCCGCCATGCCAGGGTAGGCAAGCAGAGTGACTTGGTCCACAGTGGCAGAAGCTTGCTACTGGTCACATGGTGTCAACTGACCAGGAATCAAAATGGAACTTTCCAGAGCCATGACTATCACTCTCAAGTCTGGCCTTGGGGATCAAGCTCTAACATCCAGGCCCCATGGTCACCTACCAGCTAAGGATCAGGCGTTCAAACACACAGATCCATGGGGGAATCTTTCAGAGTCAGACCATGATGATAACATTGAGGATTAAGGTTTTTTTTTAAGTTTTATTGGTTTATAATTTTTGAGAGACTATTAAAGAGAATTTCTGTAATTTTAGCAAAAAGAGCTGTACCCTGCAACCTGCTGGCAGGAAGTTCTCCAGAGATCCCCACAAGGGAGCCACCAGACCTCAGTCTACACTTTGGAAATTTCTTCCTCAGTCTCCAAGGTAGACCAGAAGCTTGGCTTTCTTCATAAAGGAGACTAGAGCCTGCTGGAAGCCTTAGATTTTGGTCTCCCAGCTCTCCCCAGGTGCTTACTTGGTTCAGAATCCAAACCCATAGTGCTAGTGCTTAGAAAGATCGATAGGCTTCCCTGCAAGTCTGTTGTATTGCAGGAAATAGATGGGACCCTAAATATATATTGCCTTCCATATGCCAGGGAGCATGCTCCCACCCTGACATCCCATCTCATGGTAGCCCCCAAAGCAATCGAGCCATCCACACATGGACTTAAATGTCTGAAGAAGCCCTGAGCCAAACAAACCTTTTCTCTCATGGAGTTAATTGTCTTGGGTATTCTGTGACAGCAACAGAAAGCTGATGAACACATCTAGCTCCTTGCAAAGGAAAGGTCCCTCCATGGCCTCAGTTTCACCTTCTAAAGAAGCAGCAAGGGTAGGTGGCCATTTCCTAAACTTGTGAGTCTTTTCTGGCAAGTCTGCGGACAGAGATGATGAGCACTAGCCATGGCCATCTCTGTGCAAAGACTTGACACAGACGTTGGGCTAACGGAAGAGTGAAAGGTATGGGCTGAAGCCACCAATAGAGATGGAATCTTCCCTTACTGTTCCCATTTTACATAAACAGGATGGAAATAGAGTCTTCTTAGAATATTGTACCTGGAAAATAAATTAACCTCTTTTCAGTGAACTTGATGGCTTCCTTTTTCTCGGAAGCCGGCGTGAGCTAATAGAAAGCTTGCTGGAGCACTCAGTGGCAGTGACTAATTAAACCCAGATGCCTGCTTCTTAATTAGTTTTGATCTGTCTTTTACCTTGGATTTTTCTATATGATTTAATAATGTAAGACAACTCACCTCCTTGAGGATGTGAGCTGGGTAGAAATGATAAATAAATGACAGGCGAAAAGAAAAGACAGACAGAGAGAGAGAGAGAGAGAGAGAGAGAGAGAGAGAGAGAGAGAGAGAGAGAGAGAGAGAATTTAAAGTTAATGATGTTCTAATAATGTTCTAACATAGACTCTTGGCTGTCTGTGGTCCAAGTGAGCCAATGACTGATGTGCTGGGAAACTCGCTGTCCTTTGCCATGGCTTCCCATAGACATGGACGCTTTCCACGTGTTTCCTTATCTCTCATCTGCCTTATTTGTCTGTTATGGATTTGCCATTCTGTGCTTCCTTCCTGCTAGAATCTTCCCTCCCTTCTCCAGTTCTACCTGTCTTCATATCCCAGGCTCTAACGCCTTTAAGAAATATTCCTCAAGATTAATTCCTTTTCAAAGAAATCCGCTTCTTGATTGTTCCTGAGTTGTTTTAAACCAGACCGGGCAGTGAAGGGAAGTTGTCTTCTACTTCCAGGCCTAGGACTTTTGAAGCGATGGGTTTTAAAGGCACGCATAAGGATCAGGTTCTCCACCACTTCCCTTGGTCCCATGTCTATGTCCCGCAAGGCACCTCAGGAGCCACCTCTGTCCCATGGGGCAACCACATCACCTTTCCTTGCAGCTGTGACAAAATGCTGAACAGAAATCACCCAAGTGAAGTAGTGCTTTGGTTTGCCTTGCTGTTTAGAGGGCACAGTCCACGGTGCTGAAGAAGGCATGATGACTGGAGATGCTTGGGCCAGAGGAGCGAGAGCTGGCTATGGATGCAGTTTTCTTCTTTCTCGGTAGGTCAGGAAACAGAGAGCTCTGCTGGAATAGGAAATGAGTATCACCTTCAGGGCTTACCTCAGTGACTCTCTTCAGCTAGGCCTTTACCCTAGACTACTCTGCAAGCCAGTTCTTAATGACAAAGGTCTCACAGCCTCTCTGAACAGTGCCACTGGAAAGAGAGCAAATGCTCAAACTTACAAGCCTTGGGAGCTACCTCTTTGTTTTGAGTTCTGACTAATTTTGGTCATGGTATTCAGTCTAACTGGCCCCTCCTTTGGTGTCAATTGAACCTTCTGTCTCATCAATAGGATTAAAGCACATTTTTTTTAAAAAAAGTGGTATTTCAGAAAATCAATGGATATTTTCAGAAGCTTCAAAATGTTCTTTGAATCACACAAAGATGTTTATAATCAAATATAGATAATTATTGAATGCAAGGAGATGCCCACCAAGCTGGTGTTATGTGTAATCATAAGCATAGAGTAGACTTAGAGTAAGCTTCCTGCCTGGTTCAAGGCTTAGTTTCCCCTCCTTCTTCTGTGACCTTGGAGATGGGTGGGTAATAACAGCACTCAGGGTTCAGGTCACTGTGACAACCTCAGCAGCCCGTGACTGTGCCAGCTATGACCTTGGAGATGGATGGGTAGAAACAACACTCGGGGTGCAGGACCCTGTGAGGACCTCGGCAGCCCGTGACTATGCCAGCTGCTTGCATCCCCACATGCAGCATTGCAAGCTGACAGTAAAACAGCTGAAGGCTTTCCTCTCTCCCTCTGGAGACAGTGTCTGAAGGACTAGCTCATCTAGAGATTCTGAGGGATGTATCCATCCTGCTTCTCCCTCCTGGATGCTAGCAGCCTTAGCTTGTGGGTGAAAATTTCCAGATTCTCATCATCTCCTCCCTCAATGTCTATCTCTGTGTTCAAATTTCTGCCTTCTATGCAGGCACCAACTGCACTGGACTAAGGCACACTCCAATGACCTTATCTTAACTTGATCGCTTGTATTCAGCTTTCTATTTCAAGATATATTTTAATATATTGGGATTTAGGTGCCTGCATGTATTTTGGGGAATATATAAATCAACCTATACCTAGGGAGATATTAATGTAGTCATAATTTGTTGTCTGAATATCATTAGGTTAATACATATAAAGTAGCTTATTTTTTAATTTCAGAATGGTAATGTGACTCAGCATATTTTTCTTTGCTTATTTACAATGTTCTCTAAAAGCTTGTAGTCTTTAATTTTGCTTCTTATGCTCTGGGCTGCCCAGGAGAGGCAGGCTGTGGTGACTCATGCCACCTCTTCAAATATCTATCCAAGCCCTGAGATTTGCCCTTAACCCTCATCTCCTGAACAATAAAGGTTACCATAAAGCTACTATCAAACTTAGCAGTCAGGTTTGTCATTATAAGGAACCCTTCCAAGGTCCCAGGGATGCCTTCACATGGATGCATGTTTTATAAAACTTATGATTTGAGACTTTTAGATGCGTTATCACTGTGTGTATATTCCACCTGAGTATAGGTACCCAAGTAAACCAGAAGGGGGCAGCCTTGGATCTGGAGTTACAGGCGATTGTGAGCTGCCTGACCTGGGTTCTGGAAGCCAAACTCTGGTGTTGTAGAAGGACAGCAACACCTCCTAACCACTAAGCTGTCTCTACATTCCCACCGGGGGCCTTTTCAACCTCAGTCACTTGTATCCAGCTTCTCACAGTTCTTCTCAGGGACCATTTTGAGATGACCTACGAGGAAGATAAGATAGGACTATGTTGATTTGGGGGTTTGATGGGAGAGCCCTTTGTGACTTCCAGTCTCTCTCACCACTAACTATACATGCACAGAGGCAAGTCCCAAGAATGCTGATGTCAAAAGTTGGACAGAGTCTTGTATGTGTGAGTGTGTTTTCCCTCAACAAATCTTTCAGAAACCATAAACCTTCCGGAACCATGAACTAAACTTGCTTTCTTTATATGTTAGCTATTCTGTTACATCCTGTTTTAGCACTAGAAAGATGTGCGTGCGCGCGTGCACACACACACACACACACACACAACATACACATGTCAGAGGCAGACTTCAATCCTTTAAAATTCCATAAAATGAGTGACATAATTATAAGAAGAGATTAGGTTCTGATCAAAGTTCAAAGTCTGGTTAGATGCAAATTGTCCTTCATAAGGAATATATTTTGGTAAAGATTTTCATTTTATTTATCTGTGTGAGTGAGTCGGCCCATATGTGGGTTTGTAAACATGTGTGAAGGTACTCAAGGAGGCCAGAAGAGGGTGTGGGATCCTCCAGAGCTTGAATTAGAAGCAACTATAATTAGAACCAGCTGGGTACTGGGAACCAAGCCTGAGTCCTCTGCAAGAGCAGTATGTGTTCTTAACTGCTCCTGCTTGTTTACTTATGAAAACCAGGGTCTGACTATGTAGACTAAGCTACTCTTGAACTCATGTGATGTGGGATTCTCCTCCTTATTCTGTGGATATGATTTATTACCATTGGTTGATAAAGAATCTACTTTGGCCTATGGCAGGGCAGAATATAGGTAGACAAAATCTAAACTAAATGCAGGGAGAAAGAAGGTGGAGTCAGGCAGGTACCAAGTAGCTGCTGAAGGAGACAGATGCCGGAACCTTACCAATAAGGCACAGTCTAATTGTGATATATAGATTAATAAGAATGGGTTAATTTAAGATGTAAGAGCTAGCTAAAAATATGCCTGAGCCAAACAGTGTTCTAATTAATATAGTTTCTGTGTGATTATTCAGGTCTGGGCAGCTGGGAAATGAACACACAGTCTCTGTTTACACTCATGATTTTCCTTGCTTCAACTTCTCAAGGGCTATGATTACAGAAGGACACAATACTACACCAGCTAAAGATGATTTTTTAACGTAGCATGTATCAGTTGTACTAGGGATGGTACTGGATACTTTATTCTCTATGTAAAAAATATTTAAAAGTTTTGTTTTATGAAGTGATACAAAAAGAAAACCCCACCAGTGCTGCAAGCACAATAGCAGTATATATATGTTTAGTTGATAATGATATGATCCTGTTATATTTGTATGCTCTGTGCTGAATTTGTCAGCTTAAATTGTATAAGGGGCTGAGGTTTATTTTCTCAGTCATATAGAAAGTATACTAGAGTGCCAATTCTGTTTTTAAACTTTTGCATTATTTCTTTTTTAAAAAATGAACTTAAAGATGCAAAGTCCACTGGCCACAGAAGCTAGCAACTTCTATGCCCTTTGGCTTATTTATCTTATGACCTGGCTGCTCTTTGTGGCAGCTAACCAATCCTTTTTGTCACATTCAGGTCACTTTAATATATAACAATGAATGAACGTTATTTTAAAAGGCCCTTGGCTCAGAGGGAGATTACTGGCACTACTAAATAAAGGGAGAAATGTTCCCCATTCTCACCCCACCTGTGTGTATCTTCCATTACAGTGCCTTTCTTGTCTGCATGAATATTTTGGTATGAATGGAGGGATTTGTTATTTATTAGTGGCTGGACTTGCTGCTATACTGAGGGACAATTAAAGAGTGCTTTCTTAATTCTGCAAAACTCCTATGTTTTATTCATGTTCGGATAAATTATTGACCTTTTATTCTAATGTGAAGTGCATCCTAGTCCTATTATAACCAAGAGGCTTTTTGACAATTGTTGACTATAGTTTTATTTATTTAATACCCCTTTTCTATATCTGTTCCTTAACTTATTCATGGACTGGTGGAGGATGTCATAAATCATGGCATTGTCTGTGGAATATGCTGTTAGGGCAGGACCTGCATCATAGCTACAGAGAATTGATACAGCTCCAAAGTAGCCCTGCTCCCCATTCCCACTGTTGTTAGTTTTCCATTATTTAAGATTACGTTTAGTTACCTTACTGGGTATAATCACATTTCACCCTCATTTTGTGTAGACAATGCTCGCTTCAGAAGATGAAGATTCATGCAGATTTAAAGAGAACCAGACAAAGGCTCTTAGGTCCTTGAATGGCGAGTTTAAATCGGGTATAACCAGTAAAAATGGAGCAACCTCGAACAACCTTTGATGCTGTGTGTCTCCCGACCATCACTCACCGACTCTTGTGTTCACTGCCATGAGCCTGCATGGCGGAACATTCGCTGTCCCAGGGCAGATGACGCACTTCTCTGTCCCGTTCAGCCATAGTCACCCAGTCCTTCACCGTGCTTTAGACAAGTCATGCCTTCATCAGGAGACACCACAAAATGACATGAGCTGCTGGTGACTACAAATCATGAGACTCTTGAAATGACATTTTTCTGACATTGCCTTCAATTGTGCAAATCTTACGGAACAGTCCGTGAATTATGCAAATGGTGTTATAAAAAGGAAACAACAGAACGAGAGCCACGTCAGTGTCACATCAAGATGACTGCAATGCCACACAGAAAGGAAAACAACTTGGAAATTTGATTCATGATTGGCAACATGCTTTTAGGCACAGAAAGCTTTTGCGGTTGTGGGAGCCAACTTGAGTTTTGGGACACAGGACCCAGTCTGGCCCAGACATTCTTTAAAAGTCTGACATAGAACCATGGTTCAGTCCCCAACTGTCCTGTGCCGTTTTGTGTATAGAAGAGGGACAGTACTTGGTGAGCTATCCTTTCTGGAAAGCAGTTCCCTCTCTTCTGTCTCCCCCTCTTCATCCTCCTTTATCCTCATACTTCTCTTCTTTCTCCTCATTCTCTTCTTCTTCCTGTTCTTGGGATTGAAACCACTTACACAGCTAGGCAAGCACTCCACCACATTCCCAGTCCAGAGACCTGCTTTTTAATAATAAAAAGCAAGCGGTGTGTAGATGCCTGTGAAATAAGAGCATCATACACGTGAGGAAAAACACTGAAGGGTTACAGGACAGAGAGAGACGGGGTTGGGGAAGATGGCTCTTCAGAGAGAGTCTCCTGGGAAATCTCCGAGGTGGTGGCATTAGACTAGAGACTTCTGTGAAGAAATATGGGGACATAGGATGGGAGAGCAGAGAGCTCTCTAGATGGAGGAAATATCTGGTATACACACTTTGTTGTGGAAATAAACATGGCTTGTCCAAATCTGGTCAGCGCGGACCAGATGACTGAACGGAATTTGTCATAGGCAGACAGTGTCGGCGCAGACAGAGCAGGGATCCAGGGCATGCTCTGACATCTATTTAAACAGAAATTATGTGAGTTGAGGGGTAGTCATCTATGCTGAGAGACCATCCAGAGGTGGTTTAAAATTCCAGTCATATTTATCTTTGGCTAACAATTTAGATGGGAGGTGACTGGAAAGTCTCCTCTATGCTTAGATGTTTTGGTTCAGAAGACCAAAGGATTGCAGGAATGTGGTGTGGTTGGAGAAGGCTGTATAGGGTTGCTATGAGTTGAGGCATCTCTAAAACGTGGTAGGCTCAGGGGAGGCAATGGTGTTCCTGAGGTGGGAAAGCACGTGGTGTGGGTGGTGACAGGTGGGAGAGGATTCCCACCTGAGTAGTTGCCACTGTTGTAGGAGTAACATTGAGTGGCTGGAGCACAGCCAGGCTCTGGATGGCAAGAGGTCATCAGATTAGAGACAGAGACATTGGGGATTGGAGCACTGCCAGGCTCTGAATGGCAAACGGACCTCAGATTGGAGGCAGAGGCATTGGGGGTTGGGACACTGCCAGGCTCTAAATGGCAAGAGGACCTCAGATTGGAGGCAGAGACATTGGGGAGTTGGAGCACTGCCAGGCTCTGGATGGCAAGAGACCTCAGATATTAGGCACAGGACACTGTTACAGAAGTCTGCCTGTGAGAGCAAGGTGAGAGATGACAGTTGAGTCGCCGGTCTGAGGTTCTGTGTAGGGTTGTGTGTTGGATGACCTGACTGCCACGGTCTGCAGTATCCATTCCCCTGTAGAGCATGGTGTTGAGATGGGCCACCCTAGACAGTGACAGAGTATCCAAAAGGTAGGACAGATGACTCTTTAATGTGGGACAAAAATTATTTGCTGAAGGATGGTCAGGAAGTTGGGGCTGGAAGATGGCTCAGAGGTTAAGAGCACAGGCTGCTCTTCCAGAGGTCCTGAGTTCAATTCCCAGCAACCACATGGTGGCTCACAACCATCTGTAATGAGATCTGGCGCCCTCTTCTGGAGTGTGGGCATACATGGAGGCAGAATGTTGTATACATAATAAATAAATAAATCTTTTTTAAAAATGTATGTTGACAACAGAGCTGCTCTAAACGTATGTCCTGTTCCAAGTGGAATGATATGTTCTGTGAAACTCCATCTTGCTACATGCTCAGAATAGCCACACAACTGTTCTGGTATTTCAAGGAGGAAGGGATTTTACACAGAGGAGGTGTCACTTATAGAGAGGCAGATGCTGTGTGGTTCATGGCAAACATGGTTGGTCCCTAATAGCCCCTGTATACTAAGGACCTCTCTGGAGCACTGGCTTGAGATCCATGGCTACTTCCTGTTTGCCCAAACAGCATACGTACTCCTGGGCAGAACTGGCCAGATCCTAGGAGATAGAGGCTTAGAGCAGGAAGCCTAAGTTTGAAGGAAGTTGGTCAGGCCATAAAGACTGGAAAAGGGGGGTCCAGTGCTGAGTGGTTGTGGTGGTTTGAAAGAAAAAGGCCCCAAAGGGAGTGGCACTATTAGGAGGTGTGGCCTTGTTAGAGTAGGTGTGGTCTTGCTGTAGGAAGAGTGTCACTGTGGAGGCGGGCTTTGAGGTCTCATATATGTTCAAGCCATGCCCAGAAGAGAGAGTTCACTTCCTGTTTCCTTTGGATCAAGATGTAGACTTCATCGGTCGGTAGTGGCGCACATCTTTAATCCCAGCACTCAGGAGGCAGAGTTAGGTGGATCTCTATGAATTTGAGGACAGCCTGGCCTATAGAGTGAGTTTTAGGACAGGCTTCATAGATACACAGAGAAACTCTATCTCAAAAACACAAACAAAAAACCCCAAATAAACAAAGAGAGAAAGAAAGAGAGAAAAAATGAAAGAAAGAAAGAAAAAGATATAGACTTCTCCAGCTTCACGTCTCCCTGCATGCTGCCATACTCCTAGCCACCACACTCCCCACCATGATAACGAACTGAACCTCTGAAACTGTAAGCTACCACTTCACTTAAATGTTTTCCTTTATAGGAGCTGCTGTGGTCATGGTGTGTCTTCACAGCAACGGAAACCCTAACTAAGACAGTGATCAATAACAGCCCCTGCCCCCGCTCCCATCTGCTCTCCTGACAGACACTTCTCCCTTCCTTCTCTCCATCCCTCCCCCCATTACTTCAGTTCCCTTACTCTGTTTACTTCCTTAGCTCCTTCCTCTCTTCCCTCTCCTCTGTCCCTTCTCCTCCCACCTTCCATCTTTCCTCCTTCCCTCACTGCTTCCCACCCTCCTTCCCTCCCAGGTCTCTATGCTTCCTCCTTCCCTCCCTGGTCTCCATGCTTCCACCTACTTCCCTCTCCCCAACTTCATTCTTTTCTCCTTTCCTTCCCCTCCTCCTTCTCATCCAGTTCCAATTCTTGCAGAGAACTTGGTCCCATTTTAATGTTCTTTTTAGAAAATTTGATCAAAATTTATCACAACACTTCTGCAATAGTTGCAAAGAGTAACATCAAAGGCCGACTACCAGTGTTTCATGCTTCCAAGGATGCATAAAGTATGTGGTGAAATAAGCTATTGGGTTGTTGGTAGACTTTCACATATCTGCCCTAGATGTTTTTACCAGTTACATGCATGTATGTGTTTATGTATGTATTGTTCTGTTGTTATGAAGGGATACTATCTTAGTTCATTGTATATTGATTTCTTTTGCAGTGTATCTATGCATGCATGTATGCGTGCATCTCTCTCTGTCTTTCTCTGTCTCTCTGTCTCTCTGTGTGCATTGTTGCCTGTAGGAATCTGTCTGTACTAGTCCCCTGCTGTCCTCAGCATCCCTTTACCTGCACAGCAACATTAAAACATGACCAGAGGTGAGAGGGCTGCTGCTTAGAAGTGTTTCAAAGAGCTCATTAGGCCAACTTTCCTCTTTCTCCTTTTTAATGCTTTGGTGGAATAAGACAGGAAAAAGAAATCAAGGAGAACAGACTTGAAGAGAAATTAAAACCAAAGCTCATTTGAAGCCACACACCGACTCTCTGCAGTGGGCTCCCAAGCCTGCTAGGCTGTTACAGATGACAAGAAATGAGCCATGGTGATTTTCCTACTGCCTCAGCAGCCCTGGTTCTTCTGTTCTATGATTCTCCAAATATTTACCTTGTGCTTGTTGCATGCCAGAGATCATACTAGAATTGGAAGATGGAAATACAAGGTCTTGACTCTCAAAGCTGCAGCTGGATGTGGGAAATCGATATGTCAACATACAATTGCAATATAGCAGGGGTCTCACATAGCAGAATTTATAGATATCTGGAGAGGAAGCTTGAATTTCTACATTATATGAGAATCTTTTTCACATCCTCCATCCTGCTCTGCATTGCTTATCTGTGTCTATTTTCATAATATTTTCATATCTTGTTCCATGTTGCATATCTGTGCTGGACTTAAACTAATCAGTTACCTCAATCTTACCCGAGACTTTACTTACTTTATTAAATAGTAGAGAAAATGTAAATAGTATTAGCTAGTCTCTTAAAAAATATCTCAGTCTCTTCTGGAAAATTCTTCTCAGGTGTGCTGAATCTTTCAGTCACCCCTGTCCCTCACTGTGACCTATTTCAGCATGGCCTGTGTATGTGGGGGTGAGACTGACTTACTCATGGTCTGTGCAACAACAAAGGAGCATGCTTTTTTCATGGTCATTTACGTCCCCTAGATTTTCTTGCTGTGTCCTCTGCCTGCCTGCTCACTGAGGATGCAGGTGGATGAGGGGGCAGGAGGCCTCTGCTCTCACGATCTGTTTGCTGGAACTTCTCAGAACTCCTAGGCACTGCAGTTGCCTATGAAGCTTAGAGGCCAGGGTTACCCTCCCACCTTGGCTTTCCACATTGCTCTCCTGTTTACTCTTCTTACCAGCAAATGCTACCTGCAACTTCCGTTTCTCATTGGGATTGGGGGGAGGGCTGCTTCTGGCCCACACAGGTGGAGAGTGCCTGAAGGTGCTCACCCAAGCATGACCTCCTTCGGGACAGTGCGCTACTCCTTGTACCCAGTGTGGGTGACCCATGCTGTTAATGGGGCCCAGCAATCTCCTCTGTTGTCTGGATAGACACTGGAGCACAAACAAAACCCAGTCTCTCTTTTCACCCTAAGCCTCCCACTCCACACACGAGTCTTGAGCCGTGACACACTTGTCTCACCAATTGCTGCCTAGCTGTATACTGTCCTTTGGGCCAGAAGGGACCAGATTTTAATGTCCTCTTCTCCCCGGAAAGGATACGTCCTTTCATACACACTTTTCTCGCTTGGAGAGCTACAGTTTATTGGCTTGGCACTGTGTGATCCTACTCATGCAAGTATGTGTACTTGTGCCTGTAGGTATGTGCGTTCACGAAGAATCCAGAGGTCAACGTGGGGCATCTTCCTTAGCTACTCTCCTCATTCCCTCTTTGCACTGGCTTCTTTTTCTCTGTCTCCTGATACACCAAAATGTCCTCATTTTCAAAGAGATCTTATACTCTCTCATCAGAATGCATTTGGATCCATTAGTAATCCCTCACCCCCCTCTTCTAACTTGTGAACTTCTTCAATGGATATGGCCTACACTTCCTGTTTCTTGCCCTAGCCATTCTCCAAGCATTGGCTCCTGCTCCCTATATTTTGTGGTAACCACTTTCTTGAGGGACATCAGTGACCTCTGATACCAGAGTCTACAAGTATTTTCTCAGGTCCAATTTCCCTTGACCTTGTTCTACCATTTAATACTGTTAGCCAGCCTCTCTAGCATTAAACCCCTTTGACTTTTTGTTTCCATAGCAACATATACTATTTTATCTTTGTTTCTGTTTCCTCTAGGTTTCATTTTTTCCTGCCTTCACTTAACCCCATTTCTTTCCTCTTTTCCCCAAGTATGAACATCCTGTTGTTATGATTATTGTCATTAGTATTCTTATAAGAACATCTCCCTAAGTGTGATGTATCCCACTAGGAACTGTTCATGCTTTCTAACTATTAGCATGTCCACAGAGGTTAGACCACTGAGGAAAAGGGTGGCTGAATGATTCACCAGATGTATAAGGCTCCTCAGTGGCCTATCTGGGATTCAGACACAGCTTCTGACGCTAGAATCCATGTCTATAACCAACCATCCTCTCATTTGTTTACCCTACTCTTTCCCAGGTTCTGAAACTCGCTCAGAGTGTAACTAGTACCCACATACCCCTCCTTCCCATACTACACTCCCAGCAGTGTTAACAATTCTAACGTCTGTTAGCATATTTAATGGGCCCCTTTAGGACTGAACTGTACTTCTTCCTCCCACTTTCAAGCCTTCTGTCTCACAAACCCAAGGTCTCTGTCTTTGCTATGACCTCACTTGGTTCTGAACTTGCCTTATCATTGAGGTTGTGATATCTAACTACCCTATAAACGCCATGTCCCTAATGTGGCGTGCTCTGCTGCTGTCACGACTTCAGCCCAATGCATCTCCTTCCGCACAGCCTCTGTGCCAGCTTTCCATTCATAAAAAGATGACATGTGATGTAATAACAAAAATAAAGATTTCTCACAGGCCAGGATTTCTGTGACAAATTCCTTGGGTTTGTATTCTCCTTAAGCAACTCCATGGTTCTGTGAGCAAGAGTCTTAGAGGCCTCAAGAGCACAGATGTCTACAACTTTGAAAAATGATCTCCTACCCACTTTCGCAGATGGTTACCCAGAAGCTTTGTGAGAGAGTTAGTTAGTTGAAAACACACCAGTTCTATTTAGTGAACAGGAGATTAAGTAAAACATTTTACATGAGATAGGTTGGTGGTTCAATGTGGCCAGACATCGAGACCTTGCTAACTGGTTTTGGAGGGTGAGTCCTTTGGCTGGATGGTGGCTGGGCACTGATTTTGATAAGATGGTTCATGCTTCTTCTCATACCTGGCTTCTGCTTAGGCTACTTGGTCCTAGATCTTACCTCACAGCCTCACCCACCATTTCAGCTCACGAGTTTCCTGTTTGTGTCCCTAAGGCTTCGATGTATATGTTTTTAAGCTTCCCACTATTCTTAAGTTAAAAGTATTTCCAGTCCATGATCTGTAAAAGAAATATCTTTAGATGTTGGGGACCTATTGGGTCCTGTCATGTCCCTGAACCCCCTTGATACTGTGCAGATCTGGAACAGGTACTTGGAGGTGAGAAGGACTACAGGGAACATTTGCTGGAGCTCTTCAGCAGAGGCTCTTTTTCTTTGAGTACAAAATGTAATATCTGAAAGCCTTCATTTCTGTGTGTTTGTAACTTAGTCACCAAATAGTGCTTTTTCTTGCCAGATATGGTAGCACGTGTTTGTTATTCTAGTACTCAGGAGCCTGAGGCAGGAGGATTGTCATGGGTTTGAGACTAGCCTGGATTACATAAGCAAGTACCTGGCAGGCTAATGATACAGAGAATGACCCTGTTTGAAAAATAGCAACAACAATAAGAAAACACATAACTAGCTATCTAGACAGACAGACAGACAGACAGACAGACAGACAATAAATCAAACCCAAACAAACAAATATCCCCCAACTCTGGAAATCTTATTGTACAGCATGCTATGAGTCAATGAAAATCTTATGTAAAATGTTTATAAATATCAACTGTTACATTCAGATTTAAAGAAATGACAAATCAAATTGTTACTGGTTGATTTTTATAATGGTCAATGCATGGGTGTCTGAAATTATTTTTAGCTATTCCAAACATTTTGTCCATTGTGGCTTCTTCAGTAAATAATTCCCAAGGCTACTGTATCAAGTAGAAACAGGCTAAACATGAATGGTGACAAAAATCTACTGATTCAATGAGAAATGGGTCCACCCTGCTGTATTCTGTGGACGCTTTGAGAACGTATTGCTGAAAATATAAAAAGGCATCACACTTACTGTTTCTCACATTCTACATCTGAACGTTCCAAGGAAAAAAGTGCCCTCAGACCAGGGTAATGGAGGCTTGTTTATGTTTTCGACCCTTCATGCCCTGCGATGTAATTCAATTGGCGAATGTATTCTGCATGGTTTTCCCACCGAGCACGCTGTATTTAATAGCATCTGGCACATCTCGGAGAGCCCCCATTGCATATCATGAGATGTTTAACTTGCATTGAATAGTCCATAAAAGTAATTTCCATGCTGTTGTACTCTTCTGCAGATGCTGATCTGAATGGTTAGCGGTGATAACTCTCACTTTACTTATTTGTGTCTTCTCATGGTGCAGATGGAGGAGGAGCATTTATAGATTGCTGTATCTACTCCCTGATTGTGAGGCTGACTCCTCCTTAGACAATACCTTGACTTTCGCATTTAAGTCTCTAGTGCCAGATGGAAGCTAGCATTCATCTGTGCCGACTTGATTTGTGACTGTACTAGTCAAATTCAGAGCTCAATTTAATAATGGCTGGAGCCTACAGAGACCAACGAACTTGATTTTTAAAGTGATGGAACCAATCCAGATACTGTTTGAAAAGTAGATTTGTTTTGCCCAGTGTCAAATGCCCATGAGCACACATGCATGCAACAAAGACGGAACAACGTGACTTAATCCATTTGATACATGGTTAGTAAGACTCAGGACCTCATCCCAGGGATTTGACAATAACAAATATTTATCAAATGTGTCTTCTGTGCCAAGTACTTGATTAGTTGACTGGACACTTATATTTTATTTAGAACATCTCAAGGTAGCTCACAAAAGGTTCCAATAGGAAGCTTTCACAGAGAAGAGAGAAAGACAAGAACTTTTAAAAGCATTTTGACAGACTTAGAAGTCAAGTTGTTCAACAGCCCTATCAAATAGACTCAATTTTGGTAAACTAGGTATTCCAATTGATAATTTCTATAGTATGGATGTTAAATAGTGCCCCCAACAAGGCTCATATTTTAAAGACTTGGTTCTTGGGGTGGGATGGAGGTAATGGGTTCTTTGAGAAGTAGAGTCTAATGGGAGACTGGGCCCCTTAGGTATGATGGTAGTGTTCTAAACACGCTTTAGTTCATTCATCAAGAATGAAATTTTACCAATGAAATTTCTTTTTACTTAACATGGAAAGGATAAAGATTTGGTATAGTAAAGGGAAATAAAAACAAACAAAGTGTTTCCTAACTCATTTAGAGGAATGAGGGGATTTATGTCTTGATCACAGACACTTAAAACCATGCATTTGCAGATATACAATCTCTCAAGCATGTGTGGTCAGATTCTGTGCGTAGAGTACTGAATTCATGTTGGTGAGGACAGAGACGCAAAAATCTGACAGCATTCACTTACTTTTAATTAAATCTTTTGGTCTTTAAATTGTATCAGTTTTTAAAGGGCGTGTATTTGTGTGCTAAATGTTGGGTGCTGGCGAGACAACTGGTCTGGAACATCCCTTCCCCAAGTAGTATGAGCAAAGTCGTTTTTAATGGAGAATGACAGGGGTTCTTTCAGAAGTAGGAACTGATCAGAGTAGTCTTATGTCGAGAGGGATGGGGCGGATGATGGGCAGCGACTATGTAACTGAAGAGATGGTTGACAGGGTTGAAACAGAAGCCTCAGAGTAGATAAAGGGTGGGGTTGGGGGCAAGGTGTAGAATGCACGTGAGACGTATAGCCTAGTGCAGCCATGTCCATGTGGGCCGTCTAATTGGAGTCTTTTCTGGTCAAGACTGGCTGGTGTGAGGAGCTAACTCATAGCAGATACGTGATGAAGAAGGGGCTGGATGTCGGGGAGGTAATTCAGGAAGTGACTCTGTGCCAACGAAAGATTTAAAGCAGAGCAGAAACATAATCACATCTTTATGTTATCATGATGTCTCTGATCGTAATGCTGAGGGCAAATTCAAAGGGATAGGTTGCCTGGCAAGAATAAATGCTGACAAGAATTCATTCTGGACTTGTGGTCAAACCATAATACATGGAGAAGAGACAGACGTGGGAGGATAATGGAGGGGTGCTGATTGAATGAGATTCAGAAGAGGACAGCTCTCGATGCACCATGGATTTGGGGTTGTGGGGCCATGTCTGGCAGGAGAGTGGCAGTGAGAAGGGAAGGGGGTATTTGGGAGCACAGAAGTATATGCAGTCTTCCTTTCTGCTGTCCTAGCCCAGAGAGGGAGTCCTGTAAGTTTTCGGGCATCTGTCATTCACAGGAGACTGAATAAAACATGAATTCACATTCCAGAGCAAGAGCTGGCAGCTCATGTTCTAAAACAATGTCAGCTGGAGCTGACCCTGGGCCACAATGGAAGACCTTCCCAATAAGCTAATCCCTTTTCTTTTGCTCTGATCCTGGTTGGCTTTCTCTTTGTGGTCACATGTGAGATTGTATCCTTCCCCAGACCCAAACCCTCTGAGAGCCATGCTGCTTATGTTTGCTGCTATGCTAAAAACATCACGATCAAGAGCCATGTGAGGAAGAAAGAGCTTATTTCAGGCTATGGTTCCAGAGAGACAGAGTCCGTCATGACAGGGAAGGCATGCCACAGTGAAAGGAGCAGAAAGCTGGCTTGTCACATTTTCATTTACACAGAAAGCAGAGGGGGCGGGGTGGCGAGGTGGGTGGGGGCAAGGCTATAAACTCTCAAAGCCTATTTCCCCATTGGTGTGCTTCCTCTAGCAAGACCCAATCCCCTAAATGTTCTATAACATACCCAGAAACTATCATTGGTTGGGACCAGGTCAATACATAGATGACTTTTCTCATTTGAACCACAGTTCTCTCTGGGCTAAGTCTCACATTCTTAAGTGGGTTGTTTTTGAGTCCTTGGGGGTTCATATTTTATATTCTATACTCCTCTTCAGTATACACAGATGAAGCCTTTCTGCCTACCACACTGTTGTTATGTGAGTTCTTGTTCCTGCAGGGAGAGAAAGAGAGAGAGAGAGAGAGAGAGAGAGAGAGAGAGAGAGAGAGAGAGAGAGAGAGAGAGAGAGAGAGAGAGAGAGAATATGTGTGTGTGTGTGTGTGTGTGTGTTGGGTTAGTTTGGACAGAGATCCCCAGTGACATATGGGTACAGTTCCACTAACTCATATTTAGCCAGAGCTTCTGCTGCCCCTGGAGCAACACCCCCACAACAAAAGAATAATTTGGGCAGATGACTTAATGGTGAGAAATAGACAGGAACTGGGAGATTAGGATTCATATCTCATCCCTTCTGCCTTTCAGATCATGTGGCCTTCAGTCAATCATTGAGTTCCTTTAGGTTCCATTTCTTCAACTGTTGAGTAAAGTTAACAGTGTTGCTGCAGCTTTCCCTGGTGGTGGAGAAGTTTAGAGTGCCAAATAGACACAAAGTAACTCGTAAATTAAATGATTTATATGTTGTGTTCCCATGGATTCTTCATGTTATGTATTGAAATGGTTACTTCTAACTAAGGAGATGGAAGGTTCCATGAATGATGTCTTGCAATTACAAAGCCTTTGGCTTTCTGAGACGTTCCTGATGAGCACAGGCTCATTACAAATGGGGACCTGATTTTCCTCCATCAATCTAAATAGACCATTTGGTCCATGGCACCCCTCCAGATGGCAACGATTTACATTCATTTTTCTTTTTTTGGGAGATTTGATTGGCTTTTGCCATATCCAATGCCAAATAGGAACAATGTAGAGAGGGAACAGTTGCTTGGGTTCATGGTCTCAAATGTTTTAGTTTCTCATGGAACAAGATGGGGCAGCAGAGAAGAAGCCCACACTGAGGCCGGGAAGAAGGATGAGAGGATGCCTGTGTTCATGGACACTTCCTTTTCTTGCCTTCTCTTAATCCATCCAGAGCCAGGTCTTCTTTCCTCGGGGAATTCTCCCTACAAGTCCCTGCACAGAAACATCCCAAAGCATACTTTACTAATCTTGTAGGTGTTCTTTGATCTGGTCAATTTGACAATCAACGTTAATCATCATGTATATCAAAAGGGTAAAGGAGAGGGGCTGCTCCAGCAAGCTGACTCTGGATAAAGGTCTTGCCACCTGTGACCCGCATGTAGAAAGAGAGAACTGACTACCTTAAGTTGTCCTTTGATCTCATGTGTACCATGGGACATATTCACCCCTTCCCTACACAGGTGCATGCCACCAAATAAATAAATTAAAATGTAAGAATGAAAGAAACACTGCCATCAGGTAGAGACTCACGGCTGCACAAAGTGCTGGGGATAAGTGACAGATGAGATCACATCCCTAAACAAGACATTTGTGCCACCCTTTAAGGAACATCACGGAAGAGAAAGAATGCAAGAACCAGAGGCTAGGGAAAGGGCTGATACAGTGTTGGGTAAGACACAGCCATTGCGATCACAACCTCACAGCGGCTACAAAGCCTCACTGAGTTTGTGTAAGAATGGGTCCCTCAACAGTCAGGTACTGATAAAGGAGGGGCTCGGGGGACATTCCCTCATGACTGAACTATTTGGTACTGATAGATCCAGGGAGAAGGCGGTCATGACTTTCAGTTGTGTATCTCCTAGTGACCCCACCTGGCTTCAATGGATAATATCAATTCAGTGCTCATACCGATGGCCCTGGTTAAGCCAAAGGAGTCATAAAATGAAACCAAAAGTCAGGAATCTGCAAAAGGAACTGTGTAGTGGTTTAGTGGTTTGAATAATGGCTCCCACAGGCTCATAGAGTGGAAAGCTCAGTTGCCAGGGAGTGGAACTGTTTGAGAAGGATTAAGAAGTATGGTCTTGTTGAAATAAGTGTGGCCTTGTTGGAGGAAGAGTGTCCCTGGGGGTAGGCTCTGGGTTTTTAAAAGGCTATGCCAAGCCCAGAATGTCTGTCTGTCTTTGTCTTTCACTGTCTCTCTGTATCTCTCTATATCTCTCTGTATCTCTCTCTCTGTCTGTCTTTCTCTCCCTGCTGCTTATAGATTAGGAGGTAAAGCTTTAGCCACTGCTCCAGTACCGTGCCTGTCTGCTTCTTGCCATGGTGATCATAGACCAATCCCAGTCTAAAACTGTAAGCAAGTCAGTAAGCAGCATTCCTCCATGGCCTCTGTATCATATCCTGGCTCTAAGTTCCCATCTCAGTTTAGTTCCTGCCTTGGCTTCTCTCAATGAACTGAAAATAAACCCCTTCTTCCTCAACTTGTTTTTGGTCATAGTATTTCATCATAGCAATAGCAACCCTTGTTGGGAGCAGTGAGACCCCAGATCCTGAATTTCTTGTAATCCCCTGATCTGAGTGCCTACAGCTGCTCTGAGCAGGAGACCTTCAGGAGTTCCTGATGGCAGGAGAGTGGTTTCTGGTGGGTTTGGTGGGGTGTGGCTATCTCTATATAATCTGCCCCTGAACACAATAAAGGGGGCATTCTTGGGGAATTTAAGGATGATCCGTGTTGCTGTCTCTCTGTCTGTGTGTGTCTGTGTATTTTAACCTCCAGCCCCTTGCCTGAAGCTCAGTAACTGGGTTCAAGCGCACGGAGCGCAGACATGAGGGCGCAGTGTGAGGCAACCCTGACTAAGAGAGGTTGGTAGAGAGAAGGGGCTGTCAACAAGGATGGGAGGGAGAGAAAAGAGAATGAATATGAAAGCAATCAGTATGTTTTATACATATATGAAATTATCAAAGAAAAAACTTAATTAAAAAAGATTCACCATCGCTGAGATTATGTGTATTCATGTGTCACAGTTTATGAGGTTACAAACTTTGTTCTCCTATGTTTCAGGAAATTTGAAAGCTAATTTTTGCTTAGCCTTGGCTATGCGGAGGCTAATAGATATCACCTTGTATAGAATCCTGCTGGATTGCCCTCAAGTATTAATCATGCATGTGCTATGCTTCCCTTGACAACAAGATGGTGCTGGGAAAAGTCCTCAGTGTAGACACTGGAGCCAGGGTGATAGCAATGAGCGGAACCCGTGACAATGGTGTTAAACATTTTATCTGCTTGCTCTGGCATCTGTAAAGGTGAACACATGCCCACATGGAGTGGGAGGATTGTATGTGGGGCTGCTTTGCATCGAACATTCCATCTACCATGGGAGTCCTGTTGTCTCTAGACTATTGTCAAAAACATCCCTCTTCCCTCTGATTGACCAAAGATTCTTTGAGCTCTGAAATGATTAACGCTCCCCACCCTGCTTTGAAAGAGCAAATAGACAAACTTTGTATATTCTTACTTTTTTTTTTTTTAAAGAATTTTCATTCTTCATTTCTGCCTCCTGAGCTCTATGGGCTTTTAGCTTTAAACATTCATTAGCAGAATTTATAGATACTCTTTCATTGCTGTTTGAATGTCTGGCGTGTGTTGATCACTGTGGGTGCTGGGCTCTATAAAAAGCACCTTATTCATATTGTGATTTAGTCTTCATAACCAAGATTGGTAAGAACAATTACATAGATAGATAGGAAACAAGATATCCTCAGCTTCCTGAGGGAAAAGTGAAGCATAGAAAACTTTGATACTTTGCCCAAGGACATGTGCCCACTGGTAGGATAGTCTCCCATAAGGAGCTCTAAGCTCTGAGTCCTGAGCACCCAGCCATTGAGCCACATTGTTTTCAAGGGCATTGTTTCTTGGTTAACATTTCTCTTTGCAGAGCTATAATGGCTCCTCAAAGAATTATGCATCAATATACAGCCTGTTTCTTCTTTCTTCTCTTACCCTTTCCTCTGCTAAATCCAATTCCAGCCAATACTGCTTAAACACAGCATTTCACATGGCGTTTGTGAGTGGGTTACCAGGGCTGGCAAGACAGTAATTGAGGCTGCCAGGCATGAAATCAGGTGACTAAGTGACTCTGGCCACATTTATCTGGGCACAGCCACATCCATTTGCTCCTTGATGTATGTACATATGTCACTTGGTATGTGTGACGTACACCTTCCGGGGGTCCATGCCAGCCCCCAGAAGTCTGTCTTTGAAGCCTAGTAGAGTTCTGATCTGCACTTCCATAACTGTGTTTTCTCTCACTGAATCCTGCCCTCTATGTCTGCCCATCTTTCTAGATTCTTCGTTTCAGGTTAGAATAAAGCTTCTTAAGGGCAGTGCAAGGTATGTGGGAATTGCTTGCTGATGGACAAAGCAGCATTGTAAATAAATAAGCAGCCAGCTTCTGCCCTCTATGACTGTGCTCATCCTGTGACAAGGTTGCTAGGTCAAAGGGAAATAGAAGAGGGAAGTGATTATCTGGACAATTTAGCAGGAAAATAGCAGCAGGCTGAATTTTCTAGATAATGTGTGTTTGCCATCCTGTAGCACTTAGATTAGAGGATCTGAATTGGATTGTAACACCTGGTTCTGTGTATGGGTTCTCACTCACCCAATCGAAGATGTGAGTAGGTTGAGAGGACTCTAGTTGGTTATCCAGAGTGAGTCTGGGCTCTCCTCTCCAGCCTGGCTTCTCACCATACCAGAGTGTATGTGGTACATCGCCTGTACCGTGTCCTTGTGAAATTCTCATGGGTGGGGCGTATTGCAGGATATTGTGAATTACCACACAAGGAATCTGGGATTTCTTTGCACAAACATTTCTGGGGCTGCAGTCGCCAACAGTCACAGCATCAGAGTCTATTCTACAGATAGCAGCAACAGACACTAGACCACCATGTAGCTTTTCTTCCTCCCCAGAGTCAGGCTATTTTGTGCTGGAGACTTGGAGGGTGGGAAAGCAAAGAGACCCCAGCACAGCATGAGGATTCGTCCATTAGAGTCAGATGCTGTGGGTACAGGAAGAAGAACAGAAATCAAGAGAGGGCTTATTTCAATTCTTTAAGTAGCACACCAAATTGGCCTCTGTCCTCATAGAAGCCATGATCCCCACATGCACATCATAGCCGTGCAGGTATGTCCTTGAGTGTTTCTGCCTTCTTGTCTCAGGTCAGTGTGTGGTAGTTGATATTCGTCAAACAGATCCTTTGAGCACTTAACTCAAGAAGAAGCATATAGGGGAGTCCTTATAAATCTATAATAGCCACTTCTAGATAACACTTAGCCGTTTTAACTGTCTGAAAGCCATATTATTTTGAAGGTCTCCAATTCTCAGGCCACACAGGAGCCGCACCGGTGATGTGGGAAAGGGAAGAAGAGAATGCATTTACTGTTGCTTCTTTGGATTCCCCTTTCATTAGCTATTGATTTGATTGCAACAGCCTTAAGTTAGTGCAGGAAGTCCACTGGCAATAATTAAAATTTCAGGAGATACACTCACAGGAGAAAGGAGAGGAGTGGAGAAGGAGGTGTGTGGTGGTGAGTCCCACTTGTGCTAATGACTCTGTTAGAGTTAGATACAATGAAAAGAAATTAGATCTACGGGTACTGAAGAGCCTCCTTTATATGGCAAGGAGCCATTGCCATGCAACGATTGGGAATTGTGGCTCAGTGTAGTCTTTTAAAGCTCCCTTTGCCTGCCTAACTGACCTCTGGCAGGGTTGCAAGCAGCCCTGAAAGCTGGGAAACAACTCCAGGCTTCCCTTTCATGTGTGTTTTCTACTTACATTTCCTCCCAACATCACAGTATGGGCCAGGGCTGGGCGCCGACTCTTAAAGTAACCGTCTCTCTTTGTCTAGATTTCAATTCAAAGGAGTTCTTCTGTTACTCCGGGGAGGTGGCACTGGGGTGTGATGCTGTCTTGCCTTTGCTATACAACGCTCACAATTGCGCAAATGGTTGACGTGATATGAACACACACAGCATCAGAGCGGAAGTAGGCGAGCAGCCCCTCCCACCCCGGCCACATTTACCACCATGGACTGCATAACTTCATCCCTCCAGGGATGCTTTTTTCCTTCCTATAGAAATATTTTGTATGCTAATGCATTTCTGAGAACTTGCTTTCGCTTCAGCATTGGTTATTGGTGATTGATCTGTTAGCTCAGGTTTCGTGGAGAAATCTCCTCTGTGTGAGTAGGATGAGAAGCAAAAGGAGAAAGCAGTGTGACTGCTGCCCATGACAGCCCTCCCAGAAAGAGTTAAACTTGGTCTACTGTCTGAGCGGGGCTTTGCCTTAGCAAACTGGGGCATATAGATTAATCCACTAGGGACTAACTGTTTGATTTCTCTCTCTGCTTCTCGACACAGGAACGAAACTGTGGCTTCTCTAGAGCAGATGTAGGGATTATATTTTCTTTTGTAGGAACTAAACCCCATACGATGATTTGTGTACAGGCAGGTAAAATTAAAACCAAAGCATATAAAGAGAAGGTTCTGGAAGTGTCTGAAGGCAAATGATGTGTGTGTGTTCTGTGCCATTGTGGGGCACTCCGGCTTTGGAAGGGGGATGTATGCAGAATATTCTGTCATCATGGGGCTTTAGGTACATCGTTCTACAGTTTCTCTGATGTAACCCCAGTAAACATGGTTTCCATAGGGAATGGATTCATTCACAGTGCTCTAAATATATATTATAAGTGGACATATAATGCATCATTGGGATATAATTTCATATGTACATGGCATCCAAGAGCCTGACTTCATAGACATTAACTCAGAATAAATCCTTAGGGAAGCATGGAGAAATAGTCAGTTTAAATACTACTACTACTGCTTATTATTATTATTATTTATAGTATAGGTAATAATATAATCGTGTATTATGCATGTGTATGCATGTCACAGCATATGTGGAGGTCAAAGGACAACTTGGTGGAGTTGGTTCTTTCCTTCTAAACTTATGTGGGTTCTGGGGCTCAAACTCAGGTTGCTAGGGTTACACAGCAAATTTCTGCCTGCTGAATCTTTTTGTAGCCTCCTCAAGTTAATATTTTATAGACGTTTTAGTGGATATGCTTTTGTTTTATGAAATGTAAGCCTCATATTAAATACAAGATGGCCAGTGTTAAAATGGATTCACAAAGGAAAATGATGATGTTTATCCAAAGCTGTGGAGAGAAGAGCCACAGGTAGATCAATAAGGTAGAAGGAAGGTAAGATCAACGTAGTGTCCAGGTTCAGCACCCTGATCTGCTCTGCTGTTTAAATAGCTTTCCCCAGAGCAGCTGTATGTGAGCAATGCTCCTTGAGAAAGCCCAAAGCACGCCTTTCTCTACAGGGATGACGGCCCTGGCTCTAGCTCCCTAGGCTTAGCTTAAAGTCATATGGTTTTCAGTTTGCAACTGTGGGTGGAACACAGAACCCACTGCTCAGGGAAAGACCTTTCGCAACAAATAATGTTATTATCATTTTTAAATTTGAAATCACAAATGAGTATTTTTTCCACTGGTTGAGACAAATGTACTAATCCACTAAGTTTCATGGCAGATGAGAAAGATCATTGTTTTGCAAAAGTTGAGAATATGAATATACAAATATAACTCTCTCGCTATATATAAATCTCCATATATAGTCATATCTATATATCTATAAATGTATATCTATATCTATGTATATATCCATACACACACATATATATCAATTCAGTTCTGTTATGACACTTTCAAACTGCTAATTGGTTTCTGGGTGATTGATACATTAAGGAACAATTTGAACACATTGTGAATTTCGTGTTGGCTAACATACAGCTTCCTCAGCAAGGAACAAGGATGCATAAGAAAAATTATACCCATCTGAATGAGTCTTGTAGGAATATAGGAATCACACAACCAGACAACTTGCAGCTGCTTCAGCTGGTGTTATCTGTGATGAGGCATGCCTATATGCATTCAGGAACCTGGGGGTTGCTATGACACTCCTGTGTTCAGATAACCTCCCCCAACTACACACAACAACTCCCATGCAGCCAGGCAGCATCCTTGATACGTTCCCTCCATAAGCTGATTCCAGGCCAGCTTACATAGTCTATATGAGTTCTCAACCATTAACATATGTTGACTGTAGGGTTCTGTTTTGAAATTTTTAAAACATGTCATCAAGAGAGTTCTTTTGCATGTTGTTCTCATACCCCCATTTTTCTCTGCAAACCCTGTGGTTTTCACTGTGTGATTTTTGCACAGCCATGTTTTAGAGCCTGAATATTATACTGTCACCTGTTACAACCAACTGTGAGATGTTTTTTTCCTTTCTCCTTTATAAGATGTGTTTTCTGTGCTCAAGAACCTCTTTTGGTTTTTAACTCATGCAACAGAAAAGAATATTTGCCATCACTTGGATGTTTTGCTTTGTAAAATCACAGATCTCTTCATATTGCATAATCTTGATAAATGTTTGTTGAAATGATCTGAATTGGTTTATTCACAGGTTAAATAATAGAACCTGTAATTACAGATGCTAAGATCCCTGCCTCAGATATCTATTCAGCCTCGCGATTCTCCTACCCAGGAATTTACCAGACCTTATTTGCAGAAATAAAATTCTGCACAGACAGCAATGTTTTCAAGGATCTGATTTAATAATGATGTATTGAGAGCAAAATTACAATGGAAACAGTAAGGACCGATTCACATTCCTTCTCCTTGATTCCTAAGTGTTATTAGTCACAACTTAATCAAGAATGGAGTTCCCCCACCGCAACTTCAGTCTTTCTTGACAGACAGGTGTTTGAGGTCTGGCTCTAACATTAGCCCTGCACGTTGGATGTCTACTATGAACAGTTTAAGGAAACATGCACTGACCCCTGTCACAGTCTCAGGTGACTTCTACTGGGTGTCATTTTCTACTGGATTAAAAGTGTGTGCACATGTGTGTGAAGTATGCAGGTGTACGTATATGTGTGTACAAGTAAGTATGTATATATGTGTGTGTTTGTATATCAGTGTGTGTGTGCATGTGTATTGTATGTGAATTATGCAGGTACGTACATGCATGTGTGTGCATGCATGCTCATGCATATGTGTGTATAAGTGTGTGTTTATGTGTGTGTGGGTACAAGTATGTCCCTGTGTGTGCATGTGTATGTGTATGTGAAATGTGCAGGTGTGTGTGTATGCATGTGTGTATGTGCGAGCATACTCATGCATTTCTATGTATATGCATGTGTATATATGTGTGTGTGTGTGCGTGTGTGTGTGTAGGTGTGTGTGTGTGTGTGTGTGTGTGTGAAGTGTGCATTCAGACTTAGAACAGGATATTGAATTTCTACCTGTATAAGTATTCCACTTTATTGCCTTATTGAGAAAGGTTCTCTCCCTGAAGCAGAAGCATGTTGCTTAGGCTAGACTGAATGGCCACTGGGTGTTCTGGGATCTGCCTGTCTTTTCCCCACAGTGCTGGGTCAAAAGGTATCCACAGCCATGTTTATCTTTCTATCTGTGAGTGCTGGGATTTGAACTTGGATCCTCACGCTTGCAAAGCTGGCACTTTTGCTCACTGAGTCATCTGTCCAGACCCACTGTTCTCATGACTCCTCATCTCCAGAGAACTAAAAGAAAACTTGGTAAGTATGAAAATGTCCAGTATTTTCTGCTATTCAGAAATACAATATTCCCCTATTCAGAAAGAGAGGGATGGTTTTTGGTTGTTCAATATTGTTTTCCCCGGCATGTATTTTCATAGATATTATTCTAAAATACAATTCCAATGGTGCCCCTTTTCTTCCAGGTTTGTAGCAAATGGAGTTTAGGGTAGTCCTGGAGCAGATTGCAGTGTTACTGCATGGTGGAGTTTCTTGGAATCAACACCTTTAAGACTTTCCAATCACTGACAGTGGATTTTGAAACATTTAAAAATATTTCTATGTATTTTATACTTTAAAAGTTAAATAAAAAAGTTACAAGCCAGGCCTGGTGGTGCATGTCTATAATCCCAGAATTTGGAAGATAAGCAGGAAGATTAGGAGTTTATGGCTAACTCAACTACATAGCAAGTTCAAAGACAGCTTTGACTGCATGAGATTTTTGCTTTAAAAACAAAGCAAGGTGTTTTCAATACTGTAGCTCTGTAATAGTTTGAAGTCAGGGATGGTAATGCCTCCAGAAGTTCCGTTATTATATAAGATTGTTTTGGCTATCCTGGGTTTTTTGTTTTTCCATATAAAGTTGATTATTGTTCTCTCAAGGTCTGTGAAGAATTTTGATGGGATTTTAATGGGGATTGCATTGAAACGAGCTTGGTATTGGCATAAAAACTGAGAAGTTGACCTATGGAATTGAATAGAAGACCCGGATATTAACCCACAAACCTATGAACACCTGATTTTCGACAAAGGAGGTAAAATGGAAGACAGAAAGCATCCTCAACAAATGGTGCTGGCATAACTGGATGTCAACCTGTAGAAGAATGAAAGTAGATCCATATTTATCACCATGCACAAAACTCAAGTCCAAATGGATTAAAGACCTCAATATCAATCTGAACACACGGAACCTGATAGAAGAGAAAGTGGGAAGTACTCTACAACACATGGGCACAGGAGACCACTTCCTATTTATAACCCCAGCAGCAAGGCATTAAGGACAACATTGAATAAATGGGACCTCCTGAAACTGAGAAGCTTCTGTAAAGCAAAGGACGCTGTCATTAAGACAAAAGGGCTACCTACTGACTGGGAGAAGATCTTCACCAACCCCGCAACAGACAAAGGTCTGATCTCCAAAATATATAAAGAACTCAAGAAACTAGACTTTAAAATGCTAATGAACCCAATTAAAAAATGGGGCACTGAACTGAACAGAGAATTCTCAACAGAAGAAGTTCAAATGACCAAAAGACACTTAAGATCATGCTCAACCTCCTCAGGGAAATGCAAATCAAAACAACTTTGAGATACCATCTTACACCTGTCAGAATGGCTAAAATAAAAAACACTAATGATAGCCTTTGCTGGAGAGGATGTGGAGTAAGGGATATACTCATCCACTGCTGGTGGGAATGCAAACTTGTGCAACCACTTTGGAAATCAGTGTGGCGGTTTCTCAGGAAATTCAGAATCAACCTACCCCAGGATCCAGCAATACCACTCTTGGAAATATATCCAAGAGATGCCCTATCATACTACAAAAGCATTTGTTCAACTATGTTCATAGCAGCATTATTTGTAATAGCCAGAACCTGGAAACAACTAGATGCCCTTCAGTGGAAGAATGGATGAAGAAACTGTGGAATATATACATATTGGAGTACTACTCAGCGATAAAAAACAATGACATCTTGAATTTTGCATGCAAATGGATGGAAATAGAAAACACTATCCTGAGTGAGGTAACCCAGACCCAAAAAGATGAATTTGGTATGTACTCACTCATCAGTGGATTCTAGATATAAATAAAGGTCAGTGAACCTATAATTCCTGATCCTAGAGAAGCTAAATAAGAAGGTGAACCCAAAGGAAAACATATAGTTATCCTCCTGGATATTGGAAGTATACTAGATTGCCAGGCAATAATTGGGATCTTGGGGTGAGGGTGGGGTGGCGGTAAGGGGTGATGGGGGAGATGTGGAGAGAAAAGTGAGGAGGGAAGGATGGGGAGACCCTGGGGGAATGGGATGGTTGGGATGGAGGAAGGGTGGATAGGGGTGCAGGGAAGAAGATATCTTAATTAAGGGAGCCATTTTAGGGTTGGCAAGAGACTTCACTCTAGAGGGGTTCCCAGGTATCCATGGAGATGTCCCCAGCTAGTTCCTTGGGCAGCTGAGGAGAGGGAGCCTGAAATGGCCCTTTCCTATAGTCATACTGATGAATATCTTGCATATCACCATAGAAGCTTCATCTGGCGATGGATGGAGATAGAGACAGAGACCCACATTGGAGTGCAGGACTGAGCTCCCAAGGCCCAAATGAGGAGCTGAAGGAGGGAGAACATGAGCAAGGAAGTCAGGACCGCGAGGAGTGCACCCACCCACTGAGACAGTGGGGCTGGTCTAATGGGAGCTCACCAAGGCCAACTGGACTGAGACTGAAAAAGCATAGGATCAAAACGGATTCTCTGAACGTGGCGGACAATGAGGGCTGACTGAGAAGCCAAGAATAATGGCACTCACTGGGTTTTGATCCTACCGCATGTATTGGCTTTGGGGGAGCCTAGTCTGTTTAGATGCACACCTTCCTGGACCTGGATGGAGGGGATTGGACCTTGGACTTCAGCAGGGCAGGGAACCCTGACTGCTCCTTGGACTGGAAAGGGAGGGGAAGGGGAGTTAAGGAAGGGTGAGGGAAATGGGAGGTGGGGAGGAGGCGGAAAATTTTAATAATAGTAGTAGTAGTAATAATAATAATAATAATAATAATAATAATAATAATAATAAACAAAGCAAGGGCCAATGAGATGGCTTAGCAGGTAAAGGCACTTGTTACCGAACTTGAGGACCTTAGTTCAACCTCTAGGGTCCTCTTGGTGAAAGAAGAGAGGCAAGTTCTTAAAGATGTCCTCTGAACATGATATGTGTATTTCAGTAAATAAATAAATGTAATAAAAATTAAAACAAAGATACGTGGCAATTATTTTTTCAAACTAAAAATTAAAACACATTTGTGGTGGCCAGAGAGATGCACAGCTCAGCTGTTAACGCTGTTTGCTCTTGATTAGGATTCAAATTCTATTCCTAGCACCCACATGGTGGCTAACTGGAATTCCAGGTGCTGTCCCAACACCCTCTTCTAGACTCCATGGGCACTATACACAAATGGTGCACAGACATACATGCAAGTAAAACACATGTACACATAAAAATAAATCTTTCAAAAAATTAAGTCATTTGTTTTGTTTTGAGCATTTGCTCCCCCCTAATATTTTTTCCTCTGTCTCTATCCTTTTCAATTGTGTAACTTTTGTTTAGTTTCTATGTTGATTCTTCTGTTGTTACATCTCCTTGCTAGAAATTTCTGAAATGAAAAGGCCAGAACTGTGGAGTCGTTTTTCCACAAAGCAGCTCTTGGGGAGAATTCTTTCACCGTTCACTCCTCAGCAGATTTGGCCTCCGTGGGACATTGTGCTTTGAGTATGGCAGTCTGACCTCCTTGCCCTCAGGGTCGCTGACAGCGTGTCCCCCCTAAAATGACTTGCTTGTGCCATTCCTTGTTCAGAATAAGTTCCTCCGAGACCTACTGACAAGATCTGAAAGATGACCTTGTCTAAGAGGACATGAAGGTGACGGTGGAGGGTGATTTGTGGGAAACACGAAACGTCGATTATACTACTGCAACCTGAACTAATTACATGCAAGACCTGCATTTAACAATGCAGTCTGCTATGATGCTCTGCACTCCCATGCCAAAGCTGCATCTCGTATGGCTACTCCACAGGAAATAGGCTAAATTCCTGAACTCCTTTTCTTCCTGGACCTCCACCTCTGCAGGAGGAGCTGAATAAAGGGAGCAGAAGCAACAAGAACTGTGCGGGCAAAGAAAACAAAACGATGCTGAGATCTACTAGGAAAGTCAGTGTTTTAATAAGGGATGGATGTGGAGGTGGGGAGGCGGCTCAATGGGTGAAATGCTTGCTGTACCACCATGAGGACCTATGATTGGATCCGTCATTAAATTTGGTTAAGAGAATATGATTACTGCAAAGGTGACAGTCATTTGTCCTCAACATACCAGTTTTTTTCAAATGTCTATCTGTCCACATAGAACTTCTGGTGAGCTTGTTCGATGGCCCCCCCACTTCAGATCCTGACTCTGTAGATGTACAAAGGCATCAAGAGTCTTCCAGCAGGCTTGCCTAGCAGTTCCCACGGCCTCTTCCAGACCTTAGGCGTGTGGGGGAGTGGTAGCTTGTCACTGGTGCATTGTTGGACTTTAAACACAATGGGAGATGACCCAAATGAAGGTCTACCATTCATTGAGATTTTTTCTTGTTTATTTTATAAACAATCTTTTCTTATTTTACATACCAATCCCAGTTCCCACTTCCTCCTCTTCTCCTGCTCCCCTCACCTCCTCCTACTCCACCCCTCCCTCATCCACTCCTCTGAGAGGGTAAGGCTTTCAATGGGGAGTCAAAGTCTGGCATATCATATTGAGGAAGGACCAATGCCCTCCCCACTATATATAGACTGAGCAAGGTATTCCTCCAAAAAGAAAAGGCTCCAAAAGCCAGTCAAGCACTAGGGATAAATCCTGGTCCCACTGCTAGTGGCCCCACAGACTGCCCCAGCCACATAATTGCCACCCACATTCAGAGGGCCTAGTTTGGGTTTATGCAGTTTCCCCAGCTATCAGCCCAGAGTCAGTGAGCTCCCACTAGCTCAGGTCAGCTGTTTCCATGAGTATTCCCATCATGGTCTTGACCCTTCTGCTCATATTATTGCTACTCCGTCTCTTCTATTGAACTCTGGGAGTGCTCTGCTGTGGATCTCTGCATCTGCTTCCATCAACTGCTGGATGAAGGTTCTATGATGAAAACTAAGGTGGTCATCAATCTGATTACAGGGGAAGACCAGTTCAGCACCCTTTCCACTATTGCTTAGGGTGACAGACGTGATCGTGGCAGAAACTGGACTACACAGGATAGACATGGAGCTCCCAGTGGAAACCGACATGAAGAGGAAGAAAATAAGAATCAGGCTTGAGAGCTGGAACATAAGAGGCAAGGGCAATCGTTTTTGCTTCTTTCCACATTTGTTTATGATTGACACGAGGAAAAACCATTACGAAGAAGTCATTGTTCAATGACTAGAACTCCTAATCTCTGAGATAATGTCTGTGGGTTGACTGGAGCTAATGTAAGGGTTTTCCTATGTAGGTTTCATTTAGTTTCCTTTTCTGAAGCAATGGTGATTAAGCACACAGCTCAGGCGAAGGTCAGTGCTCTTTCAGGAAGGGTTGTGCACTGAACCCCCTTCTGCGTGTTGTCCTACGCTCTGCCAGTGTATAAATAAGCAGTGTGCTGAGGTCAAGTTACTGGGGTTTGGTTAGGACCAATCTTAATGTATCCACTTTCTGATGATGTGACATTGGGTAGGTCACATGGCAGCTGTGGACCAGTTTCCTCATTTAAAAATTTGAGTATGTAGGAACAATATAGGAAAGGCTGTCGTGTAGTGTGTGAGTGTGTGCGTGTGTGCTGTGTGTGTGTGTGTGTGTGTGTGTGTGTGTGTGTGCCGTGCGTAAATGAGCACATGTGTGGTATTTGCTCACAAAGAGCAAGCCCTCAATAAATTGTAATCATCACCTTTATCCCAAGCAGATGTAGTCTCTGCCCTATGGAAACGTGTGCTTTGAACCCGCTAATATTTACTCTGAGTCCTTATTAAGACGATAAGTGGCAGGGAGGTGGCAGGGTCAACTTTGTGACTAACCAAGATCTGAGGCTTTGCTGCTTACAGCCATGACTGACCGACTGACAGCATCAGCGCCTCCTGGGGGGGTGGAGCCTGAGGGAGCTCAGACACAGGCCCTACCCAAGTTCTGTGAACTGCACCTTTATTCACAAGACCTCTAGTAATCTGTATCAGCACTAAGGGCCTTGTCAGGATCCGCAAAGCTGAGACCCACAGCTTCAAACTGTAGTGGGGGTGGTGATAAAGTCATAGCTCTGTGAGGAGGTCTATTTTCAGAATCTTCTTTTCGGCAGATCCATGCCCCACACGATGTGCTGAGGGATGTGTGGATTCCCCTCCCCCGTCAGCTGGAGGAGGGCTGTGTGTGCCGGGCCCACCATCGTCACGGCAGTGAGAGGGCGAAGGACGCTCTCTCATGGATCACCGCCTAATTACTTCTGGTGACTTGCTTCCTGGTACATAGACAGGGCTGCTGAGTCAGAACACAGGGAGGGGAGAAGAGCGGCTCTCTGCTGCTGGTGGCATCTGCAGTGGCGACCTCTGGCCTCCATGGAGCACAGTGCAATGGTTGCCATGGGAACTGCTGTGCTCAGTCGGTCAGGGGTGGCTAGAATAGCTGCAGGAATTGGGCTGTAGGTTCCTCCCTGGTGTCTTCGGGTAGCCAAGGAAGAGTGCAGCCTGACTTCATTCACATGGGAATTTCCTGGGAGGCCAAAGTGAGCTTTTCTCATTCCGTTTTTTTCTCTGTGTCTTGGGGAAATCTAAGACCTCTAAGAGAAATTAATATAAAATCAAAAGTATTGCAAGCTAAGTAGGATAAATATGAAGCCCCTGAAGCACGTGGAAGTGAAGACTGTCCCTGGGTCTCCTGGTTTACAAGCGCTCTAGTTGACGTGGACGAAGGGGAAAATGAAACTCACTTTCCAGATGTGCTGATGTTTGCAACGCTCGGAAGCCCCCAGGAAGGCGTGGCTCAAGCCTATTCCCAAGCAATGGCCTCCCCGACCTTTTCTTTGGCTTCTTAGTGTCCCCTGTGTCTTCACTTCTCTCGGATAGAAGACAAAAATGCCACCTTACTTACCTTTCCTCCGCAGCGAGGTCCCGAAGAGTGTAACCCCGGCGCCAGGCTGATTCTAGCCACCACTCGCACCCTTCACAGTAGCTTTGGGTCACGTGGCATGAAACAGAAATTCAAAAATTGAATGTACAAATAACACTTCCTCACAGGGCTCTGAGGATCACGCATGTAAAGCAAATGGCCTAGTTGGTATGCAGTAGATGTCTGTTTGGGTTTTTGCCCTAACCTTGGTGTGAAAGGGGCTTCCACTTTACATTCCTGACCTAATTATGACAGACAGTTTGTAACGTTGGATGAAGTACATGTTAAATGCATGCGATTAGTGCTCCATTTCACACAGTGGTGGCATGATCAAGTGAGAGGCGGAACGCAAGTGCGTTATAAGCACTAAACTTCCCACAGTCTGTGGAGCCTGTGTGACAATAACTCGTGCTTGAAACTGCAAGGATAAAGCAATACAAAAAAATGTACCAACAGCTTTGAGCAGTGTGAATAAAATGTATTGAATCAGAGTCTAAGGGAATTATTCTCCCGATATACAAAAGGACCGACAGAGTCTCATTTAGCCTATCATTTTCAATTCTTGCCACTTTGGTATGAAAAGGTTGGCGTGGCGATGGAGAAAGTAAAGCGTAAGCCGTGAGAACGACACGGATTCAGCGAGTTTGATGGTGTGCAGAAGCCAGCGGGACCGAGGCTCGTGCTGATGAGAAGAATGAGCACAGGGTGATGCTGTTGGAGTCTAGGCAACCCTGTAGAAGACGGGCGGCTACAAAGCCACTGTGTTTGTGCTTAGGACAGAAATGACTTGGCAGAGGAGAAGCCAAGCATCATGCAATACAGGAGAATCCCCGGAGGCTCTGGGGAGGGGGGTTAAATATGAGCTGGATAAGTTTGCCAGGGCTTCTATTGAGACGTATAGCAAGTGGATAAGGAGAATGTATTTTCTCCATTCTGCAGGCTATGTGTCTGAAATGAAGGCATTAGCAAGGACCAAGTTACTCTGAGGGATGGCGGGCAAAATCCCTCCTTGCTTGATCATAGCCTCTGACGACTAGTGGCAATCCTTGACAGCTCTTGACTCTTAGCTGGGTCACTCAAGTCACTGTCTCCATCCTCACATGTCTCTCATCCCTGTGATGGTCTCTCTATGTCTTTGATTCTTATAAGAACACCATTTATAATGGACTAAAAGCCATCTATAATACTGTGACCTCATGTCTAACTCCATCTGCCATGACCCTATATCCTATTCTAAAGGTACAGGGGCCAGAGCTTTAACACTTACTTTTTTATTTTTTAATGTCTTTTTATGATATGTTGATTTTTTAATATTGATTTTTATTGAGCTATGCATTTTTCTCTGCTCCCCTCCCTTCCTCTCCCCTCCTCTTTAATCCTCTCCCATGGTCCCCATGCTCCCAATTTACTCAGGAGATCTCTTTTTCTACTGCCCATGTAGATTAGATCCATGTATATCTCTCTTAGGGTCCTCATTGTTGTCTAGGTTCTGGGATTGTGGTTTGTGGGCTGGTTTTCTTTGCTTTATGTCTAAAAGCTACTTATGAGTGAAAAGATAGGATATTTGTCTTTCTGTATCTGGATTACCATACTCAATATGTTTTCTAGCTCCATCCATTTGCCTGCAAATTTCAAGATGTCATTATTTTTTTCTGCTGTGTAGTGCTCCATTGTGTAAATGTACCATATTTTCCTTATCCATTCTTTGGTGGAGGGGCATTTAGGTTGTTTCCAGGTTATGGCTATGACAAATAATGCTGCTATGAACATAACTGAGCACATGTCCTTGTGGCATAATTGAGCATCTTTGGGTATATATCCAAAAGTGGTATTGCTGGGTCTTGAGGAAGGTTGTTTCCTAATTTTCTCAGAAATTGCCATACTGACATCCAAAGGGGCTGTACCAGCTTGCATTCCCACCATCGATGCAGAAGTGTTCCATTTGCCCCACATCTTCTCTAGCATAAGTTGTCATCAAAGTTTTTTTTTTTAATCTTGGCCATTCTTACAACACCTATTTTTTTTTTTTTCTGAGGAAGAAAACAATTTATCAGACAGCACAGGTAATTCAGAACACTGTTTACTGGATATGACTGCTGTCTGTGAGTGACAGGGAAAGAAACCATGGAGTTGGAGATTTTGTGTGTGTGTGTGTGTGGGTGAGAGAGAGAGAGAGACAGAGAGACAGAGAGACAGAGAGACAGAGAGACAGAGACAGAGAGACAGAAAGGGGAGAAAGAGAGACAAAAAGAGAGATTCAAAGCTTTCCACTAAGTTCAAGAACAGGCAAGAGGGACTTCTCTTGGGATGGGGTTGGGGAGATGGGTGTGATCAGGAGAGATGATGTGGGGACATGTGTAGCGGCGGTCGGAGAAATTTGGAAATAACCAAAAATAGTCCTTTTAGAATAAATCAGTTTTAATAAAAGGAGAATAAGGGAACTTATAAAGCCAAGGCTCCAGCGAAGCAGAGGATGACGCAGGGAAAAAAAACAGGGGCATCTCTCCCCAACCCGGTTCTTTTTAAAGATACCTTTCTCCCCTGGGGCAGCCACGCCCCTGAACGCAGGGATTGGGCCAGCTGCCCCAACATCTCCCCCTTTTGTCTAAATAATGCAGATTCAGAAACCAAATACAACTATATACAATGGGAATAGATCATATAAAATTACAAGAAGTAAACAATATTAGGCGAGGAACATATAACAAAAATTTTACTAAACATTCTACTTCAGGAAGTCTAAATAATGTAGAAGGTAGCTACAATTATCTAATCTTTAACCCCATCAAAGATCTGAGAAGGGAAGTAATATTACTAAAGCAACCAGGAAGCACAAACGAGAAACTTCCAAAATGTGCAACAGAAGACAGAGACAATTGACTACCTGGGCAACCACATGAAATCTTGTTAGCAATGTTGAGGCAACCAACTTTGGCTGAGGCCTGATATAACCTGACATACCATTATACAATGGCAAGGAACCTTTAGTAGAACTATCCTATCCTGTCTTGGCAAGATAAGACAATTTTGTTTTATCCACTTATGGATATTTTGTAGCTTAGTCAGTAGTGGAGGTATGGGCTTTTCTTTGCCCAAAGGCCAGTTCTGCCAAGAAGAAGACAAACTCCCAGTGGAATGTCTTTGGTGCTCAACGTTTTTTCGGGAGTAGAGCATTGTTGCCAGGAGTGATTGTGTCTCATAAATACAAAACTCTAGGTTAGATTAAAGGCCATGTTCTACAGCTCTTTAAAGAGATCGAAGATTATGCTATCTATACTAAATACAACCTCTATGTGTCTAAAAAACCTGATTATCCTAAATATAAATATGACAAACATATAATTCTCAACACTTATCTAACTGTATGACTAATAGAATAGACAACTGTGCAATAAATGAAGACAATGATTTCCAAATGTAAACAGGGTCGTTACATAAATAATATCTGAGGTAGAAATGTACATTGCAATATGGTATACAATGTCAATATAACAATTGTTTCAAACAGAGATAGGTTCATACTCTCATACAATGTTCAATATATCAATATACAAGAATCAACACCCATATAGTTTTCAAAAAACAATAACTCACAAAAATCAATTATTCCTTCAGACCACCAGTTAATCCCACCCCCTTTTTTAAATAAATATACACATATACACAGTTTATACCCCTGAGTCCATATCGGTAGAGCATGGGACTCTTAATCCCAGGGTCGTGGGTTCGAGCCTCACGTTGGGTGCCAGGTGTAGCGGCGGTCGGAGGAATTTGGAAATAACCGAAAATAGTCCTTTTAGAACAAATCAGTTTTAATAAAAGGAGAATAAGGGAACTTACAAAGCCAAGGCTCCAGCGAAGCAGAGGGTGACGCAGGAAAAAAAACAGGGGCGTCTCTCCCCAACCCGGTTCTTTTTAAAGGTACCCTTCTCCCCTGGGGCAGCCACGCCTCTGAACGCAGGGATTGGGCCAGCTGCCCCAACAGACATGATGTGAAAGACACAAAGAATAAATAAAAAGAAAAAATTTTAAAAAAGGAGTGCCTTCTCTTACCACCCACTTTAACCTATAATTCCTAGTTTCTGTTTTACTATAATAAGAGAAAATAATTAGAGCATTGAGAAAAAATAAATCAAACAGTCTTCACAGGTGACATGATTTTCTAGGTAAAAATATAAAAGAATCTGCAAAAATCCCTCCTGGAACTGAGAAGTTGATTTAAGCAAGGCAGTGGGATAAAAGGTTACTGTACAAAAGTCAATTGGTAGTGCAAATGTCAGTATGTTAGCACCTGAAATTAAAATATTTAGTTACACACTTAACAAAATCCTTTCAAGGTCCACATGAGGAAATTGACAGATCGTAGTGCGTGAGATTAAGGAGTTGAGTGAACTGAGAGACATCTCATGTTCATGGATAGGAAGATTCACCATTGTAAAGATACCAGATTTCCCTGTGTGGTTTACAAATTAAGGACAATTCAAATCAAACCCCTGAACATTATTTTACTGATTTTGGCAAACTAAATTCTAAACTTAATATAAAGAGGCAAAAGACCCAGAATAGCTAACTCAACAGTGAAATAGAACAACAGAATTGGTGGATTGATAAGTCAAGTCATAGCTAACCAGTTTATGAGAAAGTGGGGTGCTGGTGAAAGAATAGACAGCCGAGTGTAGCATAGAAATACATCCATGTAAATACATAGGAATACATAGTAATACATGTAAATACATAGAAATACATCCATGTAAATACATAGGAATACATAGTAATACATGAAATACATAGACATGCATACATGTAAATACATAGGAATACATAGTAATACATGAAATACATAGACATGCATACATGAAAATACATAGGAATACATAGTAATACATGTAAATACATAGAAATGCATCCATGTAAATATTCCCAGTTATTCATAAAGACACAAAGACAGCACAACATGGATGCTTAGCATCTTTGTTAATGATCAGATGACTCTAATTATGTGTACTCATGTCTGAGTCTTCTATTTTGTTCCATTGACCTATTTGCCTGCTTTTTTTGCCAGTATCATGCTACTTTTATTACTGTAGCTCTGAAGTGTAGTGTAGAGTCTGGTATGGAACCCCTTTCACACAGTTCTTTTTGTCTAAGATTGTTTCATCTATTGAGGGGGGTTGTGATTCCATATGCATTTTAGAATTTTTTTCTTTTTCTATTTCTTTGAAGAATGTCATGGGAAATTTGATTGCGATTGCATTGAATCTGTAAATTGATTTTGGTAGGATGTCATTTTTATGATATTAATTCTTTCAGTCAGTGGGTATGGGAGTGGTTATTCCATCTTTCAGTGGCTTCCTCATTTCTTTATTCAGAGATTTAAACTTTCATTTTAGTGGTCTTTCACTTCTTTGGTGAAGTTTATTCCTAGTTATTTAAATTTTTTTCTTTGAGGCTTTTACGAATGTGTTTTTATGATCTCTTCTTCAGCATGTTGTTTGTCATTGGTATACTAAAAACCCTTTGATTTTTGTAAGTTGATTTTATCCTATAATTTTGCTGAAATTTTTGATCAAATGTAGATGTTTTCTGGGGCACTTCTGGGGACTCTCTTATGTATAATATCATATAATCTGCATAATTGATTTATTTCCCTATTTGTATCCATTTAATTTTCTTCTCTTGTCTTATTCCTCTGGCTAATGCTTTGTGAACTATATTGAAGAGGAGTGGGGGTAGAGGGCAGCCTTGTCTTCTTCCTAATTTGGTAGGATTGTCATATATAGCCTTTATTATGTTGAGATCTATTCCGTCTCTCTTTGGGCTTCTATCGTGAAGGCCTATTGGAGCTTTTCAAAGGCCTTTTTTTATATTTACTGAGATAATAACAAGGCTTTTAAATCTGTTTATATGATTTATATGTTGAACCTCCTCTGCATCTCTGGGATAAAACCAGCTTTACGTAAAGATCATAGAGATGACATCATTGAACCAACGCTACCAAACATGCTGCTTAACTGGGGAAGGATATTGTGAAGCTGAAGATTGGATAAGGAAACACACTCATACAATCGGCCAAAACAAAAGGTGAACACAGTCAGAGTCATTAAAACATTCTTGAAACAGGTAGAGTTGTTGTGTCTGGTTATGGTTTCCTGGGACACCACAGTAGATGCTGGAGGCAGGGAAGCACTCTGGAAATGCACTCAAAAAGTTCATTCCTCTGTGGTTAGGTCATGGCCACAGCCCAAACAACCTTGGGAAGAGAGTGGGAAAATTGCTCTAAGGAAATGGGGAATCCCTTGCAGAGAAAGAGCCCCCAACCCAGCAAGCTGAGCCATAGGGACAAAGAATGGTATGGAAGAGGGACAGAAATTAGAACGAGAGCTTTTTGTCCGTGTGGACCACTTTAATCTTCTTCCTGTTAAGAAACTTAAGCATCTCTTTTCCAGGAAAGAAAAGGAGAGAGAGAGGGAGAGGGAGAGAGAATTTCCTTTTTCTCCTAGGTATTATTATAGCTGCGTTTCAGAGGAGGACCATAGTTACTTCCTGAAGTAGTTCTGAAGACTGTCTGGGGGCTTCAGATGGCATGGAGTTGTCACAAGTCATTCCTTTCAGGGATATCATAGAATAGAGGAGTAACTGCCCTCATGGGAGAGACCTGGCATGCTGGGGAAGCCCAGGGGCACAGGTCATCTCCTGGCACTGTCTAGACTTGAATTCTGGTCCTGGGCAGAACACAGACAGATGAAACAGTGGGGAAGGTATAAAGAATGGCAGTGGTGTGCTTGTTGTGACCAGAGTGGATAGGGGTGTGCTCCAAGGCCACGCCGCCACCCAGTGATCGTCTATCTACTATACAAAATATTTGGGGTCAAGCTCGTCTTTTTCTTTTTCTTTTTTTCTTCTTTCTGTAGTGTGGAGCTGTGGGCAGGCCTGCTTTTCGCCCTGCCCTGCTCCTGGCCGCCAGATAGCTTATGCCCCAAAATAACAACACACAAATTGTATTCTTTTAAAGACTGCCTGACCCATTAGTTTTAGCCTCTTACTCACATCTTGATTAACCCATATCTAATAATCTGTGTAGCATCACGAAATGGTGCCTTACTGGGAAGTTTCTAGCGTATGTCCATCTTGGGCTGGAGCTTCATTGCGTCTGGTTGTAGAGGCAGGGCAATTTTCTGAGCCACCTACCTCACTTCCTTCTTCCTGTTCTGTCTACTCCACCCACCTATTTTCTAACCTATTAGGCCAAGCAGTTTTCTTTATTAATTAACCAATGAAATCAACAGATTGATAGAAGACCCGCCTCCATCATCTTTCCTTTTCTTTTTCCTTCCTTCCTTCCTTCCTTCCTTCCTTCCTTCCTTCCTTCCTTCCTTCCTTCCTTCTTTCCTTTCTTCCTTCCTTCCTTTCTTCCTCTCTTTTCAGACCATATTTCTCAGAGTAATGGCTCTGACTGTCTTGGAACTTGCTTTGCATACATACACCAGGCTGGCCTCAAACTCACAGAGATGAGCCAGCTTCTGTCTCCAGGTTGGGATGAAATGCAGGAGCCACAGCATACCTGAGCCAGACTCAGACTCCTCTTGTTTAGCATCTGTCCATCAGTAAACTGGACTTTGAGGTGAGAATGGTTCTACTATAGCTCAAGCTGAATGTTGCAGAATAAGCATAAGACAAGGCCACTAACACCCAGTGTGAACTCCCCAGCTTTAAACCCCCAAGTCTTTCTAAAGTGGACCCATCTTGTCCTCGGTTGCTGTTCTGGGACTCTACACATAACTCCCTTTGTGGGTAAAGCAATCCTTCTTTGTTGTGGTGGAATCCCCCTTCCTTGACCCTGGCAGTACTGTCAGGAAGGTGGTGACTCATATAAACCCCTCTCCCTCTGTGTCAGCATCAGAAGTTATTGTCTGAGTGTCTGAGTGACATCTCTGAACACTTTGTCCCCTCACAGTCATGCACAAAACAGCACCACACCATGCTGCATTGGATCTCTGCAATCCTAACTGTGGGTAATAGATACTGTGATTGCAAAGGATTCCATCCTGCAGTGACTGGGAGCAAACTCCCTCTCAGAAGCAGCCAAAAGCTGAAATAAGCCCTAGCCTCAACTTCCAGAAAGGTTTTTGGCAGCTATAGCCCTTAACCCTTATGTCCACCAAGGACCCGGACTCTCTAGAAATAGGAGGGCTGTGCTGGAGCTGGGAGCAAGACAGATGATTGTGCGACATTGGGAGGCAGTGCTGGGTGGATAATTAATACAGGGGAAGCAATGCTGTGTCTGGGAGCCTCCCATGGGAGAGTGCTGTCAGTCTTCTTATTCACGTATTCTTTCCCAACCAAATTGATGGGCCAGTCTGCCACCTCCTAGATCCACACAAGTGGTGAAATTGCAAACAAGTTTCATTTAAATAATGGGCAAACCTTCCAATTAGTCAGAATCTAATCCTTGTGACTTAAAAATGACAAACTGTTCTTACAACAGCCTGTTTGCTGGAAAGGAAAAAAGAGAGAGATTGAGAGAGAAGGAAAGGGGGGGAGGATGAACCAATTGAAAACATTGATTGAAAGAAATTTAAATGCAGATTCCACTGGATATTAATCCACTGGGAACATTACACAGTCAATAATTGTCATAAAGATTCATTGGTCAACATTTAAGGACTAATTAAAAATGTATGCATATATTTTGATGGTTTCATTCCTAGGGCATATGCATTTTCTTTTATTTCATTTTAATTTCTTGGTAATAAAGAGTTCTGAAGAAAGGTATAGCTGTTACTGATATAGATAAACAAAATATTTAAAAATAGGCCCTTTAGTGCTGGCATGATGGTTCATCGGTAAAAATACTTGCAGCACAGGCCTGATGAGCCAAGTTTGCTTCCCAGAGCCCACAAGAAGATGTTAGGAAGGACCGACTCCACACAGGTGCCTTCCAAGCTCCATATGCACACCTCACCGGGTCATGTGCACACACAGTAATAATAAATGAATAAAAACATTAAGGAAAAATTAGGCATCTTAACATTTATTTGTAGGTTTCTGCTGCTGCTGCTGAATGGCAAACCAAACTCCTAATGATTATTTGATTCTGTATTCAGAAATTATTCATAGATAATATAAGGAGTCTTGTAGCACAATTAATAAAAACCCAGAGACAGAAATTGGGGCTCAACCTGAAGGTCAGAAAAGCAAAACAGGCAGCCACTGGCTTTTTCCTCAGTCCAAAATGGTGATTCTGCCTCCAGGAATCTCAGAATGAGACTGTGTGAGAGCTGTCTCCTCCTGTCTTATATTCCTCTTTAGGGCTGGGGTTAAAGGTGTGCAGTAGTTTCTATGGTCAACTCATGTGGCCGCTGGGATTAAAGGTGTGTGTTATCGCTGCCTGGTCTGTAAGGCTGACCAGTGTGGCTGGTTTACTCCCTCATCTTCAGGCATTCTTTTTATCCAAATGAAATGCCACTCCAGAGTCCCATCCTATGTTCACCTATGATTTCTTCATCTACCCAGCAACTGTTGACCACCTCCTGCGCACCATGCTCTCTAATGGAACACAGCTAAAAACAAGACATGTCTGTCTGTAAGGGGACCGATGAGTAAGTTCACAACAGTCCCAGGTAAGTCACACCGAGTCGAATAGCACTTCTCCAAGTACAGCATGCCTAGCCATTGCTTTCAAATCTTGTTGAAAAAGCAGATCCAGAGCAGGCCTGGGGGAGGGCCCAAGCTTTGACATTACTAACATGCTCTCAAATGATGCTGGGACCAGCCTCAGGACCAGGGTCCCAAGAGAGACGATTGATGGAGAACTTACACTTACGGGGAAGGGGTTGCGTTTGACAGAAGGGCAACAGCCTATGGAGAGAGCACTCAGTAATTTAAGAATTGACAGGGGAGTCTTCCTGGGAGTTCCTTGGGGGAGGTACAGGGGGCTAGCTAGTTCTAGTCTAGCCCCAGAGATAATGGAGATCCTGTGTTTATATTCGGAAGACTAAAATTCATGTGAAGTGAGAGGAAAGAAGTCCTTGGGTTATCAGTTGCACACACCAATCAATCACTCATCCCATGTTCCCCTGCTGCATCTCAGCCCATATTTAATCTGTTAAATTGATTGGAATCGGTTTCCAGGCTCAGTATTGGTAGAATCCTCAGGCCACAAGGCTGTTGAGTGATCAGGACCACAATGACTGCTGCACCTTGCTAAGAGAAATGAGCTTATCTTGATCATGATAGAGTATCTAGCAGAGTCTTAAGCATCCTGAACGTGTGTGTGTGTGTGTGTGTGTGTGTGTGTGTGTGTGTGTGTGTATGTGCGTGCTTTAAGCTTCAACCCTAAACCAGGAAAGAAGACACAATTTCATTTGTGCTTCATAAAATGATTTGCAAGTTGTTTACCCATGCAGAGGGTCACAGAAGTGACAGTTTAAAGTGTGATCATCTTAGGCACAGCCAGATAATACCATCAGAGCTACTTCCTCTCTCTCTCTCCCCCCTCTCTCTTTCTCTCTATTTAAATAAAATCCAGTCTTTGTCTTCTTTGTCCTCCATGGATTGGCTTCTTAGAGGTGACCACATCTAAAGAGGTTTTCACCGATTGCTCTGCCAATTCTGCTTCAGCCCAGCACAGTGTTTTCATCACGGGCTCATGCTCTTCCATCACTGATTTTGAGGTTTTCCTATGACATCATTCTCTTTACCTGTACAGTGAGTTTTGACTGTTTCCTCCTGTGTAGAAATCCCTCTGAGCAATATATGTCTAATACTTGTCAAATAAACAATGTATCTTTCTAGCTTCTTCTCATAGCTAATACTTTCTCTTACAGTGGAAAGGTGTGTGTGTGTGAGAGAGAGGAGAGAAGCTTAAGCTTGCTGATACAAATTGATATGGCAAAGCCTATAAATTTTATCTATGTAAATGGGAACTGAACAAGTTGGTTCTTCCAAGGATCTCTGAGGTCATTTAAACAGAGTCAACACCTTAGGCAAAAAACAAACAAACAAAATTTCCAGAACACTCATTAGATGTTGCTGTCCCTTTTCAGCGAGCTGGCATTCGGTCTGATGGTCAGACGCAACGATGAGACAAAGTTGCTGTAGCCCAAGCCAGCATCAAGGCAGTGGCCTCAAACAAGGCTCATGTACACGGTGTTCTCTTCTGACAGGGACGCACTGTGGAGATGGGGAAAGCAGTGTTCACTGAAGAATGCAGCAATGATGAACACTAGGAACCTTGACGACATTTTCCTATTGTGAGAAATACAGGATTCACAGGAATAGCGCCCCTTCTGGAGTCCTAGGCAAGGCTAGCTCCCTTTCCCCCCCAGCCCATGAAACACTATTCTTTTTTAACTTGAAAATGTCTGATAGACGCACTGTTTTTTTCAGACTTGGGTATTTGGCAGACATCCTCTCTTAAAAATGAATGAAGGGAGCCTGTCAGTTCTAGGAAAACAACTGGCAGCATTTGCTGCCAGTGCTAAACTCTGAGCTTTCAAGCAAAAATTAGACTTCTGGAAAACGTGCATTCACCGCGGGGAGTATGACGGCTTCTCAGCACTCTGAGACTTGCCTGGTGAAGTCAGTGGTCGTCTTAATGTACAAGTATTTCCTTGTTAGTATGTAACATATGCCCACAATAGGATGAGTGTGAACTAATGAACTAAAATTTCCGAGTTCTCAATGTATGAATAAAAGATCCATCAGAGCAGAGAACAGTCAAATGGATTTTAACCTAACCAAGTAGGAGAATGCTCCTCTGTATGGAGTGAAATCCTATTCAAAAACCCTGCTTTTGGAAGCTGTCCCTTGTAGAGTTCATGTATGCCCACAATTATAAAGAGGCTAGAGTTTGCTCTGCTCTCCCTGACTGGGCACCTGTATCAGGCTGACTTCTCTTCACAAGTGTAAAGCAAAGCAAATACTAAGCAGGCTACATGGAGAGCAAATAGGAGAAGTAGGTTTCATCCCATCAAATTAGACCGTGAAGAGATTCCCAAACCATAAATAAAACCATTGCTCTTACTACTTTCTGTGGTAGAACACAACTGTTTGCATAGACCATTTTTTGTTATTATTTATGACAGTATGAAATGGGCTTATGGTCATGTTGAAAATGAAATAGATATTTAAAAAATGATCGGTTTAAACATTCAATATATTGACATTCAGTCCTATAACTCACATGGACAAATGCTTTTTGGATCTTGAAGTGTGAAGCTGGCAGCCACGCTCTTCTGAGAACCCCTACTGTACACATCTGCAGACAGGCTAGGACAGGGTGGTGATTTGGGCTCTCCTGTTTACCGCCAGTCATCATCTTCATCTAGTTGCTCAAGCCCCCAACCTGGACCACAGTCACTGCTCCCCCTTTTCCTCGCTCTCCAACTACCTGGCCCTAGAGATCCCACTTCTGAAGATAGTAAAGATTCACCTCTTCCTCCCCATTCCCATTTCCACTTCCTGTCATAGTCATACGAGGAAGGCTGCAAGAAGTACCCCTTTGCCCCTGCTTCCTAGCATCTCTGCCTTGGAGTTCTTTCCTCCCACATCACCTTGGGCTTCTCTCAGTGTAACAAGAAACACCAGGCTTGGCAATGACAGAGACACAGCTCAGTCTCCGTCACTTCTTTACCTTGGTTACTGGTAGCTGATCATAGGTAGAAATCACAATGAGATGAGCAGAAGAATTAATCATTGAATTAAATTAGTCAGTTTGACTCATAGAATTATATGCTAAACAAAAGGTTCTGCTTTAACCCTCTAATTTCAGGTGCTTAGGTAGACATACTCTAAGCCCTGTGTTCATATGTGTGCCAATGCAGACATGTGTGCAGGGGGCCAGAGGACAGCCTTGATGTTATTCCTCAGGTGCTGTCCTCCTTGTTGTTTTGAGGCAGGTTCTCTCACTAGCCTGGAACTCACTGAGTGGGATGCACAGACACTGAACACTAGGTATTTACATTTCTTAAGGAGGGGTCTACTCTTACAAGTGAACACCATGCCTGGCCTTTAAAAAAAACACGTGGGTTTTGGAGATTGAACTCAGGACCTCATGCTTACAAAATGAGCATTTTACCAAAGGGGCCTCTCCCCAGCCCCTAAATGCTTTCTTTCTTTTTTTAAAAAGAATAAATAATATTCATTTATTTATTTTTGGGGCAGGGTTTCTCTGTGTAACAGCTCTAGTTATCCTGGAAGTAGCTTGTAGACCAGGACCAGGCTGGCCTTGAACTCACACAGATCCACCTACCTCTGCCTCCTGAGTGCTGGAATTAAAGGTGTGCATCACAACCAAATGCTTTCTTAATTTAAAAAAAATTGCTTTATTTCCTAGAAGATCATCTTATCTGATAGGCCACAGAAAACTAGTGGAAAGTGTTTGAACAAATTACTCAGTAGTATAAGAAGGCTTCTTTTGTTTATTTTTGTGAAGTATACTGGAAGCAATAGTTTGAAGTGGGAATCTGGAATCTCCAGGAACTTTGGAATTCTGGATCACAGAGTGACATGGCTGTTGAGCTAGATTAAAAAGTCATGAAGAAACACAACAACACAGCTGTTGTCAAAAAAACAAATCAAAAAGGCAACTCTATTAGCATTTAGAATCACTAAATTATGTTTAATATTTTATCAAAATTACTACTGCATTTTGCACAGCACTCATCTCACTTTGGTTTTATGAAACATCTTATTATACTTGTTATCTTGTTTGATATTATTCCAAGTTTCTTTAAAATTCTCCTTCATTGCATTTATATTATTTCACTTCCTTTCCATAAAGGGTAGTATACATTGCTAGAGGGCTACATTCCACCATGCTACATTTTAGAAACTAACTTCCCATGAAGCGTGCTATTGGTGGTGGGCTCCAACCTCACATGAACTCCATGTGTTTTCATGAATAACAAAGGGTAGGCTCTTATGTGGAAAGGGCTAAGCATGATCTAGCATCCAGAGATGAATCAACATGTCATCAATGAGAAAATATCACATAAACATTGACAGTCACGGAAGAGAATGAGGTAATTCATGACTTCCTTGAAACTTCACATGTCCATGTCTCTGAGCCCAACTTGTTAGAGAAAGCATTTCATCCATGAAGCCACATGCCAGGTGCACAGCCCTTCTTTCTAGCACCAGTCCTCGGGAATAAGCTCTGGAGAGCCTGGTCAACTTTATTGGAGTTCTACAGCCTACCCTGTCTCTAGGAAATCTGTAGAATGTGAAGGCATCAATTCCAATCTCCAAACTTTCTCTTTTCCCCAAAGGAACACAGTTTGAAGATGCCTGGAATAGTCAGGCTACCAGGTCCTAGCACTCCATTGAATGTCTGTATCAATCTGAGCCTCACACCTGGCACTGAGATGCTGATAGGTATGCGTGAATGGATTTATTGGATGACAGCAAACATATTGGATGCTACAGAAGAATGACTCTTGGGGCCCCAGCCAGCCCATCTGGGACTTTTTCTCCTTTTTCCTACTCTTTGAGATTTTCCCTGTGGAGACTCAGACACAGGATAATTCCCGAGAAGAAAGTAGAGTCAAGCAGTTCACAGCAGGAGAGCCCTGACCTTTCACGACACACAGTGGGTCCTCAGACTTAGGTGAGGTTTTACTCCCATGGCCACCACCCTGCTTTTTTCTGTCTATCCCTAGGCCTAGTCCTCAACATTGACTCTTTGGGGCCATATTTCCCTGCATGCCCACAGAGAGGGTATGATCCAAGAATGTCCCAAGACCACTTGTTCACTTGACTTCATTGGACTAGAAGGAGATGAGGATGCCCTGGGGAGTTTGCTGTGGCTAAGGAAGAAATGTGAAAGAAAACAAAGAGCCCCTTCCCCCCAGATTTGATGAAGACTCCTTCTCTAGGATCACCTGCTGGGTCCTCTGGGTCTGGGCAGTCATTCTCCTTCCCAGGAGATGTTAAACTTGACACATGTTCCATGTTTCTTTTACACCAAGGCACTGATATCCCAGGCTTGGCTATGGCTAACTACTGTTGCCCAGGATAGTGACTGCTACTAGAAACCTACCCTAACTGATAATGTGCAGCAACACATTTTAATGTCTAGAATTACTGTAAAATATTATATATGGAAAAATATTAGAAAGAAATACCTTAAAACTTACCACACTAGCTGTAGAGAAGTAGAACTCAAAGGAAGGTTCCTTATTTCGTAACTTTTCTGTAATGTTTGTTTATTGTTTTGATATTTTCCTGAAACATTTGGAAAATAATTAGTTAGTTTTCACTTTTTCTGTGTACGTGTTTACATGTGTATGCACAGATTTTCCTATAAGCACATATAGATGGAGGTCAGAGGTCTTTCTTGATTGCCTTTTTTTTTTGAGGCAAGATCTCTCTTTCTCCCACTGAGTTCTAGGGCTCTTCTGACCTCTTACTTGCCTGCTCTATGCTGGGATTACAGGCATGTGTTTCCATGCCTCACTTTTTGTATGGGAACTGGACATCTAAACTCAGGCCTTTTGCTTGCATGGAGAACTGATGGAGGAGAGTCATCTGCCTATGTGTTACTTTCATTGGTTAATAAAGAAAGTGCCTTGGCCCTTTAATAGAACAGAAAATTAGGTAGGCGGAGTAGACAGAACAGAATTGTGGGAGAAAGAAAGCAGATTCAGGCAGACGCTTCAGGCAGTCACCATAGGCAGTCGCCATGCCTCTCCTCTCTGAGTCAGATGCAAGTTAAGATCTCTCCTGGTAAGCCACCACCTCGTGGTGCTACATAGATTACTAAATATGGGTTAGTCAAGATGTGAGAATTAGCCAATCAGAGGCTGAAACTAATGGGCCAAGCAGTGTTTAAATGAATACAGTTTCCGTGTAATTATTTTGGGTGTAAAGATAGCTGGGTAGCAGGATGCAGCCCCGTCGCTCCATTCTACAGAGAACATTTTCCAACTAAGTCTTATCTCCAGCCAGAGATTTATTTATATATTTATTCATTTATTTATTTATTTAAATTAGTTAAGCTCTGGCCAATAGTATTGATCAAAAATATAACTAGGAATCCAAATATAAAATTCCCTAGTTCCATGAAAATCAGAAAGTTAAACAAAAAAGAGAAAGATTGGAAAAATGCACTTTCTGTCCTTGCAGAGGAAGCAAGTTCAGTTGCTGACACTGGCCTCAGATGGCTCTCAGTACCTAGAACGCACATCAGATGATTCGTAGATACCTAGAGATCTAGGGGATCTGACGCCCTCTTTTGAGTCCCCACAGGCACCTATGTACGCCTGTTTCTCTCTCACACACAGATGCAGATGTACACACATACATAAATAAAAATAAATCCTTAAGAAAAAATGTCGAGAACACATAAAAGGATGAATAAACTAATGGGTTATTGCAGTATCTTCGCACACACTGAACGATGGATGTGCATGCTAATGACAGATGAGGGCCTAAGCTTTATGATCACAGAATCAAAAGCCTAGATGCTAAAATGCAATCACTTAGGAATGTCATCCATCAGAATATGCCTTTCTTCTCAAGCCAATTAGAGATGAACTCTTAAGGTTCATTCTTTTATTTAAACAATAAAAGGGGGGGGGGGAGAACATGTTAAGCCAACCTTAAAAAATAAATAAAAAGAAGAGGGAGAAAGAAAACCGCAGCCTCAGATAGATGGCCCGGTGGAGAGTTATTTATATGAAAAACCCAACCTAAGCATAATTTTTTGAGATGGCATGTGCTTTGAAAATACAATATGATTTTATCTTGAATGTAAAAGTAACCATCTTTATTTATTTATTTATTTATTTATCTATTTTGCTGACACCAAGAGATACAGAACCTGCTGATGTAATAGGGATGGGAGCTGCTCTATCAGTCATGAAGCCTATAAATCCCAGTGATACACAGCACGCCGTGCAGTATCGAAGACAGTATCATTGATTTATGTAATTGGAAATTTGAGCAATACAATTTTTTCTTAATTGCATTTGTTTTTCTCCGTCCTCAAAAGCCTGTGTCTCTGATGACTGGGGGTGGGGTGGGGGTGGTCTCTGATGACTGGGGGTGGGGTGGGGGTGGTCTCTGATGACTGGGGGTGGGGTGGGGGTGGTTCTGAGTTACATGGACTTACAGTCTTCCACCCTCTTCCCCCTCATAGCTGACTGGGCATGGGAAGGGCCAATTTGCCAGAGAGTGAGGTTAGATCATATTTGAGGGGTTCCCCCACGGAGGCTGCAGGATGTTATTTGTCAAGGAAAGCAGCATCAGAGAGTAGCCCACCACTGGCCGGTTTCTTAGGGTCCTCGAGTCACATTTAGGTGGTTCTTCCTGTGAATGGGTACATCAGGTATACATCGAAAGAACTGATCTTTTGGTGTCTCTTATGTAGGGCTGGGTCTCAGTACACACGTGCTGAATGATTAGAATTCCTCTCAGTGAGGCATCCCTACCCTGCCTAGATAGCCTCTCTCTAAATCCACCTTCTGCCTTCTCTTGCGGATTCCAAAACCTTCGCCCAGAGCCTACATTTATTATTTTGTTTTGACTGCTGTTATTTCCAGGCTCACGTGGCTCTGACTCTTTACAGGGCCTGTCTTCCTAGCTTCTGCAGGTCTCAGACACTCAAAGGGAAGTTCAGAGCTCTCGGGATAGCAGCAGTCATTCAAGCTTGCTTCCTTTGCTCACAGCAGACGAGTCTCTGTAGAATCCTTACAGTTCCAGGAGACTTCCGCGTGATGCTGCAGCCCATAAGTGGGCTATTCTAAACCAGCGGTGGTCTACCCAACCTGGCAGTGTCTCTTGTCTCTAGCACCTTCCCTTGTATATGCTGCTTCTGTGGCTGTGCACCATCTTTGTTATGCTCCCAACAGCTTGGTCACGTTTTGAGTCCTCAGCACATACCCACAGCGTCAGGTGCCTGGAGATGCGTTGTGGTGTGATTTGCTGTATCCCTCATACCAGGGGTCTGAGAAGGGGTCCCCGATATTTGGACACTGTGTTGTTTCACAAATGTGATTATGTAGTGGGGGCCCTCTGATCCAGTGTGATGAGTGCCCCCATACAAAGTCAAAATTCAAAGACAGAGACACATACACAGGGAGAATAAAAGTGGATACTGGAAGATCAAAGGTCACCATTGCATCAGCAGAAGCTAGGGACAGACAGGGACCAAATTCTCCCTCAAAACTTTCAAAACTTGCCAACTCCGATTAGAGCTTAAATCTTGATTCTCCGGCCTCCAGAAGATTATACACTCTTCTTCCGTAATCCACCCAGTCCATGGTCCTCAGTTGAGGCAACCCTGGGAATCAAAGGGAAAATACTGAATGAAGTTTTACTTAACCACTGTGAAGGAGAGAAAGGAACAAATTAATTTTTTTTTAAAAAAAGAGAATCACATTTATTATAAACACAAACTTTTAAAAAAGAATTAAAATTTCAGAACAGTTTGAAGTTCCCAGTCAAACCAACCGGAGGGCTCAGAGGTTTCCGCCCCTTCACACCAATGGCGTCCCTCAGGTCAAACCCTCCCTTGAGCTCTGTTTCTAGAGTCCATTGCCGTCCTTGTCTCCCCAGCCGCATAGCTGACACCAGCCAACGGGCGATGATGAATTGTGGCCATTCTAGTGTTATAAAAATGGCTTCCTTTGCCCTAAGGACCCGCTCTCACTCTACTTCCTTATCCCAGTGACCGCACACCTTCTCACCACCCCCATTGCTGAGCCTTCTCTACAGTGCTGTGCCTCTGGAGCCACACAGTACATAGCCACTTCACATCACTGTCTTGTACTTAGTGTTTAGGAAATGAGATTTCCGCCGTGTCTTTGCATATAGCTTGACAGTTCAGTTCCTTTGAGCATTGAGTAATATCCCATTGCCTAGACATCCCACAGCCGCACTGGCTTCCTATGTACAAAGCCTTGCTTTGTTTCCTGTGTAAGCAATCTCCAATGCTTTCAGAATTTGAAATTTTAAATGTATACACAGATTTCCAGCCCCCTGGGGGAGAAAATGGATTTTCAACTAATTTGAGTGAATACTAAGGATCACAATTGTTAGATCATTTGGTATGAGTATATTTAATTTCATGAGAGATTACCAGCACTCTGGAAGCTGAGGAAGGAGGATATAGAATTTGAGGCTAGCCTGAGATACAATGGGAAGAGAAAGTGGAGAGATAGCTCAGTGGGTGGATGCTTGCTCTACTAGTATAAGAATTTGTGGCTACTGAGTTCTTGGTAACGATTTTTAATGATCCTTTTAATATCTATGAAATTGATAGTATTTTCTCCTTATATTTTCAGTATTAATAATTTGTGTCTTATCTCTTTTACTCATAGCCTGGCTAGAGTCTTTTAAACTTTGTTCATACTTACAGATAACAAGTTTGTATTTAGTAAATTTGTTCTGTTGATTTCTATTTTTTATTTCATGGATTTATGTTTTTACTATTTGTTACTTATTCCTCTTTTTAGATTTAATTTAGTTTCTTAAAACCCTTACATTTTGACTAACATGTATTAATTTCACATATCAATGTAGATTACTGTGGAACTTCCATATATTCAGACATTGAATACTGATCAAATATAGTCTCTTTGATCCACCCTTTATCCTTTATCCACTGCCTGGACTCTGGGAGTTACCTTGGTACATACAGGTTAACTTTCAAAGACTCCTGAAGAGGAAACGGAACATGGAAAAACTTGTTCATTCCTCCTCGTCTGTCTTCTTCCATCTAGCAGTGTGCACCAGGTCCATCCATTCTGATCCATACAAAAGGATTTTATCTTCTTCGTTGATAAATAATATTCCAATGTATACATAAATGACACTTGATTTGTGTTATGGCTATGGACACCTAGGCTAATCTCATGTTTAACTGTTGTGAGCAAAGTCATAATGGGTATAAATGTATCTATTTGGTATGATGGTTTCTTTTAGACATATGCCTAGAAGTGGAATAGGCACAGTGCATGGGAGCTCTATCTCCATGGTCAGATTTTAAAGGAACTTCTTAATGTTCTCTCTAATCATTCTGCCTTTCCCACACCAGCTCATTTCAATATGGCCAATGCTAGAGAGAGGTTTTTCATGTATTCATTAGCTGTTTGTATTTCTTCTTCGGAGAGCTGTCTGCCTAGTGCATTTGTACATTTTTAAACTGGATTGTTTGACTTTTTGTTGCAAGTCTTTGGAGCACTGTCTGTCCTCTGTGGGATGCAGGAGTTGAAACATACTTGTTTCAGAAAATAACAGCCCTAGCTGGAAACCCCGATTGTTTTGAAACATTCTAATAAATTTGTTTAGTCTATAATCTCTTCTTAAGCACCGATTTAGCCTCATCTCATAAATTTTGATACAATGTGTTTGTGTTTTCATTGTGTTCAAAATGTTCAAAGCATTTTGAGATTTGAGGCCAGTGAGTTGGCTCAGTAGGTAAAGGTGTTTGCTTCTAAGCGTGATGGCCTTATTTTGAGTGCCAGGACACACATGGAAGAAGAGAGCTGGTTCCCCATAAGTAGTGTGTTATGCATGAACCCCACACAAAATAAATAAGTGTAATAATAAAAAAGAGACTTAACACACACACATGCACACACACATACACACACACACACACACACACACACACATACTGTTTTTTGATGCAGCAGTTCTCTATGTAGTTCTGGCTGTCATTGAACTCCATTGGTAGAGCAGGCTGGCCTTGAACTCAGAGATCTACCTCCCTCTGCCCTTGAGTGCTGGGATTAAAGGTGTGTAGTACTATTTCCCCAGCTTATTTTTAATACCTATTTTATACATTTTTGAGAATTTCATACATTGTATTTTGATCCTATTCACACCTCTCTCTGCAAGTCCTACCAGATCCACCCCATCATTTCTTGGGGGACTACACAGCTGGCAGTCAATCCCTTAGTTTCTCTTTGCCTGGGAGGGCTTGTTTCTCCTTCACATCTACTGGGCATTTCTCAGGGCATGTGACTTTGTCTTTGTGGGGCTTCCTTTCTCAATCCTGAATGCTTCACTATTCTCTGTCCTTCCTTGCTTGGTTTCTGAGCACAGAGAGATTGTAAATTTTATCCTTGCTTCCAAGTATATAAAGATGTTTTTTAAAAATCTGGCTTCTGTCCATATGTCTTTCTTTAGTTTTCTGTTGTTTGAATATTACATATGCATGTTTATGATTTCTTAAAATCCCTTCTACTAGTCAGCTTGAATTTACCTCCAGGTGATGAGCAAGGAAAGTGACCTTCCTCCCTCCTTCCCTCCCTCCCTTCCTTCTTTCCTCCTTTCCCTTCTTCCTTCCTTCATTGGTTTGTTTTTAAATAGCATGTAGTTCTGAAGGTTCTTATCTAAGGTCAGATTTGGCTCTCCGATGAAGGCTATGAATAGTGTTAGTGAGTCCGTGTCAAAGCATCTTGAACCAAAAAGCACAGAGAAATGGGGAGACCTGATCCCACAGCTGATATGAGAGCACACCTTGAGTGAGCTAATGCACACACACACACACACACAAACACACACACACACACACACACACACACACACTCACACCCTCTTTTGGGGGTTAATCATTCAAACTGTAACTATCCTTCTTGGTATTCTTTAAGGTCCTGGGTCTGTAGTTTAGTGTTTATGTTTAACATTCATTTGAGAAAGGCATGAGCTATTGTTGTCACCAATATTTGCCTAATTTCTTTCTCTTTTCCTTCTGTTATCCTCAGTATACATAAAGCCTTTTGTGGGTGTCTTACCCATCTTAGATACCCTGTGCCACTCTCTCCCCTCCCCACCATGACTTTCTGCCTTGAAAGCTCTGGTTGAAACAGTATCTCGGTCAGAACGTCTCCCAGTCTCCCAGTGAATCCATCAAAACCCAGTCTCCTTTGTTTTCACAGCATTTCTGACCCAGTACAGCAGAATCCTTGCTCTGCTTCTGCTGTGCACCTGCTCTTGCAAGCTTCCTGCTTCATTCCTTACAGCACTTGACACATGTGTGAGTCCTTTTTGTGCTACTATCACAGACTGCCTGAGACTGAATCATTTATAAAGAATAGACATGTAATCTCTTCCGTCTTGGAAGCTGGCAAATGTAAGATACAGGCACAAGGATCTGGTGTCTGGTGATGGCCGCTTGTTGCTTCTTCATGTGGTAGTCCCAGTGATCGTATTCACTTATTCATGAGCACAGTGGCCTCTTGAACTCAGAACCTCCCATCAGTTTCCACTTCCGTATATGGTTGGGTTTGTTGTCGAAGCCTCCAACACATGAATTTTGGAGTGAACATAAAAGTTAAACAATAGCGGAGTATTAGTCATGGTTAGTTTAAATCTCCTGACATTCCTGACACATCTTCTTCAGGTCTTGATGGAGGACTCCCATTGGCTAATAAAGAAACTGCTTGGCCCATTTGATTGGCCAGCCCTTAGGTGGGCGGAGTAGACAGAACAGGAAGAAGGAAGTGAGGTAGATGGCTCAGTCAGATGCTACGCCTCTCCTAAGTTAGACAGACTGCCATGCCTCTGCTCAGAGAGAGAGAAGCCAGATGCGATGAAGCTCCAGCCCAAGTTGGACATATGCTAGAAACTAAACGGTAAGGCACCACTTCATGGTGCTACACAGATTATTAGATATGGGTTAATCAAGATGTGAGTAAGAGGCTGAAAATAATGGGCCAGGCATTGTTTAAAAGAATACAATTTGTGTGTTGTTATTTTGGGGCATAAGCTAGTCAGGAGGCCGGGAACTGGGCCGCAGGAATGCAACCTGCGGCTCCTCACTACAAGGTCTTCAAACTGTGTGCGCTCTATAGCATGCCTCGCCATTGTTTTTGGCAGACAGAACTGAGGTCAACAGGCCTTTAGTGATGCGGAGCTGGGGCGTGGAAGAGGAGAGGGTGACTACAATTCCATAATTGTATTTTCATTTTCTTCCCCCTGAGTCTGTTCTGCTGGCCTGTGAAATTTGAGAATGCTTTTAAACCTTGCCCTCACCCCAAGTGGGATGGGTTGGCCAGTATGGGATGGAGTATCGGGTCATTCTCTTCTACTACATGAGGGAGTTCAACAAGCTAGAACTCTGGATTATCTAAAAAAAAAGGCATATTTCCCCATTTCCTGAAGCATGTGGAGGGTCTCCCTGACATTTAGTGTGAGAATTAGAGAAGAAAACTTGAAAAGCCTAGAGAACCCCATGACTGCCGTTACTAGGACTCTCTCCCCCTTCCTCCCTCTCTCTACGCATGTACTTCCATGCTATGGTATATGTGTGCAAGTCAAAGACATCTTTTAGGAGTTGGTTCTCTCTTTCCATCTTATGGATCCTAGGGATTGATCTTGGGTGCCTGCCTACTTCAAGATAGGTTTTTGCTCCAGTACATTGTGGTTCTGTGTGTCTGTCCATCTCTCTCACTAATTTTCTGGGCAGAAATATATTCCATGACCCCATTTCTCTGACGGATCTGAAAGGAGCTATGGATTTCTCAGCCCACTCAGCTGTTTACATGTTGTTGGCACAGCGACAGCTGCCAAGTTTCTTACAAACTAGACCCCAAATCAGAAGTCTTGCGGACATTTTACTTACTTCCTGGCTCACACACATCTGTTCTCTGTGTTTAAAACAAGAGTGAACATACATTATTTTAGATATAATGCAGTTTATGTTAATTTATAACTGTGTGTGTACACACACATGTATGTGGGTGCCCATGTGCCACCGCATGTATGTGGAGGTCAGAAGGTGATCATAGGAGCTGATCCTTTCCTATGTAAACTGGAAACTGAACCTAGATTCTCACACATGGCTGCAAGCCCCCTTACCCTCTGAGCCATCACACCAGCCCAGTCCTAGAATGCAATTTAAAAATTATCATCTAATGCTGGAACTTGACTAGGAGTCCATTAGGTATAATGCTAGCTTGGATTAAAATAGCAGAAAAAGGCCTCTTGGATAAATTAATTGCTACAGGAAATAATCAAACTTAATTCATCAAAACAGAACAAAAATAAATTGGGTAAATTTAATCACTTATGTTTTACTAAGAGCCAAGTGTATTTAGACTTGGTAAAACATCTTTCATTTTATTTTTTTTGTGCTCTAATATGTGACTTCCAAAAATATCTCCATATATCTGCCTTATTTTTTTTGATCACAGTTATCTAATTATCAGAAGCCAGGTTGGATGGCTATAATAGCTGCAGACTCAGCTCTTTGTCTGCCTCCCAAGCGCTCTCCCGTTTATATTTTTAACTCCACAGTCCCTCGTTTTGTAGAGTGCTTTCTCCACTAAATGGAAGAGAAGCATCACGATGCATTTTACAGTAGTTTAGTTCTTTTGATTTACACCACTCCAAACGTTATTATTCATCATTTAGTCTTGCGCCACCCTCTTCCCGTCTTCATCTTCAGGGGCGAACGCTGCCGTTCTCTCCACTGACGGCTTCCCGTGTTTTGTTATGTTCAGGTAGTTTGAGAATGGGATATGACTTTTCATATAAAATGTTAATATAATGCAAGACACGTTTGCATTATAGAAACATTTAATAAAAATGTCTGGTAGGAAAGAAAACAGAAACATCCCAAATCTTTACTGGAAGTGGAGGAAACTCAGCTGGGGTAGGTGTATGAAACGCATATGCCAGGGGATTTCCTGTGCTGTCTGGATACATAGGTTGTACTGTGGGCAGAGACCCACATCATTAGAGTACAGAGAAAAACATGTTTAGGTTGATAGAAACATATGCATGTATAAATGTATATACACATATAATAAGCACATATACATGCAATATATATGTACATAAATTATCATGGTCATGCTGAGCTCCACAGTGTCCGTTTCCTCTCTGACCTGCCTCTTGGTTTTCTTCTTCCCTTGTGTTAACTACTGCTGGCCGCATGAGTACCCATTGGCTCTGTTAGGTGTAAGGCTATGCAGGGGTGGGTACTTGTCATTTCTCCTTGATGAGGCCTAGGGTACCTCACACATTTTACAACTGGGAATTTTTTGAGTTCGATTTACCCTGTAGCTAGGAGTAGAGAGTCATCGTGTTTTCCCCAGAGGGAATTTTGCAAAGCTGTTCCATCTTCACCTTAGCAGTCTGAAGCAAACCAGGGCAGCCCTGAAGCTGGGGAGATGGTCCAATTGGTGAAGATCTTACTCTACAAGCATGAGGACCTGAGTTCAGATTCCAGCACCCACATAAAAAACTGGACACCACAGTGTGCATTTGTAGCCCCAGGGTTCTGGGCCTGGAGACAGTAGGGTCCCTAGAGCTTATTGGCTAGTAGGCCTACCTGAATCAGTGAGCCTCAGGCTCAAAGACCACCGCATCTCAAAATATATGATGGAGACTTATTCAGGAAGACATTCAGTTTAACCTCTAGCCTACACACCTACCGAAGAGAGGAAGGGGGACGACACATGTAGGGAGAGGAACATGCCATAGCCCTCCCAGGAGTCTACTGTCCTGCTTGGCTTTGCTCTACAAAGCCAGGAGGACAGACATTCTTGATAAACATACACTTTCCGAACCCCAGTGACATAATGACCGCGCAGATGGGGCGCTTTTTCCTGCCCGTAAGTGTGAGAGTAGCTGAAGGACATGGCTCTGGGTTTCTACCTCCTCCTCTCCTCACTAATGGCCTCCCAGCTTTACAGTGTGTGGTTGCTGGTTGTAGCATCCTGAGCATACACAGATTCCCTTCCTTGCTCCTTCATCTTTTGTGTGTGGTCACTGGTTGTAGCATCCTGAGCATACACGGATTCCATACCTTGCTCCTTCATCTGTTGTGATGACTTGTATAATGATACCAGCCTACAATTCTCCACTTATCCATACAGCAGCTACCTGTGACCAGCGGAATTATCCAGTCTGGCAGAAAACATGGAGTGTGGTGTTCATCAATAGCAGATAAATGGTAGAAAGTATAGAGTCAAAACACAGAGATCTATGCATGTGTGTCCCCTGCTTCAGATACTTAGGGTCTGAAAAGAATCAGAATGACATTGTCTTCTTCTCACTGCCCCTCAATCCTTCTTCTTTCACATCAATGTGTTTTCTGAATAGAGATGCTGACACGGGAGAAATATTTGTTCTGATAGAATGTCCATATTAGGTCAATGGATACCTTTTCCTATCTATGATGTGAGGGTTGTGGGGAGAGAGAAAGAAGGAAATGATCAGGGGAGATGCACGCGCGCGCGCGCGCGCGCGCGTGTGTGTGTGTGTGTGTGTGTGTGTGTGTGTGTGCGCGCACGCGTGTTTGTGTGTGATATTACTACAACTCAGTTTTTATGTTAATTTTCCCATTCTGAGGTACACTGTTCTCAAATCCTGAACAGTAAGTGTAGATTTTCATCACTTTGTCTCAGATCTGGGATTCAAGTCCTGTCCTGCTTCTCCAGATGCTCTCCTACTCATTTCTCAGTCTTTCTGGGTTGCAGCTGTGACCCGTTCTGTTGTGGGCTCAGAGTGGAGCAGGTGTCTGTCTCCCGAGACATGCCCAAGGTCTAGGCACAGGCTCCATGGCACATGTGAGATGTGGTCTATGCACAGGGTGAGGCCCAGCCCAGAGCTCACCTCTCTTCCATTGTGAAGATCCTGAAGCCGGACTTAGCTTTTTTCATCAATAATAAATATTCTACTGTCAAATAATGTCTTCCCTCCATTGTTGGGAAGCCACCAACAGTATTTTTTTAAGTGAAATATTTATCCTGCAGTCTGGTCCTCATCTCTCTAGTCAATGTTTTCTTCAAGATTTCTCCCAGGATACAAAGTGGGAGGAAGGTAGGGAGGGAGGGAGAGAGAGAGATTTGCTATAATTTAGGCTGCCTACTTTGTCATCAGGACTGAGAATATGCACACGCATATGCATTGCAAATCATCCCACAAATGTCAGTCACTAACCACCCATTATCCTCAGGCAGATGATAATGCAAGTTCTGTTATATTGGAGGACGACGCTGCAGCAGGTTTTTTGGACGGCCCTCAAATCATGGCACGAAGACTTATTAATTATGAAAGTTTGGTCTTAGCTTAGGCTTGCTTCTAACTAGGTCTCATAACTTTAACCCATTTATGCTAACATACATGGTGTCACATGACTTGGGGCTTTTACCTCCTCTTCTGCACATCCTGCTTCCTCTGCCTTTGGCTGGTGACTCCGCCTTTCTTCTTCCTGGAGACCTCGTATCCCCAGAAGTATCCCTTAACCTCTTCCTGTTACAGGGACGCACCTTTACACAGTGTAAGGGAATATTCCTCAGCACACATCTATCTTTTGGGGGAAAAGTCTGGAAGAAAGCATAGGCTAGTCAAATAATCAGTATTTAGTTTTGGCGATGTAAATGTACACATGTATCAGGTATTAAAAATTCCATTTTGGCTCATTATCTGTTTATCTGTAGTGGCACTTCAATTGTATTTTTAATAAGTAAAGACTGCCTGAAGATCTGAGAGTAAAACAGCCCCACTGGTCAGCCTTACAGACCAGGTTATGGTAACACACACCTTTAATCCCAGTAGCCACAGTAGTTGCCATAGAAATCGGGTGGTGCATGTCTTTAATCCTAGCCCTAGAGAGGAATATAAGACGGAGCGAGACAGCTCTCAGACACAGTCTCATTCTGAGATTCCAGGAGGCAGGATCACCATTTCAGACTGAGGTTGAGGTAAGAGCCAGTGGCCAGCTGTTTTGCTTTTCAGATCTTCAGGTTGAACCCCAATTTCTGACCGAGTTTTCATTCATCAGTACCAATTATCAGCTCATTAATTCTACAAGTGAGTGGTCAGCACCTGTCATGTTCTGTGCCCACATTCTGTGCGAGGGCACAGCAGCGAGCAGAGAGAATATGAGCTTGACCTTGACAGCCTTGCAGCCTCAAGGCCTTAGATAACATTAGTTCTTTGTACCTGCCCATCATTAGGAATTTAGGTTTTCTGGCTGAAGAAGATTACAGTTCTGGAAAGCAGAGGGCAAGCCTTTCAGGGAGGTGCTGGCATATGTGATGTGACTTTTTGATAAATGTGTGAGGTTTCACTGTTTGATAATTTGCAAGTTGTGAATTACTATATAACCTCATTAGAGCAAATGGTTACTTTTGATGCCATAAACGCATTTTGTACCCAAAACTATCTACAAACATGGTCACTTTTGCAAGTGGTTTTAATATGTAGTGTATTTGTGCACTGGAGACCTAGGTGATATCTTCTCTGATTCTTTTGTTTTGCAGAGGGAAAATGAAACAGGGTGACCATGCTATGTCACCCCTACTCCTGCTTCAGTCAGAGGGGTGTAATTGAGATCAGCACAGGCCAAATGACCTCAGCACTGGCTTCAACTATAAAAGGGAAATTGCAGAGGAAAACAAAATCCTTGGAAGAGGCTAGACTGTCTCTGGAGAATTGGAAGAGCACACAGCCTCGCTCTCGAGGAAGGCATGCAACAAGGAGCCTGTTAAAGAGCTGTTGCTTGGGAGATGGCATGCTGGCGACTTTCAGCAATGCAGACATATTTGACACCTTCTAAACTAACAGGCCCATGGGCCAGTCCTCATGATTTCGCTGTAATGATAGTGAGTTGGATATTTGAAGGGATTTTCACCATGTGAGAAAGAGCTCTAAGATATTTTAGGTAGAAAAAGAGAATTAGTTACAATGCATTTATAAAAAGCCGGTTATCCATTTCATCAGTTTTAAGCCTGAATTGATTCTAAATGCCCTGCTATTTTATATACCACCAAGAAAGCAGTCATTGCCCTTTGAACTATGGTTTGATGCTTTTCCTCACTGAGACTGTATTTGTTGCTTGTTTAAAGACCTCTTTGAACTTAGATATACATTTTTCTCATCTGTTATTCTTCTGTCTACAAAAGAAAACAAAAAGGAAACAGAAATGGCTAGAGTTGGTGAAGGTCTCCTCACACCTGTGCATCTACAGCCTGTTTGTGTCTCCCTTTTTAGTGATTGTTGTTGGTGGCCATGACTGTGTGCGTATTTGTGCCTTTGAAGACACTGGGGAGTGGTTGTTTCTTAGAACCCTTGAGATAACACAAAGCTTGGGGTACCCGATCTTTCCCTAGCTGGAGCTGCAGGATGCTCTGAGCATATTGCTGGCCACCACTGCCTGGCATCTGCTTCCCGCAGCTGTGTGACTCTGAGTTCTTACAATGTCACATCTCTATTTTCCCAGGAGTCTTTTTCCAAGTCACTCATGCTGCTTTGAAGAGGTCCTGCCCTGCTTGCTGCATAACGGATAGAGCTGGTCAGCAGCCAGCAACTCTGGCCCATCCTCATTTGGGATTTCAGGTTTATAAAAACACTGCAAAAAAGTGTGTGTCCCCAGGATGGATGACAACATCGCCCTGATGCACTTCTGGCCTTTACTATTCTCAGCCCTTTGGTATTAGACTCGTTTAGTGGCAAACAAACTAAATCAGCTGCTTTGTTGTGTTACCTTAAGTAAGTGAGCTTGGAGTTCTGTAGGGCACCTGCCTGGTGTTTTGTGGGGTCAGTGTTCCTTGAAGAGGAAATTCTGTAGTGACAGCAGTCTTGAAGATGATACACAGTGCATTTCTGTCTTAGAGAATATAGTATCCATGTAGCTCTTAACCCTCTAAAAATTCCTACAGTGAAGTGTTGACTGAGGTTTCTGTTCCACATTCGTTTAGTCTCAAATAAACACATAGAGGCCTACATTAAGTATAAACTGATTGGCCTATTAGCACTGGCTTCTTATTAACTCTTTTAAGTTATATTAGCCCATAATTCTTGTCTGTGTTAGCCAGACAATTCTCATCTCTGTTAGCTAGTGCTGTGAGACAATGGTCTGTACCCTGTCGCTTATATTTTAAATAAACACTGATTGGCCTGGTGGGGCGACCAGGCAGGAAGTAGAGGTGGGGCAATGAGAATTCTGGGAAGAGGAAAAAGTTAGTCTGCAGCTGTCACCCAGACACAGAGGAAGCAAGATGAGAATGCCTTGCTGAAAAAGGTACCAAGCCACGTGGGTAACACAGATAAGAATTGTGGGCTAGTATCAGTTATGAGAGTAATAAGAAGCCTGAGTTAATAGACCAACCAGTTTACGATTAATGTAGACCTCGGTGTGTTTTTTTTTTTTTTTTTTTGGATGACTAAATGGCTGTGGGACTAGATGGGACAGAAACCTTGGTCAACAGTGAAGAGTGGGGTTCAGATATTTATCTGCCAATTAATTTACTTGATAGTACATGCCCTTTACCCCTATTTTAGGCACGTGCTTCCATGTTCTGAGTGTTTTCTAGGGTGCTCTGGTGTTTGTTCCTGAGACCCAAGCCTCTGTCGCTGATGTTTCCCAGCCCAGCCTCTCTGTTGAGCTCTGCATTAATGAGAGACAGTCTCATAAAACAGGGTAAATAACTTCTGAGAAACAATCCCAGACACAGGGTTTATTATTGTTTAAACCTGAAATGTCCCCACAGGCTCACTCTCCAGTTGGTGGTGATATTTTGGGAGGGTCTGGGAATGCTGGGAGGTGGGGCCTACCTGGAGTTGACACTTGAGGCTATACTTTTTACCCAGACCTCTTCCCATTGATGTTTCCTTGTCTGTAGTGATGTGAAAAGCCCCCCCCCCCCCCCATCTCTCACTCCTACCTCCGTGATGCTTTCCAGCAAATATGGGCTGCATCCCCCAAACTGTAAAGTAAACTCTTCTGATATTTAAATGTCTTCTATTAACAATTTTGGTCATGGTGGTGAGAATGGCAATACTGGACCTTCATGTTATCAATGGTGGTCATCAGGGTAGGGTCTTGTCTACGGAGAATCTAACAAGACCTGAGAGGTTTCCCTAGTCCTTAGGCAGCAAATGTGAAACATCATGCAAGGCTCTTTTCCTCAGTCATTTTCTCCCCATATGCCTGTCACCCTGTCAGAATGTTCCCGGGTCCATCTCAGCCTCCCCAGGACGGTTCCTCTGTTTGGCACTGTAGGCTTCAGTCTTCGGCTGTGAACTGCACATATCTCCTGCTTCGATCCTATTCTTTGTTTCTGAGGCCTTTGCTGGAGCTGCAGCTCAAGGAAGAGTTTTGTCAGAGACGAATTGTCACAGCACACAGGTGGCATATGGATTTCTATATCAAGGTGTCTGGAAATGAACTCGTGGGTTGTGTTCTCTAAGCTCACTACTCCTGAGTTTTCTCTCCCATGATGAGTAAGCATTAAGAACTTAAAGGCCCCGACACAGGCAAGAACCATCCCAGCCCTGCCTACCCACAGGCAGCCATCTGTAATTTAAACGCACAGATCCCACAGGCTGGTTTTTTCCTTGTCTGGCCAGTTCCATCTTAACTCAGATCTTCCAAGTTTCTAGGAAGAGCACTGGTGGCTTTGGAATGCTTCTCACTGGGTCCAGTCTCCCAAACTGCCTGTATTGTTTCTTCACTATCAACTCAAGATATTTCACCTCTTAAATCTTTCATCGAAGAAATATTCAACAAAACCGAGTGGGAAACACTTAAAGAATCAGGTTAGAAAATCATGTGTATGTGTTTGATAGACTATCGTGACACCTCTTAAAAAGTTGTACTTAGTTTGTTATTTCATTGCATTTTTTGTATGTGTGCTCACACCTGTGCTCTTTTGGGTACACATATGGATGCAGGTGTCCATGTATGTGTGTATGCATATGCATATGCATATGAAGAACAGAGGTCAACCTCTGGCTTGGTTTCTTGGGAAGTCATCTGACCCCCCCCCCCCTTTTTTGAGACAGGATCTCTCGTTGGCCCAGAGTTTACCAAGTAGGCTAGGTTGACTGGACATTGCAGCCCAGGGACCCCCCATGTGTCCAATTCATAAGAACTGCAATTACAAGCTTGTACACCATGCCTGGGTTCAGGAATTCAAACTCATATTTACACAGTAGGCACTTTCCTGACTGAGTTATCTCCTCATCCTTGCACTTGATTTTTTAAAATTAAATAGCTTATGACATACTTGAAGGGAAAATCAGACTACAAAAATGGTGTGCAATATATAAACTTGGTTATAACACACATGTATTTCATATAAACAGTTCTGGGAGGATATGATGCACTAAAGCTGCTTATCTCTTCATACTGGAGTCACAAATGGTTTTGTTTCTTTGTTCTAATGAGCGCAAGTGTACTCTTTGTGAATTAAAAATAATAATAATTACAAGTGAAAAACTTGAGTTTCAAGGTCCCCAGCCCTGGATGTAAGAGCTCCAGTGTTAGATTCCAGGGGACTCACAGCCCATTTGTCTTGTTCATAGTCTCAGGATTCCAAGCGAGCTGTACTGAAGTGATGTTCTTAGCCAAGTCCATTCCACAGGCTGTCAGTTCTTGGGACCAGAGACCACCTCTTATTTCTCTACTCTATTTAGTCTAGCCTGAGGCCCGCAGTGTGTGTTCAGTAGTCCGTAATGATGACCAAAGCTGGTGTTCCTGTGCAGAAGATGGAAATCAAGGCCACCATTTGGATCGTATGATTGCTTACACACATATTTTGCACACTCACACATTTCACGGTGCTGTATGCACATTGCCTGTTGTTCTAGGCATGTTGCCTGCATGATCTCTGATGTATGTGTACCCATTACTGCTATTCAGGGGCAAGTAGAGTCTTGGAGTTCAACAACTAGATTTCTCTGAACTTCATGCATCTCACTCAAAAAACCCCAGCACACTGTTGTATGGACCTACGACAGCCACAAAGCACTCTTAGACAGAGGTGAGCACACTCCGTATAGTAAAGGGTCCTGGGACAGTCGCTAACCTCCTGTTGAGGGAAAGGCAGTCTTTGACCATAGCCACATAGCTTTGCTCATGGCTAGTTGAATAAATAGAAAGAGACAGAAGGCTCTAGAGTCAACCTGCTGACCGGAAATCATGCTTGCATCTTGACATTGGCTCTCAAACATGGTTCTGGCAAGAGCAATGGTGGGTAATTTTTGTTTCATTTTGTTGCTGTGTTTTTGTATTGTTTGGACTATAAATATGGAAGTAACTAAGCAGGCCAAACAAACTTGGAATTTCTGCTCATATCAAACCTATATGATCTTGTAAAGTGAGCCTCAACCTGCAAAGTGCCAATGTTGGTGACAAAGGAAGTGTTTAAAGAAATAATTATTTGTTCTTTTCCTCTGGGTCCTTCCTTTTGATTTAAGGATCCTTGACAGCCCCTGAGGATGGCATTTGTGTTTTCTAGCTTTGAAAAAGAGTAACTTGGGTTCTACTTTCACTTTCAATGGCCAAGAAAAGCATCTTGGATATCTACTTGTATAGTTAGGGTTCTTGAAAGGAAGAGAACTGATAGAATGAACACACACACACTCACACACACATATTTATGAGAGTCATTATACATGGATATATGAGAGTGGCTTATAGGTTGGGGTCCGAGTAGTCCAACAATGGCTGTCTCCAGGTGGAAAGGCTGAGGATCTGATGCTTGTTCAGTCCCTAAGCCCAGATATCTCAGCATCCCCAGTCTGGTGCTACAGTACCCAGGAAGTCCTAGAGAGCTGCCAGTCTTCATTGTCTACAGTCTACATTAGAATCCCAAAGAAATAGGTTCTAACACCATTGAAGAAATGCCTCAGGATAGATGAACTTACCAGCAAGAGTGAGGGCAGGTAGGCAAAAAGCAAAAGCTTCCTTCTTCCGTGGCTTTTTATGTGACCTTCACCAGGAGGTCTGGGCAGATTTAGGGGGGAGTCTTCCCACCTCAAATGATCCAGTCAAGAAAACCTTCACAGGCACATACAGCTGCCTGGACTTCAGCTGATTCCAGATGTGGGCGTGCTGACATCCAAGATAAGCTATCCCACCACTCCAGGTCTCTTTCCAGAGTGGCCTACCATCTTCCTTTTGTGTGATATTTTGTTTGTTTTCTGAAAAATAAAGCTTGCTTGGAGTGAGAGTGTGGAGTTCTAGTTAACCATAGAGGTTTGGAGATAGACAGAGAGACAGAAAGTGAGAAGGTAGGCAGAGACAGGATCTCAACCTCAGGCCTTTTGGACCAAGGAAGGAGACAGTTAGGAAGCAACTGGAGGCTGCTCCCAGTTCTCTGATCTTCCAGGTTCTTATTCCAATATTTGACTCCCAATTTTTTATGGATTACAAGTTTTTAGACTAATGTTTTGCTTCATCTTCCTTTGGGTCTGGAGGTTTCCTTGGGATGAACGCCTTTTAATGTTAAAACTAGGGCAGTTGTCAGCAAACTGTGACAGCGTTACTCATCTTTCTTCCCATGCGACATGTGACAGATCCTCCCTGAAAATACAGAAGAGTAAAAATGACAGATCATATCATCCCCAGTCCTACTGTTATGGAGACATTTGCTCTAACATCGTGATGTACTTATGTTCAGCCATTTTATATTGATCTCCTTTCTTTAATTCCATATCTTAGATTTAAAATGAATACTCATTTCAACATAATAATATTTGTGAAATTATTTGTAAGAGTAAGGAGAGCCTAGCATTATTTATTTCATTAAATATTCATGAGATATGACCCTGAACAGTCACCCAAAGTGTAAAATTTAAGAATTAACTCTAACTTCAGTGTTGGGAGATTAAACGTGTATCTGGCTAGCAACTCATTCCTGAAGTTCATAGATAAAGGAGACCAGAAGTTGCAGAAAATTTAACCAAGGAACCCTGATAGCCCTGGAATGTTCTATTAGGAGACAGAGCTGAGTCTGTGAGTATTAGCGTATGAGCAGTTCTTACACAGAAGACAGCAATACCCTTCCCCATCCATTGAATGTCAGAGAAGCAAAAGTCACCTTTAAATATTGAGTGAAGGATTTGGGCTAGATAATATGTGAAGTTATTAACTACTTTAGTGAGTCCAAGTGAGCCCAAGAAATCTACTCTGAAAGTCTAAAAATGACAGCAATTTCCCCATCAAGGAAGGATTAAGCATAGGCCTGCCTAATGCAGAAGAATAAACAAACTAACAGGCAGAGTTTCAGCCAACCGTCAGGACAGACACACACACACACACACACACACACACACACACGCACACGCACACGCACACGCACACACACACACTTGCATTCACATATACTCATAAACTTACACTTAAACACATATACTCACAAGCCCACATGACATTCATGTAAAATTCATTTTTATCTTATGTTTTCATTTGAGAAAGAAAGAAATCATAGCTCTACAGGAAAGATTCATGTTCAGTTTCTGACAGTGATGGATAGTATGTCGTAGTTGCTCTGAGGTGGAGTGGTAGCATCAGAAAGCAGGCACTGATCTGTGGCCAAGTAGACTTTCATAATTTTTTTTCAAATTGTATTCTTCCTGATTTTCCTTACGAGTTTAAAACAGATTCATTGAGTTTAGTGGATATCTTAACTGGGATTGTAAAACCTGCTTGTATTTCAAGGGATTATATCAAATCTGCATGGCCTGCCACCCTTCAGATAACCCTGGGCCTTTACTTCTTCCTGCCTGATTTGTTGATCATTTTTAATTGTTAAAAATACTTGGTTCAAAACTCCTGATATCTTCTGTTCTTCTGCACGCTCGTGTGAGTAGTATATTCATTGTGAATTATCATACACGCAAGAGTGTCTCTTGCTAGAGAAGTTGGCAGTTTGGGGAAGAAGTTAGTGCTAACAATGTCACTGAAAGTCATACAAATCAATTGGGAAAAATTATTTTTCTGCGATTATCTTGTTTTTGCAGTTACGTTTTTAATTTTGACAGTTTAAGTGTGCTAAGGGTTCATGGTAGTTAAAGGCCAAGTGGAATGTGGGTCGGGTCGCCGTCGAGATTCCCACGGCTGGGCTAATGAGGCTTGCCTTGGACTTCTGGTGTCATTTCGTATCATTAACATTGAAGAGCAATACTTTAGAACAAAACAAATCAACGAAATATGTGATGGGTGCCTATGATGTACAAGGCTTGGATTGGGTAGAGTGGGATCTAAATTTAGCCCTTTCTTTCCTGAGTCCTGCTAATCAAGAGGAAATAAGCAGCAATAAAATAAGGATTTAGACCTTGTAGGGAAAGGTTCCGCAAAGTGCCACAAGATTAATTGTTAATGAATTATGCACGTGAGAAGTACTTGATTTTGGAGACAAAAATTACAGGCTGTGAAAGGCCTTTTCATTCTATGAGGTTTTAGTTGGTTTCAAAGGACTTGGTGAATCGAAGAGGAGAATTCTAGAAGATTTGTGAACAAAGCAGGAGAAAGTGAAAGATAGATCTAGCAATCAATGATTGTACTCTGGTTCAAGAAGGTTTATTTACATTCTTATTATTTTGAGACATTTGAGACAGGGTCTTACATAGCTCAGGCTGGCCCTGCACTCCCCTGTAGCTACCGTCCTGCATTCATTTCTGCAAAACTGGGATTACGAGTGGGCACGACCTCACCCAGTGTATGCAGAGCGGGGGATGAAATCCAGGGTCCGCGCATCCTCCGCAAGGGCTCTCTCCACTGAGCTGCGACCTCAACTCTGGAAAAGAGCTTTGGGCAGAACTTTGGAAACCTCTAGAGACAGTTTTCAGTTCTCTCAAAGTGCGTCACTTTTCACTGTTCTGTGCTGCGTCTCTACAGCTGTTAAGAGGAGGAAGATTCCTCTGTCATATCTTAAGGCTTCTCCAATCCAAACATCTGGGTCCCTGCAACTGGGTTCTCTGCTTATACCACCAACCGGAAGGGGTCAGCTGGCTATACCTGAAGGTTCTCGTAAACATTTGTTTCCATTTCGTTCAGCTTATGGGTAGGACTCAGGTCCTTGAAATGTCAAGTAAGATTTCTTTGCTTTGCTCTTTGTTGTCCAAGGAGCCCTTTTCCTCCAAGTATAGGCGATCATGTTGTGCACATACGCGATCATGTTGTGCACCCCTGAATAAGCCGCAGAGGACTGTGATCAGCTTGCCTATCGCTTAGTTTCTCTCCCGCCAGCTACTGTGCAAGCTCCCTGCCTTTAAAGGTGGAATGTGATTAACTGGGACCTCGCACATTGTCGTGCTTTTGATTAATTCAGGGTCAACTGATTAGTGACCTTAATTACATCTGGGGGACCTTTTCTGCCTTGTAGTAAATAGCAAGTATCATGGATGTGACCAGGAAGTTGACAATAATAGGAGTCAGTTAGCACTATTCCTGCTCTGTCAAAACTACAAAATGGTGCTGTAATGCCCTCCTGTCACCTCGGACCTCACACCCGAGGAAACGCGTGTGAGGGTAAGGTCACCATTCTACCTGGAAATGTGGTGGAATTTAGCACTTTTGACAACTCTCTTTTATTTTCAATCAAATGTTCTTTTCTGGAGAGAAAAAAAATGAACCTTTAAAGAAAGGGCTTAGATGGTCTTCCATTCATCTTTCAAGGTTATCAGCATGTAAAAGGCTCCTTATGCCCCAGCAACCTTGACCTAGATGGGATAAGGGAACAAACTTGAAAGGGAGAGAAAAATTCCACCAAGGGTGTAGTGCTAATCAGAAATCCTTTTCTTCTTTTTGCTGGCCCTAGCATCTCGATGTTTACTGTGTTTTATAAAGAGTCATAGCATTCCACAAAAAGTGCTGGACCCTATTTCAAGGAACAGTCAGTTAAGCTGGTGTCAGAATTTAGTTAAGGAAGAAAAACATTAACTGTGTTTATAACTAAAATTGACCATGCTAATGGTATTCTCTAGTTCAACATGGGCTCAACATGTTGAATCATTCAGGGACAGAAATCGTGTTTATTTATGACTCTCTCACTGAGCCATTACATTCATGCTGAAACTTGACAGTCATCTGAGTGGGCAGCAGCGAGGGGGAAGGCTGAGTGTATAGCGCAGAATAATAAGAAAATTTCGTTTGCTTTCTTGGACAGCGTTATTGGAATCATTTGTCCATGCAGGGAAGCCAGTTTCTTTGCCAGCAGAATAAATCCTGCCAGTCAACACATTCACAGCGCCCTTACTCGGGCAAAGCATTGAGTAAGGACTTACTGGTTTCCAAATGGTTCAGTTCTCCTTAGACTATGAAAGACAGCCCTTGTCTTTACTGAGAGAACTTCACTTTATTTGAGAAGAATGTTAAGACTTTGCTCATAATCTGTGGATCCCATGCTCTGGATAAATGCAAATATTGCCATCACCTTCCACTGACAGAGGACTCCATTGTTACCATGGAGAACAATGTTAATCCTTTTGTAATTAGTGCCTCCTTTCAGGTTGCATAGGGCAAGGATGGAGTTGGATTTTGGTAAATTAACTTTGAAATCCTTTCCTTAACCTTCACTTTTATCTTCAAAAGTAGCCATTGCATGTAACTGTGCTCATTTTTTTTTAACCAATAGTAGAAGATCTGGTTTGTGTGTTAAGATGGGACCAAGTCAGGCAAAAAGTGACTGTGAAGATCAGGTGGGTCCTAGTGTGCTAGTGAAATAGGCAGAAAATCTTCAGCAGAGAAAGAACCATGAACATGTGGTAAAGAATAACTATTACTGTCATAATGTCTACTGATTATATTGATGTCCCCAGCAATGATCAGGAAGAATGTTTCTTCTCAATTCTGTGATATCTTTAACCCAATTGAAAACTCAAATGTAATAAGTTTATAATAACCAGCAAATGTGCCAACTCATTAACACCTGCCCTGTCAAGGATGGTGTCACAGAAGAAAAAAAATCAACAGCAAAATATAGCATCTCTCTCGGTTGCAGTATGCAGATGGAACACTTGGGTTGGTGTGTGTTAAGTGCAGTACAGAGGGAAGACACGGGCGTCAAGGAGTAGAGGGAGCCTGGGTCAAATCCATGGTGGGAGATCTCAGCACAGAGTCTAGGTGGGTGGGGCATGGGGCAGTAACAGGCAGGGGAATGTAGAGAGCAGAGCTCTATAGCAACATTATTGTAGCTGACAGCTTAATCCATGTAAAGATGACGCAAATGAATGAGAGGTGGTGTAACATGAGGGTCTGCTTGTTGGGGTTTCTGTTCTGCCTGTTTCCCACAGTCGTTAGGTCCCAAAGAATCACAACAGAAGTCTACATTAGTTATAAACTGATTGGCCCCTTAGCTCAGGCTTCTTATTAACTCTTATAATGTATATTAACCCATTAAGGTCAATTTTGTTATATGTATATGTATTTCTGCTCTTGATTAAGGTATTGTGATTGTGTAGTTCATTTAAAAAAGTAATGTTTAATTAGGAAATATAGGTTGTTAATGGATAATCATCGATAATAGTCAAGTTTGTAGTCATGTTAGATTTTCTAGATGTGCATAGATATATTTCAGATAGGCATTCTTCATATCTTTCAAAGACTGCAAAATGTGGCATTTAATGTTTTAATAACTTAGGGCTTTTCATGACAATGAGACGTCTGCTCCTGGCAGCACTAATCTACTTCAAGAGGAAGATGGGCATCAAAGAGGCTCCTTATGGAGTTTGATAGCCATTTGGGCAAGAAACTGTTCTTGCCTGGACTGTTGCATAAACTGGACACAAAGAACCCACAGAGAGAGGACTGCTGAATTTGCCTAAAGGTGAGATGGTCTTTCGGGGTTCCTGATTCGTGAAAGAGTCTGCGAGACATTCTGCAGAACACAGCAGAAAGTGACTGAACTGTCTTTGGAATTTCCTGTTTCATGGAAATGTCTGCTGGACACTATGGGCCTGAAGGCCAAAGATGGGTGCCCCAACGGTACAGAGGAACTTTGGGTGACTGTCCAGGCAGCGAGTTGTCTCTGTCATTTCTAGAGTTTGAAAGTTGCATATTTCTTGTTTACTTAGGTAGTATTACATCTTTCTGGAGTCTTTGATGGAGTTGAAGAATAAATAGATAGTTATAGCTTTCCTTAGTTATGATAAAAGATAAAATAGATATAAATATTGTAACTATAATTCTTGCCTGATAACTGTTTTGTTATATGTAATTTTACTATGTTAAAGTTAAAGCCTTTCTTTTTTGTTTAAACAGAAAAAGGGGAAATGATGGAGGAGTGTCTATGTGTTAATTTCATTGGTTAATAAAACAACTGCCTTGGCCCTTTAATAGGACAAAAAAATAGGTAGGTGGAGTAAACAGAACAGAATTCTGGGTAGAAGGCAGTGGGGCAGACACTTCAGGCAGTCGCCATATGCAGTTGCCATGCTTCTCCTCTCTGAGATGAATACAGGTTAAGATCTCTCCTGGTAAGCGACCACCTCGTGGTGCTACACAGATTACTAAATATCGGTTAAAACAAGATGTGAGAATTAGATAATAAGAGGCTAAAATAAATGGGCCAGGCAGTGTTTAAAAGAATACAGTTTCTGTGTAATTATTTCGGATGTAAAGCTAGCCGGGTGGTGGGATGCAGCCCCGCCACTCCATCTACAAGTAAGGACCTAGAATTAGAAGGTATAGATTTTTTTTGTGTGTGAAAAATTTAAAGACTTTTTTTTAAAGAGAGGAGAGGGGCAGTATTATATACTGATTTTACAAGCCTCCTGGATCTGTATCTGGTTTGTTTGTTTGATTCTTGTAGCATAGTTTCAGCAGACACCTAATCAACAAATACATGTAGAGCCCAGTCACATGTCTGATGCGGAGAAGTGCCACAGAGCCCCTGATTCTCAGGAATGACTGATCTTATACAATGCATAGATCATAGAAGTGTCCCTGGCATAAAGATTCTATGTAGGCTCAGAACTGAACCACAGTTCCCTACTTAACAGATGGGTAACCTAGACCTTGCTGTTTCTTGTACTTCCTGTTTCCCTGTCTGGGACTGGGCTCACTCATCAAGAGGGACTGAGGTCTTGCCATGCCAGTCAAGCAGTTTGACCTCAGTGCCTAGGGATGGGTGAGAACTGGGCACTGTGAGAAGCTTTAGAGGCGTGCACCATTAGGGGTCCGTTGAAGAGGGAGATTGAGGACCACAGAGAAGACAGCTAGTCCATGTACATAGCAGAAGAAGTGGTGTTTTTCTGTTGTTGTTTTTTATTTAAATAGCATTTTTTAAAAGTGGGAGGAGAACATTAATCTGAGAACTTGTCTCCAAGTCTGACTAGGCTAAAAGTGTGGCTAGGAAAATCCATGTCAGTCTAAACACTGAATGAGCAGGCACCTTCTCAACACCTTTCCCAACCAAGCCATTCCAAGGTCTGCATGAGCTTCTTATTGATGGCAGTGAGGTCTGGACTGCTCTCCAGTTCCATCACTGCCACGTGTCTAGCTTTGTTCCAGGAACCCAGCGTCTCTATCAGGTCTCCAAGGCAACACCCTCATTAACCGGCAGATATGCTTTATAACATTTCCTCTGTTATATCTGTCTTTTGCTTAAAAGCCATTCTGTACAGAATAGGCTAGTAGGCTAGGCATGAAGCTCAGGGCCAGAACTTGCCTAGCATGAACATGGCCCTAGCTTCCTTCCCCAGAACTAAAGCCAAAAACCAGAGAGTATGCTGGGGGGATGCTTGCCTCTAGGAACAGCTTCTTTTATGTCGGTCACAGTGTGTGTCTGCATGTCTGTCATCTGCAGTACTTCCCGAGATGGACTGGTAGCTGACCTAGCTGGCCAGGTACACAGCCCTTCAGCTTGCATGGCCTTTTCCATGTGAGTTACCAAAGAAGCAAAATGTTGTGGCATAAATGAGAATGAAAAAGATCACTGAGGATGGAGCTGGTTAATCACAGCTGACAGTTGCTGGAACACTGAGTTAGGAAAGATGTGGGAGAGTCATGTGGTCTTGTGATCTGCCTGGAGAGAATGATTGCTATGTGTGTGTGTGTTGTTGTTGCTGCTGCTGTTGTTGTGTGTTCACAAGCATATGGGAGTTCACCTGTACATGGGTGCACATGCATGAGGCAGCCAGGGTTGAATGTCAGGAGATTCAATCGCATTTTTATTTATTTATTTATTTATCTATTTTTTTAAAAAAAATATTGTTTCTCTCTTGAGGTGGAGATCACTGATTTGGCTACTGTGACTGGCCAAATATCACTAGTGATTCTCCTGTCCAGAACTGGGATTCCGGGTGTGAGCCCAGCTATTTTCTGTGGGCGTTGGAGACCTGAACTCAGACCCTTCTGCTTGTGTGGCAGGCACTTTATGGGCTGAGCAATCTCCCAAGCCCTGCTGGTCTTCTCCCTCCCTCTTTCATGCTCTCCCTCCCTCCCCTCCCCAGGTTTACCAGTTCTGTGTGTGCTGAGCAGCGAATGGCTGCATGTGCTCCTCCTTCCTCACTGCCTTGACCTCAGCTTGGGCAGCAGCCTCCTCCTGCGGAGGGTCACCCGTCAGCTGTGCCTTTTGATCACTCTGCTGGTGAGGGATCTGATGTGTGTGTTGCTGTTATCAAACGGTATGCAAGAACGCTTCATTTATACCTCCCCGCTTAACAAACGAGGGTGAAATAACGGAGCTGCTACGAGCAGAGACGTTAAACGGAAGAAAACCAACAACCTGATCCCATACAACCACAACGTCCATCCGCCTCACGGCCAACAGCTGCCCCATTAATGTCACATGCACTTAAAGCATACGTGGTCAGTGACAGCAGGGTGGGAGGCAGCTCAGGTCACAAATCCAGAGCAGGAAATGTATTTTCATCTTGTTATTTATGACCAAGCCTTAAAGGAAAACAGATGGCGCTGCTCTTGGAGCTGTTTCGCCCTTGTTTCAAATGGCTAATTCAAATCAAACCCGGTATTCTATTCTTAGGCAAGGCAGCTGCTGCATTGTCTGAGCTGGGCTGTTTTTACCAATGCTGTCCCTCTCCTCCCCCAACAGAATGGCCAGAGGAGACCAAGGCGACTTCACTCATGCTGTCCCCGCTGATCAGGCTCAGCAACCCAGGGAGAATGGGGCCCCATATGCAGCAGTCAGGCCGTTGCTGGTCACACCACTTAGTTTAGGATGTGGCTACAATATGGGGTCCCCTGACTTCCACTCCTTTTCCTATTTGATCCTGTCAAAGGCCTAACGTTCTCTTTGAAAGTTGGAATCTGTTTCAACATTAGCTAGAGCGGCCTCTGATGGACTGGGGGTGGGGATGTGTAAAGGAAGATTGCGCAGTTGGGAAAGACAGTCAAAGTCATAAGACAAGGGATGGAAGGGGATGCTCCTACCACCCAAACAGATAGCCTAGCTGTTTAAGTGCCCTCTCTCTGGGTGGCCATATCTTTGGAGTTTCTTTAGTTCTGAGAAACTCACTAAGAAAAGCAGCTTAACCCTTTAGAAAATATCAATGATTTAAAACCATCACGGTAAAATACATATATAATAAACAGAAAATATTTTTCATTTTCTTATGTCCCCATCCCATCAGGAACCCTTGGATTCAGTCCCCTTCCCTGTCCCCTCTGATACCCTTGAAAGGACTACTTCTTGATTTTCTCCTTATTAAGAATGACTGGTTGTTGCCATTTGTCACTGGGGATCAAAAGCAGGGCCTTGCCATCACTAGGCAAATACTGTGCCACTGAGCTATACCCAGCCCTATATTTCAGAGAGTTATTCCTGTGTTGCTTTTTTAATTTAACTGTGCTCATAGCCCTTACTCTTCTCCAATGATAGTTGAGGAATTAGCTTGTCTACAATGCCCTCTTGGGAACTCATTCTCTGCAGTGAATTGTGGCGCATTCTTGGTGAGTTATCTGACAGCTTTTACATTATTATGAATAGGTAAGTGTTTTATATTTGTAAAGCATATAGCACAATATTATTAGATTTTCTGTCTCACATAGCTTCCCTTTTTTCCTGGAGTTAATAATTACATGATTTTTCATTTGCTTATGTTTATGTATTTCTTTAAACTTGTCTTTTGTAGAATCAAAAGTTTCCAACTGCATATCTATAAACCCTTTAAACCAAAGACATCTAGTAATCTCTTAGCATCTTTTCTTCTATTTCTCAGCCCTTTCCTTAAAATGTCCTTTCTCCCCTATCTGTTCCAATTCTGATTTGTAAGATAGTTCTTTTGACCAAGCCTTAATCTAGAATTTTCCATTAATTTTCTCTTACATTGGCTCACTCTGCAAGACTCCACATCCTCTGATAGTGTCTTAAACACAAGCATACTAGAAACATTTTTTTATTCCTGTTGTGTTAGTTATTGTCTGTTTTCTGTTACCATAATGATGTATAATCATAATGGGTATTGTATTTAAAAAGAACTTTATTTAGTTCATAGTCTTAGAGGCTAAGAATACAAATAGCAGCACATTGGCTTTATTTAGTTCATAGTCCTAGAGTTTAAGACATTGGCTTTATTCCCCATCTCACAGTGAAGGGACTTGAGAGGGAAGGAGAGATCACATGACAGGACAGGGAGACAAGGAGCCTTGGGGGAGAGCTGGTAATGACCTTCCATTGGGCTCTTCCTGGCACAGGTCCCTCTCTATATTACTTGTCAAGACCAGAACACCAAACTGCCAACCAATGAGCCCACAGGTTGCACACTCAAACCACAGCACCTTGCCTTCTTAAAATGTCTCCAATTCTACTCCCCCGTTACACCATCAGCACTTGACATTACAAAGACAACAGGAAGCCAAGATCAGTGAACTTGAAGACATACCAGGGTACCAGGAGGGACACTTCAATATGAAATATAGACCTACATGAAAAGCAAAGGTAGAAAACTGGCAACAAATCAAAAGAGAAAGAAATATTCATGATTTTCGTGTTGGTCCAAGAGTTATTAGATATCTCTCTAAAGGCAGGCTTCATTGCTCAACAGATTCATAAGCTGAATTGATCAAAATCACTGACTTTGAGTTTTCATATCAGTATGAAATGGCACAGCACGGCTTAGAAGGAAATGTTTACAAAACATGTATGATAAACTGAAACCACCTACACAAAGAACTCTCAGAAACTCAACGCCGAGAAAACAATCCAATTAAAAAGCAGGCCATTGATACTGTTACCAAGGAAAACTTAGATAAGCCATCCAGCTTCATTTGTTCTTCATTGACTTCGAGACCGCAAATTCTAGAGGTCATGCAGCTGGATAATACATCATTAGTCTTCTCTGCCATTGCAGAAGATAACTCCTCTGATGTGTGAATTATGATGCTAACAGTTGCCTAGGTTACTTTTCAGGGAGAGAGCTGTGCTCAGAAATTATCATTCTTTGGCCACTGGAAAACATCTCCCCCGCAATACTTTTCTTCAGTTATTGGTCTTTATGTGGGATGTGCTTCCTGGCCTGGGTTTGGTAGCAATATGAATAAGCAGTTTACCAAAGAAGACACATACGTGGCAAATAAGGACAGGAAGAAAATGCTTGTTGCCGTAGTCACCAGTAAAATGCAAGAAAAGCTGCAGGGAGATGCTACTTCCTACCAGTTAATGAAAAATAGATTGGCTGTATCAAGTAAAAGTGGGGGACCTACAATCTTTGTTCGCTGCTGGTGGCAATGTAAGATGCTACAACAACTTTGGAAAGCATTCTTGCTGGTGGTTAAAAAACTTAAACCCACTGAGAATGCTCGGTGGGTAGTACTTACTGCTTAAGTAGAAGGACCTAAATCCAGATCCACAGCGCCCATTTAAAAGGCAGCTGTGGCAGCGGGTGCCTATCACCCTCATGCTGTGGGGGGCAGAAGCGGGGAGGGATACAGGAAGATCCCTCATGAGGGCTTTCTGGTAAGCCAGTCTAGCTGTAAGGGAAATGGGGAAATTCCTGATTCAGTGAGAGACCCTGTCCCCACAGGTAAGCTGGAAAATGGTTTGAGGAAGAGATTCCCTCTTCAGCTGCTGGCCTCCTCCTATGCACCCACACGTGTGCACACACATGGTTATGGCATTGCACCCAGATAAAAGTTCGACTGTACCTTTACATGACACCCAACCGTTCCATTGCTGTGTTCATTTCCTAGGTGACAAGGAGAAATACATCCATGCAAGGACAGTAAGGAGAGGTTCTGAGCACTCATTTTCTTAGAGTCAAATCCTTGGAACAACTCAAATGTCTATGTTGGGTACAACTCAGGAAAATACTGCTATTAAAAAAAGGAATAAATCTAAAAGTGATGAAAGAAGCCACATTGCTTAAGCCCATTTGTAGAAAATTCTTGAGAGTGCAACCAAATTCATGTTGGCAGAAAGTCTGTAACCATGGCAGCAGTGACCTGAATGGGTGGGGACTTGGGGAAATTATTTCCTATGAGGTAGTAATGATCCTATAGATATAGATATTTGTTAGGGCTGATATTGTATTCTTATTGTACAGGTCTCATGTCAATGAGATCTCAACAACATTTTCTTTCTTTCTTCCTTCCTTCCTTTCTTCCTTCCTTCCTCCCTCCCTTCCTTCCTTTCTTTCTTTTTAAAACAAGGCTTTCTCTGTCAATGACTCTTCAGCCAAGCCTATGCTGTGTTCTAGTGAGCAAAACCGAGCCCCCAGCCTCCACGAGAGAGAATTGGAGATCAAGAATGATGATGATATGAGCCTTCACTGAGCCCATCCTATGTGCTCTATGTGCTAGTTCCTTTAAAGTAAATCTTATACCCATACACATAGCTTGTCACAGAAGCGGGAAGCTAAAGTTCTGCAGTAAGCTATGATATCCTGACCCAGGCAGGTTGCCGTGGAACATGTGTCCTTGATCTAGCCATCACCACAGTCTGGGGCGTGAGGCTCCACAGTGCGCAGTCAGGTGACTACAGTACCAGGATGTCTGTGGGTCTGGAGGAATAAGGAGGGTAGAAGGGCTATGGTAGGAAGCCCTGCTAACACTGGGATTCCGGCAGTGTGAACCAGCGCCTACTGAACAGTGGCCGTGGATGTGTCGTCTTTGAACCATACCATTCTACTTGGTCACTCTCTGCATTTCTTTCGCTGCTCCTTTTCATTTTTCCTGCATGGATAGAGGTGGAAAGCTAGCATGTCTATCATGCTTGACAGTCATAGAGCAGAGTCAAGCCTGGGACCTTGAAGCAACCCCAACTTTCCTGGTGGTGTCTCTGAAGGTAGCAGGTGCAAGGGGAAAGCTGTGACTCTTGCTAATGACATCAGTTAACTTGCAGAAGCTAGACCTCCCCTGGTCTTAAGAAAGCTGTGTTCAGCCTTTGGAGAAGTCTGGCAGCTGCCCAAAGCCAAGCCCCAGTCCATGTTTTTCTCTTGGAAGATACACAAGTGATTAAGACACAGTAATCTGTCCCTCACGGCCCCAGTCTGATTTTGGGGTTAGTTTGCATCAAGCAGGGAGATTAGACCCATAATCGCAGTTGTCAAAGCGGACCAGCGCCTCCCCAGTTCCCAAGTCTTCTACCCTGAACACACAGCAGAGTGACAATCTAGACTAATTGGCAATTAGAGATGGTCACAAGGAGTGTGGGGTATTGTTGTAAAGCCCATGTAAACCTCTGATATTATGATAATTGTTTTCCAGGAAAAACTGGATTACAGAACGAGCCATAGAAACATGAAGGGCGTTCAGCGTTTGGTGGCTCAGGGGCCTCGCTAATCTTTAAGTCTCTGAAAGGAATATTGTTAATACTACATGACAGATAAATTATATCTCGAACCTCTAGAAATGCCTAGAGGGAAATAAAAAAAATGCTGTTAGCAGACAGACTTCTTATGATATTCCCAGGGCACTGCTCGGTTTCCAGAAAGCCAGCTATTGGCCTCAGTGAATCACATACGTCACCTTACCAGAAAGAGTTGCTGACAAATACTTCATTTAAATGCTATTGAGATAAAAGCATGGGGCGGCCAACAGTTAGAGGCAGAAAAGTAACAGATGTGTCCATCTCCAGGTTACCCCAACTGGAAAGTACTGCCGTCATGTCTCCCCACCACCTTTTTCTTCTTTTTAAAAAAATTCTTTGTTATTTTGCCAAGGGACTGGAAGACATATGTCACTTTTCCACCTTAACAGGGCATTTTCTAGTTTGTTTGGATTTATGTCATGAGCTTAATGAGATTTAAATGGAATTTTCGTATGTGAATAATACAGAGCCTCCATGCAAAAGCTCTCCTCGGCAGTGTGGCTGCTGTGCATTTGCATAAAGGTATTTAAATATGAAAGAAAGATCTTAAAGATCCTATAAATCACCAGGCCTGAGCTAGGCTGGAGCAATACAGGGAGCAGGTCAGCTCAGGTAAACAACCTGCTTTCCGGAAAAGGACCACATTCTCACCCTCCTATATATGGCTGCTATAGGGAAACAACCAAGGTGGGCTGGCCCTGGCAGGAGAAGAGAAACTACTGGTCAACCTCGCCAGCCATTGTGGAATGTTCCAGCTCTTGTCACCACATGAAATAGATGACTCTAGATTCCTGTTTGGGGCTGTAATGAGTAGACAGATTGGGGGTGGAGGGGAGAGTATCTGAAGAGGAAACAGGGTGAATTATGATCTGGCTGTGACAGAGATGTAGTTGTTGTTATCTCTTTAAATAACATACTGTGTCTATTTCTTAGACCCTGCCATAGGACAGGAGTATGGAGGTCACTCTAATGCTCCCCTCTCTGATCCTACCTCTTTCTGCCACCATCATGGGGCTTGGAGAGATTTTCTGAGGTGACTCTGAGTTGATGCACAGCTGTCCCTATCATGATTCTTAGGACCCTGAGATTTCCTGGCATTGTGCTGGCTTTGCAGACACTCCTGAGATGACGTTCCTTGCCCTGCGTCACCACACAGTTAACCCCAGGAATGAAAGGCAAACTGTGACCTAAGAGCACTAAGGGAATTTGGCCTTCCAAAGTCTACACTTTAAGCAAGATGGCTTAAGAATAAAGGGGCTTGCTACCAAGTCTGAGGATCTGAGTTTGATCCCCAGGGCCTCTACATGATAGAAGAAGGGACTGGACTCCCCAAAGTTGTCCTATGACCTCCAGATGCACATGATAGCAAGCTCAGGCTTGTACTCACAATCACACGCACACAGCCACACACACATACACCACACACACACACACACACATACACCACACACACACACACACACATTCCTGTAATGATAGTTTTTTTAAAAAAATCCATTTTTATCTCTTTTCTGTCCCATGATGCCTCTCATCCTTTCCTGAAGTACTGAGCTTGGAGTGTCTAAGCTGACCAGATGAGGGTAAACCTCAGCTAATCTCTGAAAATGTTAGTCTCTCGTGCAGCTGAGTCTGTTCAGAGGGCAATGTGGCACCAGGATAGCTGGGTTTAATTTGTGCCCTCCCAAAGTTCTTAGATAAATGAAAGGCTGTAATCTTGATCTCCACCTTTAAGGAGTTCAGTGTGGTCCTCAGGGAGCAACATGAGGTCTGCCTGCCTGGGAAGTTAAAAGGAAGGAGCCTATTAGCCATGGTCATAGCTTACCAAGTATCCCAGTGGCCTTTGCTGGAGTGCAGCTCACCCTCTGGAATTCTGGGAGGAATGGAGGAGTGCCATATCCCAGACTGCCAGCTGGGTACCCCAGGTCACAACAAATTAGAAGGAAAGGAGTCTGCACACACATGAGATAAAACTGGGTCAAGACCACAAGGGAACTATCCATCCCGAGACGGTATCTTCATATCAGCTCAATATTTGGTCTATCGCATGCATGGGTGGATTAATTTTATTTTTAAATTTTTGTCACTGGTATGACTTTTGAACCTGAAGCAAGTACTTTATGCAGCCGTAGTCCTGGCCCTTTGTCTTTCACATCTCAAGACTTCAGCTCAGGAAACTGAGGCACACACCACAGCAAGAGCTGCTCTTTGTGTGGGGTGGTGATTAATGGGAGCTGGTTTGTTTTCAGCTGGTCTTCTTCCTATTTCATCAAACCAAACCCTATGAGGTCCTTCCCCCTGCCCCTCCTCTCTCCTTTTGATTAAAGAAAACATTTCCAGGAGTCTGGAGAAAGTTTCTTAGCAAGCTGAAGGCCTGGAGCAATGGTTAAGGAGGGGGTAAGGCGAGGTGAGAGAGAGCTGGGAGGGGGAGGCGCAGAGCCTGCAGCCTGCAGTGCGGCTTTTACAGAGTGGTCCCGGCAGGGCTGACTTTCTCTGTAGCTACAGGTTATCCCTTCCGTTCAGAGTTAGGTCAAGCAGGGTCTTTAAATGGCTGCTTCTTCAGATTTATAACTGTCTTAATTTAACACCGAGGGCTCAGAGGAACACTTTCATTTAACTTCAATAGAGTATAGCTTTATTAAAGTCAAATAAGAAATGGGGGCGGGAGATGACACCTGGTGAATATATGCCAATGGAAATGCTTATTTGAGAAATGACCAGATATTACATGTCTTTCATTTTAATTTATTTCCTAAGCATTGAATGAAATTTTAGGCCCACCTGAGGAGCAAAATAAGATTAGCCTGCCGAACAATAGGCAACCAGGTTAAAAAAAAAAAAAAAAGACAGCAAAATTTGCAGAGATAAAAGTTTAATTATGTCCTAGTTGCTCGCTGAGATTTGGAAATCAATGCGGTTATTTCAATATAATTCATGGTGGGCTATCAAATGACACAGGGGATCTTTGTACCCCTTCTGTTAAAATATAGCCACCATAAAATAATTAACAATAATGGAGTTGACATTAGATTAATGTAGCTAACCTCAGGTTGGTAGTGGAATTGCTTTTTGAATGAAACAGAAAAAAAAAAATTAAGAGCCGACCTCTGTGAGGAGGAGAGAGAAGCAACGTGCCTGGAACACTGAAGACCCTGCCTCCTTTGTCCCCTGGAGAAGAAAATGCCCTAGAACCTACTTAATGGGTTGTTTTAGAAAGGATTTCTGAAAGATATCTCAAAAGAAAAAAAAAAAACTCTAAGAGACTGATCGCTTTAGAAGTAAATATACATATTACATACTTTAGAGTAGACCTAAGTGTTCAGTGCTGTATCGCCAAAGCTGATTGCTGTGCTTCTCTATTTTAAGGGACTATGGATAAGATGGGAGAGTGAGAAGGAGGCAAATATGCATCCCACGGGGGTTACCAGGGGCCATCTCCCTGAGCCTCAGGATTTTCAGGGGTACAGGTGTGGGGTAGCGACAGCGTTGTATCAGTTGCTGTTCTCATTGTCGTTGTGATACAATCACCTGAACAAAGAACACAGAACAGGGGCCGTTTGGGTTTTATTTTGCTCACAGGTTCGAAGGGCCCCGGCAGAGGGTGGCAGGGAAGGCGGTGGAGTTGAAACCGCTCCTTTGATGGTGGTGGGAACTTTCATGAGGCTTCTTCCCATCTCGGTAGACCACAAAGCAGGGCCTGGGCTGTAAGGCTCAAGGCTCTCCTCTTGTGGCCTGTGTCCATCATTTAAGCCTTTCGTCTCAAAGGGTCCACAGCTCCCCTCCCTGCAACCCTGCCAGCAGCTGGAGACCACGTGTTCAAGGACACAAACCTATTGGAGAACATTTACATTTAAGCTTAGGGCCTTAGGGCGGGGCGGGGTTGCAGGGTTTATATTCCATCCATGACACCAATTGAGATTCAGATGACATTGTAAGTGACTCAGATGACCCAAGCTTCCTGGCAGACGTCCTGCAGTGACAGGTCTGAGAAGGAGTGTGCTATCACAAAGGGCAGAGACGCTTTGTTGGGACCTCCCTGTCTGTGCTTGGGGCGGTTCCTCATTGTGGTGGGACTCAGTGGGTTTCCAGAGGGCCATCTGACCCGTATTGAATTTTTTAACATTCTCTGTTTTTTTTTCTCACTGTTCCCTAACTCCTCATCGAACTTCCCCCACCTCTCTGCCAGTTGCAGGTTCTCCTTTTTAATCTTATTTTTAAATGTAGTTTACCTTCTCCTTCTTGTTTGTTCAATAGTTTTAAATTAAAGTATAAATATACTGCCTTTTCTTTCCTCCTTCTAGTTCCTCCAAAGTCCTTCCATTTTCCATCCCCTCTCTCAATTTGCCACACATGCAAACACAGCGCATATATGTATGCATGCGTATGTATACATATACTTAGATATGCATATATACATGATAGATACACAAGTACGCAAGTACACCCAGCTGAGTCTATTTTTGTTGTTTTGTGTAGATGGTTTCAGGGCTGACAAGAATGTAAGTTATTTTCTGCCAGTCTTCTATCTGGCTTGTGATTCCACATTTTGTTCTCAGAACCTTATGAAATTAGATTCCTCCATAGCTGTTCTGGAAGCAGCTGCTTTAGCCTCCATGCCCGACCGAGGAAGTCTCTGGGGATGTAAACACCACAGTGGATCTCGGTAGAAATTCCTCAGTCTGGATTTCTCGGCTCAGAACTCCTTTGGGCTTTAGATTTTGATGAATGTTCGGATCTGCTGTTTTGTAATGTGGCGTTACTAACTTGGTTAGAAGTCATTTGATCAGTAAGAGGGGACCATCGTGATAGACAAAATCAAAAAGAGTGAAAGCAAGCCTGGGGATGCACTCAGCTGCTGCACGAGACACCTGTGACTTGTTGGTCCTTAACTGACACTTATTTTGTGTTAATTTATTGTGAATCATTTCCAGTATCAATCACTTTGCTAGGTAATGGGATGTATTTGTGAGAAAAAAATCAAAACTATAATCTCTTCCCTAAAGAGCATTGTGTCTCCCTTCCTCCCTCTTTTCCCCTCTCCCTTCTTCCTTCTTTCTTTCCTTCCTTATTTAGAGGTGTGTGTGTGTGTGTGTGTGTGTGTGTGTGCGCGTGCACGCCGGTGTACATGTGCTCGTATATGTATGTAAAATTATGAGGGCTTGGGGAATAGAACTCAGGTCATCAGGCGTGGTGGCAAGTGCCTTTACTCTCTGAGCCATCTCACTGATCTGAAGTTAGATTTTGATCAAAGATTCACATAAATGAACATAACATAGCAATTCTCTCCACATCTATTAAAAATATGTAATAGAGGAATGATCTGGACATGAACTTTAAACTTCCTAGAGAAGACATACATAATCCAGAGGGGAAGGCTTTACAGAAAGGAAGGAAGGCAAAGGAACTGGAGAAGGAGAAAAATGTAAGACAGAAGGCAGACATGGCAGAGGAAGTGTGGGATGCTAGAGCCCACAGGGCCTCCTCAATGGGCCAGAGGTTTGTGTTTGGTTCTCAATCACTGATATAGTTTAAACGTTTGTAAATGGTGTGTGTGTGGGGGGGGGGGTCAGGTTTGCACTTGAAAAAGAACCCTTTGATTGACATGTGAACAGAAGGCCTGGTTGATCCTGGATCTCCTCGGAATTGTCCTCACAGTTGCCTGTTGGTTAGAGTCTGACTGGGGCAGAAGTGCAGTGAGTTGGTGCTGGCAACACTCAGGAACCAAGTCGGTAAGACACAACAGGAGGAAGGGTCACGCCAGGGATTTCTTTGACCAGGTTTAGGAAAGCCCATCTCCCTATGTGGTTACTTTCTGTCCTTTCCCAATCAGATAATTCACTTATGGATTTCTGCATACTTACGAGAATACATGGATGAGGTTGAGAGACTTCATTACTAACCAGAAGCGTCCCTGCCCTCCTGTGTTGGCTGCTGGAAAGCAGGGTCTCTCCAGAATGGTACCACCCTCTCAGTTCTCTGTCATTCTTTACATGCCTGTTTCAAAGTGCTTCTGAAGGTGCCATAGAGACGACTGCACATCATAGTGGTGGGTACTGTGGAAGCTTGGGTCTAACCAAGTTTCTTACATTGTTTGCATTTACAGGTTCCTGTCTACTAAAATCTGAGCTTTTGTTCCAAGGTACTGGAACTGCCCTATGATCTAAGAGGTGTGGGTTATTTCATTTTTTCCCTTTGTTCAAGTGACATTGATTTCTAGTGTCCCAGTGACTGGAAAGATTGTATGCACCATAACTTGAGTGTGGCAGAGTGGGGAGTCAGTTATAGGTGCCATCTGAACCCCCCCTGAACAGTGGGAGGATTTAGCCTCCTGCTGAGTAGTTCTGGAATGCGGAGTGGGGAGAATGTGGTCTCTCTAGCAGCAACTTCAGAACCTCATTCCTTGGACTGTCTAGCAAGCCATCCTTGATAACCAAACAGAAGGAAGCCACCAATGGGGGAAATATACAGAAAAGCAGGTTGTTTTCTTAAGCTGCTTGCTCCCCCAGTGGGGGCTCCCCACATCGATACTGGTGTTTTGATCTGGCTATTTTCCATATATTTTTGAAGTTCTTCATTTCCTAGCATAAAAAATTCATCCCCAGATTTATCTCTTGGAAACAGAATGATGTTTGTTTATTACCTTTCTTCTGATCCCTATTTTATTTATATACGTATGCAGTTACTTGTTTATTATTCTGCTTTAGGAAACATCTTAATTTTGAAAAAGGCATCTCTTCCACTGAGGTTTGATCTCTGTGTTCTCATTGAGACAGAGTTTTTTTTCTGATAAATGATGCTTCACTCTTTGATCTCCCTGTCTACCCTATGAATAGTTCTCAGATAAACCCTGTGTGCCAAGACTTTAGTCATTCTAAACCGTAGGTGAGACCAAAGATTCTGATTTTATTTAACATTCTTAGTAGCTCTCTCTGTGTCTTTTGTTTGTTTTTCAAGACAGAGTTTCTCTGTGTAGCTTTGGAGCCTGTCCTAGCACTTGCTCAGTAGACCAGGCTGGCCTTGAACTCACAGAGATCTGCTTGCCTCTGCCTCCCAAGTACTGGGATTAAAGTTGTGCGCCACCACCACCCAGTGTAGCTGTTTCTTAAGGCATCTTTGCATTATTCTTTGAGACATACTGCTTTTGTTCAAAGAGACATACCTTAAATAAGAAAATCTCATATATACACATATAAATACAGATACACACATACAGACATATGCATATATGTGCATTTATCAAGTCCATGTCCATTTGAAAAGTCCCAAAATAATGCATCATTGGAGTAATGTGTTAATCACAGGTATTGGTTCCCTTTTCAGCATGTCACTGCATGTATGATATTCTAAGTTGAGATGTCATGCTCAACAGTTTAATTATCTTTACTGATTTATTTTTCATTTGTGTGTGGTGTGCATGCATGTGTGTACATGTGTTCACATGGTTGCAGACTCACATGTGAATGCATGAATGTATCCAGGTATATGAATATGTCTGGAGGCTGGAGGTCAATCTTGGGAGTCTTCCTCTTTTGCTCTCCTTCATACGTGTGTGTGTATGTGTGCGCGCATGTATATATATATAGGTACAAATATAGGTAGGGTCTTTCAGTTGAACTAGGGCTGTTGTGTTAACTAGTCTAGCTAGCTAGCTTTCTCGAGGGACCCTTGTCTCTGTCCCCCTGTGCACTGGGATTACAAGTGGGCACCTAATTTGATTTTACAGGGATGCTAAGGATCCAGATGACAGTGATTACACTCATAGGACAAGTGCTCTGTGGGTTGCGCCATCTCCAGTCCCCTGAAATGACATTCTTTATTTGCAAGTTCTGCTCGTGGGAGAGCTTCCTCTCTGCCTCTGGGTCCCCCATTGTGAGACAAAGCCATAAATCTCCATATTTGCTTAATAAGATAAAAACTGGAGAACATTAAACCCTGAATTGAGTCTTCGTATTGCTCAGCCCCTTACTAATTTTTGGGTCATAAGCAACATAAAGGCTCCATCGTTATCTTTTTTTATTTGAGAGCTCTGTCATGGAGCTGTCACATCCCAGCCATGCATTTTGTCAAACTGTTTTTAAGGATATTTTAACAAGATGAATGTCTATCGGCATATTTACTCTCTGTAAATGTGTGTGTGTGTGTGTGTGTGTGTGTGTGTGTGTGTGTGTGTGTGTGTATGTATTCGAGTGTGTAATATTCTAAGTCAGTTGTTTCTAACGCTGTGACCCTTTAACAGTTTCACATGTTGCGGTGACCCCCAACTGTAGAATTATTTTTGATGCTACTTCATAACTGTAATTTTGCTACTGTTATGAATCCTAATGTAAATATCTGATAATCAGGTGGCTGATATGTGACCCTGTGAAATGCTCCCACGACCCCCACAGGTTGAGCGCTGCAGAATCTAAGACATCATTCGGTATGAAGTTTTGTTCTCCTGACTACTATGATGCCATCATTATCAGTTTTATGCAATGATAAATAGCATGAAAGAGTCAAGACAACCATCCTTTCCTTGCCATGTGCTAGTAGTCTTTGCTTTTGGGAGGGACCTGGAAGTCTCTGATGAGACAAATGAAGGCAGCATTTGCAGCAGGTCGTGAGCACTGTCTATATTCTGGCTGTTGTCACCTGTGAGAGTTGTTTCCAGGTGCATCTTGAAGCAGCAATTACCACTGCCCCGTAGGAGCTGTAATTGGTTACCACAGCATCCATCTCTGTGTCCCGTGAGCCACTTGAACTCCCAGGCTTTGTCCCCCCCCCCCCCCACACACACACAGTTTGCTTTCTATAGGGACTTACAAAGGACGGAGGTTCTGAAATGATTTTCTAATACTGAACCTCACTGGTCAGGTGCCATTGCTCCCAGAAGGCCTCAAGTGCGGGGGCTGAGGCCTCAGGTGTGCTACAGGTGAGTTCCTGGGCTAGTTAACTAGAAGAATCTCTGCTCAGCTTCTCTAGATTTAAACTCCTGAGAAAACTGAGGTTTCGAATGTTTATATAGAATCTGAGCAGAGGAACCCTAGCCTAAATGACTCATGGATTTTTCCCTTTTACTGGGCTAGGAGGAACGCTACACACTCAACCATGAGACCTTGCTGGTGCTACAAGGGGCTTAGTCACTCCCCTCAGTCTGGAAGTTATTCTCTAAGAGTTTGCTCAGAACATTGTGGCTCCCTCTAATCCAGAGCTTCTCAAGCTGTGGTCGCGACCTGTTTGGGAGATTGGAAAGCTCTTCCATAGGAATCATAGCAGATATCCTGACTGTCAGGTATTTAAATTATGATTCACAGCATTAGCAAAATTACTGTCAGGAAGTAGCAACAAAATTGATTTTAAGGTTGCAGGGGGGCTGACCACAACTTGAAGAACCATATATTATATTATAAAGGTCACTGGGCCCCTGGGAATACTGAAGGCAGAGCTGGTGTTGGCCATCCATGAGCTGCTTTCTGGCCATGTCTGGAAGAATAATTCTGCCGGTGGGAGCCTATCACGGAGGCCCAGCCTATGTCCAAGAGAGAATAGGAGTTATATTCCTTGTGTGCTCCTCCAGAGCTGGTAAAGTTGGCAGCTTTACTCCATCTCTAAGGAGAATCAGGCAAATATTTTCAGAATAAAGAAATTATGAACCTGTTTCCTATTTTAACAGGAAACAAATTTAGCTTGAAGTGAGGAAGTTTGGGTTTTATTTGAAAGAAAGGTTTTGGGGATTAATGCAATTGAGTTCCAACTCTTGTTTTTGTATTTACTCCAATGTAATGTTGGGTAAGTCTATAAAATGGGGGAAAAAGCTACCGATATTTCCTTAACAGAATCAGCATGGACGTTAAATGAGTAAATGCTCAGAAACTGCTTGTTTGCTCCCAGTGTACATTAACAACTATTGCTGTTATTATTATTAAAGATCCTTCACTAAGTGATTTAGCAGAGATCTATAAATCATTATCTCCCAGCCTGATTATATAGCAAGGTCATTGGAGATAACCATGGGGGTACAGTGATAAGTGCAAAGTGTTGAACCCCAACTTTTTATATACACAAAACCATGCATGCTGAAGTGCTGCACAGGCAGGGAAGGAACCTGAGAGATCCCTTACATGAGGTGGCCGTGGAGAGCTCAGTGGCTTGAAGAAAAGGGTGGTTGGAGGAAGACACCCCCCCAATGTAAGTCTACAGTGAGTCGGAGGGCAGAAAATAGGAGGAACTCAGAGACTCTCCTAGCAGAAAACGTGTCTAGTGTCCAGATCCAAACCATGCAAAAATAAAAGGTAAACTCAATGGCTACTATGAGATACCTGGAGGAGAAGACCTGGTCACTCGTCGTGTTGGTTTCTTGGGCCCTGTAAGGAGTTCTCGTCCTCTTTCCAGCCCTGTCTGGTGAGCCAACCTTACTTAATCTGATTTCATCTGCCTACAAGGTTGTAGATGGAAAGAATTTATAGATTTAGCATTCTAAAACAAAGCAACACGTTTTGTTTGTTTCTTCTTGTTTTTTTTTTTTTCTTTTGAATAAGCATGGGAAGATGTATCAACAAAAACAACAGCAGCAAAACCAAGTCAGCACCGGCTTTACAATGCCCACTCTGTTCATCTTCCAAGTGTTTTTTGAGGAATATATACATTAAAATTTGAAATTATTTTGATTTAAGAAACAAAGTAAGAAGACCATAACATTTCAATATCAAATGGTAAAACCACAATTATGTAGTTGCTTGGATGAACATATCTGCAGACTTAGGTGAAGACTGGTTATATCTTTGGCTTGAGTGTTGTCATATAGACTCCTATACGCACCCGTGGGCTCAGTTCAATGTTAGGCCCTAAGCATGTACCATACACATACCATGTAACTTTCTTACTTATACATGTTTTGGGGCGTATCAGTGGTTGGAATTCTATTTTGCTAATTACTTGAAATGCTCTTTCTGAAAGGAATGCATGTCTCAAACATGGAGATGAAGTTGTCTTCCAAGCTTAATTCTGAGAATTATGCCTACCAATCAGGATCCTTCAATGCGGAGTGGGGGAACTGTTTAGCATTCAGCTTGTGAGCAGGTTTAATCCTTGCTCTGCTCGCCCTTGCTTTGGGTGCAGCTCACTTGTCTCTCACCTGCTCTTCCTCCTCTTCTTTCACTCTCCTCCTCATTGTTATCACCATCACGATTATCACGTCTTGAACATTTCACAAGCTTCCTTCTTCCCTTTATGTGTAAGGTTCCTTCAAAATTCATTCACACGGCCCCACATAGGATACCCGTATCTGTCTCACCCCCATGAAGCTCAGGGAGCGCTGGGGAAGGAGGGAGAGAGGCAGCAAGTGTGAGAGCTAGAGGATGTGGAAGAGTGTTGTGGGCAGTGTGAGACAAGGAGGTGTGGAAGAGTGTTGTGGGCAGCCCTCTTCGAGGCAAGGCACACTCATCACACTCTTGAACTCACAGCTGTTGGGGTGACCCATGCAAGATCAGCCAGCAAAATCAGTCAACATGCCAGCAGAGCTAAATGAGACTCAGTGGGTTCTTTGCAAAACCAGGAGATGGCGTGAAGGGGGGAGAAGTCTGGGGAGTTCCTAGGGGGAGGTTTTGGGGGAAGGATTGAGAGTGCATATGATCAGGATACATTCTTTACATAGTGGTCAGATATATTCTATTAATTTTTTTTAGTCATGGTTCTGCAACAGCTGCTCAGGCCACTGTCTTCCCCCTTGCAGTACTAGGATTGGTATGGCCATTGTTTCAGTATTGGGGACAATTCCCCAGCACCTCTGACTATGGCTGGATTAGCTTTTTCTTTCTGCTTTGACCCATGCTACACAATCAGACTGGAATGGAAGCCCTATCAGTCTCCGCATGCATTGACATGGGGAGAATAGTCAACAGCAAAGTCAGGACTTCCTTACTTTGTCCTCTGACTGCTGGCTTTCATAAATTTAAAAACATATTGCCACCTTAAGAAGGAAATGTGTGCATTAGCCAAATAAAGATCCATCTATAAGGAACCGTATTTTCAATTATTGAAAACTTGAAAATTAAAAAAAATTCACGCACACTGAAATTAGGAATGTTCGCTTCTTCTTTCACGATGAGCATGGTGTATTCACGCGCTATACTGTGGGTGAGTCCAGCATTCTCAGGCCCCTCTCTAATTACCAGCTGGTGGAAGCCAGTGGAAAGCACAGGCATCCGTGTATAAAATAACCGTGGGATGGCGTGGGTGTGGAGCTGTTTGAAGCACGGAGTTTAATCTCGACCAGCCAGGAGCAAGCCTTGAGATCCTCTCACTGAGGAAAGTGAACACAAGCACGCTTGCCTTTTGAGGCACCAAATAAAAGAAACCTATAAAATTTGTGTGGCACAGTGTCCCAGAAATCAATTATGTAATTTTGTACAATCATATCAGGTAGAGTATCAGCCCATTAGTGAAACTCGGAGCTTTCAAACCTAATGGAGACTATTTGACATTCCTAGGCGAGCTGCCAAAGGCCCCTTTCCAATTGCCAACATGACAATTATTGACACAGACACGTGCAGCAGGGAAGGGTTTTCAAGAAAATAATGTCAATAATTTTCTACTGTGTTTTAAGTTAAAAATCAGTAGAAGGCGAGTGGCTAGAATCCTTGTGGAATCCATATCTACGAATCCCTTGAGACTTGGAAAAGAAATCTGCACTGTGTGGAATAGCAAGGAGCAGAATGGGGAATAGGGCTCCACATGAAATCCAATTAGCTTGGGAATGAAGAGTTGGCTGTGTTTTAGAAATAGCCGGAATGTCACCAACCTACGGATTAAGCCCTCAGGGCTCTCCTTGCCCAATCCACTCTGCATCTTACCACCAGGCTGATCTGTGCAACTTGCATTTTTTCCACTCCTTCAGCCTTGTAACCCACGGTAGCTGCTTTCAATTAGCGCCTCAGCCGCCATTTTTGGGTTTGGGTCTATTGTTTCCTTATCCAGGCCTTCTTTTTCACTGCTCCCTGAGAGTTCTCATATGGGCCATGCTTCTATCTGGATTCCCTTCCTGTGGCTTCATCCTGAAATGTCTTCTTCATTTACTAACCCAATTCTGCCTGTTCTCTGAAGACTGACTTGAACCCAGTTGTCCAATATAATTCATAGCAGTTCTTATTTCCTGGGGGTCCAGTAATGCCAAGGACTATATGACAGGAAGTAATTTATATGTTGAAGTATGTATTTGATGCTTCTATGTTTCTCTGATATATGCATAGGTAAATCGAGGCATGCCACAAACAAGAAGTTGTTTTCTGCCCACAGATGGAAAATATGCTTCTTATTGTACAATTTAATGACTTTTTATTAAAAAATTTAAAATGACATGTCTTAGTTTTGTGTATGTGCACACACCACAGTGTGCCTCTGGAGGTCAGAGGACAGTTTGGGAAATCAGTTCTCCCTTTATACTATGTGGATCCCAGGAACAGGATTCCTCAGGTTTGGGTCCGAGTGCCTTTACCCCTGAACCCGTTTACTGGCTCCTTAATTTAGAGAAAAACAGAATAAATCTACATGGAAAGTATTACTGTTGTATATTACAGGTAAGGAATCCGATGACAACCAGGATTGAGATTCTGTTGTAAATTCATTTAGATTACTAAATACAGATGTAGGTTATGAGCCTCTGACTCTAGAACCGTAGGAAAGTCATGTTTTTTCCAGTTCTGTCATCCAGTGCTCTCTCTTTCTGTGAGGTCTCCTGATACTTAAATCCCACAAGCAATGAAGCATTAAGAAAGCAGGTAAAATTGGGCTACACTGCCCACATGCCTGGCCTCTGCTGCCCTCTTCATACCTGAGGTCTCAACTAGCTCTCCCAAGCACACTAAGACGCATTGTTGAAGTTTCGGTTAAGAAATTGAAGTGCAAAGATGTTAGTGCTTTGCCCAAAGCTACTTGGCTGGTAAATAATACCCAGGTCTTTCTGCTTCCAGGTCTGGTCTCAGCTGCCTTTTTTCAAGTGACATCCCCCCCCACCTTTTATTGAGACGGGGTCTCTCACTGGCCAGAGACTTGACAATTAGCTTGTGCTGGAGATCTTTGTCTACCCATGATTGGAACTACAAACAAATGCTGGCATACCCCACAGTTTTTAAATGCATTCTTGGGTATTGAACTTAACTCTTCATGCTTGCAAGGCGAATACTTTATCATTTGAACTAGCAACTGAGCCCCTGCATTCTTTAGCCTACTGTCTGTCATCTTGGTTTCCCGTTGCTTACCCATCTTTTTACCTCCATAGGAGACTCTTCAAGGCTGGTGCAGCCATCTTCTTATTCAATCTTGACATTAGTCATGTATCATGCAATTAGAGCCTTTTGTCATATGATTCTGCTCCCCAGGCTGGTCCTGGCTATCTGGGGTTGACCTACACTGACTACAGTGCCTCTGTAGTGACCTGAACTCAAGAAGTGCTCAGGTTTCTTCAGTATAATCATAGGCTCCAAACACCTGACTCTCTTTCTCTCTCTCTCTCTCTCCCTCTCCCTCCCTCCCTCTCTCTCTCTCTCTCTCTCTCTCTCTCTCTCTCTCTCTCTCTCTCTCTCTCTCTGTGTGTGTGTGTGTGCATGTGTGTGTGTGTATGTGTGTGGTTATGGAGGCATGGGCAAAAGAGTAGAGAGTGATGGGTTAAAAAGATTCTCAGGTGATGGTGGCACACACCTTTAATCCCAGCATTCGGGAGGCAGAGACAGAGGTGGATCTCTATGAGTTTGAGGCCAGCCTGGTCCATAAGAGCTAGTTCCAAGACAACCAGGGCTGTTGCACAGAGAAACCCTGTCTGAAAACACCAAAATAATAATAATAGTAGTAATAATAATAACAATAATAATAATTCCTGTCTATGTTTTAGAAAGAAAGAATGGGTAAACACCAAAAATCATCTACAGCCACAGCTCTGGCAGATACAATGAGATGAGTCAACCCATCTTCCTGGTCAACTTAGTGATGAGCAGTGCTTCGAGCAGCCAGGGCCAAGTACTTCTCTATACAATGTTATTGTTTTCTTATGCCTTCCTTAAGAAGAAATCAGATGAGGTTCTGTTTATGATGTAAAGCTTTGCCAGGGTGTATGGTGGGAGCACTGCCCAGACACAGCCCTTGAAGGACTCAGTCTTCTGATGCTGTTTACTATTTAAACCAGCAGCAAGGGGTTAACAGATCCGGCACGTGGTGAGGTCTCCCTTCCCAGTGTGTAGACACCTTCATGTAAACCCACAAAGCCATAAGAAAGATCTGTCTCTTTGTGTTTCTTCCTAAGAGACACCGATTTCTCACGGATGGCTTCAAAGGCTTCCCTGCAAATGCCACTATATGGGGGTTTGGATTTCAGCGTGTGGGTTCTGCCTATAAAAGGGAATAAGAAAGGGAAGGCAGAGGTGAAGCTAATGTGGTGGGGTTGAGAATAGAACATTTGTATCATTTAACCTTGGACAGTGTGTGCAACAAACCACCTCCCCTCCCTGTTTTTCCAGACTTAGAGCTTGAAGGTAAATCCTTGTTTCAAACATTGAGAGGATGGTGTGTGTGTGTGTGTGTGTGTGTGTGTGTGTTGTGGAGAGAGAGAGAGAGAGAGAGAGAGAGAGAGAGAGAGAGAGAGAGAGAGAGAGAGAGAGAGAGCGCATCTGTGCATGTGTGTGTGTGGTCTGGTCATGGTGCAAGTCCTTGTTGAGTGTTGTGTCCTTTTGACTGACAACCCAACACTAGTCCTCTAGGTCATAAGCTCTCTCTGGTGCTGTTGCTAGAAATCACAACAGCAAAGGGCAGACCTTAGTTTGTTGTGATCTGTTACTGACATTCATCTATGGCATTTACTATAGTAATAGTAATATAGAATATTCAGGTCAGGCTCACCATTTCTTGCACACAGTAGGTCCTGGCAGATTCTGTAGAGATGGAGCATGAGGTGGCACCAGAAATTTAATTCTCCCACCTTCAGGAGAGTCAGCAAACCTGACCAGAACCCAAGGATGTGAGATCTTAATTATCTCAGCTCTAAGTTGTCTGACTCACACTGTTTCAAAGGTTCCGGCGTGGGGCCTAAACTGATAACAAATTCTTTCCATTAAGGAATAGCTGTCTCCAGTGAGCCTGGCTTCTGAAGCAATTCGGAGTGTAGACACTGGCAGAGTGATCGGAGTGCCCATTAAATGATTGCAGCCAGGCTGGACCACCCAAATGCCCCGTGCTAGGAGCAGAATGTGGGACAGCCATCACCCGGTCGGGAACTAGAGAGGATGGTAGGTATTTCCTGATGTATGCCTCAGCCCGTCCACTGCAGGATTCAGGAGCCCAGTTTTCTGTGTGAATCTGTGAATTTCTGTGTTAGTGAAACCCCAGCCAGAAACCCCTAACAGAAGCACCAGGGAATGGTCACTGCGGAGAACAGGCACAGCTGCCGATTCAACAGTAACGAAAACGCCCTGGCCTCGTGGATATGTAAAAGTGAGCTGGCTGCGACTCTCTGGGACACTTGCATTTTTTCCATGTATTTGGCGACACGTGCCTATTCAGTTTTGTCTGCATAGCAGAGTTGGGACAGACGGGCTATTAGGAGCCGACTCCAGGAAAAAGCGACGATGGGGCGAAAGAGCCAACCATGCCCCCTCTCAAGATCTTTCAGGGTGCTGTTCTTCCTGATTTTTGTCCACAGTACATTTTCAAGGTTGCACATCTATGTCCACGTTTTTCTTTCTCTTTTTGTCTGGGAGCGAGGCAGGCAGTCTTCCTACTGTCCCGCTGCTACCTGGTCACTCACGTTTTCTTTTGGCGCAGGAGCAGGGTGTCGGATCTGTTATGCAGCCGAGGCTTTGCTGAGGACCTTTGGAATTCAGTACATTTCCACCCTCAGAAAACCGCAGACAGCCTCGAACCGCGAGCTCCGCGGATTGGATTGTGGTTGTTTTTATTTTTTATTTTTGTGCTCGCTGGGGGAAAGTGCACCTTCAAGGTTGTATCCACAGCAAAGGATTGTCGCTCCGGACTTTTATCCACTTCCGAAGCACTGCGTCCCTTTCAGCCATCATCAAAGGCACAAGCCTTCATTCAGAATCTTTCATCACTTTAAATAGTCCTCCTGCCTTTGTTGAAGTTTTCTGCCTTTAGAGAGATGAGGTCAAACCTGTTCTGACAGTGGAAATAAAATGGTGGTGTGTGTGTGTGGGGGGGGGAGCTTCCTGCACCCTTCATGCTAGGAAGCCAAGGCATGGCCAACATCTTCCTTTATTTTAGAGAGAGCCGCTGTTTGGCTACCGTGATCTCTTAAGACACATCTAAAAAAAATATACGCTTTTATAAAAAAATAGAAAACGTTAAGAAAAAGGTCTGTGCTAATATATATATTTCAACAAGTTTTTAGAGAGAAAAATGATCTTTAAACTGTCAGTGAGAGCCAGCCGGGTTCTATTATTCCTGTGTAACAGCAGGGTACGGCAGAGCTTAAGATTTAAGGCAATTTTGACACCTGAAAGCAGAACTGTGCAGCTTTTAAACCCAAAGAGGATTCGGCCTGCACACTTATTACTTTCCTCATCTTCAAAAGGACAATGTCTGGTTTTTAATCTTTGGCTTTGCAGGAAAGCCATGGGACGTTATTGACTTTATGAGCACTTCAAGCATACAATCAAGCAGCAGAGGGACAGTGGCGGCAACTCAGGGGCTGTGAGTTCAAATTTGCGTCTCTTTGTGGCATCCCCCTCCCTGCTCAGAGGGAATGGGAAAGGGCAGAACAAGCAGGAAAAGGCTGCCTTGCCTTTAGATGGGGGTCTTTGCAACGAGTTCCCAAGACCCTGAAGCTGCTAGGTGAGGGGAAGAACCTTCCTTTCAGGTCCTGTTGTTATTTTTGAATCTGACAGCTCCCTGGGTTCTGTTGGATGGCATGCTCTGCCTCCCTGTAGCCCCTGCAAGCTAAAATAATGAACAAGCAATTAAATCTCATGCTTGAGGGCCTGTGCTGATTGCTTGCAGGAGAGGCAGGCCTGCCTTGCTCACTTCCCCACCCAGATTCTGTCTCCCTCCCTGGGAAGAAAAAAAGCATCAGCTGTTGGCCTGGGTTGGTCAGCTGCAGAGGAGCTTGGCTTTTAAGAAAGGGACCCAGCAGCAGATAGAAGTGTCTTTGGAATGGATGGGGAAGAGTGTTTGTATTTCTCTGAGTACTCTCTGCCTCTCTCTCTCTCTCTCTCTCTCTCTCTCTCTCTCTCTCTCTCTCTCTCTTCCTCCCTCCTCCCCTCCCTCCCTCCCTCTCCCCTTCTCCTTCTCTCTTTCTTTCCTGTGTGTATGGGTTGTGTGTGTTGTATGTGGAGTGTGTGTGTGTGTGTGTGTGTGTGTGTGTGTGAACTTCAGCTGTTGCTCCTTGGCAGCTGTCTACCTTGTTTTTTGAGACAAGGTCTCTTCCTGGGATGCAAAACTCCCCAACACTCTAGTGCTGGAATTCCCAGCATGCATCACGACACTGGCTTCTTTGGTGGGTTCTGGAGGTGGAACTGAGATCCTCATTCTTACAAGGCAAATGTTTCCTGACAGCTATCTCTCCACTGTTCTTCTGAAAGATTTCTTTGAAAAACACAGTAGATTTTAACGTTCATTTCAAATAATATCCTCTAATAAATCCACATTTGCTGTGACTTTGGTTGGTTTGGGTTTAGACTGGTCTTCGCTCAGCTGGTGGAGACAAGGCTGTTGTATTTTTAAGTTTCCTATTCATGCTACCCACCTCTGGTGAGGAGCCATTGGGGACAGTGCTAAAATCCCCAAGGTCACACAACTAGGAAATGGTAGAACCAGAAATGGATCTGAGCAGCTGGCGGGAGAACTGGACCTTCTGAACTTACCTACCTCCATTGTAATTTGAAAAGGAGCTAGTAGTTCAATAAGTAGTCCCTTGCAGGTTCAGTAGAAGGTACTGATATTCTGCTGGAATTCACCCTTGGAATTGGACTTAGCAAGCTATACTTTAGTATTGCTTCCTGCCTTCTTGGATCTTTCAGGCTCACATGGAGGCTACCGAAAAGAACCATCTCATCATACAAGAGCACATACGGTAAAAGCCAGCAAAGAAAATCCCCCAAGGATGTCAGAATATCTAAAAGAGGAGCCCGGGTAGCTTAATGGTTATCCGTGGGATGGCTGAAAGAAAGGAAGGAAAGGTGGAGCAAGAAGGTAAGGCTGGAGGTGGGTAGGCAGACCCAGGCTGTTCGGGTTGTTTAGACGGAAGAACCCTACAGAGCTGACAGAGAATAGGCAGGGAGGTAACAACATGGTGTCTTCAGGGAAGGGAGTGAGCAGACTGTGATGGGTTAGAAAAAAATAACTCAATGGACCAGGGCGGCTAGATGGACATGTAGCAATAAGGCATATAAGGTGTTTACCAGGGAGACAGACGGGGACTTGTGATGGCCGGAGCTGGGAGCAGATCAAAGATGATCTCTTGGTTTTGGACTTGCACACCTAGATGAGTTGGGTTGGGGGTTACACCATTGAGATGAATGCTCTGTGGATGACTTTTGGGGATCTACAGAGGAGGGAGACCCTGTGGGGAGTTGTCAGTCAAGGTGAAGGCCCTTAAGTACATGAGGGTCTAAAGTTTAGCTGAGAGACAGGAGGACTCTGAAAACTGAAGCTGCCAGTGTGGCTCAGCTGTCCACTGGAGGCAATGGGAGATCGTAGGACCGTAGCATCATAATGTCAGTATGCATCAAGTAGAGCATTAGGATAGGCCAGGGCAACAGGAACCCCTGGGAGAGTGGGGCAGCAGGGTGGGAGAGGTGATGTTGGCAGGAAGGACCAGTTGAGGGTGCGGATGCTACTGAGGCCACCCAGTTAGACTCTCCATCACTCTTCCCATGCTCAGAAATATGTGAGGTCACCTCCTGGACCACAGCTCAAAGAACCTTAAATTACTTTCCGTAAATCACACAGCAAATAAATGGTAAAGCAGGATTTGAATCAGGTTCTCTGGGCCCATAGTCACCCCCGCCCAAGAATTTCTGTATCTTTATTTCTTTCAATCCTATTCATTTTCTAGAGAGGAAACAATAGAATGGATGGCATTTCGGTTTGTTAAGGAACTGCGATGAGGGAAAGAATAACAAAGGGCGTTTAGTGGAGTCTTATAAAATGATTAAAGGTTTTGAATATATGATAAACAGGCTTTTAAGACCCATGGATCTGACCCCTTATTAGGCTGTTTATTTCATGACTGACAGCTCAGCTAAAACAATTGCCGAGGGACTGCATGCATCTTCTGCTTCAATTACTTTCAGGGCCAATTTGCTAAAGATGATTTTTCTGAAGTTAGCCAATGTAATTCAAAACCAGAGTAGGTAAAATACAGGCCAGTCACTGAGGATGCATGCAGAATCTCACAGCAGGGGCTAAGAGAATTAAACTGAATAGGGGACTTTAATTTCTCTTGACATTATATAGACCGGAAATTGAGGCAAACAGGTCAAGTGAATGCTGGCTGACTGCAAAGGCAATCTTAAAGATTCGCCTTTCCATTTAGACCTGTACCCTACTATTTTTTATTGGATTGTTTGTTCTTTTGATGGCAAGCTCAAGAACAACAGTGATTTTTTTTTTTGTTTTTTTTTTTTGTTTTTTTTGTTTTTGTTTTTCGAGACAGGGTTTCCCTGTAGTTTCTAGAGCCTGTCCTGGAACTAGCTCTTGTAGACCAGGCTGGCCTCGAACTCAGAGATCCGCCTGCCTCTGCCTCCCGAGTGCTGGGATTAAAGGCGTGTGCCACCACCGCCCGGCCAACAGTGATTTTTTTAATAGTTGAAAAGGGGAAACTCATGCTACAAGAGTGAGAGGTCCGAAATCCAATCGGCCGGTGGGCACCGTGCAGAGAGAGAGAGCGCCTGTGTCCTACCAGTTTTGCTACCTAGGCTACAGGTAGCCACACTCTAAATAGATGTGATTGGTTGATAATTTTCCCATCAAGGACCCTAAGAGAGACATGCATGGATCTAATCTACATGGGAAGTAGAAAAAGAGAAGGTCTTCTGAGTAAATTGGGAGCATGGGGACCATGGGAGAAGGTGGAAGGAGAGGGGAGAGGAAGGGAAGGGAGTGGAGAAAAATACACAGCTCAATAAAAACAATAAAAGAAATTTACCTTTCCAAAATCAGATATGCATCAAGAAAATGGAAACGTGGACTTGGGAGTTCTAAGTATTCTGGTGTTCCTGGTACTGGAGCATGAATCATCCAGTTTGTCATATTTGCTAGCTGAAAAATTGCGTAGTGACTTGGGATGGATGCTGACAACGTCTTCTGAATAGAGGAAGATATTTAAACCGGCCAGTGGAACAAAGTCTTGAAAATACCTAAGATTGAAAGATTTAAGATAAAGAGAAAGGACTTCAGTTGCATTAGATGGCTGCATTTTGAGGGTCTTCTATGCCCTGGGCTAACTATCCTTGACCCTACCATGTTCTCCACGGCAGATGCTCCAGTGAGCAGGCCCCACCTAAGAGCATGGGCCTGTCTCTCTATCTCTCCCTCCCTCCCTCCCTCCCTCCCTCCCTCCCTCCCTCCCTCCCTCCCTCCCTCCCTCCCTCCCTTTCCCACCAAGGACTGACTCTGACTCATCTTTACACCCTTGTGCTCCTTTGCCTAGGCCACAGTAGACCTGAAGTAAAAGCATCAGAAGATTGACGACGTAAATGGACATCGGGGAAGGAGAGAATTAAGAAGGGAGGGGGGATGACTTTGGTCCTTGTAACAGAAGAGAGAGACACGGACGACAATGGTCTCTCAGAAGTCTTACTGGTGACCCGGCTTGAGTGTGACCCTCAGACCTGAAGTGACAGTGGCAGAAAGGAACTCTAGTCTTCAGGTATAAAGGAGGAGATTCACCTAAGATGGGTGCCGGTGGTAAGGAAAGCTCCATCATGCACCCACTATAGCAGGGCTAGAGACAGCAACAGCAGGGAAAAATGAGACACCTATTCAAAAATCCAAATTCTAACATGCTAGGTTTATCTAAACTCAGTTTGGGAGATGCTGCCACTTAATGGAATTCTGTCTTTTGGTGTCTGCATATTTCAGAAAACCTGGTGGGCTCTTGAAGCAGAATAAGCACATGGCAATTAACCTCCAAGCATACAATGGAAGATGTCTAGCAAATGAAGGGAAAGACTGGGCTCAAGGTGAGGGCCTTGCAGTGTGGCCTCTTCTTATGATAATTTTGTTGTTGTGGGTCCTGGAAAGGAGTATCACCTGGAATAGGCAATATCCTCAGAAAATGGTCCTCCGATTGTCCTGAAGTTCAGAGATGCTGCAGGCATCTCTACATCTTCCTGTCCTTTGAGGGTCAAACAACACTCTAGCTTAAAAACTTTACCTGCCAGGGGCATTCGTTAATTAACTACCTAATTATATTAATTAATTAATTAAAGAAGGATCATTATAATTTACTGAGATCTACATAAATTAGATGATTGGAAGAGTTTACTTTTTATGTTTTCAGCTTCATGGTGCCCAGAGTAATGGGGTCCCAAACTAGTTAAACAAGGAAAGATGAAGACTGGAGCTGGGCAATCATGTAGTTTAAACCCGTGAACATCAAAGTAGTGGCAGTATGCGATCTATCTGAATTTCTTGACATAGGCTCTAGAAGGTGCTACTATAGAGCAAATTTGAATTGGTTCTAAGTTTCTAATGTTAAGAAGGATGGTTTGTGGGGCTAAAAAGAAAGCTCAATGGTTAAAGACACTTGCTGCTCAATCATAAAGAGTTCAGGTGCCAGCAAACCCTGCAGATACACCAGTGTTGTGCATCTCACAGATGCTTATAACTGCAGCTTCAACGTATCTTACCCTTGTCTGGTCTCTTCAGATTGCTCCCACTACACACACACACACACACACACACACACACACACACACACACTTAAGAAACAGTGGTGGTTTATGGATTTTCTTCAGTGTGGGGGAAGGAATAAGGAATAAGATGCAGGAAGGACTCAGTTTTCTGTACAAATTGAGAAGCAAAACATCAGACTGGATATCCGGTTTCAAGTCAGACAGTTGAGTGTGTCTCTGACGTCTGATGAGTGTATTAATGCCCTTTGGTCTATAAAATAATACTCTCTAAAGACTGCTATGTGGGTGGAGAAAGACAGTATGTGATGTGGAAGCGTGTCTTGCAGGGGCACACCCCTGGCCTACAGGAGAATGAAGTATCTTTCCTCCAATTCCTCCAATATCCATGCCTGTTAGCAGAATATAATCCACTCCTTTGTCTCCTTAACTCAGAAGCTGCCGCGTGGGTACTTTTGTCCTTCCTTTCTGTATGACTGTCTCCCAAGATTTGCTGATACTGGTTGAATACAAGGATGGATCTGAAAAATGTTTTCAGATGTGCATTATCTAAGAAAGAAAAGTAGGTGGAGAGTACAGTTTGGATGGCGCAGAATACAGAGGGTGCAATGCATCCAAACCTCCCGAAATCCATCCTTAGGTCATTTTCTTATTCAGGATGAACTTTCAGGCTCCGATAGAGATCTAAAATTTGTGTTTACCTTGAAGAGCTTTGTAATTCACTGGAATAGCTTTGAAAGTGTCCAGGATTGCGCCATGCCACTTCCTCCCTCATTAAAGTCATCACGTGGGGCAGAATTCCTATGCTACTCAAACTGATTTCTCCTACGTTGATGATCGATTTGCCGCGAATGCATCCACTACGCGACGACTCACGAGCAAAGGCATCTGTATGTCAGCTGACATAAGTACTCCAGACCTCGCTGGGCGGTGGTGGCGCACGCCTTTAATCCCAGCACTCGGGAGGCAGAGGCAGGCGGATCTCTGAGTTCGAGGCCAGCCTGGTCTACAAGAGCTAGTTCCAGGACAGGCTCTAGAAACTACAGGGAAACCCTGTATCGAAAAACCAAAAAAAAAAAAAAAAAAAAAAAAAGTACTCCAGACTTCAACAGCAATGCTGGGTGCCTTCTTTAGGACTTCTAAGCTCACACTCAAGCACCTGCGTAAAGTGCTTTGGACCCTATTTTTTAACATCGAATAGCGTGTAGTCTGAGTTTGCTACCACTGGCTTGCCAAGCGGGCTGGACAAACCCGTTTTCATCTCTCTGCTGTTCTGTGGTTTTGTTCAGCACTGTTTAAACTAGCTGTTAACATTTTAGAGGAAAGTGAAGGTAGAGCCCAGTGGGCACCAGGTTGGGAAGCTCCTAGCCTCTAGCTTCTAGCATGTGCCTGGTTTCTTCTCCCCGTGCACATCTTGGCTTTCTAGTGATACAAATTCAGTATAAATGTTGCTACTTACCCACCTGTCAAGCATGGTGTGAGAATGAGTAAGAATATCTGAGCCATATTTTTGCTCCTTGGAAGAAAGGTGCTATATAAATACAAAGTGTGATTTCATTAAACGTTCTCATATGATCACAGCATATGTTAAATTCAATTTCCTTGACCAATTTTATAAATAAATTTTGGTGTTACAATATGGTTGTTTTTATGGTGAGTATGTGTGTATCCTACACTCTGGGCTTTATTTTCTGTCTGGGTGATGTAACGTATCAACATTTAAGAAAAACAAAGGCACTGTTCGAGACAGATCATGCAACTATTGCACAGAGTTCTTTGCTTTTTGTGTTTAAGATAAATGTGAATGAATTTCCTACAGAATATAAAGGATAGAAAATGTATATCCATGTAATATATTGTAAAACTGTAGTTTGGGACTGGGGATGTGTCTCAGTTCTAGAGTGCTTGCCTAGCACGTATAAAGCCTTGAGTTTGGTCCCCAGAATTCCATAAATCAGGTGTGATACTGCACAGTTGTCATCCCAGCACTTGGGAGGAGGAGGCAAGTGGACCAGGAGTTCAAGGCTTGTCTCAGCTACATAGTGAGAGAGACTGAGAGAAAAAAGAGAAAGGGGAGAGAGACACAGAGACAGAGACAGAGATAGTCGATCAGAGAAACAGATACGGAGAGGAACAGAAACAGACACACAAGAGAGCAGAGGAGAAGAAAGGAATAAAAGAAGAGAAAGGAAGGGAGGATGAGGAGGATGAAGAGGAAAACGGAGTGGAGTGGAGAGATGGGTTGGGTCTCAATCTCCCCTTCCAGGACATGATTCTAACGTCTGAACTTCCTCCACCACCTTATTTACTAGAGGTTCTTCCTCACAATAGTACCATTTGCCAAAGACCTAGCCTTCAACAAGCATACCCAGACTGCATCACAAGCTGAGGTTATAGGTGCTGGGGAAGGACACCACAGAAAGGCTCTGCTCCTGCCGTTGAACATGTCAGGATTCACGTTGTTCCAGATGATATGAACTTTGCTTGGTCCCTGACTTTAAGTGACATTTGGTAGTTTCCTCCCTGAGAGAGTCAAGGTATTAATTCTTCCCTCTTATCTAGTTGTTAGAAACAGGCCACTAGGTTCAGCCATAGGGGAGGAGTAGCAAAAGATTCTGTGGTCATGTTATTAAGAGGAATTAGTGAGTTTGTGAGGAACATAGATATGAGATATAAATAAGATACCCAGTTATTATGGTTAGATTTATGGCTTTTTTTGGCTTAGAATGCTACAATAGTTGTTTTGAAGTAGGGTGTCTATTGAATTTAGGTCTTTCCTTGGGTGGTGGTTGATACACTTTCTTGATGCTGCATAAGGCCGGTATTCACAAGGAAGCAACTGATGCTCTCCAGCGGGCTGGGCTTCCAGGCTGCCGTGTAGAAGGGTGCAGTGAATACCTGCTCGGCTTCCTGTGGCTTGGTCCACCGGACTCTGCATAAGTGTAGGAAGAGCTGTATCCTGCATCTTTTGAAATCTGGTCTACTCATTTATCACTTATCAACATGTCTTGGCTGGCAGCAGTGAATGTTTCCTTCTCATCGTAAGTGGGGTTTCTTAACTCCTGATTCCTTTTGCATTTATTTTTATTTTTTAAATTCCTGAAGATAAAAGAGTAAATTTATCAACTTACTTAAATTGACTACGTAATTTGTATTGGCACACAGAGAATTAAGTTTCATTATGGATTTTTGTTCTTTGTCTACACCCCTTCTTCATTGCTCTCTGAGATTTCGTATAATCTCATAAATTCATTAATCTCTGAGTATTTCATACAATGTGTTTTGATCATGTGCATCCTCCCAGATCACCCCCCCCCATTTCCCAACCCACCTAACTTTGCGTCTATTTTTCCCCCATCAGTTCAACATTCGTTGCCCATATATTCTGAGATGTGTGACTTTCCACGGGAGCATCATTGACCTATCAGGGGCTATACAATTAATGAAAATTGACTCTCTCACACACACCCAGAGGTTAACAGTTGCCAATAGCTCCTGATAACAGGGGTGGGACTACGTACCCATCTCAGCTTTCCCTGTTGGGATTTGACCCAGCTTGAGCTTGCAAAGGTCTTATGCATGCTCCTGCAACCACTGTAAGTTCCTATGTGCAGTTGCTCTGCCATGTTGGGAGACACTGCTTCCTTGTAGGCATCTACAACCTCTGGCTCTTACAGACTTTCTGCCCCATCTATCATCAAGATCCCTGAGCCTCGGAAGGAGGGAAAGAAGACGCCCCATTTAGGGCCAAGCATTCCACAGTCTTGTACTCTCTGCATCTTGGTCAGTTGTAGTTTGCTGTATTTATCACTAGCTACTGCAAGCAGAAGCTTCTCTGACAGGGGTTTCGAGCTGCATCAATCCAAATGGGGACAGGAGCAGAGGTGGAGTGGAAAGGCATTCCCAGGATTCATGGTCCTCAGGCAGGTCTCTGGTGGCTTTTTTGTGTTTATCAATTAGGCTGTTTATGTTTATCAATCAATTCCGTAAGAAAGGTTGCTCCTTTCTCTCTTGTTTATTCATTTACTCCATTGTCTATTTATATCTGTGTGTGTCTACGGGTATTGGTTTCATTTACTGGGTAGCCATTCAATTTCATTGTGATTTACTGTTGTGATGGATTGATTGCACCCTCCAGCACCCATATTAAAATTTAATTGCCATTGTGATGATATTAACGAGTGGGACTTTAAAGAGTTGACTGAGTCCTGGGGAGTTCTGCCCTCATGAATGGATTAATGCCATCATGGTTGGAATTCCGTTAGTTACCAGGGGACTGATAACATTGTAAAAGTGAGTTGGCCTGATTTCCTCTCTCTTTGTGCTCGCTTGTCCTTCTGCCATATTATAATGTGCCATGAAGGCTCTTGCTAGATGCTGGCTGGCATCATGCCCTCAGACCTCTCAGCCTTCCCGAGCCATTAGTCAAATAAATATCATTTGTTTGTAAATTACCCTGCTTGTAGTACTCTGTTACGGCATCACAAAATGGCCCCAGATATTATGTTGCTCAAATCATGTTAGCTCTGACCATTGAGAGCTTTTCAGATTGGTTCTTGGGGCCTATTGACATGCCTCATCTTAAAAGAACAATGTGCTCCTAAGCACTTCTTTACCACTAAAACATATTCTGGGATATCTTATGTTCTCTTTGCCCTGTTCCTGAAGTCACATCGAACTTACTTTGGTGTGGTTTCCATTCTTACAGGCATGTTGAAACTGAACCAAAGAGAACTACTTAAGTGTCCTGATTTCTGGACACAGTGAAACTGTGAGATTCTGTGGTTGTTTTAAGCCATGGCATTTTGGGATAATTTGTTACACAGCAATAGCTCACTGATGAATTTGTATCGAAAATGTATCCAAAATACCTCAAAAATGGATATTTGGCACTGAGAATGAAAAATGGGTCACATCCCATCCTTGAAGGACAACCAAGGAGAAAATGGTAGTTTGAAGATCCATCCAGGGTTTGAAAAGACAGTGAGGGAGACCTTACTGTGAACTGCGCTGGGTATGTGGGACAGGTTTTGTCAAGACTGTTACCTATGTTAGTATCGAGACAAAAAAAAGCATGCCTTGTGAACCAGGTGGTCTAACTTGAACAAGCTTCCAGTAGACACAAACAGTGCTTCGGGGATGGTTTTACTTGTGAGAGGAAATAGAGGCAAACAAGGGAAGACTTACTCAGAAAAGAAGTTGGTCTTGATGATGTAGGAAATTCCTTGCCTCCCTGGGTGAAAGATGATGCTGAAATTAAGAAAGATGCCCTGGTAAAGACCCATCTGGAACCTTCCTGAGAAACGTGCTCTGCATAGATTACGACCTTGCAGGCAGACAACAGCTAAGCAGAGGTCTGCCCTCGAATATGGCTTCTGATTTTATAGAAGAATCCAATCTCTGGATCTCGAATTGAATCTGAAATCTTTACTGCACAGAAGTCAGGGCAATAATGGATCTGGTTTGTGTACTTTTAGCATTATGGTAATAGTCTGGTACTATGAAGGAGGGTGGGGGGAACATTTGGTACAAGACAGTTGCTTCACCTTCATGAGGAAGAAATGCAGCAAATCTTGGTAGATTTGTAAGGGGTTGAATGGAATGCATCCATCAGAACCCACCTTCAGCAGGCCATCTGGCCTGCATGGACAGAAGAGTCCAAAGAGAGAACCAGTTGGGATAGCACAGGGATCCATGGCCTCAGGGAGAAGCATTTTTTTTTTTTTCTGTTTTCTTTCCCATGGAGAATCGCTGAGGCAATTGCCAAGTTCTTTAAGAACAGCTTACCAAGTTTTGGGTATCTGAAGAGTTTCCTAAGCTACCTAAGCTGAGATAAGGTATCATCTCCCATAGATTCTGAAGTCAGAGAGAATGCAGGGACATAAAGATTGCCGTGTCTTGACTGAAGGAGACAGAAGTCAGAGGGACACAGACACTACAGAGGGTGACATTGGAGAAGCAGAGAGTGCAGATTATGCTCAAGTATCTGGGTCAGTGAGGCTGTATCCTGAGTCTGTCTGCAGAAAGGTTTGGGGCCAACCGCCTCCCAGTCCCTACCCAGGTGGCATGGCATAGTATATAAGCTACACCTCAGCCTTGAGGTGAAGGAGGCCACCAGAATCTGGAGAGAGGTTGACCGAGCCAGATCCAGCTTAGAGGTCCCTGTCAGATTAACAGACAGGACTTAAATGGGCTCTAGACTTAGATCAACATTGGAAGCCCTTCCACAAGCAGGGGAAAACAGTCAGTTGGCATGAGGATGAGAGAGCACACACAGCTCCAAGAGAAATTAAAAAAAGAATAGAGTATGTTTCTTTCCACCTTTTTCTCACCTGCTCAGAAGCAGGTGGGGATGGTAGAAGAGGATGAGCTGAGCTAGGAGAGAAAGTACTAGAACAAGTTATGCCCTCTCCTGCCTTGAGCTACAAGACCAATATAGACTGAGAGATGAGAGAAACTGAATTGGATAGGACATTAAGCCTCTAGTTTATGCTAGAAATTAGATGCTTATTTGTTTAATTTTGTTGCCAGACAAAGCATTTATGCTTTTCAAAACTTCATACTATCCTTCCCCAAGACAAAAAGTTTGATTCCTCATAATTGTACTGAATGACAAGGATAAGACCATTGTGGACAAGATTCCAAATGTAGCAAGTTTGTCTGAGCTGGTGTGTGGTGTGCTGACCAAAGGGAGGCCTCCCGTATACCAAGAGGCTGTGTGGGAGAAAACACTGCCGTGTGTGTGTGTGTGTGTGTGTGTGTGTGTGTGTGTGTGTGTTCCCATGGGCGCTGTACCAGTTCCTGAAGGAATTACATGGTTTTGGTTCATCTTTGTTTTCTGGTAACTTTCTGGCTGTTTTCCCATGTGGTCTGATCAGGATTCAGCTAGAGGACCCCTCAGTGTTATTGTCAACCATGGGGATATCACATTTGATATCATAGCCTAAGACTGCTCATGCTGAGTTCAGAAGTCAATGAAACCTGAGAGGGGGGGGCGGAGGGAGGGAGAGAACATTTAAAATTGTGAAGATTTCTATACATTATTATTATTATTATTATTATTATTATTATTATTATTATTATTATTATTATTAATTATTGAACAACTCTGATTCTGACTTCTAAGGGCTCCCAACCACCTGCGTAACAATCCTGTCCAAACAGTTGTCAGGGAAATCCAGTTCAGCTTTGTCCATCTGTAACTTTTGGATTTCATGCTGTTAGCAGTTTTGTAAGTCAAATGGGTTTCTTCCAAAGTGTCCATTTCCAGCTTGCAGATACCTGTGATGCTTTTATTACTCCTTAATCGTATAGACACTAAGTCAGTCACACTTGGGAATCCTTTCATTGCCATGGGGTCTTGATTTGCTTGGACTAACTTAACAGCATATCATAGTCTAGGTGACTTAAGTGGCAGAACTTTATTTCCTACTGTTCTAGAGGCTGGGCATTCAAGGTCATGGTGTTAGTTGATGTCATTGCTGTTAGGGGAGCTTTTTTTCTTGGCTTGCAGATAGTTTTCTTGTGTCTTCATATGATCGTTCTGCTGCTGTGGAAACAATGCCTTTTGTCTGTTCACATGTCTGCATCCTCCCTTTTGGGAATGACACCAGTCAGACCCACCCTAACAGCCTCATTTTAATTTAATCACTTCCTCAAGGGTCCTGTTATGATCTCAAGTTATATTCTGAGCTGTCTTGGATAGATAGACCTTCAATATAAGAATTTTGGAGAGATACAATTCAGCCTGCAATGTGCTTTGAGTGTATTCTGGGATTAAAATCATGATTAAAGCAAAAGGGATCAAGGGATTTCTTCTTGCAGGTAATTGGGAGAGTTTAGAAGTCAAAAATATTGTCCAAGGCCTTGTTACATTGAGGTCTGGCAGAAAGACCATTAAGATCCACTTTGGACCTATTCAAGAGTCAGAATGTTCCTCCAATAAGACCTCCCCCTTGTTGGCTTACATACCCATGGATGCTTGAGAATGGTTAGGTTAAGGACCCAATAATTAGTCTCCAAGTGAGTTTCTCTTCTGCTCGTGAGTTCCCGAGGAGTGGTGATACAGACAGAACAATAGCACAGGAACAGGCTTATAGGGAAAAAGCTAGTGAAGGGAACTTTCTAGATGGCTGGACAGGCACATGGGCCAGACCAAAATCACCATGTGTCTTCCTACACACAAATGCTAATCTTAGGTATAATTTTTTTTCTTGCCGACTCCATTTAAGGAAGAGATGGAAAGTGGGAGGTTGACGCATCAGCTCTCCCACCAGTTTTCCGTTCTCAGATTGTGGATAGACTATCCCAAGGAGATGGTTCAGATGGAGGGGTGGAGAGAATGCCTAACCTGGCATGCTTTTGTCACTCTGTATAGCAAGTGGGGATGCTATACAGTGGTACTCCTGCATCTAAATAGTGGGGATGCTATACAGTGGTACTCCTGCATCTAAATAGTGGGGATGCTATACAGTGGTACTCCTGCATCTAAATAGTGGGGATACTATACAGTGGTACTCCTGCATCTAAATACAGGACAGATGGCAGATGCTTTCTTTCCCCCAGAGAGCAGTATTCATTATTCTTGGTTTCTAGTTGGCAAGGCACTGAGATTTTGGGGGTTGGGTTCTACAATGCCCATAAATGAAGAACAAAAGTCCTTCTAAAACCAGGTTGCCTTGGAATAGTTGGGTAGTAGACCTTGAATTTTCCTCATCTCATTTTCTTTCTTTTTAATTGGAAAAAAAATTCATACAATATATTCTGGTCATGGCCCCTCTTCTCCTCCCAGAATCTCCACACCTACCCACATAGTAGATGACCAACACAAAATGAACTCACCTCCTTTTCTTCATCCTCCTCCTCCTCCACCACACCTTTTCCTCATGTAATTCAGATTTCAGGAAAGGTATTGCTCCTTCCATGAAGTTTTCATTTTATTCTCATAACTATACTAGGAGCTCTACTTATTGGTGACAAGTTTGACTATGGTGCTCATGTGCTCCTCCCCACTGGACTCTGAGATGATTGACACTGTCCGCCATCACTCTCATGGCAGATTTTCATGGGTGTGGGTGTCAAGCCATAGAAGTGCCTGTTTCTACAGTTTTAGCTATTCACCCAGTCCATTTCACAGCAGATATTGCTGTATTATTGTGACAATATTACATAATGGCAAAAGCCTCCCTAAACACCTGTTGTCAAAGCATTTAATCCATAGCTCAAGTACTGAAATGTGTTTCTTTCTCAACCACTGTTTTAAAAAGTTGTCTTCTTTCTTATTTTTTTCTTAGTAGCAAACTACTTGAAGCTGATTTCCAGCACAGAAAGGTCAACAAATGGAAGATTTGTTGTCATTTAGCAAAAGTAAGGCATAGCTCTTCTGACAATTTAACAGTTATTTTAAGTAACTCTCCACTGCTAAGCAACAAATCTTTGTAGAATAATTGATTTTTGTAATCTTTTCCCAAATTTATGATGAACAAATTTGGACAAATGATGTGGGATTCCGTTCTGTATGCTGTGAATGCACATTGATTAATAAAGAAACTGCTTTGGACCTATAGCAAGGCAGAACTTAGCTAGGTGGGGAAAACTAAACTGAATGCTGGAAGAAAGGAGGCAGAGTCAGGAAGAAGCCATGTAGCCCCACTGAAGACAGACACACCAGAACATTGCCTGTAGGCCATGACCCTCATGGCAAAAATATAAAATAATGGAAATGGGTTAAATTAGGATGTAAAAGCTAGCCAATAAGAAGCTAGAGCTAATGGGCCAAGCAGTAATTTAATTAATACAGTTTCTGTGTGGTTATTTTGGGAATCTGGGCAGCTAGGAAACGAACAAGCAGCCAAGTGGCCTTCTACTACAGGCAAGTTCACAATCAACTTTGTTTTCCTTTTGTGTAAATGTTGTGCTGTATTTTAAAGGTATTATTTTAAGAATATGAGCCATAAAGATGGCAATATGTAGCCCCCTTGCTCCTCTGGATTTATGTTCTTTGCTTCAGTGATCCTGTAAATGATATGGTGGGTATATTTAACACAGAGTGCTATCTCTGTAAACTTAATTGGGTGTATTCTTAAGGATCTCTTTGGTCAAGGAAAACACATTCATTTTGTGATATCTCATCTTTAGTGGCTCCTGCCTCCCAACATAAATACTAAGGGTGCCAAGGTCAGTTTGCATGTCAAGTGTGTGCCAGGATTAATTTCTCTTTCTTTCTCAACTGGTTGATAAAGAAGTTTAAAAGTGTTTGATCTCAAGTCCTGAAGGATAGCCCCTCTGTTGTATTTAAAGCTCCTGACACATGTGAGTTTATTTCTTGCTCTTTCCTAGTAGTACATTTATCTATGTTTCTATCCTAGTGTTTATCACACACAGCCTTAATTAACCCAATTTCTAAAGAAGCTACAGAGACAGAAATAAGGAGGAAAAAGATTGAGGTAGATCTAGGAAATTCAATAGGTAGGTATTGAATAGTCCATATACTAAACAAATACTAAAATAAACACAAGTTATGAAGAGAAAATCTGGAGATTAAAAGGATCAAGTTCCAACACAGATTCAGGAGAAAAAAAATGTATCCAAATACATCTTGGCAAAATTCACCAATGATATGGAGTAAAAGCTCATGGGCTTTGAGGCAACAAGAACAGATTATTTCTGGAATGGATTTGTAACCTTTTAATATTGCATTAAAATGATGTTTATTGCAGATAAGATGTTTTACTTTAATGATCCAAACTCCAACAATATTTATAAACCTTTTATTAACATTGGCAATGATTTTTTTGATTTTTAAATTTTGTATAATATAATTTTTATTATCCATAAATATATATTATATATTTATTTTAGTTAATTGAACATTTGGTAATAATAAGCATTCAGAACCATTTGCAATAAAATGGCACAACAGAATTTTTTAAAGTGTTACTTATCAATTGTTGTCAGGATTGCTCTAGATTTTTGGTAAAAATCCCTATTAGAATTTTTTTATAATTACCTTCTTCTTTAGCATATTAAGATTATTTTTTATTAATGAGCCATTGAGATTGATTAAATTGAAATTTTAATTCTTTTATCACTTTTTTCTTTTAATGTATTATGTGTGAATGTTTTTAAATAGGAAATCATCTTTACTAGATTCTAATTTTTGTATTTATTTAAAAATACCTTTTATTATTTATTATTTGAGCATTTCCTACACATACACATTGTATTTTTTAGTATATCACCCCCTCTTGCTCTTCAACTCACATAAGAACCTTCTGACCACATCCTTCTCACAACTTCTTGTCCTCTCTTCATAGCCCATATATATGTATACATGTAGGCCCTCCAATAAGGATGGACACCTTGAAGAGTTACTTCCATGAAGGAAACTGACTTCCTACCATAGCAACTTTCAGTCACCAAGGCTCCTCAGGTAGGGATGGGGCTTCCTGAGTGTGCCACACTGCATCTTGACTAGCTTCATCTTGTGTAGGTCTCATGTATGCAAATACAAATGCTTTCAGCTTATGGGTGTGATGGCCCTGCCATGTCCACAAGACACTCCTTCTCAGTTTCTGGCTCCTATGACCTTTCTGTTACCTCTTCTGCAATGTTGGCTGAACCATGTGGAGAGGAAGTACTACAAAGACATCTCATTTATGGTTGAGTACTGTATAGTTACTCCTTCTCTGAATTCTGGCCAGCTGCATGTTGTTGTGGAATAATCCTTCTGTACGTTGTGAAAATGTATTACTCTCATTGTTAATAAAAAGCTGATTGGCTGACGGCTAGGCAGGATTTGCAGAGGGGCAGAAAGGATCCTGGGAAGAAGGGTGAAGCCCGAAGATTCACCAGCCAGACATGGAGAGGAAACAGGAGGTGCAAGATGAGAGGTACTGCCACGCGACAGAATGTAGATGAATATAAATGGGCTGATTTAAGTGGTAAGAGTTAGCTAGTAACAAGCCACAGCTAATGGCCGAGCATTTATAACTAACAGTAAGTCTCTATGTGTTTATTTTGGAGCCAGTGGTCCTGACAAAAATGCTGCCTACAGCAGACCTCTGTATTAATCATTATTTGTTTCTCTGATTGATACTATAAGTTATAAAACAATCAGCCCTCTGTCATATAGGGAATATTTCCCTTCATGTTGTTGGTCTAGAGACTATTTTCAATGTTATTGGTTGTCTACAATAACTACATGGCAAGACTCTGTTGTTGAAAATGTCACACATTTGAGTCACACGACTTAGGAAATTCAAGCTAATACTGACCAGGAAGCTTCCTTTCTACTGATTGTCATTCATGACGCTAGAAGGTTTATACAGACTGCTGAGGGAAAAAGTCATTACCAGTACTATTCACATGAGCTGAATTAAAAAAAATAATTTGACTTAAAATTTTGCTACATTAATAGACTATAGTTGCTGATTTTTTGTGTTTTTTAATCTATTTTATGATATTATATGTTTTTCCTTTCTTTGACTTTTTATGTGATATTTGAAATTTAGAAAAAGTTCATTTATCATTTTTTTTGATATATTGTACAAAACTATTCAATGAAATATTGTTCATTGTTCTTCTGTACTCTTAAGTTTATAAAATGGGTTATCTACAATCCATTATATCTAAAGCCCAAGAAGTGTTAGATTATAACCTATCACTGCTACAGAGTAAATTTTATGATTTATATTTTTGTAGACAATTGTGCTTTTGATTAAATTTTCTAATTTATAGACTTTGTTGACTATATTTTGTTTGACTTTAAAAACACACTTATAGTTACAGCTCTTTATTTTTCCCTAAAATGGCCATTTCTAAATATTGTTTCTCTGCCTTGATTTGTATTTTAGCTAATTTTGGTTTCTAAGATAACATATGATTTATAAAGAACATAAATATTTTTCTTACTGTTCTGGAGACTGGGAAGTCTAAGTCTAAGGCTTATTACAGAGATTTCTGCTTGGGGAGGGAGAGAGAGAAAGAAAGGGAAAGAGAAGAGGAGAGGAGAGAAAAACGGAGAGAGAATAAGAAATAATTCAGTAGCTAAACTCATCAACCGATCATTGTTAGGAGCCCTTTCCTACATTAACACCACTAATCCCTTCATGAGTGTGGCAACCATATTACTTAGACAATTTCTAAAAATACTTAATTTTCATTTATGTATGTGAATGTTTGCCTTCATGTATGTCTGTGCACAGTGTGTGCGCCAGGTGCCTGTAGAACCAGAAGAGAGCTAGAAACGGGGTTGCAGATGGTTGTGAGGCACCACGTGAGGGCTAGGAATGGAACCCCAATCCTTTGTAAGAGCAATCAGTGCTCTGCACCACTGAGCCATCTCTCCAGCTCCCGCTTATACAACTTTTCAAGCCTGTTTACACTTCTGCCGTGTTTCTAATACGTGGATGTTGAGGGACACGCTCAAGCCATGCCAACCAGCTTCGTCAGGCTTTGGTCTATATAATTCGTTTATTAGAAACTCTCATTTTAGTTTCTCATCAGCTTCATTAGCTTTAGCTCATATCTATTGGCTTCTTCCTTCTCATCTCTGGATTTGCTGTCTTTCCACCCCACACCCCGGGTTTATGAACTGAATCTTTACGACAATTATTTTTAACATTTCATTTTAAAACATATCCAGAACACACCTTTCCTAATTAAGTCGCATTTGAGCTCATTTCACCTGTGACATTAAAGTAATTTTTAAGGATGTTTTGTGCTGACTTTGCTGTTTTTATTGTGACTGTTATCTTAGATTTATAAAAAAAAATTCATAATTCATGGAGGGGCAAGGGCAAGAGATTCAGACTCACGTAACTGTCTTGTCTTTACTGTTTGATTTCAATAAATTCACTGTTATCAAGGAATGAAGCCTTAAGAGTATTGGCTCTCTGTTATTTGTGAGTCGTAGTTAGAATACTCTTCTGCCAAGATTTTATGTTTGTTCTTAGGTTACACTTGTTTATTTTGTCATTCAAATATTTAGTTTTAATGATATTACCATTATTACCTCTTTCTGTTGAAGAAAGGGCATGGATTCTGTCTTAGAGTTAGCTGATCTTCACTTTGCACGCTCTGAAGCCGCGTGTGTGGGTGCCTGCGATTTTGTGATTTCCGTACTTCCTTGCTGGATAATTTCCCTTTGTTTTCAGGCACTACTGTAGTTCTTTATTTCTAATACTTTGCCTTAAATTCTACTTTGTCTGGTAATAATTTACTATATTGGCTCTTTATTGCTTTTCATATTTGCCTGCAGTATATTTTTTCTAACATTAAATCTCTCTGTGATGTTTTATTTTAATATCTCTTAAAACAACCACGTAGTTAAATTAAAACCCATCCAGTGATCACTATTTTATTAGATGAGCTTAATTTATTTATACCGTTTTAAGATAATTGGTGCCTTTATATTCATTTCTAAACTTTCACACAGCCTGCCTCATCTACTGCTTAGTCTTCCCAGCTTCTCACTCCTTTTCTCTTTCCCTGGGGACAGTAGGGCTTTCTTTCTTGTCTTTTTTTCTCCTTGTGTGATTCAAAAGTTGCAAATTACATCTCTAAGATTTTTGTAACCTTAAATTATAAAAATAAAATGATAAGTATCTACAAACCTTTAAACAAATCCAAACCCATACTTATATTTTTTCATCCTCCTTAAGAAGAAAACCCTTTTTTATGGATTAAAATCTCTTAAAATCTCCCAACCTTTAAATGACTGCTAGTTATATAACTGTTTTAATTCTTTCTTGCTTTCCTTCCCAATGAAATACTCCCTTTAATTGTTGTTACCTCTCCTTAGCTTATTGTGTCCAAGACTAGCTTTATTTTCCCTAGGTCAGGAATGATATAGGAACCAAGCATAACTTCTTTAAAAATATTTTTTAAATGATTTATTTTGTCTGTGTCTATGAGTGTTTTGCCTGCTTGTGTCTGTGTACACGCATCATGTGTGCCTGGTACCAATGGGGGTCAGAAGAGTTCAATGGATCCTCTAGAACTGGAGTTATAGACGGTGAGCCACATGTGGGTACTGGGAACTGAACCTGTGCAAGAGTAGCAAATGCTCATAATGACTGTGCTGTCTCTCCAACCCTAAGAGCAATCTCTAATGTGACCTCGTTTTCTGGGAACTCTTTCATGATGTCACTCCAGTAAAAATCTGTATTTTCTTGTTCATGAAGAGAGGCAGCCAGTCTAACCTGTCACTCTTTTGTAGCCTGCCTGGCTGCCTGCCTCCCTCCCTCCTTCCCTCCTTCCCTTCTTCCCTCTCTTCTTTTCCTTCCTTCCTTCCTTCCTTCCTTCCTTCCTTCCTTCCTTCCTTCCTTCCCTCCCTCCCTCCCTCCCGCCCGCCCGCCCGCCCGCCCGCCCGCCTGCCTCCCTCTGTCCTTTCTTTCTTCTAATAAATAACAAACATATATGTAACTAATGAACCAGAAAACCAAGAGGCTGAAGGGGTTGGTGGCTCTAACCATATTGGAGTGACAGAGGTATATATATGCACTGGAAATAGAGAAGAACAATGTCACATCACAGACTAATCTGGCTAATATCAGTCAGACATCATAACCACAAACAAATTATCTCAACCATCAATTAGATCTGGACATCATCAGTATAAAAGTGATTGGGCATCCCTTTGAGGGTTTTTCTTGATCAATTTCTTCAAATGGGAAAACCCACCCTAAATGTGGGCGGCATTCCTTTTTCCTGCAGTAGCTCAGGTAAGAGAAAGCTTGAGAAGAAGAAGGTTTTGCCTTTTTCCTGCTTGTCTTCACTTTGTGCTGGCAACTTCATCCACTCTGTTGGCATTCTTCCTGCCATGAGTGTTTGCTAACAATAGAACACAGCTCCTTCAGCCTTCTAACATGGAGTAAGACCAGTGACTCTCCAGGAGCCTTCAATGCCACACTAGGACTTTGGCGTTCCCCAGCCTCACAGATTGGGTTATGGCCAGGTTTTCAGCATTTGCAATGTGAAGGCAGCCATTGTGGACTACCTAGATCATATACCCTTTTAATATACACTCCCTCTCTCAGATCTGTCCCTCTAGAGAACCTTGCTACAGCAACAACTCTTACCTCTGAGATGAAAACTTCTCTGCTGGGTGCAAATGATTTGCTTATCCACAGGGTAACTTTTGTTTTCTTTGCAGCAGGAAGGAAATCATCTGTACCATTGCTACTGTTGTATTGATTGGTATCTATGCTCAGAGGTTTGTGAAGCTTCCTAACAGCTTATGAGGAGTTGGATATAAATGGAGACTGCTCATTCGTTTCCCAGCCGCCCAGACCCAAATAATCGCATAGAAAACATATTCATTACAAGATTATTTGGCCAATATCTTAGGTGTATTCTTAACTAACTTTTACATCTTAAAATAACCCATTTCTATTAATCTGTGCATCACCACAAGGCTGTGACCTACCGGTGAGATTCCAGCATCCTTCTCCTTCAGCAGTTACATGGTGTCTGCCTCCTTCGGCAGTTACATGAGTCTCCTTGACTGCCTACTCTCTCTCTATCTCTGTTTGGATTTCCCACATGGCTTTACTCTGCCAAACTATTGCTGAAACAGATTTATTCATCAACCAATAAAAGCAACATATATACAGAAGGACATCCCACATCAGTTGGAGCAGCAGAGTCCTAGGGAACCATGTGAGCCTGATAGCTCACACTCTAGATAAGACTTAGAAAGAACAAGAATCACCACTTCTTTCATTCTGGAGCTCTAAACTTTTCTTAATGTTTTTTTTTCTTATTCTTCTCTACTCACCTCCTCTCTCGTCCCCTCTTCCTCCCCCCTCTCTCTCTCGTTACCCCTATACCACCCTCTCTTTCTTAAGGCAAGATTTGATTATATCATTCTGGCCTAGAACTCATCTCAACTTTCCTGCTTCAGCCTCCTGAGTGCTGGGATTTCAGGAAAGAGGCCCCTTGCCACCTACTTAATAGTTCCTTTTAGTTCATAAATTATCTCTAAGGTAGACTCTTGGCTCTAATAAAGGGAGGTCTCAATGTTGTCTGGAGCCCTTATCACCGATGCAGTAATCCGTATTAAATGACCTATGCAAATTACAGTGGGGTTACCTGAAATTCTATAGCATGAGAAATTATTAAGGCTATGAAAATGATGGCAAGGAACGTGGGATTTTGGAGTTTCTACTAATGTGTAGCCCCAGACACTGAATAAAACTCTGATAACATTTGCTCTATTCTGAGGTAGACTCCAAACACAAGAGGTTTATCTTTTTTGGATTTTTTTCTCATTATTTTATTAAAAATTTCCATCTCCTCCCCTCCTCCTCCCCCTTCCCTCCCCTCCCTTCCACCCATACCCCCACTCCGACCCTCTCCAAGCCAAAGAACCATCAGGGTTCCCTTCACTATGTTAAGTCCAAGGTCCTCCAAGCTCCCCCTAAGTCCAGGAAGGTGAGCAACCAAACTGACAAGGCTCACAGTGAGCCCGTCCATGCTGTAGAGTTCATGCTCATCGCCGTTGTCCTTGGTTTCTCAGTCCTCCTCCACCGTCAGCCACATTCAGAGAGTCCGGTTTGGTCCCCTGTTCCATCCGTCCCATTCCAACTGGACTTGGTGGTCTTCCGTTAGATCTGTCCCACCGTCTCAATGGGTAAACGCACTCCTCACGGTCCAGAGGACAATAATCAACTTTATATGGAAGAACAAGAAACCCAGGATAGCCAAAACAATCTTATACAATAAAGGAACTTCTGGAGGCATTACCATCCCTGACTTCAAACTCTATTACAGAGCTACAGTATTGAAAACAGCTTGGTATTGGCATAAAAATAGAGAAGTCGACCAATGGAATTGAATAGAAGACTCAGATCTTTACCCACAAACCTATGAACACCTGATTTTTGATAAAGGAGCTAAAAGCACACAATGGAAGAAAGAAAGCATCTTCAACAAATGGTGCTGGCATAACTGGATGTCAACCTGTAGAAGAATGAAAGTAGATCCATGTCTATCACCATGCACAAAACTCAAGTCCAAATGGATTAAAGACCTCAATATCAATCTGAACACACTGAACCTGTTAGAGGAGAAAGTGGGAAGTAATCTTTTTTGGATTTTATCTGCAGTTTTCCCACAGATTGGTTTATATCCACTTTCCTTTAGGGTTCCCAAATATCCTATGGCTTCTAGAGTTCCAAAAAAGGGACATATCTTTGTATATGAAGGCTGAGACTCTGCTATATGGTATATAAGTACACCCTTGGTCCTTCATGGTGGGTGACTCATAGCTGATTAAGGTATCCTATAATATGGCCCTTCATGAGTAGCTTTGATTGTGTGTTTAAGTTGTTCAATTGTACTTATATAGAAGATGATAACTACTATATAAAATGAAAATAGCTATGTTGTTATGAAAGGAATCAAGAGAGGTATTTGTTTCTACTATTGTGCTGATGGAGTCTGTGCTCAGAGCCTGTAAAGTTCTCTGATATTACGTGAGTCATTACACTTTCACAGACATCAAGAACCAGTAAGAAACTAAGACAATTTTTTCTCATTTAGACCTCAAGACGTTGAAAGCCCCGCCAACCTTGTTCCAAAATATATGAGCATGATGGGATATTTCTCTTGGGTTCATTAATTTAGTAATGATTATTTGGATTTGGAGTCATCAGCCAGCTTTCATGAAATTGTCAGGTACCAAACTCAGATGTTTAAGAAATCCAGTGTTCCTTAGGCGATTTATTACCTACAGAGATATCAGCTCCTATGTCTCCTTGTTAAAAGTTTCTGGAGGAGTCCTTTCATCGGCTCCTGAGCCCCCCTTTTCCCCTGTGATTTGGAGACAAACGTTTTGCAGGCATGGGTAGAGAGCAGAAGGTCCCTTCAATAAAAGTCCTGAGTCATTAAAGACAGCAGGGAGGGGTGAGCATCTCTTAGAGGGCAGGACACACACTCCTTTCACAGAGCTTTGATCACTGTGAGTTTAGGTGGAAGATTGTTTTGCTCTGTACTGGTAAAATTGGGACACGATCTTCCCGAAACATTAAGCAGAAAGCATTCCAATGACTTTGTTCTAATGTTATACTGTATGTTTATTTGATCACTGGTTGCTGCTGTTACTGTATATACAGGAGCAAAATTGAGAAATTTTAGCGTATAATGTTTGACTCTATTCAGAGCTCACTGTTCCATTTAGTATTACAAGACTTCATTGTTCCATCAAAGTTATCACTGTGGCTTTCATTTTATCCTTTTAAATTGCTCTATGAGTCACATATTCTTTTCTCATGATTTTTGAACTTAGTAATGAATCAAAAAACTTTAAATCAGTAAAGTGGATAATTTCTTTATTTTGGAAGTTTGTGTATGCCTTTGCTTTTGATGAACACTTCAGACATTAATAACTTATATAACAAACATAATATCTGAAATGTGCCTGGTCTGCTGTATACTTGTGATGGCCATTCTTGGTGGTCTGCTTGATTACATCTGGGTTTAATTAAAACCCCCAAATGGAGAGTATACTGGGGAGAAGTTTTTTTTAACTTGAAGTAGGAAGATCCATTTCTAATCTGGATCTTTGAGGTAGGAAGAAACTTTTGAAATGTAGATCTTTGATCCAGATCATTTGAGCTGGGAAAACCCACCTCTAATCTGGGACACACCTTCTTCTGGAAGCCTATATAAAAACAAGGAAGAAGGAAGCTTTTGTTTGTCTGCTTTCTCTCACCTTGCTAGCAAGTTCATTCCTTCACTGGCATTAGAGCCCACTTCTTTGGAATTCCAGTATTGACTAAAGACTAGCTGAGTCATCTAGCCTCATGGACAGAGCAACTACTGGACTTCTGAACTTTCTGTTCACAGCCAGCCATGGCTGGATTGGCTGGATCACAGCATTCTACAAGTCATTCTAATAAATCCATATATATTCATATGTATACACACATATGAAAAAAGTTGATTGATTATATAAGTTTTGTTATTCTAGAGAATCCTGACTATTACAATACCCCTTCAAGCAAATATTGCAAGCTGGTTCTTGATTAGAAATGTTTTATATGGAGGTTAGCATTATTTTAATGTCTTATTCTAGACCCAAGGATTTCATCTCTATGCTCAACTTAATGCACAAAAATATACAGAATAAAATTCTCTATTTTATCACTCTAGGGATTGAAAACAAAGTGGTTGCATCAATGTCTGACCAGTGTTGTTTATGACTGTTTGTTCATTTAGATGAATTTAATATCAAGAAAAGGAATGATGTGGGATTTCCCTCTGTGTGCTGTGATTACCATTAATGAATGAAGAAACTGCTTTGGACCTATAGCAGGGCAGAACTTAGCTAGGTGGGAAAAACTAAACTGAATGCTGGGAGGAAGAAGGTAGAATAAAGGAGAAGCCATGTAGCCCCACCAGAGATAGACACCAGAACTTTAGCCAGTATGCCACAGCCATGTGGTGATACACAGGTTAATTGAAATGGGTTAAATTGAGATATAAGTCCTAGCCAATAAGAAGCTAGAAGTGATGGGCCAAATAGTGATTTAAATAATACAGTTTCTGTGTGATTATTTTGGGTCTGAGCTGCTAGGTGGCTGACACGACCAAGCGGCCTTCTTACAACAAAGGAATACAACCACTCCTTGAAAAGCTGGTATGTTAAGATATGCTCCCATGGAGTCATTTCTTTCTACATGATATTTTAGACTCTTAAGATTATGCATTGACACTTCACATCTGGTCACATCCTCCTACCAAATTAGACATGATTAGGTAGATTAATGATGTGGAATTTCCCTCTGTATGCTGTGATTACCATTAATGAATGAAGAAACTGCTTTGGACCCATAGCTGGGCAGAAGTTAGGTAGGGATGGAAAACTAAACTGAATGCTGGGGAAAAGAAGGGTAGAGTCAGGGAGGAGCCGTGGAGCCACTGCCAGAGACAGACACACTGAAACTTTGTTGGTAGGCCATGATCTCATGGTGATGCACATATTAATAGAGATGGGTTAAATTAAGATATAAGAGTTAGCCAATAAGAAGTTAGAGCTTATGGGTCAAGCAGTGATTTAAATAACATAGTTTTTGTGTGATTATTTTGGGGCTAAGCAGACTGGAACTAGTTAGCGGCCTCCTCCAACAGATAAAAATGGAAGAAAATGATTAGATGTAATCAAACAGCCTCTGGGAGGGTCGAGATGCAGGATGAATCCAGGTGGCAGAATGTTCTAGCATGTGCTTGGACCAAGGGTTCTGCACATGGGACAGGTGGGAGAAGTGTGGAGTTGGGTAGAGTTCAAGTCAATAGAGAGGCTGGGGAAGCAAAGTGGTACTGCAGCCCAGAGGAGGGAAGAGGTGGAGGCATCATGTGGGAAACACAGGCAAGAATTACTGTGGGATGTTCACAGCACCTTCTGTTAACTTTCAAAAGTGATCGGCATCATTTTCTACACACTCTAGGACAGTGCTAGGTGGGTTGATGCGGTTCAGCATCTTAATCCTGGTGCTTATCCGTTCATAGCACACTGTTGCTGGTACCAATACATTTTATTTATTGAGTTGATGGATGTAAGAAAGTAAAATTTCTCAGGAACACAGTTTGTTATCACAAGGCCAGGGCAGGATCATGTGACTCAAGTTGGTCTTTATTACTGAGTGGAGACTACTTTTAGAGTTTGTATTAGTCAGGGATCTCTAGAGTAACAGAACTTATAAAATTAATCTCTCTCTCTCTCTCTCTCTCTCTCTCTCTATATATATATATATATATATATGTGTGTGTGTGTGTGTGTGTGTGTGTGTGTATGTATGTGTATGTATGTATGTATATATGGGGTTTATTGGAATGACTTACAAGCTGCAGTCCAGCTAATCCAACAACTGCTGCCTGTGGACAGAAAGTCCAAGCATCCAGTGGTTGCTCCATCCACAAAGCTGGATATCTCAGTTGCTCTTCAGTATATGCAGGAATCCTGAAGAAATGTGCTCTAATGAGAGTGGAGGAATAGACTTTCAAGCAAGGTATGAGGACAAGCAGGCAGAGAGCAAAAGCTTTCTTCTTCCAAGTGCCTATCTAGGTTTCTGCAGAAGGTATGGCCTAGATTAAAGGTATATCTTCCCACTTCCAAGGTGCAGACCAGAAGGGGATTCACTTACTTCAAACCAATTAAAAAAGGCTCACACAGGTATTCCCTCCTTTCTGGATTATAGTTCATTCCAGATATAGTCAAGTTGACAGCCAATAATAGCCATCACAGAATTTAAATGGCTCTGGGCATTTGTCATAAGAGGCAGAATCTGGTCAACAATAAGGCATTTTGAGAGTCAGTATTGCAAAATTCTAGAGCAGTCCTAAACAGCACCCATAGAAGATTTGAGAAGAGCAATCCTATGCAATTTTTCCCTCTCACAAGTGGCTCTGGTTTTCCTGTTTTTTGGTCTGTGGATAGCAAGAGGCTGAAGGAACTGCATAGGTGGTGGATCTGGGAACTGTGCACACACATGAAGAAAAAGAAAGAGGCAGAGATGAGGTGAATCGTGTATAGGAGAAACAAATACCTGGATGCCTTCACAGAGAATTCAAACAAACATGAACTCTTATTTCCATCTCTTTATATTGGACAAGTCATGGCCGAGGAACTGTCAGGGATGTTTTCCTATGGCTAGAATCAGATCTGAACTTCAAAGCTGTCAGCAGTGAAAAGAATCGCTGTTTGGAGAGTCTTAGAAAGTGTCGGCCTCTGGAGGTGGCAAGGGAGCTTGTTGTCCACATTCTAGGAGCAATCACCCTCAATGTGCTGAGATATGTGAGGCATGCCGAGTTCTTGGGTGCTACCTTGTTGGAATGGCTACTGAAGTTAATGTTGTTATGTGCGTGTAATATAAAGTTTGGGAAAAACTGATCTCTAAAGATTTTTAAGAGAACATTTCCATTTTGTAGAACACAAGAAAGAACATTTGGGCCTGGGCTGAGGACCCTTTGTCTATCAGAGGTAAATTGTCTCCTGGGATAGGGTACAGACTGAACATCCTTAATGCAAAACTTCAGACTCTGAGCTGCTCCACAGTTTGACATGTTTTGATCTCTGACAGGAAGCCACAAGTGGAAAATTCCATGCCTGACCTCACAGAGTGGGTCATAGCCCAAACCCAGGTGTGCTCAAGACAGTGTATAAATTATCTTCAGGCTGAGAGAATAAGTGTCTATAAAACATGAATGAAACTTGTGTTTAGACTTGGATTCCATACCAAGATATATCAAATTATATATCAGATATTCTCAACCATGCGAACAGTTTCTGAAATCGAAAACACATCTGTTCCCAAGTATTGAGAATGGGACTTGACTCAACCCATAACATCTGAAGGGGTTAAGGCGGGACAAAGCCCTGTGAGCACTCATGGAGACCATAGCTACAGGACCTTAGAAACAAAAACCTTCAAGAATGAATCAAAACAGCTTTACACCTCTGCCATCCTCTCTATGGATGCCTAGGTTTTGGCAAAGCAATAGAAAAGTAACTAAATATGCTTTCTTACTGTTTTTTTTTTCTGCTAGTTGAGCTAGTATCCATTCCCACGAGTGGTACATATACACAATATGATTATTTTGAGCCATAAAGGAGAATGAAATTGAGGTTTAAATATCCCAGTGGTTACGAGCATGCACTGTACTTACAAAGTACCCAAGTTTGATCCTAGCACACACACTGGGTGGCTCACAACTGTCTGTAACTTCAACTCCCAGGGACTGTGCTGCCTCTGGCCTCCATAGTAGGCACTGCACTCACATGCAGATTCCCACCCCACATACACATAATTAAAATAAAGGTAAATCTTAGAAAAATAGTAAACTTCCACAATTTGCAGGGGAATGGCTAAAATTGGAGAATATCATATTTAAGTGAATTAAACCAGTTTCATAAAACAAATTCATGAATTATCTCATTTGTGGGTCCTAGGCCTTATACGGATATGTAAAATCATGGGTTTTCATGACATGAAAATAGAACTAAAATTGTCTGGGAGGATAAAGTAGAATAAGGGAGTGTAGCCATGCAAGGAATGGGCAGGCAAGGAAGAAGGGCTGGGGACATGCACAACATGCACAAAAATTAAAACAAATATTTTTAATAAAAGGAAAAAATGAAAAATTTCAAGAAGGGGAAAACAATTTTTTTTAAAAAAAGAAAGGAAATCTATGCATTGCATTTATATACTTCAGCCCAGACTCCTGGGTTAGGAATCCTCCACCCAAGTAATGATAATAAGTAGTTTATCTTTTTCAGATTTACTTAGTTCTTTTCACATTTAACTTTCTTTCCTTTGCTTTAGGAAGAAGGAATGGACACATTGTAATAGACAATCACATATTTTTTCTTTTTCAACAAATGTCAGCTTAAAATTCCTGGGCACCAAACCAGATGAGTTCTACAAAAACCCAAACTGTAACAATATAACATCTGGACCTCTCAGCCTGGCTCCCCACGGGGCCCTGTGGGTCACACTCACCCTGCCCGTCTGTCTGAGACATGGGAGGATCAGTGGAGGGAAGCCGAGGTCCCTTGAAGCCGTCACCTCTGTCTTTTCTCTTCACCTGTTTCCTCTCATTTAAACTATTTTCCAATTTCCTCGCAGTCCAGGCCCCACAGCAGTCCCGGCCCCTGCATTTGCCTGGTATCTGTTTTCTGCCAAGCTCTGCCTCCCAAGGACACCTCAGGAGTCCGCACCCAGGCAGGGATGTCTGGAAAGTCTTAGAACAGTAATTAGCTGGGTATCTTTTTATTATTTTAATTCTGGTTTCCTTAGGAAATGTCCCTCACAATATCAAAATAGGAGATGCAAAGAGAGATGGCAGAAACCTCCCTAACTTACCCATCTTTTCCCTGGTTTCCTATGGCAGCATTTCTTTATCTTTATGGAAATCTGTGTCTGCATATGCCTCCAGTGAATGATAATAAATACACTATTTGTTATATCGTATTAGTATAATTTAATATATAATGAAATGCACTTTATTATTTATACAATTTATCATTATATAAACATGTAAGTAATATATCTCAGTATAACAATGTGTAAAATAAATACTGTACTATAACACAATACATAATTGCATAATTACATAATAGATGATAAATTAGCATTAAACATGTTGCTAAAAAGTGGGTCATGCCATGTATGGCATTTCTTTACTTTTCCGTTTCTTAACCCAGGAAGCTTCTTGGGTTAGCATTGGAATTTCTCCTTATAGCAGAACCATGTTTTGGATGTGACTTACGTGTATTCTTGCTTCAGTATCCCTCTTTCTTTCCTCTGGAGTTTTTTCTTCCAAGAAGTGGCTGATGGCTTGGGCTGCAGGAGCTCCTTTTGCTCCTTCAGCCAGTAGCCGCTGAGAGGAAGACCCACTCCCTGGCGCTGCTCGTGGGGGGCACAAGTCCTTCTGATAGAGGCCCAGCTGGTAGACGGTGTGAGGCCAGTAGCGCATCAGGCCCTGTCTTCCAGGAGTCGGGTTGCTTGGGAATGCAGCCCAAAGCAGGTGGTAAACTCCATGTAAGGCTAAATACCAGCATGAGACGGATAGTCAACAATTCTCAAGTCAGTTTTATCTACTTACTTATTCTATGACCATTCCACACAAATTTTGTTATGTGGCTCAGAGATCTACCTATTTTGATGCCCCAACGCTGGGATTACAAATCCATGAAGTTCATGCTACCATATCTGGCAGTAATTTTATTTTCCAAAGGTTTTAGATCTGAAAATCTGGCCCTTGTGCTAGCAAGGTAAGCATATCACCAAATGAACTATCTCTTCAACCGAACACAGTTTTTATTACTCAATATCTTGGAGCTAGGTATGTTCTAAGCTCTCTTACTCTGGTTTTCTCAAAACATGGACGGTATTTTGTTCCAATAATATGGGTTATGTTCATTGAATTTTGAATATTAAAATGAACTTACATCTCTGAGACAGAGCATTGGCTATATTTCATGTGATTTATTTTTGTTCAACTTCCTATTTTGATGAAGCTTCTGTGATTGTTAATGAAGAAACTTGAGCTGTGGCTCCTTTTCTCTGTCATTTGTCTAACTTAATAATTTCTTCATCAAGTTTTGGTGTCAGGTTCATAATACCAGTGGAAAAGTTTTCATTCTTTCTGGCTTCTTTAATAATTCATATAAGGTTGACACTAACTAGCCCTGGAATTTCCTTTCTGGTGTTTTAATAAGAACTTTAAATTCTGGGATGAAGGAAATGCATCAAGGTTTTTTGTTTGCTCCTGTTTTTGCTTATATGTGCTGTTCTGCCTTACCTTGTTAATCTGGATTGTGCAAATCATTGACATGTGCTCATTTCTATATCCCTTTATTGGCTTTGAAGGGGGTCAGAAGTGGATGGAGATTCCCCTTGCTATCACCAACTCCAATAACCTATGTTTTCTTTCTTATTCTGTTCCCGTCTTGCTAAGGTTATCTATTTTATTAATCTTTCCAACAAACCTCTTTGGACTTAATTTCCACTCTTGGACTCTTTGTAGTTCATGGTTTCTGCTCTTATTTTTCTGGCTAGGATTTATCAATTTTATTAATCTTTCAGAGAACCAGTTTCTGTTTTTTTTAATTTCTCTGTAGTTTCTTTTCCATTTCACTGACTTGCATTCTTTTTCTACATGTCCTTTTCTTTATGCTAGAAAGAGACTTTCAGTTTTTCTTTTAAAATATTACCACACAGAGCCACACATTACTCTTTATGTCCTACATGTGTCAACAAACTGAATTTTAATTACATCCTAGTTTCAATATTTTCTAGTTCCTCTCCAAGTATTGTTGTACCTGAATTATTGAGAAGCATGCTTTTTAACTTTTAAGTAACTGGGCTATGTAAATATTTTGTTATTTATTTCTAAAATTCAACTTTTTGTTATTGTTTGGTTCTATGGTCTCTCTGAAAATTATTAGAACTTATTGTATGGCCTGGTTGTGTCCTCAGTAACTCTTTGGAACAACTGGAATTTCCTAATCCTGTCTAGTAGTTACTGAGAAAAAGCATTGTTAGTTCCCAACAGAGAGGATGGAGAGATGGCTCAGTCATTTAAGAGTGCTTTCTACTCTTCCTGAGGACTTTGGTCTGGATCCCATCATTCTCATTAGGGTGTTTACAGCCACCTGTACTTCCAGCTCCAAGGGATCCTATGCTGCCCTCTACTGGCCTTCAGGGACATCACACACACACACACACACACACACACACACACACACACACACAAAGACACATACCCACAGGGGGGAAGGGAGAGAGAGAGAACATATACACATAAATACAAATAAAATAAATCTTTAAAAAATTCTTCAACTATTGGTATCTTTTCCTCTGCCCATTTCCCCTTTAATTCTTGTTATGCTTCCCTGTGTATCTGAAAGGATGATTAGTGGGTTTTAGGCACATTTATGATTATTTGCTCTTTACAGTTGATCCTTTCCTCAGCAAGAAATCCCCTTTCAAAGCATCTCTGGCAGTTCCTTTCATCTTGATGCCTATAATATCTGATATTAACATGCCTATTCCAGTCTAGGCTTACTATTTTGTAGGCTTTTTCCCCATTAAACAAATTCTAACCTATAAATATGTGTTTTATTCAAAGAAAACTTTAAATCAATATATTTTTATTGAAAGAGCATATGTGTAAATGGCTATCTTAATTTCTATTTGCCATTCAAAAAGCTTCACCTTTTACTGGTAATACTTAAGCCGTCAGCATACAAAATGATTATGGACATGGATAGATTTAATTTGACTATTTTTGTATCTGTTCCTATTTGTATCCCTTCTGGTTCCTATTTATTTTCATAGTCCCTCTTATGCATTATTAATAACTTGTATTGTTATATCACTTTCATTCTTCTGTTGGGTGCTCAGGCTTTTGTTCTAAGTAGTTCTTGGATACATGACAGTGAGCATCTTCAACTGCTCTCTCTGTATTATAGAAGAACTTACTTTAATCGTTCACTAAAATACAGCTGTGCAAGAGTGATGTTCTGCTCAACTATCATGTATTGCTCTTCTTTGGACCATTCACCTCTGCTTGAGTATTACATCACACACCTTCTCCATGTTTTCATCTCTTCTCTAAAGAGTTGTGTGACTCAAGACATATTGGAGGGAACATAAACTGCCTCTATGTACTTTTCCCCACGTGACAGCCCCATTCTCCATGCCGTGTGGTGTGTAATTCTGCTTCCATCTGGTATCATTCTTCTTCCAGCCTGAAGAACATGATTCAGGAATTTTTGTTTGAAGCCTTGGTCGTGAAAAATTCTAAATTCAAATGCAATTTTCAATATCTGAAAATGCCTCTATTTCACTTTCATTTTGGTGGATATTTTCTCTGTGTCTAAAATTGTAGGATGTTTATTTTTCCCTTAGTACTTTAAAATATCCTTGCATTTCATAATGGGGCCTGTTGTTCTCGATGGACATTGGCCATCCATTGTACCATGGCTTCCTTGGACAGAATAGTCAATTATTCTTAGGCTACATGTAGGAATCTCCTCAGTACAAGGCCTGAAGAACTTTGAGTGTGTAGTTTTCTTTGTCTTTTTTTTCCGTTTGTAGTTTGATACCTTGTGAACTGACACACACATTCTCTCTAACAGTCCTGGGACTAATTTTGTTTGCCAGACTGGCCTTGAACTTCCAGAGATCCTCCTGCCTCTGCCTCCCACGTGCTGGGATAAAAGGACTGTGCCACCACCACCCACTTCCATTTTGTTTTTACTTATTTTTTAAGAAAAAAATCTTTCTTATTTTTTCTTTCCCCATTGCCTCTCATGGTTTATCAATACTCAATTCATTGTATCCAAATCCCTTCCCTCATATCCTTAATAATGGGCATATTTTAATTATCTGTTTCATGGTAACTGACTCTGCTCCAAATTCTCAACCAATATTATTAATATTTTTATTTCAACGTGTTATACTCTTTTTCTACCAATTTTGGGGAATATTATTTTAAGGTATATGACCTTCTTTGCATGTCTAAAATACTTGATGGCCCTAATAAAGAGCTGAATGTCCAATAGTAACAGGAGACAAGATAGATGGGGTTGGTAGGCAGAGAGAATAAATGGAAGGAGAAATGAGGACAAATGGGGGGTAAGAGAGAACAAGGAGAGGAAGACATCAGGGCCCAGTCACCCAGCCAACCACAGAGTAAGAGTGAAAGTAAGATCTACAGAAGGAGGGGAAGGAAAGAGCCCAGGGGTGAAAGGTAGACGGGTTAATTTAAGGAAAGGTGGCTAGAAACTAGTCAAACTAAGGCTGGCCATTTATGACTAAGAATAAGCCTCCATGTGTGATTTATTTGTGAGCTCGGTGGTGGGCCCTCCAAAAAGTCAAAAAAGCCCAAACTGTAAAACAACAAACAGCAACCAAGTTTTGGAAATGTGGAGAACATTGGAATACTCTATGACAAGGGAGTACCAATTCTATTGCCAAGTCTAAAAGCTGAGTGTTTGGATTTTTGCCTGTTTTGTCTGATCACTTGTTTGCTTGTTTTTGCAGACCATAGAACATATCAAGTAATTCTGATCCTGTGTGTGTGTGTGTGTGTGTGTGTGTGTGTGTGTATGCATGTTTGTATTTGTTTAGGTGTATATGTGTGCAAAGAGCTCTTATTCCTTATGAAGAGTAACTTATCATAAACTGAATGTTTACTGCTCAAAGGCATCTTTGCTTTTCGAGTAGGATGGACTCCAGTGTCTCTTAATGCTGTATGACCTCACACTTCACACATTATTGTTCAAAGATTGTTCATGGGCCAGGCATATATAACATTGCATCTCTGTGTGACCTTGCAGATGATGACTAAGTCCTTAGTCAAGTGCTCTAGGGAATCTCCATGAGAACTTAATTCTCTCTTCCAGCTAGCTTGCTTTTCTCAAGAACTTGGCTCTCAATGTGGCAGGTGGTTTGGCTTTCTGGAGCTCTAACATCTGGCTCTTTGGTCCAACAGGATGGTTGCTTTCCTGGTCTATGAAAGAAAAACATCCTTAGGCAAAACATCAGAACAATCACATGATACCTCAGGGATCCTTTTTATGTCCAACTTTAGAATTGTTGAGATACTAAATTTAGTTATTTGATAACACCAGTAGAATGCTAAGGAGTTTATATACATGATTTAAAAAGGAATTTTGGTTATTGTACCTGATATTTCAATAACTCTACTTTTTTTGAGACAGGGTTTCTCTGTAGCTTTGGAGCCTTTCCTTATAGACGAGGCTGGCCTTAAACTCAAAGAGATCCACCTGCCTCTGCTTCCTGAGTGCTGGGAATAAAGGCGTGCACCACCATCTGGCAACTCTTTACTTTTAATGAAGTTTAGGATTCATGTTTTGTCAATTTTCTAATAGTTTCTACTTCCATATTATCTCTTTTCATATACATATATATGAATATATTGCATATTGCAAGTCACTGTTTATTTTATAAATAAATATATGTGGGTGCATATATATTTACATGTGTGTATGTGTGTATGTGTAAACATGAGTTCCTAGTATTCACTTGGAAATGCATACCAATAAACCCATTATAAATCGAGAATCTCCTAAGCTGAAAATGCATTTAGTACATCTAATATATTTAACATCATAACTTAGTTTATAGGATTAAACAGTTACCAATAACATATATATCTTTACTTAGTTTGTATCTATAACAATAGTCATTTTGTATGTGTGTATACGCATGTTTGTATTTGTGTAGGTGTGATTGTGTGCAGAACAGAGTCCATATATATATATATATATATATATATATATATATATATATATATATGTAGCCAGAGACTGGTGTAGGGTATTTCTTGGATCATTCTGAACTTTATTGACTGAGGCAGTGTCTCACTGAAACCAGAGCTAGCCGAATCAGCTATTGAGCTAGCCAGTCTGCTCCGCTGTTTATCTGCTGCCTCTGTCTCCAGAACACTGGGATCACAGGAGGGCTGCTGTGCCTGTCTTTTCTGTGAGTTCTTGAGACCTGAACTCCAATCTGTACGTGATATGGCAAACACTTTATCCCTGAGCCATCTCCCCAGCCCCCATAACAATACACTTTTAAATGCCTTTCTTTTCTTAAATACTACATCCCTAAGTCCCAAACATGCTTGGCATGCTTAAGATACATATTGGCCTAATGTTGGGTAAAACATTTAACACAAAGTGCATTTTGTAATAAATATTGAATATCTTATGCACATAACAGATGGGCATTTTGTTGACATGATGGGATATGAAAACACGAAGCATGATATCCCACAGGTACGGGTCACACAGGACAGTATAAAACGCAAGTATTAACACGCAAGTGGGGCTGGCTGGGAGGGGAGGCTCACTGCTGCTACCCAGTTGGCACAACACTAGCCATTATACACTTTTAGCCCAGGAAAATGTCAAAATTGTAAGGCTGGTACCTACCGAATGTCTGTTTTGCTTGCGCAATTGTATAGCTGGAAAATCGGAAGTTGAATGTCCATTATAAACCAGGGACTTCATAAATATTTGCTTCTGGAGTATGTAGCTATAAAGTATACAGGTATATATTTTCTTATTTATAACCATAACCATATACTTTTAGATATCTTTCTGAAATAATACAATCCTGTAAGTCAATTCACACAGATCCAAGTCATTCTTTGTGATAGTAAGGCTGCGCCAAAGCCTATTCAACTGATTAATTTTTAAAGTAGAAGACTAAGAAATGGAAAGTGTATGATTTTGATTGCATATATTTTTGAGTTTTTTGTATGTGTTTGTGTCAAATCCCCATGTTTATAGATTTTACTCTTTATTTTCAATTCTCCCCTGGGCATTTCCAGAATGGTAGGGCATACAAATGTCTATCTTTATACATCTGCTGGTTCAAACTCATTGTGTCCACTCATTGTGTCCAGGAGATAAGACTGCATGCGCCCCATCTATATACAAAGGTTTTCTTTTGCCATTATTCCTTAAAGCAGCTCACTATAGGAACTATTTACATAGCATTGATTTTACACATAGTATAAATGCTATATGTATGTACTTATATAAGGAACTTGATCATCTGTAGATTTTGGTACTCTGTGGTGCCACAGGGACCAATGCCCTATGGAGACTAAGGGATTGTTAATGATCTCCTTTCCTGGAAGTCTAAATATGATATCTTTAATGAATCTTTGCCTGACTTGTTAACAATTAATGATCAAGTAAGCACAACAAAAATTTTAATGGTTAAAATCATTGTAAATGCATTTGCATCTTTGAGCCACTGTCTTTCAGCTTTCTGTTTAGAAATAAGCACATATTCATTGTAGTAAACATGCAGATTAACAAAAAATATACAAAACAGAACCCATAATCCTGTGGCCTGGAGATTATAACTCAATAACTTATAATCTTGCTATATACATGTATTATGTATGTAGATATACATATGTTCTCTGTATCTATATAGTGGATCAAGGAGTTTGCTTTAATTAAGTATTCTATGAGATTCTTTTAACTGACCATGTAAAGGAGTATCTCTGATGTGCTTGGACTTAAGCAGTTCCCTCCCCTGCACACTTACGCATGCTTATTCTGAAGCTGTACTGCAAACCCAACCCTTTAGGTGTGACAGCCTGTCCGAGCCCACAGTACTGCTTAGCCACTGTAACAAGTCTACAAAATGGCATTGAACTTGGGAACCTAGAACAACACCTCGTTTGGATCTCAGATCCTCATCTGTTCCAAATGCAAGATGGTCTTGATTTCTAATTTTCAATTTAGTCAGTCAGCCAGAAAAAGAAGCATTTATAGAACACTAAAAAAATTCTCCATTCCTCTGAAGTCCACCAGCCCTCCAAGAAGGAGCGTGCCTGCTCCCAACCAGCCCAGCGTTTAATCCCAGCCTGTCACCAGTTTCTATGAAGTGAGGTTTCTATTACTTCCTGGATCGCTCTAGTCTATCAGAGGTCACCATCTCCAATTTAGCCTAGATGTGGATGGGAAAATACCCTGCACAGCCCCAGCATCCAAAGAACATTGGTGTCAAATTCAATTACTGCAGAAGGAGACCTTTTTTTTTTTCCAAAGGTCTCTGAATCCATTAAAAAAGCGTCTCGATTCCTAGCACTCCTGCTATGGTGAATGTGTCTCCCACACGGGCCCTTCTGACAGCTGCTTTGTAATTTCACTGTGTCAACTACTTTCATGGTTGGAGTTTCGTTTGTTGAAAAAATAGCTCAAATGGAAGCAGAGACTGTAACGTCTTTAACATACATCTACACAGACCTGACTGGGTGAATACTATAGACACAGAATGACCCACAGTGATTTCAGGCTCGTGGTACTTTCTTCTCTCTCTATTTTCGAACATGTTGATCTTCCCAGTGTGTGTGTGTCAATTCTGGATTGCCATGGCCACACCTTTTGTTAATTACTGCTGTGTGCTACAAAGGAATAACGTATCCTTGAAGTATTTTTTCTTTTATTTTAAAATTTTCTTATGGGGAAATTCACTACATTCTCATTTGTTCAAATTGTAGAGATTTTTCTTTTCCTTGATTAATGAACAAATGCATTCATTTTGTATTGAAGAAAATGCTCCAATACAGATATCTCTAATATGTATGAAATGCTGAGAAATTTTTTCCATGTTTCCATTTCCAGGAAGCTGTCTAACAGGCAGGAAATATTAGCAGTGCTTCCTCTCACCACTCCACGGCCTTCTAATTTGTCTGGAACATTAAAGGATCAAGAAGTGTGGTTGTATAGGCTTTTCTGAGTTTTATACAACATTGCTTTAACTATTAAGTCGGCCACCATTTCAATCATGAGGAACTATTTCCAGAAACTATATGCTTTACACTGAAGTTGGAGCATCCCCTTCAGCCTCTCAGAATTAGAATGTGGTGAACAGCAGCATCCTCCCAGAGGAGCAGAAGCATCTCCTTGGCTTCTGTCTCATGCCTTTGCACACTCAATCAACACAATACTCTGCAGCCTAGTGAGATCTACAATTTCAGACCTACACTTTGTTATATTTCTGATCATTCTGTGAGGAGAAGGGACCTCCTTAGGGGGTGTAGCCTCCAGACAATCCTCCGAGAGTAAACACTAGACTACAAAGTACAGGATTATTTTGGAGAGTAAGATGCCAATGTGTTTGATGTGTTCTTTGAGAAGAGGTGCCATTTTATCTTGCATTGATATGATATGTCTTTCTCTATATGTGTTATTTTATTGGTTAATGCTTAAAGCTTCTTTGGCCTATGGCATGGAAGAATATAACCAGGCTGAAAGGGATATATAGACAGAGTAGACAGAGTCACAGGGATCATGTTGCTGCCAAAGGAGAAAGATGCCACCAGAACCTTATTGGTAGGCCACAGTATCGTGGTGATATATAGATTAATAGATATGGATTAATTTAAGATGTAAAAGTTAGTTAATAAGAAGCCCGAGCTAATAGGCCAAACAGTGTTGTAATGAATATAGTTTAAATGTGATTATATGGGTGTGGGCAGCCTGGAAATGAACGCGTGGTCTCCGTTTACATCACATAATATTTTTTATGTCTGATTCTTTTTACTTAAAAAATAACTTTACTACAAATCACTTGCATAAATGTCATTATTTTTTCATTTTTCATGAACTGACTCATCTGTTTGGATCTGTATGAGTTCAGTCTGGAATAATCAATGCTTGCCAAATTCTTGGGATTGAGACTCAGTCCCAAATGGAGGTCCCTTTTGGGGCAAGCAATACCAGATGATGTTGGAACTCACATTAGAATGGGAGAATAGCCATTGGTTTCATTTGGTTGAAATGGAACACACATTGTGGTCATGCTGGGTAATCTGGGAAGCCAGTTTCACCCCCTAGATACCCATCCATTGGACACTCAGGCACAGGTAGCCTGTGACTATAACTTTCTATGTCATACTTTCCTATGGGATCTGTTCTTTTCTCCGTGTGTGTGTGTGTGTGTGTGTGTGTGTGTGTGTGTGTGTATGTGTCTTTGTAACCGTGTAGGCATACATATACCACGGCTATGTGAAAGTCACAGGCCGTTCTCTGAGACTCAGTTCTCTCCTGCAGACGTGTGGATCCTAGGGATCAAACCAGGTCGTTAGGCTTGGCAGCAAGTTTCTTTGTCCCCAGAATCATCTCAGCTGCCTTATGAAATTATTATCCTTCTTTGAAAAAATGTACATTGTAAATATAAGTATTTAGTAATTGTAGTTAGGTAACAGTAGTAGATTCTGTAAATGTATTTCATTAGCCCGTGACACATTTTCAATCCTATTAAATGTAGTTTTTTCTTTTTTTTAGAGCAAAGCTTTTTATTTTTTATCAATCTTAGCTAACTTTTTTTCTTTCTTCTCTTGTGTCTTGTGTATAAGTCTTAAGTCTTTGGTTCCAAATATGTTACTTTATTTTTTCTAAAAATTTTTATAGTTTTATATTTAAGTTTATGGTCAGCTCTACTCAATTTTGTGTCATTTTGGGGACCTGGCTGCATTACTCTGTTAGGAGAGCCAGTCACTTCAGAACCACTCATTGAACAGATGGTTGTGTCTCCAGTGTGATTGTTGTATCTTTGTTGACTCCCGTGGCTGTCCCATGTGGTCTGTGACTAGAATTCACATTCTCGTCTGTCCATCTCTATGGTTAGATGTTAACCAGATTCTCAGAGGCTTATTGTTTTGTATAATGAATATTCAAATTGGATGAAGTGGTTTATCTGACTTAACTCTTTCAAAGTTTTCACACATTTTCCTTTTCCTTTCCCCTACTTTCCCCTCTCCCTTCTTTCTTCCCTCCCTCCATTCTTCCCTTCCTCTCTCCCTCCCTCCATTCTTCCTCCCTTTTATAATTTATCTGTTGTGTGTGTGTGTGTGTGTGTGTGTGTGTGTGTGTTCCTGTGTGTGCATTCATGGAAAAGCCAGAAGCTGGCATCAGACTTTCTTAATGACTTTTCCACTTCACTCTTTTTATTTTTTGAGACAGGGTCATTGACCAGATCTGGAGCTCACCAGTTTTCCAGACAGACAAATCAGTCCTGGGAATCCTCCTGTCTCTGCTTGCCTTGTGCGTGAACTACAGGTGTGTGTATGTTACTGCTTTCCATGTGAGCTCTGGGGATCCAAACCTAGGTCTTCGTGCTTACATGGCAAGTGCTTTACTGACTGACTTCTCTCTCAGTGCACCCTCCTCTTTCTCTCTCCATCCTGTATCAGTGGTTCTCAATCTTCCTAATGTTGCAATCCTTTAATAGAGTTTCTTATGTTGTGGTAGCCCCCAATTATAAAATTATTTCATTTGTTACTTCATAAATGTAATTTGGCTACTATTATGAATTGTAGTGTAAATATGTGATATGCAGGAGATCTGATATGTGACCCTTGTGAAATGGTTGCTCAACGCCCTGAAAGGGTCATGACCCACAGGTTGAGAACCTCTACTCTTTATCATTGCTGAGACCAGAACCAAGGACCCCATGTCTATTAGGCAAGTGCTCTAACAGTGAGCAGTAACGTTGCTGAGATTTTTGTAAGACTCACACTAGCCTGTAAGTCAGTTTGAAGAAATTGACACCTTTTCTCTTGCTGAATCTTCCAGTGCACGAATGGAATATCTGCCATTTATTTACTGGGTATGTTTGATTCATTTTATCATAGTTCATAATTTTGGTGTACAGATGTTTCACTTGTTTGGTTAATTTTATGAACCTATGCATTCCATTTCATTGAGGCCAGGCAGGCTTGCTAATTGTATATTTCACATGTATAATTGCAGTCTTCCAACTTCAGTTATTTGCTGTTACAAGAGTTGATATGACTTTAGTTTGGACTCCCCTACGATTACACAGCTGGAAAAATACTGTGCAGAGAAATCTTCAGAGCTAATTCTGAACTTTGCGGAAGGGAACAGAAAAGTTAGGCAGGGAAGGGAGACAGGTAAATAAAGTTCTTATAGCTCTTCTCATTCAAACTGTTGCAAATGGATGTTTTGTCTGTATGGTTATCTGTGCACACTTGCCTGCCTGGTGCCCATGGAGGCCGGAAGAAGATGTCTGATCTCTTGGGACTGGAGTTACAGAGGATTATAAGCTTCCATGGTACCCTTGGATCCTCTGGAAGATCAGCCAGTGCTTTTTTTCTATTAAGTTCTCTGCTTTAATGGATGGTTTTGATTAAATAACTATGGTTTTCTACAGTGTTTCATTAAGGTTCCCATGTTGGTGACCTGTACAATAGAAAAAGTTTTAGTTTAGTAACCTCACCATTTCGTTTCCTAAGGATCAAATGCTGTGCACAGTGCTCACATTTCATACACATCCATATATAGACTTTCTCAGAGTTTGTAGGGCCGGGCTGTGATATTTAAAAACATGTGCTGCCAGTACACCCTCCCAAAAAGAAAGGAAATGTCATACTTGGAAAATGATAAAAAGGTGTACATTTATCATATATAAACTAAGGCAACAAGGAAACTACATTTGCAAGTGTAGAGGAGAAACAGTAGAAAGACAACATTTAAAAATAACTATAAAGTTCTGTTTATTGTGTATACTGTGCTATATTAGTGTGAAGTGGTTCAGCTTCTTTAACCCTTGTTGTCTTACATCTGCTCTGTGGCAGAATTCAAGCCCTAGGCTTTTTGTCCTGTATTGTTATTGAAAAAAAACTAGTTCATCTGCAATCACTGCCTCTGTATCACTCCTACCTCTCTCTCCCCCTCTAAGTCCTTCCAGGTCTCCTCCTACCCTCCTAAAGTTGTTATGCCTTCTTTACACACACACTCTCTCTCTCTCTCTCTCTCTCTCTCTCTCTCTCTCTCTCTCTCTCTCTCTCTCTCTCTCTCTCTCTCTCTCTCCCCTTCCCTCCCTCCCTCCCCCCCTCCCTCCCCTTCTCTCTCTCTCTCTCCCCCCCTCTCTCTCCCTCTCTCTCTCCGCCTCTCTCTCTCCCTCTCTCTCTCTCTCTCCCTCCCTCCCTCCCTCCACCCTCTCTCCCTCCCTCCTCCTTCTCCCTCTCTCTTTCTCTTCCCCACACTCTCTATATATACTAAATATGTATATATTGTAAATATGTATTCATACACACATAATGCTTATATATACAGTATATATAGTGTTTATGCATATGTATGCAGAATATACTGATTCCATTATGCATTGTTCATGTATACATGCATTTAGATTTAAGTCTTTGGCATTGGACACACATTTATATGATTAATATACACAAAGAAGCAAATGAGCCCACCGGCACACAGATGCATTTAATTTATAATTAACAACACCTTTCTCAAAATAAAAGGTTGATACCAAGCTGTTAGCACTGACATCACACAGCTGATTCTAAAGATAAAGCAGTGGTCCTCGTGACAGCCACAGAGATCAGCAGCTTTTGAGAGAAAGAGACTCAAGATGCACTCTGATCTGAACATTGGTACTTCCCTAACTCCTATTGCCATCTAACTAACACTGGCACAGCTAAGAGGTAGTAGTACCTGTGTGAGGTACTTTCTCTCTACCCCTGTGCATGTGTTGGTACAGGATTCATGGAGAAAATTACTCTTTATTACTTTCTTTTTATTGATGCTTGTTAGTTCTGCATGTTAGTAGGAATGTCAATAGTTTCACACACGCATACAACACACACAGATAAAATCCAATCTTGTCTTTTCAACAGTCCCCATCTCCAAACCCCTTCCCAATCCCTAGGAATCATATTCTACTCTCCAGGTTAATTACTTTATTTTATCTAGCTTCCACCTATGAGAGAGAACATGTGGTATTATGTCTGGCTTATTTCACTTAACACGGTGTCCTCTGTTTCCATCAATGCTGCTGCAAATAACAAAATTTCATTCTTCTTTATAGCTGAATACTATTCCTATTTTATATGTGGTGTCATTTTTAATTCATGCATCCTTGGTTGATACCTAAACTGATTAGATCTCTTAGCTACCATGGACAGGTCAACAGTAATCATTGGTGTGCAGGTGTCTTTTGAGTATGCTGATTTCTTTTCCTTTGATGTGACACCCCAAAGTAGAATTGCTTAATAGAATGTCATATTTATTTCTAGTTTTGGGGGCATCTCCATGCTGTTCTCCATAGTGGCTGTACTAATTTATGTTCCCCAACAGTGTCTGTGAGCTCCTCATTCCCACACCAGCATTTGCCAGTTCTTTTCTTTTTATAATAGTTAGTCTAACTAGAGTGAAATGGAATGTCATTGTAGTTCTGTTCTCCCTGTCCCTAGTGCCTAAGGAAACTCAACATTTTGTTCCATGGATTTATTATACATTTCTACTTTTGAGCAATGTCTATTTGGATTCTTTGCCTATTTATTAAATTGGAATAAACTTAGTCAAGGAAATAAATGACCCCCAACAATGAAATTTGCAAAATACTGAAAAAAAGAATTGAAGAAGGTCCAAGGGAGCAGAGAGACTCCTCCCACATGTTTATAGATCCAAAGACATCATATTTATCAAATACACACTACTCAGGATGACATGCAGAGTCAATGTGAGACCAAAAAAAATATTAATGCCATTCTACAGACACACAGACAACAATCCCAAATCACAGAGGAACATAAAAGACTATGAATAGCAGAGAAATCCTGGGCAAAAAAGACAAAGCTAGAGGGAGTTCTTACAATTAAGATATACTACAGAGCCACAGTAACCAATATAGTGTGGTATTGCCATAACCACAGACACGGAGACCAACAGAAAAGAACAGGAATCCACAGAGGAGCCCACACATCTGCAGCCAGTTGAGTCTTGACAAAAGTTCAAAAAACATCCACTGAAGAAAAAAAATGACGTTTTTGATAAACGTGCCTGGGAAAACTGTATATCATCATGGAGAAGATTGAAACCTGACCTCTGTCGCTCACAATGTACAAATGAACCACAAATGGGTCAAAGGTATAAATCTAAATCCTGAAATTCTGAAATGGCTAAAAGAAACTTAGGGGACATTGGGGCAGGCTGTGACATTCTAGACACAGGAAACAAAAGAAAGGAAATAATGTCTAAAATTACATTAAACAAAGAAATTTCTTCCCAGAAGAGTCAAGAGACAGTCTGAGCACTAGAAGGACATATTTTCTGACTGTGCCTCATAATGTTAATATACAGAATATACAAAGAGCTCAAACTACTATATTAAAAATAAAAGAATTGAAGCCGGGCGGTGGTGGCGCATGCCTTTAATCCCAGCACTCGGGAAGCAGAGGCAGGTGGATCTCTGAGTTCGAGGCCAGCCTGGTCTACAAGACCTAGTTCCAGGACAGGCTCTAGAAAGTACAGGGAAACCCTGTCTCGAAAAACAAACAAACAAACAAAAAAGTAATTGAAATCTGGAGTGGTTTTCTTATCATGCACATAGGTCCTTATCCAGAATGGGTTCAGATCCTCTTGCCTGCTTCTCCTCCTCTCTTTGCCCTCCTGCCATATTGCAACAGAACAAGATGTTCCAGCACACACTCGTACCTTGATATTGTACTTTTCAGCCTTGGAAGCTGCACAACTAGCTTTCTATTCATTGTGGTTTATGATATGCACTCCTGTGGATTAATGTCAGCTGGCATCAGGTAGAATATGTGGAGAAGCTTATGGAAGAAGGAAGCCCACAGAGAAACCTAGGCATCCAAAGACTTTGTATGTGGGTAAATCTCTTTTCATTCATAAGGTCACCCACAAACAATTTCTGACATATTTTGCTCTGATAAATCTATTGGAAGATGAGTTGTGGCCAGCCCAGAGGGTGTCAGTTCAAGGCTTTAGGGAAAAAGACTAGTGGTAAATAGTAAATGGATTTAACCTTGAAAGTAAGGCTAAGTCGAAGTTCTAGGAGGCCTAAAAGCATTATGTACATTTTATATTCTCTGAAAAGACAGAAATAATAACGTGCCACCCACAGTGGGAGGGAGGAGAACAAAGATGAGAGGCGGTGTGAGATCTTACCTTGCTCTGTGTGTAGTAGGTGAGAGTCAAAACCTAATGTGACGACTGGAGTAGTAAAAGTTGCAGATCAGTGAACAGTGCTCAGACAAGAATGCCGAGTACTAATTGCCCTGTTTTACATTATGTGCTGAAGGACAAGGAGGAATGTAAGAACACATTGTTACCTCTAGTGGGAAACGATAGAATATCTAAAGCCAAGAGGCAATTAACGGTCTTTTATAAAGAATTCAATAAAAAGTAATTGAGAACAAACAAATATCTTTCCAAATATTAGAACAGCAGCAAGAGCAAGCAAAGCAGAGCATACTGTAAAAATTATGTATGTGGATATAGTCATAATGTGAACTGATATTGTAGGCTAAAGATTATAAGGAAATAAACAATAGATTTAGCTTACCTTTTAAAAGATGTTTCAGCCAGGTGTGGTGATACAGAACTCAAAGACCCAGCAAGGGAGGCAGAGGCAAGCAGATATCTGTGCGTTCAAGGCCAGCCTGGTCTACATAGTGAGTTCTAGGGCAACCAGGGATATGTAGTTAGACCTTCTCTCAAAAACTTAAAAAAAAAAAATAAAAAGAAGTGTCAAATTGGATTACCAGCTCCACTCAGCTCTCTATTACAGTGTTATATTATGTGTGTTTTAATGAATAAAGCTTGCCTTATTTATTATTCAGAGAGCAAAGCAGACACACTAGTTAGCCACAGGGCATGGTGGCACACACCTTCAACCCCAGGACCCAGAGGCCGATGGATCTCTGTGTGTTCAAGGCCACCCTGTGCTACACAAGATTGAATCTGTCTAAAAGAGAAACAGGTCACACAAAGGTGATCCCAGCACCAGAGAGTTGGAGACAGGAAGGGATATGACTGGACAGAGAGAGGAATATAATTAGGGGAAGAGACAGGAACTCAGTGGAGTGTGGAATCTGAGGTTGGTGGATAGCATTGCAGGACTTCCCTTTTCGATCTGAAGATTTGGTAGAGGTAAAAGGTCTCTCTAGTGGTTGGGGGCTTTGCTTTTCTGATCATCAGGTTGAACCACAATATCTGTCCCTGGGTTTTTTATTATTCATGATATACTCTGTTGCACAGGAAAGAAAGAACCCAGGAGAGCTTAGACAACTGTGGCAAATGCCATGCTAGGAAAACGCAACTAACAAAAATAGAAGCTACAACATTATACTGAACAAGATGAAATTTAAAGCAAAGAGCGTTGGTAATGACAGAGACGAATGCTTAGAGTGCCCCGGCTAAAAGTCACACCAGGCTCAGCAATTATCTACACAGCAAACTCGAGTGGGAACATTCACGAATGTAAAACCATAGCCTCTCAAGAAACACACCAGCAGCTGAGGCTTTGATTAGCCTTGTTAAGTATAAGATGTACCAAGAATACAAAAGGAAAAACTAAGAAAAATAATAAATATAACCTTGCCGTGAAATAAGCAGTAAGATCATTAAGCTTTTCTAGACACTGGCTACACAGCTAATAACATCTCAAAAGTATCCATAGATCTTCCAGACAGATAGACAGTGACTTAGTTGTGACATAAAGAAAAATCACCAAATTCTAGTGAAGTAGAAATGAGCCATCAAAATCATCTGAAAAGAGCCAGCAAACCACAATGTCATATGGGACCAGCCTTTATCACTTGGGAATAAAAATAGTACTTGAGGAATATAATCCAACAGTAAAGAATTTTATGGTGATGAAAATACACCCCAAGATTTTAGAAGTCTAAATAAATCATTGCTAAGGAAAAGATCTGTCGCATAAAATTCTCCTGTCAACCTTTCAAACATGATGTGAAGAAACAAAGCCCATTAAATATATGACTTTAAAAAACAGCAAGAAGATGCAATTAATAAAGAGAAAAGTCATATAACTAGGAACTAGAATATAAAATACAGAACATTATATTTATTACCGCCATGTTTATAATGAGGAATAATGGGGATTGACACAAGAGAAGGGAACTGACTGGGAGAATATTGAAAGATGGGGATGAACACAAGATCAGAGACTTCTTTGAGAAAACAGTGCCCGTCACGTAAGGAGGTCACACTGGTGTGTGTTGATCAGGCGTGATCTCTGGGTACCAGTGAGGAAGGAGATGGTCAGCTGTACAAGGGAAAGGTGCAGGATGCTGGACTGTTAAGATACCAAACTAGTGACTTTCTGTCAGAGTAACAGCTGACACAAGTTGAGGTTTGGAAGGGCCTGGTGTTAATCTAGGGTCTGTTTAAATGTTGTGGAGAACTATGAAAAATTTTAGTAAAACTTATGCAGAAATCATAGGTGCTTTCCTTGCATCCAGGCAGAGAAATGAAAAAGATTCAGTCTTTGCAAGGCCTACAATCAAGGATACAAGGACAGCAGGCCCCCAACACCCTTGCTTGGCCATCCTGACTCACACACGTGAGAGAGGAACTCTGGCTTATGAACCTGTCCTGTTGGAAACGAAGGCCTGAGGTTTCCTTGACATTGTGTTTGTGGTGGCAGAAAAAATGTGCTATGCAATCCACAGATTCACCTGCCATCCCTGTAGACCTCTTCACCTTAGACAGACATGGATCTGGGGAAGAAATGTTGATCCCAGACCAGCAGGTTTGCTATTTTAGAAATTAAGTCTCTTTCCCTGACATAGTAGGAACACAGCTCATCAAGGAACTCAGAAAGCACCTGAAATTTATTTTTGCACTTCTAGTTTAGAGCAGAGTCTTAACAGATTTCATCTGAATTTAGTGTTATTTTTATTATTATTTAAAAACTTCCCTAAGGCCTGTCAATTGATAAATGCCAACTTACCATCAAAAGCTAAACATTTTACAGCTAAACTGCCAAGTCCTTAGAGGTCTCATCAGAGCAGAAATCATCAAGACCAAAAGAAAACGGGGAAAATGCCTACCCCCTTCTTCCCAGGGCCTCTGTGGGAATGGGGAGAAATGGCAATATTGCTCCATTAGAAGAGCCCCACCATAGTGCTGATATATCTTCTGTGTCTCCTCCCTCCTAGAAAGAGTGGTTCTTCTGGGACCACCAAGGTTATAGTCATTCTGTGGACATGCAGGGCTAGATCAAAGGTTATAGCCATTGTGATTGATATTAGCAAGGAAAGCTTATCTGTCCTATGCAGTATCTACTTTGGGCTCTCTGAATAAGAGTGATCATTGTCAGATAGCCTCCTGTGGAACAGAGAGGGTGAACACCAGAATATTTGGGGCAGAGGCTGATGGTATTTAAGCAAGAGGGAATACGAAGAGGGGTTTCTGTCAGGTAGATTTGCCTCTGAGGGAAAAATAAAGAACCTTTTGCACCATTTTGCACTAATGTTTGTCAGGTTTCTGACACTGTAACGAAATACCTGAGGTAATCAACTCACAAAACTGGTCAGCCCCTGACCAGTTGACCTTGGTACTTTGATCCTGCAGTTTCACATTGCATCCTAGGAGAGAGAGACTACAGAGGAGTCCTGTTCACTTCATGATTGAGTGAGTAAAGAGAAAGAGATAGAATCTGGCTGTTTAACTTGTGGGCACTCCTTCAGTGGCATAAAATCTCCTCTAGGACTTCAGCCTTCCATCGGTGCCACTGGCTGGGTACCGAGCCTTCAACACATAGGCCTTCAGAGTCTGATCCAGCATGGACACTGTATGCTTGCTGACTGACTCACAGAACAGTTCTCTCTATAGAAATGACCTGTCACTAAACACGACTAAACCTTTAACCTCCTGGACACTGTATAATCCTCCATCATTCACGTTCACCAGCCCAGAAATCTTGGCCATGAACTAAAACCGCTGTTTACTGAGAGAGGATAATACAACAGGCTGGTCAACAGCAGCCACCAGACCCTTTGTTCCATGTCACTTTCTGGTGCCCAGACATAGGAGACAGGAATATGGACTCTTAGTTCTACATGGTCATTCTTCTCTTTCAGTTTGGGCTTGTCACTCTGAATTGTAGTGAATTTGAAGACACAGAACTGTTCTTCAAAAGCCTGTAGTCCTGCCCCCTGGAGACCATTTTCCCACATGCTAAGCCAACTGGACAAGGCTCTTCCTCCAGACTCCTCCTGTTGCTAAATCCCTGGGAGGAGGATCTGACTTCTGGCTTGGTTTGCCACCTTCCCAACATTCCTTTGGTACTACAACTGGTGTCTAGAATGAGCCTGCCCATCACCTGTTTGTCCCTCATGGTATAACCTCTCTTTTTGTGGCTCTGTTACCCTGTATTTCTGGGGACATGGGCTACCAAACTCCAACATCACTCATGAATTTACAAGGAAACAAGGCATGTAGAAAATGAGGTAATGCCACTGCCATGTGGCCAAACATAGACTAATAGAAATGGGTTAATTTAAGATGTAAAAACTAGTTAGAAATACGCCTGAGCCACTAGCCAAACAGTGTTATAGTTAATATAGTTTCTGTGTGATTATTTAGGTATGGGTGCCCAGGAAACAAAAGCACAGTTTCTGCTTATGAATGGCACCCACTCTCTGGCATGGATCCACATAAGATTCAAAAGAACTTAAGAAAAAAAAAAGGAGGGTTTCTAGACCCACAAAAACAGGAGCCAAACATAGCTTCTTGGTAGTTACATTTTTTTCCAGATAGGCTCTGTTTGTTGGTGGTGAACAGATGTGTTGCCCCTTTAAGAAATGCCTTCCTGGTTCTTACTGGTGGTTCTGGCTCTTTCAGGAGGTCCTGCTACAGAGCACTTAAATGGGGTTTGTAAGCTGAGTGCTACAAGTTGCTTACATTGATTTGCTGCATCCCTGGAGTTGGGATGGTAAGCATGACTGGCAGAGGTGGTGAACATACCTGCACCATGTTGCATGGGCAGAGCCAACAGGCAAAGTCACAGGGTTAGTTCTAGCCATACCTGCATTTAAAAACTCTCCTGGTCAGAAAATGATTACAGAAACACAAGAAGACAGATTCAGACAAAAAAGACCTCTGAATGCGTCACAGTGTTGGATAAATGTGCAGGGGCTTAGGAGAGAGAGAAGAAAGAGTACAGACAGTCATAGATTAAAGGAGTAAAGATAATAAAATAAATATTAAAAAGTAATAGAGTAAAAAATCAGCTACATAAAAATGAAATATACACAGGCTGGATTATGTATATTATTCTGTTTTCTTTAGATTTTTGACTGTTAATGTGTTAACTGCTGAAAAACATTCATTTGATTCTAAACTATATCAACATTGGGTATCTTGACTTTAAAATTTTAATCTAGGGATATATTGCTTTGGAAAAGAGGTTCTGCATTTGTTTCCACAGAAGATGAGAACCTGTGGATTCCTTCTAGACTAATGTAGTTTGATGGAACAAGACTACCTGAAAGGTCTCAGTGAACCCTAAAAATACTTTGCCCAACAAATATCAAGAAGTAGCTTGGCGAAAACTCTGCCCAAATTTCCAAAATGATTGTTTATAAATGTTTATTTTCATTTAAAGAGGGTTGATTATAAATGGTCAATGGTCACAGTAAAGGTCTTTCTAAAGAGAAAGGGAGTATGATATAGAAATGAATATGTTGTTATGAACTTTGGTTTATTGATAAAAACTTAAGGTTAATTTTGTTATATGCATATTTCTACTATTGTTTAAAGTATTATATTTATACAGTTTATTTTAAAATCCAATGTTTAATTAAAAATATGGATTAATAAATATCTATAGTAGTCAAATTTATGGTCATGTTAGATTTTCTAGATATACAGAGATATATTTCAGATGGATAAGTATTCTTCAAACCTTTCAAATATCTAAAGAATATGGCATTTAAAATGTTTTAAGAACTTAGACTTTTCTCAACAGTGAGACATGTTTCTGGCAGCACCAATTACTTCAGAGAGGTTGATGGACATCGAAGAAACTTGCTATGGAATTTGCTTTCAATGTGACAAGGCTAGCCATTTGGGTAAGAAACTGCTCTTGCCTGGACTGCTTGATGTTATGGTGTGTGAACCGGACATGCAGGACCCACAGAAAAGTTACTGCTGAACTTTGCAAAAGATTGGATGGTCCTTCAGGGTTCCTGCTTCACAGAAGAAACTAACAGACACAGAGGAAAGCAACTGACGAACTTTGCCAGTACAAGTTAGAACAGATGTTTAGATTTCCTGTTAGATGTCTCCACCCTTTCTAGAACTTTGGAAGTTGCTTACAATGCACTTCCTGTTTACTAGGTAATATTATATCTTTCTGGGTCTTTTGATGGAGGTGAAGACTAGATAGCTATAATTATAGTTTTTGCTAGTTATGATAAAAGATAAATTAGATATAATACTTTAGACACACAATGATAGGATAGATAATAGAGTATTTCCTTAAACTGCCAAATGTAAATGCATTAAATATTGTAACTATAATTCTTGCTTTATACTGTTTTATATATGTTACCATGTTAAAGTTAAAACCTTCCTTTTTAATTAGACGGAAAATGAGAGATGATGTGATAAGTCCTTCTGTATATGTGTTGCTTTTATTGGTTGATGAATAAAGCTGTTTTGGCCAATGACTTACCAGAAAATCCAAACAGAGATATAAAGAGAGAGTAGGCAGAGTCAAGGAGACACCAGCCAGCCACGGAGGAAATAAGACATGTAGAAAAAGCGGTAACACCACAGTCATGTGGCAATTCATAGTCTAATAGACATGGGTTAATTTAAGATTTAAGAACTAACTAGAATTATGCCTGAGCCATTGTTCAAATTGTGTTGTAATTAATATAGTTTCTGTGTAATTATTCAGTTCTGGGCAGCCAGGAAACAAAAGTGCAGTCTCTGTTTACAGATATGTTTGCTGGCAAAAGCATGTACACACATACACACACATATCCACATATATAGACATGCACACACATACATATATGCAACATACATACACACATAAATATGTATAAAAATACAGAAACATTGACATATGTACATACACACATACCACACAAATACACATATGCACATATATACAAACAATATACACATAAGTTCATATGTATATAAACACACACACAAATATACACACTGAAGTTTTTGTTCTTTGTGGGTTTTTTGTTTTGGTTTTGGTTTTACAAGATAGGGTTTCTCTGTGTAGCTTTGGAGTCTGTCCTGGAAGTAGCTCTTGTAGACCAGGCTGGCCTCTGCCTCACAAGTGCTGGAATTAAAGGTGTGCATCACCACTGCCTGGTCACACTGAAATCTTAATTCAATGAGCCACTTGATGTTATTTTGGAAGTCACGGGTACTCTGGTTATAATGGCAGAGTAGACCATTCTAGGTGATCATCATCTTCTTGTGGAACTTTCTTCTTGGAAGTTTCTAGATCTCTACATTTCAGTGGTGAAACAGCAGCTGCACCTAATGGTCTGTCGTGAGCGAGGTAGCATCCTATAGGAGATAGTTTTCTCACTAATTACACATTAGCAGCTTCATCCTGCATGAGCAAATACTGGCTGAGAAGTGGGACCCTGAGAAATGGGGAAGTTCTCCGTTTAGGACTGGTGTTAATTATAGAGTCACACCTTGCCACCTCTGATCCTGTGGGCTTCATGGCTCTTGCTTTCCAATTATCTTCAGAATTGTCTATATGAATACTTTGTGTATTATGATTTGTATGCAATGTATAAAAGTATCTTATTTTATTTTATTTTATTTTATTTTTTTGGTTTATTTTTTATATTTTAAAATTTCCATCTCCTCCCCTCTTCCTCCCCCTTCCTTCCCCTCCCCTCAACCCATACACCCCCTCCCTCCCTCTTCAGGCCAAGGAGCCATCGGGGTTTCCTACTCTATGTTAAGACCAAGGTTCTCCCAACTCCCCCCAGATCCAGGAAGGTGATCAACCAAGCTGGAAATCTCACTATCTGTAGTGTGAATGGCGGGCAGGCCTGCTTTTTGTCCCGCCCGGCTCCTGCACGCCTGGCTAGTTTATGCCCCGAAATAACAACACACAAATTGTATTCATTTAAACACTGCCTGGCCCATTAGTTTCAGCCTCTTATTGGCTAATTCTCAAATCTTGCTTTAACCCATATTTAGTAATCTGTGTAGCACCACGAGGGGTAGCTTACCAGAAAGGATCTTAGCCTGCGTCCATCTCGGAGAGGAGAGCTATGGGGTCTGCCTGACTCTGCTTTCTTTCTCCCACAATTCTGTTTTGTCTACTCCGCCTACCTAATTTTCTGTCCTATTAAAGGGCCAAGACAGTTTCTTTATTAACCAATGAAAGCAACACATAGGCAGGTGACCCTCCTCCATCATCTATCTGCAGATCCACTGTAGAAATCTTTTAGACTCACAGATCTGTTTGCTGCCTCTTCTCTCCTGACAGACCTCCTGGGCTTCCTCCCATCTGTAACACAGATAGGAAATGCAGTTTTCTCACATTCTGATGGGCTGGGATTACCATCCTGGAGTGCCTGCTAAGAGGTGGTCTGGGGCTGTGTTTGAGTTCTTTGAGAAGCTGTGATTGATTAGTCATGTCTGCCGTGGATCCAGGAAGGAGTAGTGGCCTACATATTACACTGAGGGAACACGACTGAATGCCGGACTTTCAAATCTTTTGAGAAATTCTCTGTCTTCAGCAACTCAGACTGTCCATTCCCCAAGGGGGGCATGCTTGTCTCCTGGCTTCTGTACCTACTGTGCTGCACTCACCTGTACCATCCTTCTTCTACTTCTTCCTCAATTTCGTTTTATTTGAATTTTAAGAGTGAAGATTCAGCTTCCTGAAGAAATCCTTTGACTACCCACCTTCTAATTGTAGACCAGGTATCCTGGCTTTTGCATGCTCCTGCTACAGAGGGCTTTGCTTCTTTCTGTCCTTGTGCTGAGTCCTCTTGTCCCGTAATCCCCTGTGTGATGTCTGGTTCCACCTGTGAGACTGTGGCCTGCCTGAGGGCAAGAGCACCTTTCCTGTTGTCATCTATTACTGGCTAGCACTTCAGCTCCAGCCAGTCTACACTGATGCTCGGTGGCAGGGAGTGAACAAGTGGGTAAATAAACAGCCTATTTCCTGTATGTGTGAAAATAGTAAAACATGTAGGTCTGTGTGCTCCATAATCATGCACAGGGGACGTAAAAATCATTAAAACATATGGTTGGGTAATTCAATATTTCTTTATTTATTGCCATGCATTTGAAGGGAAAAGATAATAGAGATCACTGTGTCTGTGGCTAATGCTCTAGCACAAAGGACCAATTAGTAAGAGAAAAACACTCATGGTTGACCTACAAGGCCCTGGTAAACACAGGCATGCTTATGTTTCTGTTAGCCGAAGACTACCTCCTAGGGAACTACATTTGGAAGGGAGGCGAATGTGGTGTAGCAGCAACACACTAAGGACTTAGCATCCTGAGCCTGCACATTCTCCTCTCTGTCCCTGTGTCTCCAGAGATATGGCAACCCCTTCCTTCCAGTTACAGTTGAAGGTCCATGACCTTCAAAAGGCGATAGACCAAGGTAAGAATGTGGCCCCATGAACTTGCTGTTTCCTGCAGGGCTAGCTGTGATGCTTGGAGCGGCATGCTGTAAACTCTCATGTGCATCTTCTCATGGTGAAATTCAGGGCTGATTTTGCACTGCTCTGAGACAGCTTGGATAAAAGCTTACTTCTTTCCCCTGCTCTATTGTTTCTCTAAACGGCATTCATATGTATGTGTGCGTGTGTACACACTAAACTTTTGTCTTGTAGAAATAAGCTGTAGTTACACTTTTTGCTTGTTTACCATATATACTTTTATGTGCAGTAAATAGAAGAAAATTTGAATTTTCAGGCTTTTTTTTTGCTATATTTATTCAGTCCTCAAATATTTGCTGAGCATCTACTAAGCTTGACTCACTGGGAGTTCAACAGTGGAAATACACACAGCACACAAACTGCTGTAGAAAGTTGTTTGATGTCCCCAACCCTGAAGTTTCCTCGGGTGGGCTAGGCTGACAAATTCTTTATTGGCTATCTTAGGTTCAATATTCCATGTGAGGTTACATGCCCAAACAAAACAAAACAAAATTCCTTTCCCCTTACGGGTGTAGCAGCAAAAGAGGAGGCTTCCCGGCTGATCCTCCTCTGGCACACCAGTGAAAGTAGGTGTATGCAAACTGGGACGAGACAGTCCAAAGCTGTGATTCCAGCACTCCAGGGACAGAGGCCGTAGACCCAGGATTCGCGGTCATCCAGAGCTACGCAGTGAATTCTGGGACAACCCGGGTTACATGAGCCCCGTCTCAAAATACAAACACCCTAAAAACTAATAAAGCATACAAACTAGCCATCTGAAGCAACCCATGTGCTGCTAAGCCTGCCTCACTGAGGCTGTAACAGAGCCGTATCTGAGGCCCCTGTGTCCTTTCCTGAGCGGCTTCCGGTTTTCAGGGGACTGGATTTGACCTCTCGATCTGGGCAAAGCCAAAAGCCAGCAGAGGCTGGAAGAACACACGTTCAGCTAAAGCAAGTTCTTTACATCACAAGCAAAGTCGCCAATAATATTAGTCCCCAAGAAGCTGAAGCACAGATTTTAATTCCCCAAAAGAGAAGTCATCCCCTGTGTGATGAGGTGATGGCTGTCCTGATTTCCCTCACTGGGAGGCAATGAAAGAGATTTCAGAGCTGTGCTCACCCTAATAAGGACCTGCTCATACGAGAGACAGGATGTCAGCTGTGGAGTGACTCCTGCCCCTCATCTTGATTGAGCATGTGTTCTCGGAGGAGGGCAGTGAGTCTCCAAGTACAGTTAACACCTGCTATTGGCTCCAATCACTTTACTACTTGTGTGCCTACGATTTATCCTCAAAGTGACTAGTGGCAAGGTTCTTACACTCTCTGTGGTAAGGAGATGAAGGGACAAAGGACAATGCTCTTTGTTATTAGTAGCAGCATCTAGACACTCAGGTCTTCAAGTCCCTGGAGAGGACTAGAAAGCCCCTATTCTGCTCCGTCCTGTGCATCTTCCTGTGGCATTTCCCCCAGGAGGGTGGGCAAAGAGAGTGCACTATGAATAAAAGGACCACACTCAAGAAATAGCCAGCACAGGAAAGCCTGGGGAAGAAACGGGAGTGGAGGTGGCCAGACAAGTATTGGTCAAATATGTAAGTGGCTGAGGTAGACAAAGGAGTTTTCTCTTCATTACACGGGGAAGAACTGCAAAGCAGCTTGAGGAAGAATAGAGTAGCAGGAGTAAAACTAGAACGATGTGCAATGGATGAGAGAAAGTAACGGGTCTAGAGACAAGAGAAGAAAACATACAACGTGTAATAGTCTAAGCAAGAGGTATTACATTCTAGGATCGCAGAACACAGAGATATAAACAGGACCAGGATTTGGAATTAAATGTTTAGCAATATAAATTACCTAGAAATGTTAGCACTGTGTCAAAAGCTAGGAGAATGAAGCATCTATACAGTTAAAGTGTGACGGCTCAGCCCTTTTGCTGCGATCAAGTTATTTAAGCAGCTGAGGTCTCATGATGGGAAACCAGCATGAGACAAATACATGGAAGTTGTACAGAGATTATGTGAGGACCTGGTGAGATGAGCAAGCGTATGTGCTTGGAAACTGAACTTGGGTTGCCAGGTAACCCCATCCAGGGACAGCAAAAGCACAGTCGTCAGGACCGGTAGACAGATTTTGATGGGGAAAGAAAGCACAGAACGCTCTTTGGCATGTATGCTCAGGAAACTGACATACGAATAGCCATCAATAAAAGTTCAGGAGGCTGGTTAGGACAAGATACATTCAGTGTGTGAAAGAATCCCATTTAAAACCCCATCAAGCCATCCCAGGGCATGTGCCAAATAGCCAGCTAAGCAGGCAGTAGAATGAGCAGAAGGCTCAAGCTGGCACCATTGATCCAGGTACCATGGTCTCAGTAGTGAGTGACCTTTGCAATAATGACCATGGTTGTGGCTATAAAAGCAACCATTGTTCTACACTCATTTGTGTCAAATAAACTGACCAGTCCAGAACTTGAGGCAATGGAAATTAAAATCAAATGAATTCATCTATACAGGAATCGACCTTGACACTTTAGCTGTGATGGAGTTTTCATTGAGAGCCACATCAAAGGTTCTAGAAAGAAAAGTCACAGGAAAAAACAAAATGAAATCATCAAAAGTATAGAAAAATAGGAGTTGGCTGTAGCTGCCTGTAATTGGGTGATGCTTGAATTATATATATTTCCAGGGTGGAACCAAAATTTGTGGTCAGAAGTGGGAAGGGTTAATCTACAGACTTATTCCTAGCAGCATGGCAGGTCTGTTGGGATGGGATGCATTTTTCATGTTGTGTTCTGCTCCCTGCCTGGGAGGTCTAGGAGCAAGTTTCCATGGGGAGAGGAAACAGTGTGTTCCTCCTTCATTGGAACTGGCTCACAGGGGAGCACCTACCTACTGAGATGCCGCCCCCTTGTCTATGACTTAATTCAACTGTCATGCACCTTTCACTCATTCGTTCCCTTTTTATCCAGCTGTGGTGAGGTTCCGGGCACTATTTCAGGCACAAGTGTGAACACGTGGATCTTGCTCGCAGTTTGCTGAGAGAAAACACTGTGAACTCCAGTCCTTACTGCGCAAGAAACACCTCCGATGCCAGGGCTGCTCAGGATGGTGGATTTGAGGTAGGGCTTCCATGCTGGTTAATAGGGTGAATTGGTACTGGTGTCTGTATAGCCCAGTGGGCAGAATAAAGGCCCTCAGAAACAGGGTGCATGGGGTGCAGAGAGCGTGGAAGTGTGAAAGTGAGTCAGATTATAGGACAGGGATCTGGGTTCATAACAAGGTTGTTCAGATGTGTGGCTAGAAAGCAGCAAATGTCCGATCACCAAGGTTTGTGATGTTGTATAGAATTTTGTCCTTTATTTAAACTTGAACCTGTTGTTGAGGGGCCTATTCATGACAGAATCCCGATTCCAGTGGCTCCTATTGCTTTTGAGTTGGTTTAAACAAAAGAGACAAATGAACGAACCAAAACCCAGCCATGGATCTTTTAGTAATTAGTTTCCTTTATAACTTGCAATTATAATTATAATGTTTTGACATCAAAAGGAACTGTCAACTACTTACAGTTAGGATTGCTCTGACTCCACAGTAGTCTTAGAAAATTCCACGAAGAGAACCTGATCTCCGAGCTTTACTCCAATAAGGATCGTCTGTGCTTAAATATTCCTCCTCTTTTTATTTTTTTCATGCATGAGTACAGGTGTATGCATGCCTGTGGAGGTGCATGTGGTGGTCAGATGTCAACCTTGAGTGTTATTAGATGCCATCCACATTGGTTTGTAGACAAGGTCTCTCATTGCCTTAGGTCTCATTGATTCAGATAGGCTGGCATGCTGTTGGACCCCAGGTACCACGACCTCCATTTCCCCAGTGCGGGATTACAAGGATGCACTACCACATCCAACATTTTAAATAGAGGTTCTGGGGATCAAACTGAGGTCCTTGGGCTTGAAGGCAAGCATTTGACTGACTCAGCTCTACCCTCAGCCCCTAAAAATCTTTCTTCTTTAGAAAAAAAAAAACACAGTGTTCTCAATGTCCTTGGATTTAACACACCTACCAGTATGACACTGGCCATTGACTGTGACTCTTTTTTTTTTTTTTGATAAAAATGGTAAGGTATAGAATAATATAGATGAAAACCTCAAGGGCCATGGGATTTAGTTTGTTTTCATTAGTTTTATGAATTGTGACTAAGTCTCTCAAGCACTATGTAATTTTATGGGTTGCAATGCTGCATTTACTTAGAATTGAAATGCCAGTTACGCTCAGCAAAGGAGCCCAGTGATTCCGGGACCCATTGAAGATTTCCAGTTGGAGCTCTGAGTCTGCGGCTTGTTTTTCAGTTTTTAGGTTTCCTACAAACACATTTCTCTAAGGGAGGGAAAATATCCTTAGCTCAGGAACATGGAGGAAGGCCAGGCACTCAGCCGTCTCTGAGAATTGGCAGGCTGGGAGAAGCTGCTTCCAGCTGATTTTAGACACAGTGCAGCAATCAACAAATGTTTTCCGGGCATTCATTCCACACACACATTAAGCATTTCTTTGAAATAAGATGTTAGGAACATAGAAATGTGTTCTTAAGGTCAGCACTGGACTCTGGCTCTTCACAGAGAAGTAGTCGGCCTGTTTTTCCAGCCGCGGCTTGTGCAAGCGCAATGAATCTTTGAGGAAAAAAACTGGGAGAAATCAAAGGAATACCCCTCTGCGAATGCTTAAAGACAGACCAGACACTTAAACTTAGGTCAATAGCACATGATTTGGCAAGTAGCATGGAGCCTGCATGCCTCCCCTCTCGTGTGTGTGTGTGTGTGTGTGTGTGTGTGTGTGTGTGTGTGTGTTTGAGGTAGGAATTTGAAGATCAGGAATGAAAGTAGCTAAAAATGCATAAAAACAGTATTTGTGCATAGCATGAAATAAATAAAATATTTAAGAATAAATTTAACTATGCTGCTCAAAATCTGAAGCATATGCATAAATGTTAGAACATTGTCAAAGGAAGTTTAGGAAGACTGAAATAAATGGAGAAATATTCTGTGGTCATAGATTGAAAAAAATTAATATTGTTTTAGTGTCTACTAGGTAAAGTGCTCTTCAGATTCAATGTAATTCCTATCAAAATTTTAATGTCACTGTTTACAGGAATAGAAAAAAAATACTAAATTTGTCATAGATCCAAGAAAGACCTCACCAAATCACAGAGCAGTTTGACCATAAAGAAGAAATATAAATATGACATGTTTCTTGATTTAATACTGTATTATAGAGCTATAGTATTCAGACCTGTATGATGCTCGAAAATAAACACATTGGCCAATGGAAAAAATAGCTCAAAAATACTACTGACACGTGTACTGTTAATTGGTATTGGACAAAAGCCCCCCCCCCCCGAACAAAAAGTGGGGAAAATGATTTCTTCCAGCAATGGTGTTGGAAAAACTGGATATCTTCATACACACAAGGGAATTTTACCCCTACACTATATATAAAAGCTAACTGTACATTCAAGACTTTAACCTGAGACTGAAAGCATAAACCATAACAGAAAACGTAAGAGAGAAGGGTCCTTGATCTTGATCTTATCAATGGTTACCAGATATGATAGAACACAGCCACCCAAAGCCATATTGCCCTGTGGGATTGCCTCAAGCTGACAAAACCTCTGTATAGTAAAGGAAACAATCTGCAAAGTGAAGAGGAGACATGTAAGGAGAACATATTTACAAACTGCAAATCTTTGAAGGCTTCATCTGCAGTAGTAAAAAGTGAAAAATCCATTTTTTTTTGACACGGGCAAAGGACCTGAATAACTATTTTTCTGGAAGACATATTCACCTGCCCAACAAGTGCTGGCAGGGGCTCAGTGCCACTGATCATTAGGGGATGGCCATGAAAGCCAAGAATACCAGCTCACGCCTGAGAGTGTGGGAGTCACCCAAACTGAGAGGTTACAGGTATGATCAAGGATTCAGGGGCAAAGGAAATTCTCATATCCTGTGTACAGAGCCTGGACCCTGTATGTAACCAGGCCCCAGGCAGAGAGAACCATGAGGAGGGTCATCACACTATCCATCTTCCTACTGGCTGGAGTGGAAGGCAGCCTGACTACTGTCTCATGGGCCACATGTTAACTAAACCCCACCTTCTACCCAACAGTGACCACTGTAACGTATCCTAAATTATATATGCCCTAATCCCCAACACAGACAAATTGTGGCCTCTGTCACATAGCCCAATAGCCAAAGTCAGATTTGTCCATTCTTCTAACCTTGGCTATGTGGCACAGGTCACACATTAACTAAACCTGTATCCTCACAATGTAAGACTGCCCCTTTCCTTGGAAATGTTTAAAAGATGCCATGCTTTGGCTGGATTGAAACAGCTTTCTTCAGACCCCACCTCGTTGCTTCAGAGTTAAGAAATCTCTTGCTAAAATACATTTTGACTCAGCATTTCTACCCCCACAGCTCAGCCTCTCTCCCAAATCTAATGCCCCATTAGTGGGAATATAAACTGGTCAACACTTGTGGATAACAGTACATTGGTGCTTCAGAAATTTAACACTATAACTGCTATGCGACCTGGCAATTCTGTCCCTGCATCTGTATCTAAGGAAGTTAAAATCAGTGTTTTGAAAGGACACAAGCACCCTTGGCTTATTGCAGGACTGTTTATAATAGACAAGACAAAGAAGCAACCTAAGAATCCATCATGGAAGATAAAGAGAGTGTGCTAAACATATATATGACAGAATACCATCCAGCCATCAAAGGATGGACATCCTGGGTTTGCAACCACAGAGGTTAGCAAAGAACATTATAACAAGTGAAATGATGGAGACTCAGAATGACAGGCACTGTGTGGTCTGATTCCATCTGTGGATGGACACGACAATGCTCAACTCGTACATTAGAATGGCCAGTGTGAAACAAGGGAGATGGAGAGCTGCTGGTGATTGGATCCAAGCTTTCAGTTTCAAAGCTGAGTGAGTTCCGGGGTTCTGAGGTACAGCATGCTAACTTCAGTCAATAGTACCTCATCCTACACTTTAACTCTGCTAAAAGAGATCTTAAACGTGCTTATTACCCGAAAAATGGTGCCTTATGTCGTGATAGATGTAATTAATTTGATTGTGCTAATCACTGCCAATGTTTACATACATGGAAGCATCAGGTGGTACACCATGAAAATGTACAATCTTTATTTGTCAATTATGCTTCAATAAAGCTGAAATGTAACCAATGTGAGTGGTTGACCTTCCTCTGTTTCTTTGTAATACTAGATTATAACCCTTTTCCTTGATCTGTGTAGAATTTGAAAAAGAATAGTAACATCTCATCTGCCACTGGTCTCACTTTTACACATCACTTGAACCCAAGTCTTTATCACAGACGAAACGGTTTCTTTCAAACTGTAGTGATGATGGTGGTGGTGGTGGGGAGCCAGTTCACTAGGGCAAAGGTATTTGGCTCTATCTATCAAAACAGAGCTAAGAATTCTTATCTCTTCACTCCAGTGGGATACCATTAACTGTGGGCAGACACATGAGTTATGCATGGGCAGTTAGTGGTAGGCCTGTTTAGATCCAGCAGTACTATTCTAAATGAATTTTCCACCCTGGCTTCCCCCCCCCCCTTTCCTTTTTAAGAAGTCATTTAGAAGGTTGATTTGTGTTGCTGGGGAGACAGACCAGCTTGTGTTTTTCACTCTTTGAGACCTAATAGACCTAAAAGAGTTCAGAGTAAAAGCAAAACAGATCAAGTAGACCAGAAGTCTATTGGAAGTTAGAAAGAAGCAGCGACTGACTGCTAATTTTTCCTGTTCTTGTGGGACTAAATGCTTTGCTCTGTGTGTGTGGTGTGCATGCATGTGTGGTGTGTGTGTGCACACATGTGCTCATGTGTGTGTGTGTGGTATGTGTGTGTGCACACGCACATACACTTGTTTCTCTTGTGTGCACGTGCATTTGTGTTTCTCCTGTATCTAAACTCTGCCAGGAGAATCTTCTCTAGAAAGGCCTTGGTTTTCTTTTTTGCAGAACTTGGTCACCCAGGACAGGGAGAAAGAGCAGAGACCTAAGTCGCCTTCTCAGAGGCCAATTTCAGTGACCTCAGGACCATCTACTCTTTTCCTTTGTTCCAAAATGTGGATCCTCGTTAGGAAGTTTCCTGCCAATTAGACAGGAACAGGAGCATTGACGGTCAGTGGATTCCTGCCATGTCTCTTTGTCCTTATACTGGGGCCCACAAAGATAATGAAAGAATTGTCCCTGAACACTTCGAGCAGGCTGAAATAAAGGGGTCCTTTCTTCTCATGCCCCTTTATATGTTAATTATTTAGACATTTCCAACATTAACTGTGGTTCTTGTCATTTTGTTTTTCATTGGGGTAGTGATATCATATTAGTGCTGGAAAAAAATTAAAAGAGGTCCACCTTGTTCTGGAATACAAATAGGAGCAGAAATTTGATTTATAAATTTTTGAAGGACTGGGAAACATCTCCGCAAACATCACAACCTCCATTAGCATCACAATGGCTTGTTCCTTTTTTGCATGTTTGATTTTTTAAAATTCTAAAATTCTAGGCTCCGTGAAGGCCCCCTTTTCACACGGCGGGTGGCAAGCACATTACCTGGATTGCAGCCCTGAAGTTGTGTTTGTGACTTGTGATCCTGTGTCAGGCTGATCCTAAAGAGAATTTGTGTCTGTGTAGGCATCTCACCAAGTGAAAATTTAGCTCATTTCTTTTTAGGAGAGATTCTGTTATGGCCTTGTTTCTCTGGGCTTCGGATATATTTTTTCACACTTTATGAGGTTTCTTCGATTTTTTTCAGGGCCTCATATGGTGCTGGGTTGTCAAGCCAGCTCCACTGTTCATCCCATCTAAAACTTAAATCAAGCCTTGCTTTTCTATTCGCGTATACTGTATACTGAGGAGAGTCCAGAGTGATCCCCCTGTTGCCTGAAGCCCCGACTGAAAATTTTCAGAAAGGTAGAGAATTTAATCACCCAAAACAAGTTGAAGCCAAGAGACCAGGTCACAGTCTCCAGCTCCAACCCTAAGGAGCAGTTACTCTTGATGTGGAAATTACTTGATTCTAACCACAAGGGGCCAGTCTCCTGTGGATGCAAAAACACAACTCTTATCTCAAACAGGAGAGTTTTCTCTGGAGCCAAATATGAGTATCTGTGGCTGGGGACATAGACTCAGATAGTCCTATTGTGTGTTCCAACATGGTGACAGTGTCCTGCTGTTTTTATAGTAACATAGCAAAGATAGTCATAAATCAAGGTAGTTTTTTTTAATACGTTAGTAGAAATAACAGGCAGGCAGGTTACAGTGCAGCAAAGTGGGGCATTTGTGGCATTTATGCTATAAGGCTGATATGCTACCTGAGGGCATTCTCCCTCTCTGGGGTGGTAAAAGCTAGATGTCTGCTTGCACTTTCCAAAAAGATTTGCTTAATTGTCACAGGATGGATATTAGGCCAAACACAGTAGTGGGCAATGAATTACAAAGCAGGCTAAAGATACCCCCATCTGTTTGGGGCTAAGCTCATTGGCCCCATAGCATAGACCTAAAGATACATGAAAAATATAACGTCACCAAAACGTATTCTGTTTATCTTCTATCTATCTATCTATCTATCTATCTATCTATCTATCTATCTATCTATCTATCTTCATATTTAAAACCTATCTATGTATCTGTCACCTATATTATCCGTTTATTTACCTACCTATAATCTATTTATTATCTATCTTGCTTACCATCTGTCTCCCTATGCGATTACCTACTTATTCATTTAAACTTTGCTCAGTATGGTATGTAGACTGCTTTTTTCATTCTCTTGATGACCTAATAAATATATTTTGAAGAGCAAAACTTAATTTGTTGATTTTTCTTTCATGAAATAATACTTTTTATTTGTAAAAAAATTCTTTGCATATTTTAAGATTATGATGATCTTCCTCATAAATGTATTCTAAATTTTTGTGATTTTTAACTTTTATGTGAAGTTCTTTAACGTATTTCAGATATTTTGTGTGTATAGTGTAGTATAGGAATTGAGTCCATTTGTTTTCCTTATCCTGTGTGTCTATCCTTGCAACAGAACCAAACTGTCCCAATTTCTGTAGAGTTTTATACAGTAATGCCTTCCACCAGGTGGTAAAGAGCCTCCAATGTTGTTTTATTTTTTTGAAAATTGTTTTGGCTCACAAATGTTTGCACCTCGCATATATTTTGAAATAACATGTTAATTTTTATAGAGAACCTATGGGAGTTTGAGCTTGCATTCCTTGAAGCTGGCATCATTTCAGAAGATATCTTCTCCATCACGCACATGGTACAGTGCTTCGCTTATTTATATCCCGTGTTTTACTTAGCAATGCTGTATATTTCTCAGTGTATTCACATCTTGAGCATATTATTTCAAACTTATGGGCCCACTCTGGAGGCTTAGATAGAAAGATTGCTATGAGTTCATTGCTTACTTGGGCTACATAGTGCCTTCCACATCAACCTGAGGTACAGTGTATGATTCTGTTTTTAAAGAACTGAAGAGACAGAATTATTACTGAATACATTTTTGTTTGTTTATCATGATTGTGTAAACTTTAGTGCTTTTGAACTTCTAAGTAAATTATTGGTTATGTATGGTAGCTATGTGTTGAGCTATGGTGGGGAATAACAGTAATATCTTCTGCTCGCTTGTTTCAGAGTTCACCGTTGGCAGATCTCCATAGCAAAGGGCAGATTAACAAAATAAAAGTGTGAACCATGTTCTTAATCAAAGTTTTGCGTGACAGAGCATTATCAGAAATGAAGACTGAGGGAGAAGATAGGCTTTGATGCAGAATAAACCCGTCGCTGTGTAGTAGGTATCTGCTAAGTGGGAGCTTTACCTACTGGGAATAAAATGACTGCATCCTGGGAGTTCCTATTTGCTTAGAGTCTTCTTGACCCCTGCATGTAGGAAGAAGGCCTCTGAAATGAGGGCTTTAGGACCTCACAGGGTAGGTAAATAAAGGAATTCGCTTTTGTACATGCTTTAAGAGGGAAAGAAAAGCAGAGAATGATGAAGAGGTCAGAGACATTTTGTCCTCTGTGATTTCCGTTTTCCATAAACCACTCAGTAAGTCAGTGTGCCCGCGTGCCACAACTGGGAGGAGCATTTCCTGCCCTCAATCAAACGTATGTTATGACCTTGTCAAATTTATTGATCAATGCCTGCAGCTCTTTAGGTGAAGTCTTTAGATTTTCTTGCATAGATAATGATGTCTCCAGGAGATAGAATCCTCACATTTGGGTTTTGTGTCCTTTATTTCTTTTTCTTGCCTTATTGCACCATACTGAAGTTCCACCCCAATGGTGAGTGATGGTGGACAGAGGTAAAGCTGACATCCCTTCCTTCTGTCTTCAAGGAAAGCATGGCATTGTTCACCATTTGATTGGCTCCAAGTGAGATTCTTATAGAAGCCTCTTGTCTGGACAAAGTGTTTGCTGTTTTTAGTTCATAGAAAACTTTTATTATGAAGTGGAGCTGAGTTTTGCAAGAGCAACATCTGCATCTCTTGAATGCTTATGTGCGTCTTCTTTATTTTTCATATAAACTAGACTGACTGGTTTTAAGTGGTGGGCTAACCTTGGCTCCTGAAACAAGCCCCACTTACTCATTGTGGGCATCTCTTTTAATAGTTTACTGATAATTTTTATATTTTCAGAAGGAATTTTTTATCAGGTTTTTCTTGAAATGCTTCTGTTTAGGTTTACTATCCAAATAATGCTAGATTCATAAAAAATTGAGAAATGTTCATACTTCCCATTTTCTGGCAGATTTTTGTCTAATGACTGATGCTACTCATTTCTCAAATGTTTTAAAGAATTTAACAGGGGCTGGAGAGATGGCTCAGCGGTTAAGAGCATTGTCTGCCTTTCCAAAGGTCCTGAGTTCAATTCCCAGCAACTACATGGTGGCTCACAACCATTTGTAATGAGGCCTGGTACCCTCTTCAGGCATGCATGTAGACAGAATATTGTATAATAAATAAATAAATAAATAAATAAATAAATAAATTTTTTAAAAAGAGAAAAAAGAATTTAATGTTGAACCAGTTGGGTCTCAAATTTTCTTTCTCAAAAAAATCATTTTAAATTTGGCTTAGAATTTAGTAGGGCCGGGCGGTGGTGGTGCACGCCTTTAATCCCAGCACTCGGGAGACAGAGGTAGGCGGATCTCTGTGAGTTTGAGGCCAGCCTGGTCTACAAGAGCTAGTTCCAGGACAGGCTTCAAAGCTACAGAGAGACCCTACCTTGAAAAAAAAAAGAATTTAGTAGGTGTAGATAAACTTTGTATTTTATCTATATTTGTCAGTGCTTTTTCTTTTTCTTTTTAGAATTGTGTTATGTATTTATGTGTATGTGTGTATGGTATATGATGAATTTATGTACTATATATATATATATAATGTATATGTGTATATGGTATAGGGTGTGTGTGTGTGTGTGTGTGGTTGAGAGAGAGAGAGAGAGAGAGAGAGAGAGAGAGAGAGAGAGAGAGAGAGTAGGTGTACATGCCTGTGTATGTATAGAGGTGAGAGAAAGATGCTGGCCTGGTACCCTCTTCTTAATTCTCTGAGACATGGTCTTTCCCTTCTTGCTGAACTCCAGCAAGCCCCACTGCTCCTCTTGTCTCTGCCATTCCTGTGTGGTCACATGCGGCCCTTGCAAGAGTGCTAACGTCTGATTTCAGGTCCTGACTCAGGTGCCGCAAGCAGTCTTCTCCTCTGAGCACCTGCCACCCCTCTATGCTTTTTTAGGGATACAATTCACTTTGTTTAAATTTTAAGGTTTATTGACACGATAATCACAACACTTGCTTCTTTCAACTCTTTAACATTCGGAAGAGATTTGTTTGTAGCTCCTTTATAATTCCTGATTTTGGTGCTTTGTGTTCTCTCTGTTTCCCTCCCTCCCTCCTTGTCACTGGCCTAGGCAGCTGCGGGAAATTTTCAAGGTCTGAGCTCCAAGCTGTGTGATGTATTCACAGCCTTTGGAAAAGCCCTCTGCTTAACAACCTCAGAGTTTTGGCATGTGTTCTCTGACGACAGAACAGATGTTTCCTCAGGAACAAAAGCACAGGGCCCTACAGTTGGTCTAAGGCATTGCCACAAATAACATGGACTGTGGAAGCAACAGGCCTTACGGAGAGAGTGTCTCTACAGGGTCACAAGCCCATGCCAGGGTCTTGGGGTTGGAAACACAAGATCTTATTGGTGCTTTGGTGTTTTACCATGCAGGGACTTAGAAGTTTTAACCCCTTCCAGAACCTTCCGGAAGTTCAGCTTCATAGATGTGCAGTGATGACAGTTGTGTGGGTTTCAGGATTCCGGGACAGCCTTTATTTAGAGATTTCCTTCCTTTTTCTTTGTGCTCTGGCAAACCTGCTGCCTCCACCTGCAGTTTGTGTGCGGCGCTACCTCAGAGAAATCTCAACTCTCAGCCAGACTGAAAGGTCCAGAGCAAGCTTTCTCTTCTCTGCTGGCAGATGCTTCAAAGCACAAAGAGCCTCCATAAATGAGACACAAAGCACCCCTACCCGGAGCCCACCCCCAGATGTTCAGTTGGCTCTGTGTTCAGTCTTCCACCCATACATATATCACATGTCACCTGGGGTTTAGTCACAAGCCTGGAACAGCCTCCCCCGTTTCAATCTCCTATGAGCATCTCCTCCGTGGTTGTCCTTGGCTTCAGCCTAAAGAAAAGACCCCTTTCCTTCTTCTTTTCTTTCCTACAAACTCCTGCACCATTTTAAAAATAATACCAGATATGGGGATACATTATTTTCCTTTTGTTAACTTATTTTCTGTGAACCATTAGTTACCTGAAAGGACAATATTTGAATTCTCTAAGTTATGGTCAGAAAAAACTTTCAAAGCATTTTCCATTGTTATCAACTGGACCCACAGGGCCAGGACTGTAACTCAGTGATTAAGAACTAGCTTAGCATGCTCAAAGTGGGAAGAGAGAGAAGGAAGAAGGGAGAGGAGAGGAGGGAGGAAGAGAAGGAAGATAGAGAGGGGAGAAGGAAGATAGAGGGGGAGAAGAAGGGAAGAAGGAAGAGAAGTGAGGGAGAAAAAGAAGGGAGGAAGGGAAAAAGATAAAGAAGGAAGGAGGAAGAAAGAGAAAGGAAAGAGGGATGGAGAGAAGGGAAGGAGAGACTGAAGGAGGGATGGAGGGAAGGATAGAAAATTTGTAACATCACCACCATCACCACCCTTGAACTTTAGTTCAAGAGCACATATAATGTACCCCAGGGTAGCCATGGGGATAGTCCATCTTATGATTTTTGCTCTGGGCTTACCCATCCTGTCTTCATGTTTCATTGGCTGATTTAAGCCATCCATACTGGGATCACCCTCTCATTACCATGTATTTTCAAAAATATTTACATGAAATGTGTCAGTGCTGTCATGATACTTACTAGTAACATGTGGAATGTATTGACTTAACATTCTCAGAAGAGCATATCACACACACACACACACACACACACACACACACACACACACACAGTGAGAGAGTGAGAGAGAAAAAGTCTACAGCACCTTTCTTTAAATATCACTGAGTACATGTAACTGTGAAAAACACAATGATATGATTATGTTATTCATAATTATATATTCTGTGGTACAGAAGCTAAATTTCAACAACAGTTTCCTTTGGAAGTTAGGTCCTTAAGGGTTACAAGATGCCAGACTGGTGGCAGAGCCTGAGTGGCAGTTCCTCTAAGCATTGGGTGGCATAGAAGCCAGACACAGTGACCCCTTCTCAGCTTGTCCCTGATCAACCACATGGTTCTTCATAAACCCACCCCCACTCTGCCCCATGTAGTTGTCTCAATATGAATACTTCATGACCATGACCCGTTACAGATTCTTGCCCTGGTCAAATGGGGCATTGGGGCAAGTGCTTTGACCTTCAATTGAGCATGATGCTCAAGCTTTGCTTAACAACAAACTGTAAACTCAAACCTGTAGCCTGAAACTCCTGGTCACTGTGCAAGATGCTAAGTGCTTTGCAATAGAGTCAGAAAGGCCAAAATGCCAAATACTAAATGATCAACCTTCCCTGTAGTGAGGAGCTGCAGACAGGTCTGCTTTTCGTCCCTCCCGGCTCCTGCACATCTGGCTAGCTTATGGCCTGAAATTACAACACAAACTGTATTCATTTAAACACTGCCTGGCCCATTAGTTTCAGCCTCTTACTCACATCTTGACTAACCCATATCTAATAATCTGTGTAGCACCACAAAGTGGTGCCTTACCGGGAAGATTCTAGCATATGTCCATCTTGGGCCAGAGCTTCATCGCGTCTGGCCCAGAGAGGAGAGACATGGCATCTGTCTCACTTAGGAGAGGCATGGCATCTGACTGAGCCATCTACCTCACTTCCTTCTTCCTGTTCTGTCTACTCCACCCACCTAAGGGCTGGCCAAGGCAGTTTCTTTATTAACGAATGAAATCAACACAAACAGAAGACTCTCCCACATCACCTCCCTCCTCTCCATCTAGAAAGTTTTTATGTAGCTGAGAAAAACCTTGAACTTTGGATCTTCCTACTTCCACACTGGGATGCTGGGATGACAGGAAAACCAACACCCAGTTTGTGTAGTGCAAAGGATTGAACTCGGGTTCATTCATGGTGGGCAAATATTCCACCAACTGAGCTCCATTCCCTGCTCCCAAATGACTCTTAATTCATATCACAGATTCAGTTAAATTATACAAGTAGTGAACATAAACTTGGAGCTACTTGATTAAAAAAAAGGGAAGAACAAAGATGCATCTATCTCCATTCCATATTCCAATGACCTGGTGGCAAAGGGAGGAAAGGAGGCTGAAACGGCAGAGAGAAAAACTTACATTTCGAAGTTAATCAAAAAAGTTGTCATAAAATGGGAAACAATGAAAGTTGAGGTAATGAAATGATGGGCCACAACTGACTGGGTTTCCACATTTGGGAGAGAGCTACGGCTTGGTGTTTGGTTCAACTCTGTCAAATGATTGGATGCCACAGCTTCACAGACATAAACACTGCTGCGCTGGTTTTGTTCAATTGCGTTTGCATCCTAATGAATAGCAATGATGCTCACCTGTCCCTGCTGAATCAGTAATGAAAACTCTAGGTAAAAATATTTAGCTTCCTGTCTAGATGAGAAGAAAATGGGTGAAAAGCACGGAAGGACAATATTGTCCCTGCAAGCAACTAAGGAAGTGAGCCTAGGAATTTTCCAGCAGGGTGACCCAGTTCGACTCAAGCGGTACCCCATCTTTACACATCCTGCCTTGTAACTGAGTCTAGATCAGAGACAAGAGGCAATGACTGCAGAGCAGTGGGTCTCCAGGGAGAGCGAAGTATCCGTCAGCTGTCAGTCAGTCATATATCCAGGTTCTCACTGGCTGGATGACATGTTTATAATTGCATCCTCCTTTTCTTCCTGGTCCCGCTACAAGTGACTGATTTCACAGTCACACTTCTCAGGCCGGCTGTTGAGAGTGCAGCCTAGGCTTAGGAGTCCCTATGCCCTCACCAACTGGAAGGCTTTGCCCAAGAATCATAAAGTGGTTGTCAAATGGCAAGGTGGAGACCCAGGCGCTCTGATGACAACTTGTTCATCTGTAATCTTTCTTTAAATACACAGTCACAAACAAATTATCTCACTCGGTTCACTAAAGCCATTGTATGGCAGCACCATTTCTATCTGCAGAGACCCCTGGGTTGTCAGGTAGTAAAGACTTCTGCGTTTTCTTGGCCCATTTGCCAAAAACATATCAGAGAGAGTTATTGATCTTTTCCCTTGGACCTATTCAGCTTTTTCTTTTCTGCTTCCTTTCTTTTCTTCCTCTTAAGCTGACATCCAATAACAGGCATTTCTTTCGGGTGCCAGCAATATGTCAGCACCAATAACTTGCATGGCTTGTGTTTCCGTTCCCTCCTCTTCATATAAAGACTCCTTTCTTGGGTATATTGACAATGTAGGAATCTACCTGTCATGCTGATTTCTCTTAGGCATTTGTCTTGGGGGTTGTTATGAGTCTGAATTGGTCCACGAGACTGGATTCCATCTGAATACAATATTTGGGCTTCACTGCATGTATATATCCTTTTTTTCAATTGTGGAAAATACTGGATATCAGGGAATCTTATTTTATACTTAATTTATAAAAGAAAGCCAAGAAGATTAGTCAGAGGCATTTAAATAGCTAATTAGTTTCTCAACAGGAATAGATTTGGGATTTAGCCTTCAGAAATATGAACCATTCTTTCAAAAATCTTTGACACTGAATAGAACTGCATTCCCCACTGTGAGAGCTGTTCACTTCCTGCCTTTTCCTAGCCAGAGGCTTCATTTTATATTGTCCTTCCTATTGAACTATGTATTGTCCTATGTATCAAAGAAGAAGACCTAAGGAGTCAAATACATAATTACCAGAAAAATTGAAAGAAGATGGTTAACAATAGGCAATATGACATTTGAGATGTGTCTAAGAACAGGACCGTGACAACTATTAGCCGATGCTTGGTGAGCACCATGCAGACTGATTGTCGGAACTGGCATTTAGGTGGATCTCATCTGCAAGGCATCTTCCCACATTATCCTGCAAACAGCTTACTGGTCATTTGAGCAATGCTTTCCAGAAATGTTTTGATGATGCTCAGATGTGTGGTCCCATGGTGAGTCTCATGGGGGAGAGGAGATATGGACTTCCGAAGAACTCTCAAATGTAGATCAGCTTGGGTGGAATATAATCATGTTGCCTGACATGGAGGATGCTGCTTGTCTGAGCAGCCACTTTCAGAATCCTTCAGTGGATTTAGATTACATAGCAACTCAAATCAGCAGTCACATTTTATTTTTATTCTCTTCTGTCTGCTCACCCTCCCCCACCTTCTTGGTTCTAGAACTAGGGCTATGGAGGTTAATTTAAATAAAGTTAATTTGGCTTGGAATTAGTTGCAGTTAGGAGAAGAAAAGTGTTGATATGGTGGGATATAAGCAATTTACAAATTGATATATGAATCCTAAAAAATATGCCCATGAAAATTTCATGATTCTAAAATGGGAATGGAACCAAAATGTTTAGTCAGACATGATAATTATAGCTAACATTTATTGAGGCCTTCTAATGTGACAGCGACTGTTGTAATTACTTTACATTTATTAGCTATGTAGTTCCCACAATAGCCCAATGAGGCAATTCTTATTACCATTTTACAAAGCCAGAAACAAGCATGGCATGGCTGTAATTCACTTCCAGGCAGCAGTGGGCAGTGGTGCCCATATTTGGCATCAAGTTTTCTTACATTACAGTCAGCAACCACCTAGTCAGCAGGACTGGTAATGGGTCTAGCTCTTGGCCCTTAACTTGTAAAGTGTTTCTCAGGGACTGTTTCTATAACAGGCTGAGAATACTGTTTGGAATTTTTACCTTGGAAATATCATTAAGTATAATTAATACTCATTTATTAGTTACTTTTCTCTTTGTTGTGGCCAAAATAGCTGACCAGAAGCAACTTAGAGAAGGACAGATTTACGTTTTGAGGGGATGTGGGAGATAGACATTCATGGTGGGGAAGGCACGGTGCATGATGGGAAGGAAGAGAATGAGACAGCTGATGACTCAGAGTCCGTAGTCAGTGAACAAGACCGAGATGAATACAGGGGCTTAGTTCACATTTTCCCTCTTGTTCAGGCCAGGTTCTAGCCCACGGGACAGTGCTGTGCGCACTTAGGATGGGTCTTCTCGCATCAGTTGAATTTTTGTTTTTTTGTAAGCATCCTCATCAACAAACCTTGAGGCACGTTTCCATGGTGATTTTAAATCCAGTAAGGTCAACAATGAAGATTAACTGTAACGAGTCAATTTGCCTATATTTGTATTAGTTTCTCGGGGCTGCTACCGTAAAACTACTAGCAAATGGCTTCGTGTAGCAGAAGGTACTCTCACAGTTTGAGGGCTCTGGGTGCTGAAGTCAAGTTATGGCAGGGCCGTGCTTTTCTCAGCAGGTTATAGGCGAGTGGCTTTCAGAAATCCTCAACCGTCTTTGGCTCATGGACATTCTCTCTAACAGTCCCATCCAATGTCCTATAGTGTACTTCCTATGAATTTATTATATTCTCATTAGGCTAATCTCTGCTCCCAATATGACCCAATCATAACTTGATTACTTATGCAAAGGTTCATCTTCCAAATAAGGCCACACACACAGGTGGGAGAAAGTAGGTCTTGAATATATTTGGGGGCAGGTGGGAGGGAACTTAATTCTCAATAGTGCACAATTCTACTTAGCTCATATTATTGCTTATGTTCTAATTTTAACAAGGCAATTTCCCTCTTCCTCCTTCAACATGGAACTAATTCTTTTCTTCCTCTTTTTTTGGGATTTTCAAGACAGGGTTTCTCTGTAGCTTTGGAGCCTGTCCCAGAACTAGCTCTTGTAGCTCAGGCTGGCCTTGAACTCACAGAGATCCACCGGCCTCTGCCTCTCGAGTGCTGGGATTAAAGGCATGTGCCACCACTGCCCAGCATTAATTCCTTTCTTCCTTAAAACAGTATCTAATATACTAGGAAATGGTTCCCAACACACAACAGGCAGGTAACACCACATCTCTGAAGAGGCCTGGGACTCTGGACCCAGGTGGACCAGTTCCCCTGATCAGTTCTGTATTTAATCAGAAGCCCCTTTGTATTTTCTCTTTTAGATTGCTTTTCCATTGTCTATAACAGTTAAAACAATAGTGTGAGAACCATTGTAAAATTGGTATTCACAGTTCACCTACTGCCAGAATTTCATGCTAGTTCTTAAGAAATCTTTGCTTATTTTCTAACCTTCCTCATAACAGTTCACTGAGTCGAAGATGCATAATTTAGCCATTCTTGGAGCTGGCACTTAGATCGTTTCCATTTTTTCTTTTGCTTTATTACTGCAATGAATATTTATACATATAACTTTTTCCTTTGAGTTGGTTTTCTAAGAGGGGTTTTGAAAAGAATATACTATTTTGGGATATCTTGATGGCCTATTGTTTGGTACAGAGTGCTGTCAGCAACTGTTGGAGAATCACCCTCAAACTTACCATTTGCTTCTTTGTTTTCAGTGGTTCTCCACTGCCTTCATTTGAACTTTGTAATTATCACAGTGGACTGCATTTCAGATGCGTTTCGTCTCCACATTAAAAACCCTCCCAGAGCCAATAGCTTATCTTCCTTTCACAGTTGTTAAAAACCTCCTAAGAAGGAAGTTGGATTGATTCATCGCATAACCCAGTACTTAAAGCTTCCTGAGCTGACAGGGCTGCAATAATTTAATTTCTGTTCCCGCATGTTCGAACTTCATTCTTAAAAACACCTAAAATTCAAAGCAAAGAAAAAGGTTGGTCATATTAACATGGGAAGTTTTTAAGAGCAAAAAGTTTCCAATACATAGTTTCTTGTTTTAATTAAACAGCAGTGTTGACATGTCTCTTGTTTGGGGTTTTGCTTCCCCACCCCTGACTTTCCTTGGTAATCATGGGTCCTAAATGCTCTGTAAACTTGTTGAATGGAAGTTGATTCATCTCATAATGAATTCATAAGTACCTGCTCAAATTAGCTTTAGTAAATAAAATTACCAGCTTTATCACTCACTTTTCTTAAATGACTTATGCTAAATTAATTTGCAAATGTATTGATTTGCATCATGCATCTAAAATGTATAGTCACACACATTTATTAGGAATTTACCTTTATCACAGTTTTGATATCTGTATCTGAAACTTGGCATGATTAAAAGAGTATTATTTTAGAAAATGTGTATCTTCAGTGGTAGGTAGGTGTCTCAAGTCACATTTTCTTCACATCAATTGCTTTGTAGAACCAAATCCAAGAGTGTTCAATGGAAGACTGGCAAAAGAAGATGTTAAACATTTGATGGGATTTTACTTTGCTTCAAATTAATTATGTTTTTCCAATTCTTCTATTTCAAAGCAAGTGAGGAGCTGACTTTAAATGCAGAGCCAGCCATCTGACATCTTTTTAATGCTAGCAGCTTTCTTTGTGGCCACCTATAGACTGTTAGTGTAGCAGTGATGACCAACCTGTGGGTCTTGACCTCTTTTGGGGTTTTGAATGACCCTTTCACAGGGGTCACCTAAGACCATCAGAAAACACAGATATTTATATTACAATTCATAATGGTAGTAAAAGTACAGTTATGAAGTAGCAACAAAAGTAATTTTATGGTTAGAGGTCACCACAACATGAGAAACTGTATTAAAAGGTTACATCACTAGGAAGGTTGAGAACCACTGGCTTAGGGGTAGGATTCTGTCAACAGGCAAAATAGAACAATGTGTTCGATCTTTGCCCACTGATGTGGAGGTTTACAGGGTTGTTATTCTAGTATTCTTCTGACTTCAGAACAAAACCACGGAGCTAGATAATTACGTCCCTGTTTTAGAGGCTAAAGATGTGTTTATTTAACACATACGTGTAAACACACATGCACATATACTGTATCCATGGATATATGTGTATGTGTATATATACACACATATATATGTAATAACACATTTATGTATGTGTATATACACATTGCATTTTATATCTCTTGCATTCTAGTCCTATTTTGTAACTCTAACGTGGAAAGATGGCCAAACACTTGTAATAGAAAAGGGAAATGAGTGTTATTACAATCATTCCAACTCCTTCAGTGATAAGGGAGTGGCATGCCTTATTCTTAGGCAAGATACTCTTTTGCTTTGATAAAACGTGCTGACAGAGAACATTTGATATGTCTTTTGGATACTCAAAGGATTGAACTGGGAAGCAACAATGAACTCAAGAGACAGCTGAAGTCCTCTGTGTGAGGGATGTGAAATGGACAGAGGATGACAAAGTGTAAGGAAAAGGAGAGATTTCTGAAGTTCTAATGAGACATATTAGCCTGTGAGAAATTCTTTTAGTGGTGGTGACCAAAAGCATTGTTAAAGAACAGGAACAGCTAATATTTAATTTTAAGTTGTTACATGGTGGTGGATATCCATTTTTTTGAAAGAATCCAGAGAAAGGCTATGCTCTCTGGGTTGAGCAAAGAAAAATGCAAAGAGACCAGGCAGGGAATGCACCTGGCTCTGGAGAATTAGAATTCTTGGGCTTGTTGGTGAACACATCTGTGAACTTTTGGGTTAGACATCACCACCAACAAAGGCTGCATCCAAACCATCATTGTTCCCCAATGGTCTTGTCTGGTGCCGGAAGCTAGGAAGGCTTGCTGGTTTTTGCCTCCACCACAAGTCAGGGCAGAAAACATCATGGAGACTGGCATTTGTGGTCCACGTTAATGCATCTACCCATGAAGCACCATTGACTCTCCTAGAGGCTGCAGTGTCTGCTTACAGGTGGATGTTGTCCAGTCGCCAGCATCATCAGCTCAGACTGGTCCTCCATCTTGGATCTCTGCTTCCTCTTCTTTATGTGTCACTAAGTTTCAACTCCAGATTGACCTTCCCTTAGAATAACAGGTGTTTGTTCACAAACAAAAAATATTTTGTCTCTGCCCAATGTGCACACACAAGGTGGATGGGTGGGGACAATCCCGTATTTTCAGTCTTAGTTTTCCTCGGAATTCATTTTGGAGCTTTAGTTTTAATTGTCATCTAAAGTGTGACTCAAGGCAGACCAGCCCAACTCCTTCAGCCACAGGTAGAGCTGGCCTCACTCCATCATTGCCAGCGTGCCCCCCGGTGCCTTGCAAATAAGATACACCATTAATATTTCAGGATAAATGAATGTACGTTTCATTGTGGTGGGAAAACAAAGAGGAGAAGAGGAATAGCAGAGACATTCCAGTTGAAAAGGAATGCTATTAAGGCTAAATGTATTCATTTGTCTTTTTTTACCTATTAGGCAAGAAAAGATTGCCTTGTTCGAAGAGAACACTCAAGGCTGAACGAGATGCCGAAAGGGCTTTTGTACGAACTTTCCTTAAGCTTGTCATAGTCTCCCCTGGAGCAACTTTCTTAAAGTTCAAAGACATCCATTACGGATGTGAAGGGGGGAACCACACAAAGAGAAGCAGGGCTACATCACGTGATGCACTGGTGAGGTGCCTGGTTTTTCCTTCAGGCATGTGTTTCTGTAAACTTCACTATGAAGTAGTCTATGAGGCAGAGAAGAGAGGCACCAGGGAATCTGAAACAAGCAAGGAGATAAAAGTCATGCATCTGGACTCAGTTTTCTCTACAGCTTACGGGATCTTAAGCTCTTAACTAGACCGGAACTTCACCTTGGAGTTACCGAAGTTAGGTTGCCTCACCTGAGTATTGGTGATGGTGATTGTTGGCTCTACTTGCTTTTTTGAAGTCCATTAAAGAATTGAGATGAAAATAAATACAGAACTTAGCTAATACCCATCCTCCTCCAAGAGGGTTGCTTTTTGGTTGAAATTGAGTGAGTTCAGCTCCTTGGCCAAACCCAAGTCAAGTAGCTGAGAAGGGCTATGGAAAGAGAAGCTGCAGAGTGAGCAGGCTGGACATAGGGCAAGAACAGGATGAAGAGAACCATGATTCATCCAGTGAAAATACCTAAAGATTCTTTTCCCACATGAGCGGTGAAAAGCATGCTGACGAAGAACAATCTTAATTCCATCTTACACATTTAGTAGATGGATGAACCTGTGCCCTAGCCCTTTGGAACTTCACATCTCCGGCGTGTAAAATGAAAACAAAAATCAAAAGAAAAAATTCAATTTATAAGTCAACCTTTTCGCAATTAAATTTGTCTGTTATTGATGTCCACCTGCTGTTTAAGAAATATAAACATTAGGCTATTGGTTTATAAACAAATATATATATATATATATATATATATATATATGTACTTATTCTGTAACATATTTTGATCAGATTCACTGTTATTCTTCCCCTAGTTCCTCCCATATTCACCCCCACTTCCTCACCCTCTCCTAACCACTTTACACTTCTTTATTTGTTTTATAACTCATTGAGCCAATTTGTGCTGCCCATATGTACACAAGGGTGAGGGGCCATCAACAGGGATATGATCAACCTACTAGGGGCCACACTCTTAAAGGCAACCCACTCTGTTTCCACCAACTACAACTCCTCAGTTAGGTGCGGGGGATCATGGGAGCCTCTGACCTCCATGCTGGAGCATTGACTGCCTTGCCCTCATAAAGGTCTTGTGCGGTCATCCGCAGGTGCCGTGAGCTCACGAGTGCAACTGTCCTATCATGTCCAGAAGACAGTTTCTCTCCAAGCCTCCCTGATCTCTGTCTCTTTTAATATTTCTGTCCCCTTTTCTGAAATGGTCCCCAAGTCCTATGAGATGGGGCTGTGATACAGATGCTCCATTTGTGGCAGAGCGTTCCATAGACACTTCTTTCATGAACCTTGAGCATTTGTGGGTTTCTCTGTCAATGACCATCGGCTGCACCAAGAACCTTCTCTGATTAAAGTGTAATTTTTAACCATGTGCTGCTAACTAGGCACCTTCTGGGATTTTCGAGATAATTGTAAGTTTTTTTTTCATTTTCTTGCAAGGTGTGTGTGTGTGTGTGTGTGTGTGTGTGTGTGTGTTTATGATGACATACTTCTTGTTCAGTCCTGGAAGGAGCCTTATGTCTTTGTGGCCCAGACATTCTGGAGACACTTTTCTGTCCCTTCTCCCTGCTTTTGTCACCTCTGTGTTTCAGTACAGATGCACTATGGGTGGTTTGTTTTCTTGTATATTTTCTCCATCTTCCTCTAGTTGCTGAGGCTAAGGTAGAGCCCCCAGCCCTGATTTTGTTTCCCTTCTTCTTTATACTTTCAAAGACAATTTTTTTCTTACACCTCTACCCTCCTAATGTCACCTCAGCCCTGGCACATTGAAAACCGAGGAAGGGAAGTTTCAACTGGGCCGGACACTTTGATGCTGGCAAGCACCATGTTGAAATAGGACTCCGGGTGTGAGGAAAGCTCACGGGAATGAGCCTCGCTTTGTCCGACCTCCCTGGTTAGGAACTGCAAATTCCCACGGTGCGAGGAATCAACCCAGGCACGATCCTGATGACCTCATATAAATCCAGACTCTGTGCTCAGAAGGAGCTCTGGCTTCTGAGAATGGGAGAAGTTCGGGAGAGAGAAAGAAACTCGAGCCCCCTGCTCCACTGTTCTCACATCCGTTCCCACCCCCTTCATAGTTTGTGGAAATAGTCTTTCTTTTCTTTCCTTCTTTTTTTTCCCAAATCAGATTCATTCCCCTACAGCTTACTTTTTAATTAATTTATCTTTTATTTTATGTGCACTGGTGTTTTTCTAGGTCCCCTAGAATTACAGACAGTTGTGAGCCACCAGGTAGCTGCTTAGGAATTGAACCCAGGTCCTCCTGAAGAGCAGTCAGCGTTCTTAACCACTGAGCCATCTCTCCAGCATCCCCCTACAGCTCTTATCTCACCCCCTCAGTTAGCTGCAAACCCACACACCGTCTTTCAGGTTGTTTTCTACAATGGCAGGCTGATACTGACTTTGCAAAATCATTCACAAAGAGAAGCACTTGGTTCAAATGTAGAGGCCAACATTTAAGGTTGGGAAGGACAGTTTGCCACCAGACACCCGAGAGAAACATTCACCTGGGGTCAACACCCTTTCTGCTCTGTGCTTGCTTCCCCTTTCTTCGGCCGTTCCCAGAGCTCACACCTAAAAAGTGACTTGGGGTTTTGTTTCATTACGTAATATTTTGTGCATTCATCAGATTATCAGATCTTTAAATGACACACACTATAATACAGCTCTAATAATAACCATGCACCCTATGCACAGTCATATTTGCTTGGAGGAGCGAATCCAGCATGCATTTCTTTCTCAAAGAATTTAACTGAGAACGACTTAGAGAAGCATTACATAGAGGTCAGTTATTCGCGTTGTGGGATAATTACTTTTTTCTTGGGATTTGTAAGAAAGTACCGAATCATGGTTCTTTCCTGCTCCCTTTGAAGTCAGCCATGGAGAATGCAATGATCTAATATTAGATAGCATCGGGACTTATGTAAGCGCAGAAACAGGAGTGAGGCAATTTCATGAAAATGTGAGGAGGCTGGAAATATTTTCAAAAAACTGTTTCTCTCTGTTGTAGGGAGACTCAGACTAACTGCCAGGCTTCAGGCAAAACTGGAGACTTATGCAACGGGAGGTGAGAAAGCAAAACACGGAGCGCAGTGTTGATTCTATTGGTCCCAGGGTTTCTTGGAATTCATAAGAAAGTGGAACTGGTGGAGCTCAGTCCGTTGATGACTCAGGAAGGCCTGTAGGAAACTCACGACTGTTGAGCAAAAGCACTCTTCCTCCCCAAACGTCAGTTCGTTCAATGGCCTTCCAGCAGACAGCATCCTCTGAGGGGTGTGGTCGTCCTTGAATGTGAAGCCCCCTCCTGTATCTGACTTGCTGCACTTAGAAAACGACAGAGGCCCCAGACACGACGTTTCAAATCTAGGAAAACGAACAAAGCACATGTTTTCAGGTTGTGATCCATAAGTACTCAGGACTGGAAAGCGACTGGCAGAGTAGTAGAGATGTGACCAAGTACAGTGCTCTAATTTGCACCTTCAAATAAATATGAAAGCAGCCTCAGCTAAGGTCTGGACACTCATCATTGTTTTTGCAATGGTTTCTAGCTTGTCTCCATTCTAGTCTCTCTCCACTTTGTTCCCCACACTCTTCTGGGAGCTGTCCTTCTGCTTTATAAGCACCATGGAGGTGTGTATGTGTACCTATTTGTGTGTATGAGTGTGTGCCTATGTATGTGCATGTGTGCGTGTGCAAGTATATGCTTGTGCATGCAGAGTTTTGAGATCAACAGAAGGTGCTGATCTTCTTTATTTGCTCTCCTTTTTTTGTAAACAAGATTTTTCACTGAACATGGAACTTGCTGATTTTGCTCAACTTCTGGCCCCCAAGTCCCAGGGCTTCTCTTGCCTTTGCCTCCTCTGCACTGAGAGTACAAGCTGTGTGTTACCTACCACACACGTTTTACATGGGTTCTGGGTATCAGACTCAGGTTCTCCTGCTTGTGTAGCAGCATGGGACTGATGGAGCGGTCTCCGCAGGTCTCAGTGGTAGTGACTTTGCATCAACCCCATCCCGAGTTTCTTTCAGACTGTAAACCTCCATGGCATGATCCTGCTTGTCTCCCTGTCTCTTTTTGTTCATGTTAAAGCTATCTTCTCTTTCACAAGTAGCTTCATTCTTCTCCCAGGACTTTACAGCTACCTCGGTGAACATGGCACGTTTCTCAGTCTTGGTTACCTGTTCTTGCTACTCCTACCGTGTGTATTCTGGCATCTAGATTAAACTTGTTGTTGGTGATGTCACTATTCTCTTCCTATATTCCTTCCTGGGTTTTAGTCCCATGCTCACGGGGGCATCTTTCTGATGGTGGGTGATAAGAGACCTTAGCATTCCTAACTGTTTCTTCTTGATATTTTCTAGACCTCTGGCAATACTGCCCACTGGGGAGCTCACACTTCATCTGCCAGTGCTGTTATCCAGAATGCTGAGCTCCAGGCTTATTAATCTTTGGGAGCTTCAGCTGCTTATATCTTCTTCAGTTGCACTTACAGGAATGTCCTCTTTTGTGTAATAACGGGGACAGTGCCTTTCTCTTCTCAGGAGTCGCCTTTTGCCCATAGGGCCATTTTGGAGGATCCATAGGAAGCTTTGGAAAACTTCTAAAATTCAGCTAGTGTTCTCTGGTCTTTTTTTCACCCTTTGCCACCTGAAAGATGGAAGCAGCCATCTTGGATTCTGAGGAATAAGGTGTGGAGAACATGAGACGAAAGCCTATGAATCAGCCTGGACTGCTTCTCTCTGGGTTTTGTCTCTCTTCTTTATGAGAGATACTTTCTAACTTGTAGTCAGTATTATTTATCTATTTGTGTGTAGGGGGGTACATAGAGACAGATCTAAGTTATTCAAGTCTCATGGAAAAACAAAATTATAGACTTGGCAAGACTTTTAATTACTAAGCTGACATATTCAGTCTATATCTCAATGTGTATATAGAGAAAGCCTCATATAAATACATTATATCTCAGTATGCACTATGGAGCTAATTAGGATTTATGTATGAAGATACAAGAGTGTTACAATACAATTCAGATCCCTTGCTTATGCACTTGGGGGTGGGTCCTCTTTGATTTTCTCTTTTGTCTGTGGAATGAAACATATTACCTTAAAATTATGCAAAATTTCCATACTGAAGAAGAAGCCACACCATAACAGAAGGTTAAGGAAGGAGTTCATTTTACCTCAGGATTTTTAAAATGTACAACCCAACAGGTGTCTAAAACCCATATAAGAGTCAGGAGAAATTGTTACCTCATGCCGTGTTCTGAGTGTTTCCATTTTCCCCAAAGTGAGTGTAGTTCTCATCTCGAGGGGATGGCAGAAAAAGGTGGGGCCATCTAGAGAAGATTTGACAGTGGGATAAGTTCTTCAGGTATGAAACTGTCCCCACAAAACATGTTTTTGCAGGATGGTTCTTCATGTTGTTTTTAATAAATGCAGTCAAGTTCTTTGATTTTTTTCTGGAATCAGGGGAAGTCATGGAATATTCCAGAAAAGATCAAAGCGCTTGACTGTGTTTATTAAAGACAGCATGAAGAACCATCCTGAAAGAAACCTACTGTTTCTTTTAGCATTTGCTTCTTCCAGTACAGTGGCTACACTCTATCATCACATTGGAGCTGCTCTGATGTCTAAACTCTGTTTGCCGTGGAGGAGGGATTGGTCACTCAGAACAATTCTTTCCACCCTGACTTGAGGGAATCTCTTTGAAGCTTCTGAGAGTTCAGGGTCATCAGAGCTGAGAGCAGTGGGATCGCCCACAGCCTTGAGTCAGGCTGTGCCCCTTTGGGCAGTTGACTATTCGTGCTGATGGATTTTATTTCTATTTATGTGACAGGCTGACTTTCCTTTATGTGAAATATCTGGGACCAAAAATGATTTGAATTTTGCTTCCCCCCCCCCCAATTTTGGAAAATTTTGTATACAAAATAAAATCTTGGAGACAGGACTAAAGTCTAAACATGAAGTTGATTTATGTTCCTCTATATCTTATGCACATAGCCTGAGGGTAACTTTATATGATATTTATAGTAAGACGCATTTTCATTGAAACCTCTTACACGAGGTCAAGCATGGAATTTTCCACTTGTGGTATCATGGTATTACCCAAAAATATTTCAGATTTCAGAGAATTTCAAATGTGTTTTTAGGGATAGTCAGCCTGTATTAGAATACCATTGTCTCTCTGCCAACTCCCTTTTACACTGTTATTTACTGATAAATATACAGGTTTCCTCAATGAAGGATTCAGATGGTTAGTACATGACGTTTATGAGGAAGACTGCATAGTTCATGTTTGTCCATAGGGTTGTGCTTCTGAGTTTGGACACATCTTTGCATATATTCCATGGTTCACTGTGAGCAAAGCAAGTGAGCACGTGAACCTTAATGCCTTGATTTGCAAATTCTGCTTTCATACTCCAAAGCATCACACAGAGCTATCTAGGTGTCTTCTGCCCTACTGAGAAGACTGGGGCTGGTCCCTGATCCTGCTGTCTGTGTGTTCTCCTCACAACAGATCTTATTATATCTGCTTTATCTATTATAAATATGTTCAAAGAAAAGGGCTCTGAAGCTGGAAGATAAAATAAATGGAAAAGTCTGGAACAGGGCAAACCCACCAGTATTACTAGAAAAGTGGCCTTTGATGTGTTTCCCATTGAGCATGGATAGATATTACTAACATGTGGAGCATCAAATGTTTAAGAGATTATTTTAATTACTTTTTGTATGGTTTAGGTAAGAGGAATGGAATAAGCTTTATTTTACCAGCAGAGCCATTTTCTAACATCTTGTGAGTTTGGAATGCCAGGTGGATGGAAGGTTACAGGACACAGGGATGAAGGAGGGACTAGCCTGTTCAGTTGATACACTGACCAGGAAAGACTTAGTATGTAATAATTAATATATGACAGAAATACAGAAGGAGGGAGAAATGAACTCATTGAGCTCTGTGGAGTGTAGTCATAGAATTATTCATCTTTTTCTTAAGAAAAGAGATTTCTAAGCATATATATCTCACTTTCAGCAAGGGAATGAGTTAGGTTCAGGGATTAATTAAAATATAATAAAATTTAAGTTCAATTTCAAGTTAAGTCTTTATCCACAGCAAGATCTAAAGTCTTATGAGATCATGGAACATCATCAAGAGAGATGACTAAGGTGGACTAAATTTTCCAAGGACACTTCCATATTGTTTCTAGAGACCACAGGGACTTTCCGAGGGAAGTCCTTTGAACTGTACATAGTAAGGTAACCCACAGACTTGACTGGAGAGTCTACTGTGACTAGGGGGATCTTCTAGGCATGAGGTGACAAAGTCCTTACTGACAACAAGAGGAGAGTGTATACCAATGAAGAATCACATGTTCTTAATGCTCATCAGGACTGGCTTTTGCTCAAATCATTCAGCCCTTCCTTCACTTGCCCAGCAAAACCTTTTGAAGCAGTATCACCCCAGGTCTTCTGACTATATTAGTTGATAAAATGAACAACTATTCCTAACATTATAGTGTTTACATGTATGGAGAAAGGCAGTGAGCAAAAAAGAAAAAAAAGTCATAAAATTTAAAAGATTTATCAAATATGTAATAAGGAGAAATGTCAAAGCAGAAAATGGGACTGATGTGGGAGGGACTTTAATTCCACAAGGATAATTTTGGTAGTTTGACTGTAACTGGCCCCCATAAGCTCATAGGGAGCGGTAATGTTAGGACGGTTGGCTTTGCTGGAGTGGGTGTGGTCTTGTTGGAGGAAGTCTGTCACTGTGGGGGCTTTGAGGTCTCTTTTGCTCCAGCTTTGCTCAGTGTGACACTCAGTTGACTTCCTGTTCTTGCCAGATGTAGCACTCTCAGCTCCAGTACTATGTCTGCCTGCATGTGATGTGGGAAGTCCTTCTGTATATGTGTTGCTTTTATTGGTTAATGAATAAAGAAACTGCTTTGAGCCTGTAGCAGGGCAGAACAGAGCTAGGTGGGGAAAACTAAACTGAATGCTGGGAGAAAGAAGGCAGAGTCAGGGAGATGCCATGGAGCCACCAGAGGGGAAAGACGCAAGTCGCAAGTTGGAAACTTGCCTGTAGGCCACGAGCCTTGTAGTAAAGTATAAAATGATAGAGATGAGTTAATTTAAGAGAGAAGAGCTAGAAATATGCATAAGCTAATAGGCCAAGCAGCATTTTAATTAATATAGTTTCTGAGTGATTATTTCAGTTCTGGGCAGCTGGGAACAAACAGGCAGCCTTTCAACTACATGCATGCCCCTTGTCCCACAATGATGATAATGGACTGAACCTCTGAACTGTAAGTGAGGTACTTCAATTAAATGTTTTCCTTTATAAGAGTCATGGTGTCTCTTCACAGCAATTGGAACCCTAACTAAGACAACAATCAAGGGAAAGTCTCAATAGGAAAGTGGCATCTAAGGACTGTGCAAGAACTAAGCACATGGCTGGAGGAGAGAAAATGATGGGTCCATAGCTCCAATAGTTAGGGCAAACCAGAAGTCAGTGATGACAAGGAGAGAAAAAGAAGAGCCAAGAATTCTGTTTTATGCTGGCTGGCTGACCCAGAAACACCTTGTCCTTCCAGTTGTAGGAATACAACTGCTGCTTTCTAATGGAAATCTCTTTATCCTACTATAGACCACAGAGCATTGGGAGCCTGATTTGAATCTCAATCCCTACCCTAATCCATCTAGATAATCCATGCAAACTCTGTGTTCTTGGTTTTCTTGGCATAGGCAATGCCCAGCTTTTCCATGCAGGCTATACAACGTTCTCCATCTTCTTTTCCTACAGTGGAAGGTTGGCTATCCAATGGCCAGCTCTTCCAAGAGACCATGCAACCTCCTTTATCTTTGGCCTCTTTGGCCCAAGGTGGGAGGTTGGCTAGCCAATGTCTCAACGCTGATTTTTACATATCCTTTTAAAGTATTAGTATAATAGAGTCTATTTGATAATCTAATTTTCCCTAAGAATTTATACATAATTTTGTTGTATATACAACACACAAGTAAAACATAAAAAGCAAGAAACCACATTGTAGTGAAATATTTTAAATTCTATTGTTACTGATGTCTTTACTATTGGCCAGTGAGCAGGAAAGGACTGGCAACTAGCAAAGACAGCAAATTTCAGGACAAGTCAATCAAATATTATTTTCCTATAGAACCACAAAGAGCTTTCTTGTCTATAAGTTCATTCTTCTTATTATTGTAAATTTTTAAATTTTAAAAATAAGAAGGTGAACCCAAAGAAAAACATATAGTTATCCTTCTGGATGTTGGAAGTAGACTAGAATGGCAGGCAAAAATTGGGATCTTGGGGGTGGGTGTGGGGTGGTGGTAAGGGGTGATGGGGAGATGTGGAAAGGAAAGTGAAGAGGAGAGGTTGGGGAGACCCTGGGGGAATGGAATGGTTGGGATGGAGGAAGGGTGGACAGGGGTGCAGGGAAGAAGATATCTTAATTAAGGGAGCCATTTTAGGGTTAGCAAGAGACTTCACTCTAGAGGGGTTCCCAGGTATCCATGGAGATGTCCCCAGCTAGTTCCTTGGGCAGCTGAGGAGAAGGAACCTGAAATGGCCATTTCCTATAGCCATACTGATGAATATCTTGCATATCACCATAGAAGCTTCATCTGGCGATGGATGGAGATAGAGACAGAGGCCCACATTGGAAAGCAGGACTGAGCTCCCAAGGCCCAAAAGAGGAGATGAGGGAGGGAGAACATGAGCAAGCAAATCAGGACCAAGAGGAGTGCGCCCACCCACTGAAACCGCTGGGGTGGTCTAATGGGAGCTCACCAAAGCCAGCTAGACTGGGACTGAAAAAGCATGGGATCAAACCGGACTCTCTGAACGTGGTGGACAATGAGGGCTAACTGAGAAGCCAAGAACAATGGCACTGGGTTTTGATCCTACCGCATGTACTGGCTTTGGGGGAGCCTAGTCTGTTTAGATGCGCACCTACCTGGACCTGGATGGAGGGGAGGAGGACCTTGGACTTCAGCAGGGCAGGGAACACTGACTGCTCCTTGGACTGGAGAGGGAGAGGAGGAGAGTGGGGGGGAGGGGGAGGGAAATGGGAGGTGGAGAGGAGGCAGAAAATTTTAATAATAATAATAATAAAATTAAAAAAAGGAAAAAATAATTTCACACAAGAGTTTGTATTTACATCATTTCTACCAATGCTTTCTACTATTTCCTCTTTAGAGGAGACAAAAGGTAGTTGAAGTTGCATGGCCTCTTCCAAGAGGCCAGAGGAGATCAAGGCTGAAAAGTTTGCATGGCATATATTGAAGATCTGGACATTGGCTAGCCCAACCTCTTTCTCTCTCTCTCTCTCTCTCTCTCTCTCTCTCTCTCTCTCTCTCTCTCTCTCTGTGTGTGTGTGTGTGTGTGTGTATGTTTGTGTGTGTGTGTATGTTTGTGTGTGTGTGTGTGTGTGTGAGAGAGAGAGAGAGAGAAAGAGAGAAAGAGAGAGAGTCAGACAGACAGAAAGACAGATTCTACTCTTTCTGTTTAGCGCTGTTCATATATATATGTGTGTTTAGGGCTGAACACTTGGGGTTGGACAACCTTCCAAAAAGCTTATCAGTAGAGAAGACAAGTTCTCCCTCTCTGAGAAGCCATTGATTGCCTGTAGCTCCTCATCTAAAGGGTGGAGCCTTGTTAAATGTCCCCAATCCATGTTGGCATGTTGACTGGGGTGCTCGCTACACAAGTCTTGTTTTAGAATCTTCCTGTTGAGAATTCATGGGTGCAGCTTCCATATCATGACTAGAAGACAATATTTTGCAGCAGACATTTTGGTCCTCTGGCTCTTAGAATGTTTCTGCTCCCCCTTTCCTGATTTCTTGAGCCCTAGCTGTGTAGTTGTGTTATAGATGTACTTTTTTGAGTTGGGGATCCTATAGTAACTCATTCTCTGCATGTTTCCCAGTTGTGTGTCTCCATGACGGTCTCTGCTACAGAAAGAAGCTCTTACTCCTCTTCAAAGCTCATTATTTTAATCTTGGGACATGACAAAACAGAGAAAGGAAATGACCTTTGTGTTTAAAGAAATGGCATTTGCGACACTGATAGAGAAAGCTTAGTGGGAGTGAACTTGAGAACACTGCCAGCTAGTTATATTTGAACCCATGTCACCTTGGATGAGTCTAATTCCCAATAGCAAAGAGAATAGTTATTTTATGGTGGTATTTGTAGTTATCTGCTATAATTGCGTATGTCAAGAGAAAGCTCTTCCTTCCAATATGTACTTACCTACCATCAATGGAAGCCATAAGATTTTCTCTCTACCTGCAAACCTTAGCAGAACATGAGCTTAACAGTGGCCAAGGGGAAAACAATTAAGATCAAATGTCCAGAGTGCCCACGAGTGAGATGGGAGTTTGTGAGAAAATGTGGGCGGAGGAACGGTTAGGAGTCTTTCCTGGGAGCCGGGGGAGAGAGGGATAGAGAGACTATCTCAGAGTGGGATAACATTTCAGCTGGGTGGGAAGAGATGAGCCAGGAATTTCTCTGCAGGAGTTTGCCAGGTAAAGAAAAGAGCAAACGGCAAGCAGGCAGACCTACTGCATACAAAACCATGTTTATGGAGAAGCACATGGCACACTTGGAAGCAGTAGTCATCCAACATGGTAGGAGCCAAAGTAGAGAGCAGAATGGAAGAGCAGCTTAGGGAAGGCTTGAGAAAAGTGATAACACATACTCTTCTAAGATGTTGACATCTGGAAGACTCAGAGTGGAAATGTCAGCTGTGCATAGAACAGGGTCTCCATGTGGATGTGTGTTCAGAACAGGCGTGTGTTTCAGGTAGGTGGGTACTCAAGGCATGCCTTGCCTTCTCTCTCCCTCCTCTCTGCATTTCTGACGAAAGTTCTAGTCCTTCTGATGAGAACTGGCTCCCTGGATATAGCACAGATTTCCTTTTATTTGCATTTCCGCTCCCTTGCTTGCCAGCAACTCAGATGGAACTGTAGGCCTGATGCAGTCTTCGCTCAAGAGGGACTCGGAGAACACTGGGAGGGGTATGAAAAGTGGAACTCTTTCCAGGAGGCCGCATGGGTGTGACCAAGCCCACCCATGCTTTATGGGGCTGGGCATGAAGATTCATCAGCAAATTCATCAAGGAAAGACGTAATTTTTGAACCTAGGGTATATATACTTGACTCCCAGACCCATAAAATTCTCTTCCCCTTTCTTCCCAAAAGGGACAGGAGGGTGGTGAGGAGGGAGAAAAACACAACCGGTCCTTCAAATGGGATAACATTTATGGAATACATCGTTCCCAAAATAAGATCCTCCAATTTGGAAAAATCTAGCTGAAATAAATGAAAATAACAGATGGAAGAGAAATAACAGAAGCTATCCAAAGAACAGCAAGAGATACAGAGCTGGGAGTCATCTGTCTAGAAAATGGTACTCGGTTGTACTTTTGAAATTAAAGGTACATTGGCTTCTGAAGAGAGTGCAATTTTTCTCCTGACAGTTTCCCCTTCCCCATTATATCCTTTCTGGGCCAAGGTTAGCACAGAAGAGCTTTCATTTGCCTTTCTATTCCTGCATCTCCCATTTGTGTGGTTGCCATCTGTTCAAAGGTGTTAAGATCAAGTGTTCTGGTCTCCTGGATAAAGGTTTGGGCTCTTGACAGAGAGCTGGGTAAATACAGGGTTGCGCGGTTAGCATAGGGATACTTAATAACACATTATTTATGTTCTTTGTGGCTTGTTTGAGAGCAACTGCAGCAAGGTGGGCCCCGTGGCAGCCGACACAGCACCCCCAACAGCAGGTCTGAGCCTGATGTTCCAAGGCTGAAGACGGGGAGACTCATGTACTGCAAACATCTGCCTCCTTTGAGGGCTCCTCCCCTAGTTCTCGTTCTCAGTTTTGCTGCTTTATTGATAATGGAAATTATTCAAGTTACATAATTCATAATGTCAGCCCTGCGTGGGATGTCTTTTGCTAGCTATGTTTGGAGCTGCTCTTTCCCACAAGTGTCCCTAAGGATCTTCACTCTGACCGAGGAGATAGGACTCGGTTTGCTGACGCCCTGTCCAGCTGCTGCTCCTTCTTCCTCTAGCCTCATGCAAAGGATAAGATGGGAGCTTTGCCCAGACAATTAGACCTTCTACTCTGGGCTTTGGTCAGGCCTAGGGAACTGACTCTACCTCATACTGCCAATCACAAACCAGTAGCCTCTCATCTCCTCTTATTGATGCTACTCATCCTCAGCCTCCATAGCTCTCGAAGTCCCTCCAGAGTCAAAGGAACAACCTAAATGGCAACCGTTCCTGGCCCTAAATCTATCTAAACTGTCACTGCTACTGGAAGAAGACAGGGAGGACGTGGGGTCAGGATATCTTGACTAGGCCAGTGTTTATCCACTTACACCTGGACTTGCCCCCCAACAACACAGGTTTAGAGTGTCCTGCAAGAGGGCCCCTGGTCAGTCCTGGAAGAGGCGAATTTCCACACTGTGGTCACTATGCCTCTGCTAACACTTTTGAGGAGGATGGGGGGTGCAGCATACGGAAGTGGGCACCAACCCTGACTCAGGTCTGTTTTATGGTTATTTGAAAAAAGTGCATTAGACAACTTCAGAAAACTAATCGGGGGGGGGGGGCTCTGTAGCCCACCTTTAAGCCATTAAGGATGAAGCCATTATTAAGGATAAACCATTCCTGAGTGACAGTCAGGAAGACCCAGGAAACTATGCACTAAAGACCTTTTAACTTTTATCCAAGTCCCCTTTACACATTCTTAGAGAGTCTTTGAGCAAGGAGTGTTTGGGGGTATATTCTGACTTCACACAAGCAGATGTAACCTCATGTTCTGGCTCCCCACCGCCAGATACCACCTCATATGCTGGCTCCACACCACCAGATGTGACCTCAGTTCTGTGCTGAGCAGGTATTGGTCAAGTTGGGAAACAATGACTAATTCTCAGTTTTCTGCAGAATTCTGCCTCTTGCTGCCTCACTGTCTTGAGGAAGCAGGTGTTGGCTGTGAAATGAGAAGGAAAGAAGAGGGTTGCCGATAAGAAACGCTCATGAGTTGGGGGTAGAGAAGAAAGATGGGCACGGCCAACTGACTTCCCAAGCAGAGACTCAAGGTTGCGGCTTTGAGTTTGAATGCTAGGCTGTGGGGGCAGATCTGCTCATACTCAGAGACTCTCAGACCGTAGGTTCGTGCCTTCCAAGCCCAGTTATCAAGGAAAAAAAAGCGGTTTTTGTTCTCTTATGTCTGCATCTTTGGAGCATGGTGCCATTTGTTTATCTTCTGTGGCAATATAAACCTAACAAAGCCTGGGGCTGGCTGAAAGGACCTTTTCTGAAAGGAGACAAGAGAGGCCTTTGAGGGACAGAAAATCCGCCCCGGGTCTGTAAGAAACACCTAGTGCTTAGCACACCATTGATGGAGGAGAGTTATCTGTCTATGTTTCTTTCATTGGTTAATTAATAAAGAAAACTGCCTTGGCCCTTTAAGAACAGAAAATTAGGTAGGTGGAGTAGACAGAACAGAATTGTGGGAACAAGGAAGTAGAGTTGGGGAGACGCTTCAGGCAGTCGCGTGGTGAGTCTCCATGCTGCTCCTCTCCGAGATGGACGCAGGTTAAGATCTCTCCTGGTAAGCCACAACTCGTGGTGCTACCCAAATTACTAAATATGGGTTAAAGGAAGATGTGAGAATTAACTAATAAGAGGCTACAGATAATGGGCCAGGCAGTATTTAAAAGAATACAGTTTCCGTGTAATTATTTCGGGTGTAAAGCTAGCCGGCGACTGGGCGGCGGGAACGCAGCCCGCCGCTTCACACTACACACCATCAGTTCTTGTTTCCTGCATCATTTTCGTCTCAGGTGCCTACAATAACCGACGCCATTAGACTTCCCTCACATTGTTGACAGACAATTTTCTTCCTGATTGGATCTACCTGAGTCGGGAAGATGCAAGTGGCAGGCAGCCATATTTGTCTCAGGTTGGTTTGTGGAATTCAGGTCTTCATTGCTGGAGTTTTTCAAGGGCCCTGGTGCCTGTCTTGCTCAGTCTCAGTCCCTGCTCTTTAACTGTGGCACCCCTGCTTGTACCGTTATTTTTCTTGAGACTGCTGTTGCCATTCCTTTCACCAGCCTGTTGCTTGCATTCTTCATCCACCCAACTACTCACTACACTGGCATCCTTAAAATGGTGTTTCCCCCATCTTCTGAGATGCCATAGAGAATTGGCAGTGTCTATTCATATCAAAGCATCTCTCTCTTTTTTTTTTACCTTCTTTCCCAGAAGGTCAGCTATTTCCAATAGCTTTCTTTTCTTTTCTCCAATCTCCTTAGCAAATATATACTTAAACTCTCCTGATTTACTTTCCTGTTTCCAGAGGTGACTCTCCTCTCTGCTTTTAATCTTCTCTATTTACCCGATTAATATCTCTAATAGACTGTATTACAATAATACAAGCTCAACATTTTTAGATTAACTTGTTTACTTTTGTGAAAATTAAAATTTTACTGCGCTCATTTGCTCATTGATTTAAGTGTACATGTGCACGCCTTTGTGTAGCTGTATAGGTGCACCTGTACGGAAATCGGAGGACAGCTCGCAGGAGTTGGTTATTTACTTCAATCCCATGTGGATCCTGTGCATTGGACGCGCGTCTTCAGCTTTAGTAGCAAGCATCTTTATTGACTGAGCCACCTTGTCTGTACCTATTTGCTTCTCTGCTCAGTCCCACAACTACCTTTCTGTGCCCCATTTTCCAGGTGTTCAGGGACATCATCTATTATCCTCGCAATTATCTTGGTCCCATTCTGTTTCAATTTCCTTACCCTAGATAGACAGGGGCTGGCTCATGTCAAGGTAATTGTATAACCCACCTCCCAGGTTCCTTCCAACTCAAGCATCAAAGTTCACAACCTACAGGTGGGCCTTTCTTCTAAAATTGCAGCTCCAAGGATACTTCTCTTCTTGCTCGACAACCCTGAACTCTGGCTTTTTAATAGCTCCCAAGTTTATTATTTTTTTCTTTCCTGTAACTTTTAATACTCTAGATGACCTGGTTCTAGGCAAATATTACAACTCCATCTCTTACTGTGAACCATGTGATGTTATCTTTCTTTGCTTCATATGTATCTGTTACTTCCAAGCTACCCTATTATCTTCATATTCATCCCAATCATTACGTTCAACCGTCCCACTCTTTCATAATCATTTCGTTCTCCATCTCTTGCATTCAAGCCATTGTGGTTCATCGTAACTCTTTTCAGCATTATCACTTGTACACTTCCTTTAAAGTAATGCTGTGTAAGTTATTTTTCCAATAAACCTCCTAAGAAATAGAGAAACATGTCACATATATTTTTAAACCCTCCAGTGTGTAGCCTAGCAGTTAGTGGAGAAATGGAGTTCATTTTTCCTTCTTACCATACTTGGTTAACAACCAGAGCTACTACTTCCCTTTCCCCGGTCTCGTTCCTCCTCCTCCTGCTCCATTTAGATCTAAAACACAGACTGCCACCATATGGCGTCTTTCTAATCACAGTTTGCCGGAGAGGAAGAGGCCCGTTACTGCAGACTGCAGAGCCTGCAGATACACAAAGCATGAGTTTTGCTGAAGAACAAATAGTTGCACCGAGGTCTCATAGTTTCCATGTTATTCTGTTGGGCTTTTCATTCCCCTTTACCAGCAGGTTAAATGCTTAGCGCATACCATAAACTGGGCTAATTTAGCTTTGCAAAGGTTTTGATGTGAGACATTTTTATCAAGTTGCAAACTTAAATGTCTATGTCAGACAGATAGGTTTCATTCTGGAAGGAACAGTGCTTTCTCATTACCTTACTATAACCAGTAAAATATTCATTGTCATTCAGTTGATCAATAATAAATATAGAACAGGCTAAGGAATGAATTCTTGGTAATAATGCATCTACAATAGACCATTGGTGCTGGTCAAGATGGAGTAAGCACACTATTATTTGTTCCATGGGTTAAAACGTAAGCATTTAGATGGAACACAAAAGGTAAAGGACTCAGAAAAGCAAACAATAGCAGGCAGGTAGTTGGGGAGAGGTTAGAGTGTAGAGGGCAATGTGATGAATCTGAGTCAGTTTGGGATGTTAAAATAGAATGGAGCAGACTGGGTGACTAGGACCACTGAAAATCTATTCCTCACAGCTTTGAAGGCTGGAAAATCTAAGATTAAGTCACTGTGAGAGATCTTGGTGTATAGGTGTTTTCCTGCTACACTGCAGAAGGAGGCGAAAGAATACCAGTCGGCTCGTACTAAAGTCGTGATGCTGCAGCTCCCACAAACCTTACCCCCTAAGTCCATCACACTGGGGGTTAGGGCTTTAACATGCACAATTTGGGGGTGCTTGAAAAGCCAGTGCTGACACAGCCCCCATTTTGCTCCCTCATTTACATCTCAGCTTTTATTCACAGAATGTCTATAGTCTGAGAGGTAGAGCTAGTCAATGGCACTAGAGAATAAGATCCAGAAGAAAGCCATCCGGGGGCCAGGAATCCAGCAATAGTTCTCAGCAGCTAGAAGATGGGGGCTATAGTCTTAATAGTTCTGTGGTTTCCTTGTTTTCTTCCTTGGCTGTGCATAGCCTGATTCCCATCATGGAGCTGCATTTCCTAAACCTCTTGGTGACCATGAGATGACTAAATTCGGAGGCAGAAGCTCTCTCTGTATTCAGGGACAAGAGGTCCACAGTGTCCTGAAGCATGAGTGTGTATGAGGGGAGCCCCCACTCAAGAGGTCCACAGTGTCCTGAAGCATGAGTGTGTATGAGGGGAGCCCCCACTCAAGAGGTCCACAGTGTCCTGAAGCATGAGTGTGTATGAGGGGAGCCCCCACTCAAGAGGTCCACAGTGTCCTGAAGCATGAGTGTGTATGAGGGGAGCCCCCACTCATCTCTTCTATAGTCATTCATTGCACAGAGCCCTCTAACACCGTGACACCTAAAACCTAAAGAGAGACTCATCTTTCCGGACAAAGGGGCTCATAAAGATTTCTCTGGGACTTGGAGAGTTGGGGAATCATTGAGGGGAGACAGCTAGAAGGTATACTTTAACAATGGGGAAAGGACTCAGTCCAAGTCATCTCTTAAGGTATCTCTACAGAATGCATAAGGTATACCCAAAGACACATGGTAAAGGCTTGGACATAATTAGCAGAAGATGAGGCAGCACTTCCTGTCTTATCTGAATTGAAAGCTGATGACACAAACCTGCATACTAGCCAGTTTTTTGTCATTATACTGAAGGACCTGAGACAGTCAATGCATTACTTTGACCCGCTCTTCCTGAAGTTCTGGTCATGGACCCATGATAAGATAGTACACTATGTCAGGCAGCTGTAGAGGAGAATTCACTCCATGGCTAGGAAGCAGGAAAGAACAAAGCAAAGGCACCATGGTTCTGCAGTCTCCTTTAAGGGAGTATACCCAGTGACCTAAGGACCCGTTTCACAAACCCAGATCTCCGAGGTTCCAGCACTTTCCAGTGGCACCATTCCAAGGATCCTCTAGCCTTTTAACACATAGACATTCAAGAAATGTTCATTAACCAAACTGTGGTAAGATGCAAGAACTAAGGTCCTCCAGAGGAAGAATATAGGACACAGTCATCCAACACTGTGTTCTGTATATCCAGGATTCAGTACAAAATCTCCCAGCCTGCAGAGTCAGGAATATAAGACTCAAGGGACAAGACAACAGTAAGCAGAGCCAAACATCGAAATTATTAAATAAAGCTTCTTAAGAATGCTTTATGTCCCTGTACCTTGAGGTAAAAGCAAACATTCTTGAAACAAGGAGAAGATACAATCTATCACTAGAAAGAGAAATAACCAAAGGAAATTAAGCTAAAATTTTACAGCACAGGTAAACAATGAACACAGTTTTAAAAAGCATCATTTGATCCCAATAGAGTGATGTAGATGCTGGAACATCATGATACAATCAAACTGTTCTGGAGAACGAGGAGGAAAGACTGAAAAGAAATGGGGCAGAAGCTGAGGGTTTGTACAGAAGCATCAAACATTTATGTCATTGACTTTCCTGGAAAGTCAAGGAGCTCCCCCAAATAAATCAAGCTATAAATTAAGGAAAAGAATCGAGCAGACGTTTCTCCAAAATGGCCAACCAATAGCCAATGGAGATTCAAGAAAATGCTCAGCGTCCATAACCATCAGGAAGATGCAAATGAAAGCTGCACAGAGCCGTCCCCTTACACTTGTTAGCATAGTCCTTCTAAGCAGGACCACATCAACTGCTAGGAAGCATGTGGAGAAATTGAAACTCTTTTATGTACGTCAAAAAATTAAAATAGAGCTTCCATATGCTTCAACAATGCAAATCCTAAGTGTCTATTTAAACAATTTAATGCTATGATGTTCCCTCTCAGTGCTATTTTAGGTGGGTTTCTCAATTTCTGATATTTCATATTTTTGCTTTTGTTAGATTTAACGTATGTCCTAATTTCTTTCAGATTGCCTCTGTTTTTATTTTGGAATGAAAGAAAACATGAGATAAATATCTATGAATCTACTCTGGACACTAGGAAAATAAAGAAAAGTGGGATCAAAGTGACGTTCAATGATAAAGTTAATAAAGTTATGAGAGCCACGACATTGAAAATATGATAGTAATAGAAAAACTGAAGGACAGTAGAAGAAAACCTCTAGGCATTCTGACTAATAGGAAAGAGAGTACATGCAAGTCATCCAAATTGGGAATTAAAGAGGGGGCATTGGAAGGATTTATGGTGTTATTAATTTTACATCATTAAGCCAGGCTAAGAGTTGCCAAGATTGGTGGTAAAACATAATTTCTGAGTGTGTCTGTGAGAATGTTTCCAGAGGAGGTTAGCATTTGACTAAACTAAGTCGAGAAGATTGACATAAATAGGCCTAAACGGATCCAAAAGGTGGAAGAAAGGCAGCGTTTTCTCTCTGGGTAAGCCAGACACTTGTCTCCTCCTGTTTGTGCGCATACAAAGCAAGCCCAGCACAGCGTAGCTGAGCATGTATACCACGGAAATAAACATATTGGTGTCTTAAGGTTTCTATGGCTGTGACTAAACACCACGACCAAAGAGCAAGTTGAGGAGGACAGGGTTTATTAGGCTTATACATCAGCATCCATCAGCTGTTTATTTCTGGAGGCAGTCAGTACAGGAGCTCATAACAGGGCAGGATCCTGAAAGCAGGAGCTGATGCAGAGGCCATGGAGGGGAGCTGCTTACTGGCTTGCTTACCCTGACCTGCTCAGCTCACCTTCTTATAGAACCCAGGAGCAGCAGCCCAGGGAGGGCCCCACCCACCATGGCTAGATCCCCCTTCAGTGATCACCAAATGAGAAAATGCCTTAGGAATGGATCTCAGGGAGGCATTTCCTCAGCTGAGGCTCCTTCCCCTGATGACTCTACCTGTTTGGTCCTACAGTGGTGCCCGCCCCGGGAACTGCATTTCCTTCCCCAGTGCTGTCAGCGCCCATAGGTCCTTGGCCACAGGTGGGCCTCCACGCCCCTCTCTCTTTGTGCCAGGGACTTTCACAGCCTTAGGAAGGCTCTTATGAGATTCTTAATCATCTGTATGACATAAACTCTTTCATCCTTACTAACAAAGATCCAGGAATACGTGGTAGAAAACTTATTTGGATTAAAATAGAATATAGCAAATAGAGAATAATAAATAGAGAATCAAACAAAAACTAACAAACACAGATTTTCCAGCCTCCTTGTAACTAGAGGTGGCTCTGGAAATGTTTGGTAAGAAGTTGGATGGAGCATCCAGTTAGTTTTATAGACAACAATGGCTTTCCTCTTGTTGCTTCTTCTCTCCTCCTTCCTCTCTTCCTCTTCCCCCTCCTCCTCCTCATCATCATCGTTTTTCCTTGGATGTGGACTGAGGCTATGGGGCAGCCACATTTGGAACACTGAGCACTTCCTCATCCCATGGGATCATCTTTTAGATTAGGATGACAGAGCAGTGACTGAAGAAGTACTTGGAGACCAGATATGATCCCTGGGACCTATAACCTTACTTCCTGTCATGTGAGAACACCAAGTCCCAGCTCTGCATGGCCACTAGAAACAAGGTTCTATTTCTGGCAGCTCAGTCTGGTTGCTAATTAACAATGTTTACAAAAGCATGAATCTAATCATTAATAAAATAAGAAATAAAAATACACAGTGAAAAGGCTAAGGACCATAAGAGCAGCAAGATCCTGACATATCCTGTGTAACAAGCCGCGAAGGTAACAGCAGAAAAATATCAAAGGATGACAAAAATAACCCCATATGTGTTATGTATAGGAGAAAGGAAAAGGATGAAAATAAGATAAAATTCCACTATAATCTCAAAAAAGACCTATCTGCAAAGGGCCAGAAAAGTAAAACTTAAATGTTTGTTAAACATTTAATTGGACAAACAAAGAGCTGTGTGTAGGACAGAATTAACATCAGACAAAGCAGAAGTGAAAGAGGCATCATAAAGTCAAAGATCTTTTGTTTGATAAAAGTTAACTATGAAAGAAGTCTTTTAGAACCTTCTACCATAAATAAACATGCCAACCAAAATTTCTTAGAACAAGGTACATTGTTGAAGGTCTTCTGTAGGACCTGGGCATTATTTCTTAAGTCTTCAAAGATCCGGAAGATGTGGGATATAAAGGCATAGATTTTTTAAATGGTATCCAGTTATTAATGTGCTTACAGTGCCATTTAGGGGAGAACACACAGAACACCTTCCCAGGGTTGTTTGTTGGCTTTTTTCTCATCCTTTCTTCATTCTCTTGTTCGTTTTTCTTTTCTTTCTTTTTCTTTCTCTTTAACTCTCTCATATTTTTCCTTCTTCCCCTCTCTCTTCCTCTTTTATTTGTTTTTGTTTTGTTTTGTTTTATTTTCTCTCATCTTGCTATGTAAACTAGGCTGGTCTCCAACTTGTACCAACCCCAGTCTCCAGAGTTTCGAGTTTACATGTATGTGCTACCTATGTAAAAAACATGTTCTTCTTGATAGTTGAGTACATTTTCAAGCCTTTTAAAATATCACAAAATATATTGTATAAGAGAAAGGAAGAGGATGAAAATATGATCAATTTCCACTATAATCTCATATATATATATATATATATATATATATATGATGTTCTGATTTTTTCGAGGAAAAACCTATTCTAATGAAAGAGCTGTGTAGTCTCTCTCTCTCTTTCTGTCTCTTCCTTTCTCTCTCTCTCTCTCTCACTCACACACACACAAAACTGTTTTTATCATGTAGAAAAACTTTTCATAATATTATCTTTAAAAAACCATTATGCAGAGCTCCAGGCCTTCATCTCAAACTTTAGAGTGTACAGAATGAAAGAATACTTTTCACAGTGGGATATCATTAGATGGAGGGATTAAAGAAGACATACCTTTATTCTGTTTTAGAATTTTCTATAGTAAACCAGAACTGTATTTGGAATTCATGAAGAGCCAGCAATTGGTGATAAAAGCTGAAAACCAAACTGAATACATATGAGGAATTGACTTGTAAGTGTGTATGTGTGTGTTAATCTTAGTGCCCAAGATTTAAAAGAAATATGCTAAAATATTAACCATAGTTATCTCAGAGTGATGAGGTTTTACAATTTCATCTCCTCAGACTCCCCACAATGAGTATCCATCATTTCTGTAATTAGGAAAAATGTGAATAAAGAATTAAGTCCTCATTGGGAGTTTCCCTCAGGACGGCATAAGAATCCACACCTCAGAGCTTTTCTCTGCCTGAGTATACAACAATTTAAATAACTACAATTTAAAATAATTGTATGTATATATGCACACACACAGATGTAGATAGATAGAAAGATAGATAGATAGGTAGGTAGATATATAGATAAATAGATAGATAGATAGACAGACAGATAGGTTTACAGAGCAGAGTGATGGCAACCTATAAGGACCTAAAGTCAGTAGAAGGGTCTGGTGTTTGACTGAGGACTTATGGTTTTGGGAAATATCTTTTAAACATGCTCCTGTAACAGGGACCACATCAACTAGGTTCATCCTTCAATACTGGCTAGAACTTCTGGTGACATTTTATCTTATTTTCACCCTTTTCCTCTTTCTTCTTATACATGACACAGTGCACTTAACCTCTGATTGCATGACATGGAAGAGCAGGACACTAACATGACCTCATGGGTAAAGATCTGGAATGAGATGGGTGGCTGGCCAAACAGCAAGCTGGGTCTTCATGTTCTCCCATTTAACCCTTGCTTTAACCCAGAGACCCTTATCAGCTTATTACAATAGAGCCTACCCTCTCTTTAGGGGACCCTAATGTAGGTCTAAAGGAATATCAGTACCAGTCCTCAAGGATCATTGATAGAATTCTTGTTACAGGAAGGAGGCCGCTTGTTCATCCAGGCCGCCTGGCTATCTTACACTTGAAATAATCACACAAAAACCATATTAATTAAAACACTGCTTGGCCCATTAGCTCTAGCTTCTTATTGGCTAACTCTTATGTTAATTTAACCCATTTCTATTAATTTGTATATCACCACATGGCAGTGACTTACCAGCAAAGATTCTAATCGGCATCTGTCTCAGGCAGAGGATTCATGGCATCTTTCTGGCTCTACCCTTCTTTCTCCCAGCATTCAGTTCTGTCCTCTCCACCTACCTAAGTTCTGCCCTATCAACAGGTCAAGGCAGTTTCTTTATTCATCAATGGCAATGACAGCACATAGAGGAGACTCCCACATCAAATCCTCCCAAACTATGAACCCTCGGGATATGAAGGATCCTTTGTATGGCTTGATTCCATATGTCAAGGTACAAATGATGACTATCAAAACTGTTAAGGCATTCTACAGAATGCATTATGGGCACCTGTCTGCCACCTTCAGCAAGGGCAAAGCAAGGGGACAGTGTTTAATTGCTCCAAAGAAGAATCCCAGGTAGATTGTCAGTAACAGATTTTCACTGTGAAAATTATCATTTTGTGAGACTGCCAAGGAGAGGTTAACAAAGGTTCTCAAACAAATGATCGTGTCTCAGGCAGTATTCTGAGGGCCAAGGATGCAGAGCCATCTAAGAACGAATCAGATGAGTTCATGGCGATGGTGGGTTTAAGCAAAGCATATGTTTGTCTCAACACCTTACTGTTGGCATTTGGGGCTGGATGACTTTGCTATGGGGCAGGTCTTCTGCATTGCAGTAGGGCTAAGTAGCACCCTGGCCTCTCAGTAACTCGAACAGGAGCCTCCCTCTTCAAGTAGAGACAACTGAAGATGTCTTCCACTATTGCCAGATTTCCCTCCTGGCTGTGAGTGTAAATGGTGCCAAATTTCCCAGGACTGAGGACCATCAGTCAGTGGGTTATTAGCACTCAGTCCCATCTTTTTACTTTGCCTCATCTTCAAGACAGGAACTCAAGCATTCTGGCCCTGTTTCCTAAGTGGTGGGATTACAGGTCTGTACAACCATATTGGATTTTGATTATGCTAATGTTCAAACTCTGTGCTGCATTTTGGTCCAGCCAACTTGACAAACTACCAACTGAGGTATGTTGTGTGAAGCAGCGGAGCTGCGGCGGGGCTGCGTCCCGCCACCCAGGTCACAGCCACCGGCTAGCTTTATCCAAAATAATTACACGGAAACTGTATTCATTTAAATACTGCCTGGCCCATTATCTGTAGCCTCTTATTAGTTAATTCTCACATCTTCCTTTAACCCATATTTAGTAATTTGGGTAGCACCACGAGTTGTGGCTTACCAGGAGAGATCTTAACCTGCGTCCATCTCGGAGAGGAGCAGCATGGAGACTCCTATGGAGACTGCCTGAAGCATTTCTCTCACTCTACTTCCTTGTTCCCACAATTCTGTTCTGTCTACTCCACCTACCTAATTTTCTGTTCTCTTAAAGGGCCAAGGCAGTTTTCTTTATTAATTAACCAATGAAAGAAACATAGACAGATAACTCTCCTCCATCATTTCCCCTTTTTCTGTTTAAACAAAAAAGAAAGGCTTCAACTTTAACATAGCAAAATTACATATAACAAAACAGTTATCAAGCAAGTATTACAGTTACAATATTTAAATCTATTTTATCTTTTATCATAACTAAGGAAAGCTATAACTATCTATTTATTCTTCAACTCCATCAAAGACTCCAGAAGGATATAATGCTACCTAAGTAAACAAGAAATAAGTAACTTATAAAACTCTAGAAATGACAGAGACAACTCGCTGCCTGGACAGTCACCCAAAGTTCCTCTGTACCGTTGGGGCATCCATCTTCGGCCTACAGGCCCATAGTATCCAGCAGACATTTCCATGAAGCAGAAAAATTCCAAAGACAGTTCAGTCACTTTCTGCTGTGTCCTGCAGAACGTCTCGCAGACTCTTTCATGAATCAGGAACCCCGAAAGACCATCTCACCTTTAGGCAAGTTCAGCAGTCCTCTCTCTGCGGGTTCTTTGTGTCCAGTTTATGGAACAGTCCAGGCAAGAGCAGTTTCTTGCCCAAATGGCTAACAAACTCCATAAGTAGCCTCTTCGATGCCCATCTTCCTCTCGAAGTAGATTGGTGCTGCCAGGAGCAGACGTGTCTCATTGTCATGAAAAACCCTAAGTTATTAAAACATTAAATGCCATATTCTGCAGTCTTTGAAAGATATGAAGAATGTTTATCTAACTGAAATATATCTCTACATATCTAGAAAATCTAATAACTTGACTACAAGCTTAACTATTATCAATGATTATCCATTAACAACCTATATTTCCTAATTATACATTATAGTTTTTAAAATGAACTACAATCACAATAGCTTAATCAAGATCAGAAATACATATACATATAACAAAATTGACCTTAAAATCTATACCAATGCAAATTCATATCTATATCATCTCCCCCTTTAAATGTAAAAGAACATTTATAAACAATATTTGGGAAAATGGGCGCAGTTTTTCTCTCCAAACTGCTTCCTGCTGAATGGGGGCGCTGTTATTTAGGTCTTTTATGGTGTAACCTGTGTGCTAGGTTCCTCTCAGTTGGCAGTTGAGTGAAGTAATTTTTTGAAGATGTTCACAGCAACCTTTCAGGAGGGCGTGGTCTATCATACCATATTGGGATAGAAGCAATCCACAGAGTCTCGTCCTCTGTGAAAACAAAAGAAGAAACTCTTTTCCAAAGCATCATGTTCTTAGATCCAAATCCTGAAGTCATACCATTAAGATGTCCATTTTGGTCTAGACTGGCAGCCCATATAATGAAATGTCTCTCTGTATTTAGCTCCTTTACAGTCAAAAAAATCAAAGAAAACACAACAAAATACATAATCCAGACTCTCTGTGAATTTTCCATTTTTACGTGGCTTATTTTTACTCTATCACTTTACTTCTTTTAATCTATAACTATCTGTACTCTGTCTCTTTAAAGACTTTACCCCTTTTTTAAGGCATTAACTTTATTTTTTATATTTTTTCTTCTCTCTCTCTCAAGCCTACATACATTTATCCAACATTGTGACCCATATGGGGGTCTTCTATGTCTGAATCTGTCCTATTGTGAATCTGTAAATTTTTTACTGTCCAGAAACATGTTTGATTTGCACCTTTAAATCGCTAAGCGCTTAAGACTCTAAGCTGTGACATTCCTGGGTCAAAAACAGATACTGTGAGCTTGCCACACCCAGTCCAACATAGCTGAGCCGCTTGTGACTCTGAATCGGTTGCAGCTCTGAGCTGCAGAGCTGCGGGCTGCTCTGGATGTTGGCTCCACCTCTCTCCAATTTCAAAATGGAGGATGTACCATTTTCTACTAGCTCTGGGGCCGCCAGGTAGGAGCCGCACTCAGCACTTTAACTCTGAGACTGAGCGTGCAGCACAAAAACTCTTTTCATCCAAGTTACAGCCAAATCTGACATGCAGAGCAGTGCGCAGTCTGAAAACACCTCTCTCTCTATGGCGGCAGGAATCCGCAAATGCTGTCCCGCTCGCCTAAGCCTGATTCCGCCATCTGCCCAGGTGCAGGAAGGGAGCAGTGAGCCATTGGCATGGTCTCAGAGAACTTTCTTTCCGATCCCAAGCGGGCAAGGTTTTTAAGTGGATTTAGTCACCACGTTGGAGCGCCAATGCGGGGCTGTGTTCCGCCACCCGGCCCGGGCTAGCTTTACACCCGAAATAATTACACGGAAACTGTATTCTTTTAAAACACTGCCTGGCCCATAGTTTCAGCCTCTTATTGGTTAATTCTCACATCTTCCTTTAACCCATATTTAGTAATCTGCGTAGCACCACGAAGTGTGGCTTACCAGGAGAGATCTTAACCTGCGTCCATCTCGGAGAGGAGCAGCATGGAGACTCCTATGGAGACTGCCTGAAGCGTCTCCCTCACTCTACTTCCTTGTTCCCACAATTCTGTTCTGTCTACTCCACCTACCTAATTTTCTCTTAAAGGGCCAAGGCAGTTTTCTTTATTAATTAACCAATGAAAGAAACATAGACAGATAACTCTCGGGAGAGCATGGCGGATTCCTGCCGCCATAGAGATGTTTTTAGACTGCGCGGTGCTCTGCCTGTCAGATTTGGCTGTAACTTGGATAAAAAGAGTTTCTGTGCTGCACGCTCAGTCTCAGAATTAAACTGCTGAGTGCGGCTCCAATGTCGACTGCTGTGTGCCTGGAACTGTGTGCGGCTCAGGGGCACCAAATGACTGAGGCAGGAGCGGCTTTGGCTCTGCTCCGCCATGCTGAACTGTACTGAGCTCAGACAGGTCTATCGCAATTACCATAATAACAGCGCAGTTAAGGTTTAGACTTGGCTGTAAACAGGCAGTACCGTATTATTTTAAGAAGTGGTTAACCTTTTAAGAAATGCTCCTGGATAGTAAAAAATTACAGATTCACAATAGAAAAGATTCAGACATAGAAGGCCTTTAAATGGCTCACGTAGGCTTAAAAGAGAGAAAAAGAAAATATAGAGAATAAAGTTAATGCCTTAAAAAAAAAAAAAAGGTTAAAGTCTTTAAAGAGACAGAGTACAGATAGTTATAGATTAAAAGAAGTAAAGTGATAGAGTAAAAATAAGCCACGTAAAAATGGAAAATTCACAGAGAGTCTGGATTATGTATTTTGTTGTGTTTTCTTTGATTTTTTTGACTGTAAAGGAGCTAAATACAGAGAGACATTTCATTATATGGGCTGCCAGTCTAGACCAAAATGGACATTTTAATGGTATGACTTCAGGATTTGGATCTAAGAACATGATGCTTTGGAAAAGAGTTTCTTCTTTTGTTTTCACAGAGGACGAGACTCTGTGGATTGCTTCTATCCCAATATGGTATGATAGACCACGCCCTCCTGAAAGGTTGCTGTGAACATCTTCAAAAAATTACTTCACTCAACTGCCAACTGAGAGGAACCTAGCACACAGGTTATACCATGAAAGACCTAAATAACAACGCCCCCACTCAGCAGGAAGCAGTTTGGAGAGAAATAACTGCGCCCACATTCCCAAATATTGTTTATAAATGTTCTTTTACATTTAAAGGGGGATATGATATAGATATGAATAATTTGCATTGGTATGGATTTTAAGGTCAATTTGTTATATGTATATGTATTTCTGATTTTGATTAAGCTATTGTGATTGTAGTTCATTTTAAAGAATGTAATGTATAATTAGGAAATATAGGTTGTTAATGGATAATCATCGATTAATAGTCAAGCTTGTAGTCATGTTAGTCATTTTCTAGATGTGCATAGATATATTTCAGATAGGCATTCTTCATATCTTTCAAAGACTGCAGAATATGGCATTTAATGTTTTAATAACTTAGGGTTTTTCATGACAATGAGACACGTCTGCTCCTGGCAGCACCAATCTACTTCGAGAGGAAGATGGGCATTGAAGAGGCTACTTATGGAGTTTGTTAGCCATTTGGGCAAGAAACTGCTCTTGGCTGGACTGTTGCATAAACTGGACACAAAGAACCCGCAGAGAGAGGACTGCTGAACTTGCCTAAAGGTGAGATGGTCTTTCGGGGTTCCTGATTCGTGAAAGAGTCTGCGAGACGTTCTGCAGGACACAGCAGAAAGTGACTGAACTGTCTTTGGAATTTTTCTGCTTCATGGAAATGTCTGCTGGATACTGTGGGCCTGAAGCCCGAAGATGGATGCCCCAACGGTACAGAGGAACTTTGGGTGACTGTCCAGGCAGCGAGTTGTCTCTGTCATTTCTAGAGTTTTATAAGTTACTTATTTCTTGTTTACTTAGGTAGCATTATATCCTTCTGGAGTCTTTGATGGAGTTGAAGAATAAATAGATAGTTATAGCTTTCCTTAGTTATGATAAAAGATAAAATAGATTTAAATATTCTAACTGTAATTCTTGCTTGATAACTGTTTTGTTACATGTAATTTTACTATGTATGTTAAAGCCTTTCTTTTTTGTTTAAACAGAAAAAGGGGAAATGATGGAGGAGAGTTATCTGTCTATGTTTCTTTCATTGGTTAATTAATAAAGAAAACTGCCTTGGCCCTTTAAGAGAAAATTAGGTAGGTGGAGTAGACAGAACAGAATTGTGGGAACAAGGAAGTAGAGTGAGGGAGACGCTTCAGGCAGTCTCCATAGGAGTCTCCATGCTGCTCCTCTCCGAGATGGACGCAGGTTAAGATCTCTCCTGGTAAGCCACACTTCGTGGTGCTACGCAGATTACTAAATATGGGTTAAAGGAAGATGTGAGAATTAACCAATAAGAGGCTGAAACTATGGGCCAGGCAGTGTTTTAAAAGAATACAGTTTCCGTGTAATTATTTCGGGTGTAAAGCTAGCCCGGGCCGGGTGGCGGAACACAGCCCCGCCGCTTCACACTACAGAGGTATATACCCAACCCCAGTTTTTCACTCAACATGATATTAGAAAAGCATAATCTTTGTGATGTATGACTTCCTGCTGAAATGAAGTGGGGGACAGAGAAAGTGGGGAATTGGCGGAATTACAATCCCATCAGACAGAATTTGATCTGCCCTGAAAATAATAATAAGAAAAAAAAAATCCCCTTTCCCCGTTAACCTGTCTGTTGGTATCACCCTTGTTCAGATCTTATTTAGGCAGCCACGTTGGTAGGCTTCATGGGTGTAGCTTCTCTGGCATCTCAGAAGTTGAAATCTCACAGAAAACTTCCTGTATCTTTTCTCTTACAGTCTCCCCAAGCCTCTCCTGATAGAGCTCCTGAGCCTTAGGGGCAGGAGTCCTGTTGTGGGTGTATCAGTTGGGATTAGGTGCTGCATTCTGATTGGTTGTGGTTTTTTTTTACTGCCCTCTGTCAGCTGATAGTTTTTGATGAGTAGAGTGGGAAAAGTCTTAAGAGCCCCAAAATCGATTACCCAATACCAAGTGGCCAGCCCTGAAATATATGTGTGTATGTGTGTTTGTATGTATGTATGTTTGTATGTATGTATATACATACACACATGTATATATATACATATATATATATAAGTAACATTGTATGAACTTAGCAGGGCATGTGTGTTTATAGTTATATTTAAGGAAATATAGGACATGAGAGAAACCAAGTGAGAGGGTTCATGGGAGAGGTTGGCAGGAGGAAAGGAAAGGGAGAAAATGGTGTAATTATATTTATTTCAAAAAGCTATTTTAAAATATATAAAAGGAGCTTGGGAAAGTCCGTAGCAGAGGAGAAGAAAGAAGAGGAGGAAGAAAAGGAGGAAGAGGAGGAGGAGGGAGTCAGAAGGAGGCTATGTACTCACTCACTAGGTTAGAACAGAAGCCAAGAGTGATCAGTCCCATCCAAGGTAGCAAGGAAACCAGAGAAGGCACACTGTGAAAACAGGTCCTAACTGGCATGAAATAAAAGGGTTTTAAGCACACAGAGCAAATCAGTCTCCAGGCTGTGCCAAGAAGGAATCTGGAAGGGACACAATTATGGAGATGAGGACTAGAAAGGTGATTAGGGACTCTGGGAATTCCTTGTTCAAGGACGTGCTAAGGAAATGGAGCTGTAATTAGAATGGGGAGGAGGCTTTTCTCTCTTTCTTTTGCTTTTAGGCAATCTAAAAAGCTCCAGTAAATACATAACAGAAACCTGCGAAACATCCAAATCAGAGGGAAAACGCTCTAACTTCAAAAAATCACTAATGCCTTACGTCCTCAAGCAGAGTGGAGGTGCATTTGAAAACCGGCCTCCCAGTTACCTGTCAAGTCCGGGAGCTTCACGAGTTTTAGGTTTGTCCTGAAGCAGAAGCTGACAAGCCATTGAAATGAAATTCTGAATAAAATGAGGACAGCCCATTAGCTCAAGCACGGGAAGGCACTCAGCAGCAGACCTGTGAAGAGGGGCCTTCCCTCTTTCTTTCTGCCGCTGATATTCTTACTTTGAGAAGGGTAAAAAGTGATTTTTTTTGCCTTTTTGGCACAAGAATAAAAACCTAAACTGAGATCTGAGGTTTATATAGTTTGGCAAATTTCAAAGATACGAAAGAAGCATTTTTGGCACTTAGGGATGGAGAGGCAAATGACATCATATGGCTTAAGGGGGAAAGCTAAAAGAGTACACTTGGGCAACTTCAGAAGCTGGCTGCCACTGAAAGCATTTAAAATTTTTCCCCTGTGAATTTAGTTGTCACAAAAGGCACTAGATTGAGGACTGTACAGAGAAAATGGCAAGTCGCAGGAGGTGAGAGGCAGGGTCTACATTGAGTGAAAGGAGATTGGACAGCTAGTAGTTGATTCTGTTTCGTGTGTGTGTGTGTGTGTGTGTGTGTGTGTGCAAATTCACACATGTGAAAAAGTACATGTGTGTGGATGAATGAGTATAAGTGTGGGTATGCATGTGGAGGCCTTTGTGTCCTGTCTGTAGCTACCCTTGTTCCTTGAGATAGGGTCTCTCACTGGCTGAAATCTACCAAATAGGCTCTGCTAGCTGGTCAGTGAGCCCCAAAGATCTGCCTGCTTCCACCTTGCCTGTGATGACATCACATGCCTCTGTGTCCAGCTCTTCTTACATAGGGATCAAAGGCATATTCTTGAGCTGCTGAGACAGGCTCTTTACCAGCAAAGCTTTTCCCCAGCCTGCTCATCTCTTCTTGGTGACCTATGCTTGGCCATCAACAAGACTTCATTCTGCTTCTGTCCCCACCCACAGTCACACCGTTCTCACAGGAGCAGCTCTGGGAGATAAGTTGGGGACCTGAGCTGTATTCTCAGTGGCTCATGGAGAAGCAGGAGCAGCACTCTCCCCGGCTTCATGCTCTGGGGTGTCTTGGCATTCCAAGTGACTAGCAGGATGGTTTTACAGATCATCCATATGAAAGATTAAAGTAGATACATGTCTGTTCTTGTGCACCTCCTTTATGAGGCGACATGGAAATCACACTTTTCTCAGTAAATATGGACAGCGTTAAAGACGGTAGACAAAGAAGCTGAGAAAAGATGAGTGAGAGAAGTGTCCATCCTTCAAGCAGGTCAGTGCTGTACCGTTAGGAAGGTCACAGGGGTGGAGCTAGAGCAGCAGCTCTCAACCTGTGGGTCACAACCCCTTTCAGAAGGGTGGTCTGAGACCATCGGAAAACGCAGGTGTTTGCACTGTGATTCATAACAGTAGCGCAATTACAGTAATGGAATGGCAGAAAGAATAATTTTATGATTGGGGGTCACAACAACATGGGGAATTTTAGTAAAGGGTGATAGCCTTAGGAAGGTTGAGAAGCAATGATCTAGAGCAAGAATTAGGGAAGGGAAATAGGGATCATTTATGGTCCCATTCTGTGTTTTTTTTTTCCTTCCTGAACCTGTTGCTTTCAATGACCATTGAGAAGTGTGAGGCTTAACCCTACAGTGTATGGAGAGTGGGCAGGTAAAAAGTTGTATTGAAGATTTTTATTGGAGCCAAATATTATTATGTAATGAAGAACAAAAGAGAAAAAGATGGAAAATATTCTTTTCACTGAAAACCCACAAGTCAGAAAAGTCTAGTTAAAGGCATCAAATTAAAACAACAAAAAAATCAGGACAATACTATCAAAAGGCTTTTTAAAGTCTTTTCTGTGGGTTTTGTTTTCGTTTCTGTTTCCTGTCTTTCTCCCTCTGTATAGCCCTGGCTGGGCTGGCACTGGCTATGTAGACCAGGCTCATTTTGAATTCATAGAGATCTTCTTGTCTCCGCCTCTGAGTGCAGAAATTAAAGGTGTGCACAACAATGACCATCTTATGTGCGTTTTGATGTCAGTCATCCATCAAGTCAGCTTTGGACTGCTCACTAAATTAACCTTCATGTTGAGTCTTGAACTGGGAAAATAACAAGTGGGTGCAGGCTATACTCATCCATACACAATGCCCAGTTCCTTTACTGCTTTTTCAAGTTTTGATGCAAGACCCTTGCTTCTCTTTTACTGGCGTGTTTGGGGCTGGATGACCTATGTGCTTTCTGAATATGGGGTCCTCTTGGTAATTCTTCCTCAATCTTCTTCTTCCCTTCACTCTTGCTCCAACCTGTGACTCAGCATAGTCAAACAGGAGAGCTTGCTGCTCTGTCCTTCCTCTACTCCACTACAGATATTATGAAGTGAAAATTCTGTCCACCTCCTTTGTTCTGATTTACTTGTGACCCCACCACCCATTATTCTCTTTATTCTTTATCAGGCTAACCCTGGCTCATGTGAGCTCTTGATATCCTCTCCCCTTGTTTTCCCAAAGTCTGGACTACATCAGTTATCCTCTCCTTTTCTTAAATCTTCGATTCATTTTCTGTGCACAGGTTCCTTCTCCCTCTGGCTAGAAGTATACTTAGATTTTCTTCATCTTAGGAGAAAAATACATCCTCCATAAACTTCTGTGTCTCCCTCAACTGTTACCCTGTTCCAACTCCTATAACAAACATTTCTTATTTCTTAACCTGCATTTGACCCAACTACAAGTGACTTTGCTCCTGTTGCACCTTTAGCCCATCTTGTCACAGGAATGGCTCTGGGAAAGTCAGTGATGCTTAGCATCTAATTATCAAAGATGGAAGGGATTATTTTCCCCGTACTTCCCCTCACCTCTCCTGAATTGTACACTTGCATTAGCTCTTCCTCCTTGGAGCTCTTTGTTCTGATTTTCTTTGATACCAGTTCTTCCTGTAGTCTTTCTTTTATCATCTTTCTCTTTACCATCCATCGAAGCACGAATTGCCCTGAGAGCCATCCTTACCTTCATGCCAACTCCACGTGTTTTACATTTCCCACATCCGTGACCTCAGCTGTGTCTTCTCCGTGGATGACTTTGACAGAGCCTCACTGTTGAACTTGTCTCTGTTGTTACCAGTTGTCGGCTGGTATTTGAAACTCAGGCTGTTCAAAACTGAATTAGCTGTTTACAGAAACTGCAGAGGCAAAGGCTCAGCCTCTGAACAGTACCAGCCAGGTCAGAAGCTAGAATTTCCAGGCTGAACCAATATCTGCAGTGTCATCCAGGATCTAAAGAGTTCTACACAAGGTGAAGGCAAGCTAGGAATTCACACTCCGACTTAGCTTCACATTCTTTAGCAAGTCTATAACAAAAGGATACAGAGAGGGCATAATGGTGTGATATAAAATATTTTATGGATAGATTTCTCAGCCAGCTCTGTGGTGGAAGTAAGAGGTGTCAGACAGTCAGCTTCTAATCCAGAATCCCCCAGGACTTTCTGAGCTACCTCTCAGCACATTCATCTGTTATTCATGTTTGTTTTAAGATTCTCCCCGCCGTGTGCATGTGCACTTGTGTGTACTTTGTGTGTACAGATATGAGCATGGCATGACCTCTGTGTATAGGTAAGAGGACAACCTCAGGTACCCATCCTTGCTTTCTCCCTTGTTTGAGACAGGGTCCCTTGTCATTTCCCTGCAGTGTACACCAGGATTTCTGGCCTGTGAGCTGTTGTCGCACCTCTGGTTTCATCTCATCTGGCTATGTGCATGCTGGGATTGCAGATGTGCACTGCTGTGTCCACCTTGACATTTTTCTGTGAACTCAGGCTCTCATATGTGCAGGGCAGGCACTAGGACAGCCTGAGGCATCTCCCCAGTCCCCCTACTAGTTTCTTGGTGGGGAGGAATGAACACGTTCTAGAAGCTGAAACTTTGCAGTATTGCCACGGAAATATGGAATTTGCAGAAGGGCAATGCCATGTAGCATGGCTTGTCTGGACCAATTTCCCGGTCTAATATTTTTTATTTAAATTACTTTAGTTGAGGTCCATTATCCCCTCTGGTAGAGGCTGACAATTCGGTCCTCACTTAAAATACTTGGAAGTACCCAGGGACCTTCTGTCAGAGGGTCATTCCCTTGGTGTCACCGGAGATGATCAGAAAACAGAGTGGCAGAAACCTGTTAGAGGAGAGGGAGGCTCAAAGTCCCCAGGTAACCCGAATCTCTTGTAGAATACAGTCGCCCTCATTACACAAGTTGTAGCATAAGCTGGTGTCCATTTGCGTTGAAAGTTTTGACAGTGCTCTGTGGACGACATTTGAAGCATTTTGTCGTTTCTCCATAGGACAGAATGATGTCTGATATAAAGGGGGAATCCTAGGCCAGTGAAGACAGACGTGAGTCATTTAGGGACACAAGACAAACACTCCTGTGATATTTTCCTAGGCTCAGAAAACTCAGTCCCAGATTTCTAAGTCCTCTTGCTGCGGTACTGTGGACAGTGAAGAGAGCGTCAGAGGAGGAGAGCTCTGTCCTCGCCCCAGGAGAAGCGCTATTTCCGACTGGATAGGTGTGATGCTTAAAATAATCTAAGGGCTTTTGCATCACTGTTTCTTTGGTCTAAAGATGCTTATGGATGGTATCCCCAAGGGTCTTCCTTGTGACTTTTTGTTGGAGTCCGGGGTGCACCTCAGGATGTCTCACCTGAGTGGCAGTGGATGTTGGAGTCTTTCTGAATTGCAGGGATCTACCTATCTCCATGAGAAGGTAATTCAGACAGAGATGAAACACGGACTGATTGCTGACCTAAATTCTGCCTTTGGTTTGCATGTGTATGCCTTCGACATAGCATACGTGTGAGAATCAGAGTAAAAACACCTCAGGTGTCCTTCTTCCTTGCTGGGAACAGAGTTTCTTGTTTGTTTGCAATATGCTTCTACCAGACTAGCTGATCTGCCAGCTTCCGGAGGTCCTCCTGCCTCTACTTCTCTTGCTATGGGAGCACTGAGGTTGCAAAGACCTGCTACCTTACTCAGGTTCTAGGGTTTCAAATTCAGGTCTGTGTGCTTGCCTGGCAAGTGCTTCACCCACTGAGTCATCTCCTTAGAACCTGTCTTTGATATTTTTATCCAGACCTTATTTGAAGGGGTATTTAAGGAGCCTCATGGAGTCAGATGGGGACCATGCCTCTATGAGTGTGCAGAGGAGCCTGGAAGGGATGTGCGCTGTTCTCACAGACAGGAAGACACTCTGTAATAGGATACAGGGAGCCTTGTCAATCCTGAAGGGTTTCTGCCTGGATGCTCCCAGGTCCTTGGAGCTAAGGCTTTTATCTTACATTGACTTAGTCAATGGAGATGAGAAAGTCCCATGGGATTGTCAAGGCACCACCACACTCTGTCCTGAGCTCACGTTGTTCTAATTGGATCTGGACGGCCTCGGAATTGACACGGCCCAATCAATACTAGCTACTTTTAAGTGAGGAACCATTCTTGGAGACAGTGTCTTAGTGTTTCAGATTCGCGGATATTTTCACATTCAATTAAGAAGATGGAGACCATTCAACCATTGCTGGTCAAAGGCCTAGAATTCCTGTAACGAGCTTCTGCTCAACTGAACCTGGCGGCAGAGTTACTCTATAAGAAAAAAACCTGGGCCTCATCCCAGGACTCGCTGCCCAGTGTTGGAAATATGCAAAGCCACTGCATGCGGCTGGGGAACACACCGTCCTTCCTGTGTGCTGGGAAGAAGCCCAGAGGCCAAATTCTTAAATTTGCTCTCACCGGGGAAATAGCTGGCCAGCTTTTGTCTACCATTAGGGGGAAGTGATCACCAGAGGTGTGCCATGTTTGAGTGTAGTCTCAGGATGTCTCATCGGCCACTGTGAAAGGATCAGCTTCCAAAAGCACCCGGGCCAGAGGCCGCTAACATTCCTAGGGCTCTCAGGTGCGGCTCTAGTTCACTTTTTATTGCTGTGATGAAACATGATATCTACTAACAACTTAAGCGGGGAGGGTTTATTTGTCCTACACATTGACATTATAGGCTATGATCCAAGGGAGCCAGGCAGGAGCTCCTGGATGAACCCAGAGTCATTGGAGGAGTGCACTTACAGGCTTGGCTCAGCCTCAGCTTTCAAAGGCTCCAGGACCACCTGCTTAGAAGCCGCACCACCCACGTCAGTCACTGATAAAGAAAAGGCTCCATCGACTTGCTTACAGGCCAGTCTGATGGATACATTTTCTCAATTAAGGTTCCTTCTTCCCAGATGACCTTTGTTCGTGTCAAGTTGACAAAGAGCTAACCAGTGCCGGTACTAAGCAATTGAAATCTGCTTTTTATTAATGGCCGATCTGTTTAATAAAGTACATAGCGGTTGAATACACATCTTCATGAGCCTATCCACACACCGATCAAGATCTAGGCTGCTAGTTGCAGCGTCTCAGAAGGCTAGCACCTTCTGCCATCTGCAAGAAGATGCTCCCCGCCCCCAAAGCTTACTGTCGTTTTGCTTGTAGATTCGCTTGGATTCTTTTGCCTTTTTCTTCTGGCTCAGTACTGTGTTTGTGAGACTCATCTGCGATGCTGTCCTCAGGATGTTTGCTCATTTTCTATCACTTTTCAGTACAGCGTCCACTTTGTGAATATAACAGGCATATTTACCCATCACACTGTGGATGGGCAGGCATTTCCATTCCTGAAAACCTGCTCTGATCACCCTTGCGGGTCTTGTTCACAGCCTGGAATGATTTCTCTTGTTTGTAATAAGCTTCGTTTGTGCTGGCAATAGAGTAATCTGCCTGTGTTTTCAGCATTTCTTGCTAGTGTGTCAGTATTTCCAGTTTTAGCTTTCAGTGAGAGACCCTGTTTCTGATGAACATAGTCATCCTACCTCAAGCATCTTTTCACATTCACACTGTCTGTCTGCTTGGGTGGTCCTTTGTGGAGCAGCTATTGAAGAGTTTGTTCATTTTGAAAACTGAGGTCTTTAGAGGTTTGTGGCAATGGTAGGCGTATGCCAAGGTTCCCTTGTCAACTAGATGTTACAAATTTCTTCTTCCAGACTGTCAATTGTCTCAGAAGTGAGAGTTCTTTCTTTCTTTGTGTGTGAATGGTGTGTGTGTGTGTGTGTGTGTGTGTGTGTGTGAACATGTTTGCATTTATATGCAGAGGCCAGAGGTCAATGTTGTATAATTGTATACCTTTCTCAATTGTTCTCCACCTTAATTTCTTTGAGACAGGGTTTCTTACAGAACTGACGGCTAGTCAACTCTAGATGGCTGGGCACGAGCCCCAGAGATCCTTCTGTTTCTTTTTGACTTGGATACTGGACACCTGAACTCAGGGCCTTATGTTGTCATGGCAAGCAGTTTACCCATTCATCCATTGTCCCAAACCCTGAGACTTCTTTTTCATTACCAATGAAGGTTCTGTCTCACATCAGCTTCCTAGCACTGAAGTCTAAGGAAATCAGTGGGATTCCAAGGAGATACAGGGCTGACCACTGAAGTTACACAGTAGACAGGTAAAACTTCTGCAACTTCCCAGGTTCTTTATTCCTTTATATTTTGGTGTTGCTTGCACTTGCATCCATTATCCCTTTAATCACTATTCTTTTTGTAGCTGATACCATGTCCACCTCTGTGAGTAACAACCTCAGAGTTTGGCACAATTCCATTTAGTCCTTGCGCAAAAAAATATGTATAAAACAAATAAATTATTGAATGATATTATCCATAGAAGTGACAAAATCAGATTAATATTTTAAGGAGATAATTCTAACAGTAGGAGAGAGAGAGAGAGACAGAGACAGAGAGAGAGAGACAGAGAGGAAGTCTCAAATATCAAGTGGCAATTTAGATCACACTTGTTCAGAAAGCAAATTCAGGGAAGATATTCTGAACAATATGAGCAGACATTGCCTGTGTGTTTATTCTTAGCCAAGGGGTGCTCAATCAACCCCAAGGCAATGGTGATGTCAAGTTTTGTTAGTGAATTTACTGAATCTGACTCAGTGATAGATGACAATACAAGAAAACAAGAAAGATATGTCATACAGCCCCAGATGACAAATGCCGATTGAATAGGAACCATAGGAAGCACTAAGAGTTCAGAGGACCTGGCAATTACGAGTCACAGGATTTAGACTTCCTGAAAAGTTTCCCTTAATATTAAGATGTTAGAACAACGTGCTTTTTTATTACGATGATAGAAATGTTATTACAAATGTAAAATTTGAGTAAATTGAATGAGAACACATAAAAGATAAAGCTTGCTATTTCTGCTGTCTCTTGGGCTTCGAGTCAGTTCTGATGGGGGAGAAACTTGAAACCTCACACACTAGCGCAGCTGCGCTCAGAGCGGAGGCAGCTATGTAGGACACAGCATGTTTCAAGCTAAGCCCATAGTGAGCTGTCAGTCTGCCTTTAGGTTGGGCCACACACCTGCCATGAGGCAGCTACAAGACCCTAACAGAACTGAGACTGAGGATTTTGTAGATGGGCTGGGTATAGAGCTTTCAAACCTTCAAGTTAAACTTTCAATTTGGAACTGGGAGCGTTCAGAAACACCTCAAAGATTATTTTAAAACTTTAGTTAGTGTGTATATGTATGCATTCATGTGTGCCTTCGGGCACGCATGCATGCTTGTGAGTAAACATGAATATGCTTGTTACAGCAGGCATTTGATGGTCAGAGGATGAGAATCAGTTCTTGGCATCTGCCGTGTTGAAGCAAGTTCTCTCTTGCTGATTATACTGTTGTACTGGGTATGCCAGTCAAACTGGCCCTGAAGCTTCTGGATGCTTCTCCAGTGTCTGTCACCATCCTCCTAAGATCGCAGATGGACCCTACCAGTCTGCTTGTTTGTTTATGTAGCTTGAGGATCAAACTCGGGATCTCAAGCTTGCATGGTTAGTGCCTCTATCTGCTTATCCATCTCCCCAAGCTCCAAGAATATCCTTTTTAGAAGGTCACTGCTTAGTGCAGTAAGAGGCAAATAATGTAAAAGCCACTATTTTAACCTTTGTTGGTGTACAGTACCAAAACATTAAGCCCATCGATGTTGTTGGGCATCCATCTCCCTTCAACCTTCTCAAACTGAAATTCTCTACTCAGTAAGCTATAATTCTCTGTTCTCTTCTCACCTAGCCCTTGAAAAGCACCATCCTACCATCACTCTCTGAGTCTTCTAACCCCAGCACCCTGTATCCGTGGAATCCTGTCACGTTGACATTGTCCCCTTCGTGTTTAGCGTACATCATACAGCAGGAATTCTATCAGGTTTCTCCTATGCCGTAGCTTGTGTCAGGATTTCTTTCCTTCCTGAGGTTGGTAGATTCTCCACTGTACATATAAGTCACCTTCTCCTTATCCATTCATAAGATGTAAAGGTTATCCTTGTCTTTCCAGGGTAAAGGGAGGGTGCACCTTCGTATTTTCTTTGTCAACAGTTTCTTACATTTACATAATACATTTTCATCACTGCACCCCATGTCCCCCCTTCCTCCCCTCCCACTCCCTCTGAAATGCTACTTCACAACAGGCCCTGCCTTCTTTCTAGTTTGTGGCCCACGGAGTTTAATTAGTTTCTTGTCCAAGCATGGGTAGGAGGCTGTTTACTGGAGCATGAACAATTCGCCAATGGTTACAACCCTGAAGAAAGTCATACCTCTCCCCCAACAACCCGTAACTGCCAATAGTTCCTCATGGAAGGGGGAGGCTTTAAGGACCCCTACAAATGGAGATTTTTTTTTATCTTTTAAAATGAATTGTCAGAAGCAGAAATAAAGTAGGAAGGGACTGGAAGTAGCCTTCAATGAGAACTGATTCTTGCGCCTGCTCCTGCAAGTGCCCTCTGGTTTCCGTCATCACTCGTGTGCAGCATTCCTTGAGTAGGCAGTGTCCTGGCCACCTAGGTGACTGGTCAGGTGACCCTTACCTCCGCTCATGTCTCCACAGAGATGATTCGCTCTCACCTCTGTGTGGAGAGCATCTAGGGAAAGTTGCCGCTACGGTTTTGTAATCTGCCAAATTCATCTTTGGTTATTCCTTACGCTTTTACCAACCCCACTTCCAATACCCCCGTCCCCTCCCTCCATCATCTAAATCAGCACTTGTCTGGCATAAATAAAGGAAATTGCATTTCATTTATTGAAGAATGTCCTAGCAGAATAAGAAAAAACACATCATCATTTCAATGGATACCTGGGAACATTTTAATTCTTCGAATTCATTATTTAAAAATAATGAAGGGCTTAGACATGCAGTCAGAGGAGTCATGGTAGCCATCACCCTTACATAGACTCTTCATCTATACAATGAGCACTAACGGTCTTTAGGTTTTAAACTCTCCCCCACTCCCTACTAATCAACATAATATTTGATATTTGTGAATTACGTTGTCATTTTTCCATTTTGTTTTACAATCCTGGAGGTATTTCAAAGGTGGGAACAGTCAGTCAGGGAAGAATTATGGGTGGAACTTGGAGATTATAGCATAGGTCAACTATCTGCATTTGAACCTTCATAGTTTAGACATACCGGATGGAGGTTTAGGCTCTTGTGAGCAAATCACGGATGCCTCTGACTTGATCTTTACTGTTTTTGGTCACCTGCTTCCATTTCTGATTCTCCTCATTTCTCTAAAAAGAGGAACTCTGCCTCTTATCATGACTCACACTTACAGTTAAAGTATAGAAAAAGACTCTCTTCCCTCCATGAACAAAGTTCCCAGGAAGGATTATAATTGTCCTTGGACAGGTATCATTGGAGGCAAAATGCTAAAGACAAGGAGGAAAGCAGGTAAAAGGTCGGTGACTTATGCATATGTTTTAATGTATGTATGCACTGTATGCACATGTATATTCATGTGGATGTACACAGGGACGTCAGAGTTTGCCACCAGATGGTGTCATCTTTGGTTAAGGACTATCTTACTGATTTGGTAACGCTGGCTAGCAAACCTAGATGTCTTCCTGTCTCTGCTTCCTTAGAGGTGACAGGCACCCATACTGCTTTCTCTGTTTTGGGGGAGACTGCTGGGGATCTGAACTCAGATCTTCATGCTCACATGAAGGAGATATCCATTGGAGTGTGTAACACAGGATGAACTCAGAGTAGAGATGGTGGTAGTCGATCGTTACATTGTGTTAAAGAGAGCTAAAAGTCTTCCATGACAGAAGGAAAATGTGCAGAGAGATAACAGGAAGAGGCCATCTCTTTCCCCCTGCTCAGGGCAGCCCTTGTCACATTTGCTTGGTGCTGTCATGGTTGAAAGCTGACATTACCAACTTAGAACGAGAAGCGCTCTGGGAGCAGTGACGAAACACCTGCACAAACTAGGAAGACGGGACTAGGTGTCCTGAAGGAGACACTACTCACAGAGACACGTAAGGTACCTATGATGTGAACTGAGGAGGTTCTGTGCCACCCCCTGGCACCACTGCCGCCTGTGACTTTTCATCAGCAAGCCCTACTGTGCAGGGCAAGGGACACAGGCTTAGTGACAGGCAGACTGGCCTCTGCCATGATTGGCACCTTGCTTAATGTCTTATGTGAACACGAATATATTTTGCATGGCTGCATTCATGATTTCACGAGATAATGATGGAAGGTTGCAAGTAGAGGGCCCTACACGTGGCAGTGGATCCAGACAAGGTAGCCTTGGTATTAGCAGACTTTGAATAGCCGTAGGGAGGGTATTGTCAACAGGAAAGGCGATTAGCCACAGATAAATGTCTTCCTAGGAAGTGCACATGCCATCATGAGTGGTGTTTAGTTTAAGTGAAGGCTTAGAAGCTGCTTGGCAGAGCAGAGTCATATACTATCCCTGGAGGAGGTGGCCCTCAGGTCACATCTGAATCAGGGAGGCAGTGATTCTAGATCTTTCCAAAGTCCTTAAGATATTTCTTCATATCCATATTCATAATTTATCTGTTTTTTGAAAATTTAACAAGTAGCAGCTCTAGCGATAATTATTGCATTTCTATATTTATAGATAACGGGCACATATGGAGGTGGAGAAGCACAATTTGATATTTTCGCATGTGCCAGATTTTTTTTAATAAATATAGAAGAATCCTATAGTTATGAAAAACTATTTGTTAAAAACGAAATGTATATGCAGCTGGGCATCTGTTCTGACACACCACATCTTAAGAACGCTTACCCTTCTGCTCTTAGATGGAACCCAATATCAGCCCAGAGCTATGGGACTGTGCATCTCGGAGTCGCCAAATAAAAACCTTTACTAATTCCTGTACAGAATGCACTTTTACTTATTCATGCTAAAATTAAACTTTCTATCTATAAAGCTGAAAATGATCTTCTCCCCCCCCCCCCCCCGCCCCATCCCCAGAAAGCAATAGTGGGAGTTTTTTTTTTTTTCCTTTCTCTCTCTCAAGGCTACGAATTTCAAGTAGATTGTACCGTACAGAAAGACTAAATTTTAGAGCCAACCAGATTTGAGGTAGAAACCCTGGCTCTCTTTTAACCTGTGTGAAAGTGAGCATGTTGTTCGGTGGCTAAGAACTCTTTTAGCCACCTGTTAAAGGCAGAGGGGAGGGCTACCTTCAGGTGTGTCAAGAGGGTGAAAGTAACACCAGCAGTGACGTGTGCATCCCGTCATGCAGGCTGACTGTGCAAGGCTGCACACTGAAACCTATCGGAGAGCTTACCTGTGGACAGGAATAGCCATTGAAATCATATGTATACATTGATTGTTTCCCATCTGCTGGGTACCAGATCAGCACATCTTCTCTGCTTGTCCCATCCATAGCTACCCGAGATGCAGGCAGCAAATGAGGAAGCCACATTCAGGGAAGGCCAAAGAGCCCCCTGCAGCTTACAAATGGCACAGCAGCATCTTAGACCCATGACGGGCTCACAGAGGAGCCTGCGTGTTTAACTCCTATTCTATACTCTTTAGGTAATTCTGTGGAAGATTCTAGCATAGAAGCAAAGCTGGGTTTTTGGGCCCTGCTGTCTCTGTGTAGTCACTGTGTGCATAGACTTTGTTAAGAATGACAGTGAGCAGGGTTTCCCTCAGGATGAATATCCAATCAGGTCTGTTTCTTCCACTCTATTGCCTGCTTATGATATAGCACCCTCCCCAAATATACATTTAATGTTTCTGAATATTAATTTTCATATACAGACATCTCAGATAGTATGATCTAAGCAACATTAAGGGTTAGTGATGAGTTACTTTTCCTTGTTGTCTTGGGAAAATGTCATCTGTTGTCCACAGTGCCTTCTGTCTGCCGTGGTGGCCACCTCCAGCTGCCTCTACTCCACCAGAGTGCCAGAGTGCCCAGAAGCTGAAATCACTTCGTGGCCAGCAGGGGGCTTGGCATTTAGGCATCCTGTGAGCCCTAAGAATTTTCAGGACACAGCTCTTGGCATTTTGCTGAATGTTGGTGTTTAATATCCTACCTCTACAATTTAGGCTTATTTTTGAGCATTTAATCTCCTTTCAGGCAAATGAGGTTGACGCATGATGAGGAAGTGCTTTGACCTTCAGTAATTTTCTCTGTCAGTATTTTTTTGAAAGAGATGACCAAGGAGTTGACAGAAAAGATTTAACAGACCTCAGGGAAACCAGGAGGAGTCCCTGAGCGCAGCTCTGTGGGGGAGAATGTACACAGAAGTCAGGGGCAGACAGCATTGGCTTTAGAACAAGACGATGCACATTCTGGTTACTGTTACCTCCTGCCATGCAAATGTCACTGGATATAATTTCATTTTCTAGTGATCACTGAGTTGTTTGATATTTAACAGAGTCTAAACAAAATTTAGATGAGAAATGCAAAAAGTATGAGCAGAAATTCAAAAAAACATCAAGTTTAATGTTTAACTTAAAATATAATTATATTTCTTTTATTCTTTTAGTTCAATGAAGGTACCCCATGTGTCTACCAGTAAACGGGTTCTTTTCACTTCAGTGTCCCCAGAAGGTGGAGAAAGAGCTACCTGATATTTTGATCTCAAATTATGAACATTGCAAACCCACACAAAGGCACAATTTAGAAGGAATGCAAGTTTGACAGGCTGTGTGGTCCAGTAGTCCTTAGGGTCAACACATGCTGGTGTTACCTACAGGGCTTGTAGGACTCCCCAATATTCCCCTTCAGAACTCATGGGAACACTGGACCTGGGCCTCCTCTTCTGCTCCATAAACACCCAGGTGTACAGATGCACGAATCCCTTTGATTAAATGGCCCAGATTTGTGGGGACTCTCTGAACAGCCCCAGGATGCTTCAGAGCACTTCAGGTTTATACCATGCAGATGCTCTGTGAACAGCTCCTGAAGTTGCTCCTGAAGTTGAATCTGCAAATATGGAGATGCAGACATGAAGATGCTATGATTCAAGAACCATCCTCCTGGAGAGAAGATGAAGTGATACCTGTCATTCTACCATGTGGGGAGCAGAAGTAAGAGGTTTGCAAGTGTGACGTCAGCCTGAGCTATCTACTGAGACTTTATCTAAAAAAATAAACTAGAGACTAAAAATCAAACAAACCAACCAAACATTGTTCTGCAGCAGTCGTGACTAGTAAAAATTGGCCATAAGGTGCATAGATGGTTTGAATTTTTCTATTAGCTCATATAAAAGTTAAAACAAACCAACAATCACAGGTCACTAAAGATGGCTCAATGTCTGCCATGAAATCCTGAGGAACTGAGTTCGTATCCCAAGCTCCCACACCAAAAGCCTGGTGTGGTAAAACATGCCGATAGCCTCAGTGCTGGGCTGAAGGAGACAGAAAGTCCCCTGGGGGTAGCTCCAGCCTCAGTGAGAAACCCTTCCTCAAAAAAAATAAGGTAAGGAGCAATGGAGGAAGATACTGGATATTGACCTCTGGTTTTCCCAAATACCTACACACCTGTGTAAGCACACATGTATAGCTCTCCACCCCCAGAAGAGACATAAGTTATGATAACACATTTTATTCAAAATATCTAAATATTTTGCACTTGATCTTAGCCAAAGGCTAAAATGTATTTAATTTATAACAATTTATCATTATTATTAGAGTATACTTGAATATACATTAGAGTATACATCATTATAGTAGTACGCTACTAGAGTTAATAGTATATTAAAATAAATATTATTACTAATCTACTCAAAATATTATCAGTGTATTACTGAATACATAAAAAAATAATGAGATACTTTGTATTCTTATGTCAGATCTTTATGGTCTAGAGAATCTGTTATGCTTGTATGCATTTTCTCTTAGAACCAGTCACATTCTGAGCATTTCATGGCCATATGTATCTACTGGATGTGTATTAGACAGTAAGCAGCAAGTGTCAGTTGGAACCCATCTTGGCTATGTGTTAGAACCACTTTGGTAGTTTTAGAAATGTGTGAATGCCCCAGTCCTACTCCTAATGAGTTTCCCTGAAAAGGATCTGCAGTCAGAACAAGGGTATTGTTAAAGATCTTCCTAAGTTGTTCTATTGTGAAGGTGTGCAGAGGACCATTGGTGTGGGCAGAAACAAGCCAAAGGAGTACTCACATATGTGTATATGCTCATGTGCATATGTATGATGCCATGTGTCATGTGGATAAACAGCCATGTGCATATACTGTCAAGTATATGTACATAGTCATGTGCATGTATGCTTTCTTGTGTCATATGTATATACAGTCATGTGCATATATACTGTCTAGTGAATGCACACAGTTTTATGCATGAATACAGCCTTTTCAATGTATATGTATACATGTACATTTTTGAATGTACATGCATATGCTCATGTGCACGTATACAGTTGTGTGTATATATATATGTATGCATGTATACAGTCATGTGTATTTGCATTGTCAGGTGTTATATGTATTTATCTAGTCATGTGCCTATATACTGTCATGTTCATGCGTGTAGTCATGCATATGTACACAGTAGCATGTATACACAATTTTATGTTTGTGCAGTTATTTGCCTAGCAATGAATGCTTGGTAAGTGCAGGATCATATACACAATAGTAGATATAAGTACCTATGTTATAGGAGGTCCTTCTGTATATGTGTTGCTTTTATTGGTTAATGAATAAAGACGCTCCTTGGGCCTATGACAGAGCAGAATAGAGCAAGATGGGAATTCCAAACAGAGATGGAGGATAAAAGAAGACAGAGTCAGAGAGATTCCATGTAGCCACTGCAGGAGACAGATGCTGGACAGAACCTTACCGGTAGGCCTCAACCACATGGGAATACACAGATTAATATAAATAGGTTAATTTAAGATATAAGAGTTAGCGAGGAATATGCCTAAGCTAATAGGCCAAGGAGTGTTGTAATTAATAGTTTCTGTGTGATTATTTCAGATCTGGGTGGCCAGGAATGAAGGAGCAGCCTCCTCCGAGATACCTAAGTCCATGTTACATATTGACAGTATAGTAGCTAAGCTTCATACGCACACGCTGTGGTGTTCACACAGTAACCATCACCTCGCCATGCATTTCTAAGAATATGTTCTGTCATTAATCAATATGCTTGGTGATCCATGCATACTTGTTCCCTTGGTGCATGTTAAAAGGAAGGAATGTGCTTGCTAGAGCTGCGGGTCCACTCTCCATCCACAACCATGGATCCAGTTTCTCCATTAGTACTAAGCAAATGGAATCAGTGACTTTGTCTCAATGAGGATCTCGTTTATTTTCCAAATGCCTGAGGTTACTCAGACAACGAAATCGTGTAGACTGATTCCCCCCTCATCTCTGCTTTACAGGGAATTTCTCAGAGTCGTTATTTATATTTGAGTCTTTGAGTTGAAAACAATGAGAAAGGAATTTCCTTACAACCCTTCACTTGTGCTTTCAAAGTCTTTTCTTGCAAAATGGGAACCATGTCATGTGGAGAAATAGACAATACAGTGAGCTGGTGGATTCCCAGCTGAATGGAGATGATAGGGGTGCCAAATGCATCTGGGAAATGTGTGGGCCAGCGCAGAAGGTCCCGCGCTCCTTGGGAATGTCATTTCTGCATTCTCATGTGGATTGGTGATGAGTGATCATGAGTTATGTTTCTGTAAAGTCTTTTCTGGGATTCTGTTGTATAGAATTTAGTATATTTAATATATTTCTCTCTTGAATTTTGGCATTGTCTCTCTTACTTTGTGTGCACATGGCACACATGTTGAGGTTAGAGGGCAACTTTTAGGAGTCAGTTCTCAACGTGTGCCATGTGGGTCTAAGGTATCACACTTAGGTCACCACGCTTGGCAGCAAGTGCCCTGCGTGCTGAGCTATCTCACTAGCTATGCATTTAATACATGATTGGAACCTCAGATGTCAAAGCACTTAAACTTTTGCTGCTACTCGCTCTTTTCTCCTTACTAACTTGAAATATAAGACTTATAATAATCTTCTGGTCCCTTATCTACAGAGTTCGGTTCTGGCCCACTCTTGGTATATTTCAAACTCATCAAACAAGAAGACAAGTAGGGATATTGGTCTCACATGTCTAATGTTTATGGTATCAGGTCTACCTAACCTAGTCAATTATTTGTGTATTCTTGCTGTATAAACCACAAGGTTGATCTCAGGATCCTAATATTAAGAGATTTGATCTTAAAACACATCCTTGCAAATTTCTAGTTTTGAATACTGAGACTCAATGAAGTATTGTGAAAAACAAACAAACAAACAAACAAAAAGTCTGTTCAAATCCACCGAATTCTTGAATTGGTTAAGTCTTTCCTGGTAAATCTGAGTACCTGGCGGGGAGGTAGAGATTGTGAAAGATGCCAGTTTGAATGCTTGGTCAGCTTATACTAGATTCATCTAAACAACAAAAGATAAGCACCTGTATTGTGAGAACCATTTCTGGAGGTGAATGTATAGGTCTGGTTTTAATAAGTAGGACTGTAATAAGAAGAACTATGACCTAGTGCTACCCAAGTTACTTGGAATAATAAACTCTGCACCTGATATGCAATTCTGCTAGGTCTGATCAGGCTGAACTAGACATCATCTTACAGGACTGAGTACTGGCTATGAGGGTTTGCACTTTTATTTAGTTGAAGCTTAAAGCCTGATGACATTGTGACACCTGTCTCCCAATTCATAGTCATGTGCATGACTGCGTCCTGAGTGTGATGTGTCCTCCTCAATCCTAACAGTGAAGAAGACACTGTACCTCTCTCTAAAGCAACCTGGAAGATAGAGTTTGGAGAAAAGTAGTGTGGAACACGCCATGTCCTCTGAGGGTTGGGGGTACTCCAGAAGGACAGCTAGGTATATGCTAGATGGAGATGCGAAATCTGAGCTATGTGTACCTGCAGATAAGTATCCTACAGTAGCACGGTCAAGCCTAACTCCAGATAAAATGAGGGGCCAAGGTGAGTGAGCCAACCCATAGTGTTTTTGGAAGGTATCTTGCCCAACAACATTGTTAGAATGTGACACAAAGAGAGATGGCTATTTCCTTTAGGGCTAGTAGGCTAGTAGAGAGCTTGTTTGAAAAAATTATGGGAGGGGAGACATGGGTAGCTTCCACTATAAATGAGTGTCTCCAGTGAGAACATTACGCAAAATGTGACTCCACGTCACCTTCAGATAATGACATGGTGAAAGTAAAAACATGGAGAGCTCTGCCATGTCCAGCTTCACCTACATGGACTGTTTACAAGAGCTGCTGGGGATATCACATCAATGTTGTCCTAGATGTGCTGGTTAGACAGTGTCCAGCTTCACCTACATGGACTGTTTCCAAGAACTCCTGAGGTTATCATATTCATGTATCCTAGATGTGCTGGTTAGACAGTGTCCAGCTTCACCTACATGGACTGTTTCCAAGAGCTCCTGGGGTTAGCACATCCATGTTGTCCTAGGAAGCTGTGTCTTCTTAGAAGTCTGAGGGATATGTGGCAAGGATGAGAAAGGTTACTTTTTGCCTCTTTCTAGGCCTTTCCTTATGCTTCTCCCCTTGAGCCCCTGTGGATGCAATTCTAGTAACAATTCTCTGACTGAATATTTGCTGTGCAGTGAATGTTTTCTTCAGGTCCTGGACAACAATGATCACTTCCACTTGACCCTCAGCCCTGACAGGGCAAACGGCATGTTCTTGATTTCAGTCTCGGCACTGGGACAGCCTCTGGTGCACCAGTTTGTCCTAGAGAACCTCATTACATGGACAGATGGACCCCAGTTTTGCAGGGGTTAAGGTTGTGCCATTCTTTGAAAATCAACTCTATCTGGATGGGGGTTTTCCTGTCTCAATCCCACACTCTTTTCAGCTGTAGATTTCTGATATAGCAAGCAGAAAAGGGGGAGGAGTAAGATATCAGAGAGAATTGAAGTTGATGCCATTGGTTGTATGTTTTTAAGCTTTGAGAAAACAGTGGGCGCCATGGAAGAATTACTTTCAGTTTGGAATGATAATTGGAAGACTTGAGAGGAATTTTCTGGAAACATGTTATCTGAGATCAAGGAAACATGTGCAATCAAGACCTGTCTGCCTGTCGGGTACAAGTGGGAAAATTGGGGATTATCTTCATACAAGTGATAAAGCGTAGAAAATGAGTTTGTATTGAGAGAATAAAACAAAGTATTAGAAAAAGTGTTTGAAGTTGGTGGGTAGGAAGGAGAAATATTTGAAAGAACTGACAGACAGGGATAAGGGAGTGACTCAGAGAAAATGGCCACATAAGAAAGCAAGAATCACATGGATGATGTGCAGAAACCAACGTCATCACTTAACAGTTCAAGGTAAGAAGTTGAAGTTTCACTTGGCTGAATCTGCAAGTTATTCACAATCCACAAGTTAGCGTGACCCCTTGGTTACTATGACCCCCCCCCACACACACACACAGAACAATTGGCAGAGGTCCTATCTGCTGTTTTGGCTTTTAGTTTGTTCCATTCAGGGTCTCATGTAGTCCAGGTTTTCCTCAAACTTATTATTTAGTTGAGAATGATCTCAAAGTTCTGATCTCCCAAGTGCTGGTATTACAGGCCAGAGCCACCATGCCCCGTTTGTATAGTGTTAGGGATGGAACCTGGGACTTCGTGCATGCTAGGCAAGTACTCTTCCAGCAAATCTATATTATCTTTTAACTTTTAGACATCAAGATAACTATCTCAAGGAGAGTTTTAATGGATTGCTCTGTAAACAGAGACTGCACTTTTGTTTCCCAGCCACCCAGACCTGAATAATCACATAAAACTATATTAATTACAACACTGTTTGGTCAATGGCTCAGGGATATTCATAGTTAGTTTTTTACATCTTAAATTAATCCATTTCTATTCATCTATGTATTGCCAAGAGGCTGTGGTATTAACTCATTTTCTAACTTTCATTTCCCGGGTGGCTGGCTGGCTTCCTTCTCCTTCAGTGGCTACCTGGAGTCTGCCTGACTCTGCCTTCTCTCTCTGTTCAGATTTCCTGCCTGACCTTGCTCTGCTAAGCCATTGACCAAAACAGCTTTATTCATCAACCAATAAAAGCAATACATATAGAGAAGGACCTCCCACATTACTTCTAATGTAGGACGGCGATGACAAAACAGAACTAATAGAATGTCCAAACCCAAGGCTATATTCACTGATCTTCCTCTAAGCAACTGCTTGGTGGATTGCCGTGTGGGTGGAACTAAATTGACTTCGTTTGAAGAGGAAATGAAAGCTGTTTTCTTCAGCATCTAGTGTGACTGGAGGCTGAGCAGCAGCTTCGCTCTGGGGTACAAACTGACATCCAAGCACACAGCTCCAAGTCTGGCCAGTCGGATTAGCTGCCACTGGAAACCAGAGAAGTGTTTTTGCAGGGAAACTAGAAATGTGGAAGGAATTTGATCGATGTCTCCAGTTACATGCAGTTGATGGTGTAGAACTTGTTTCTCTATTTTTCAAATCCAGCATTCAGTGGATTTCAGGGTATGCCATTCGGATGGGGGGGAACACACCCAGGTGCTTCTTTCCCTTATCTTCAGGAAGGGATGTGGTCTATCTGCAAGCCGTTCTAAACAGAGGGAGATACAGTCTGTGTGTTGAAACATCTTTGTATACAGCATGAGCCACGATAAGGAGAAATATGGGGCCAGTCTGAGAATTGCTCAAAACACTGGGTGTGCAGGAATGCTGCACGCATCAGAAGTAAGAGTCTAAAAAGAATACATTTTCCAAAGGAAAAAAACATGCCAGCAGAGAGCACCGCACACAGATCAACACAGAAGCAGTGGCTGACCTAATCACAGCTACGGGAACAAATGTGAAGCTGCTCCCTTCAACTCAGGTGGCCTATTATCCCCTCGAATACCCGGGCTGACAGTGCCTCCCTCCCTCCTGGTTCAGAAGTGTCAGGCAAAGAGACACAGTGCCAGCAGAAAGCCTTCCCGAGTTCTTGTTAGCTAACTGCAGTGTTTTGTTCCGGGGCTGCATGTCTGCACAAGCCGACACCGTGTCAGTCATAATTACCACCTGTTCGCATGCTCCCTTCAGGTCCCATCACCTCGGAGACATTAAGCAGCCAGCTCAGGAAGCAGTTTTGATTGCCCAAGCAGCACGACTGTCAGGTCCTGGGTTTCAGAGCGTAATTGCTGCCTTGCACAAATAGCCGTGCCCTCCTTTCTCCTTCCCCCTCACCCTGAACAGGACAGGAAAAGGCCCTAGCTGCAAGTTCTCACGGACACCAATTTGAATTCTTCAGGCCGAGGAGATCATGGGCATGTCAAATATCATTTTCATGCCATGGACTGGGCTTGAACTCTCAGACCAATGTGGCGTCTGGTAGAAGACAACATTTAAACATTCAAAACTGTATAGACCACAGCATCTTGCTGTTTGTGCCAAATGTCAAATGGTTTGCTTCTGTATTCCATAGCATCAACTTCAAAAGAAAGAAAGATCATTTAAGGCTTCCATTTACATGATGTCTGAATAACAGTTGCCTCTTTCCCCACTCATTCTAATATCATACAATAGACATGATACACAACGCTAGCATCCACGGCGTCACCTTCCATGGTCAATGTACAATTTCATCTTCACCACATTCCCTTCAGGTAAGTTCTATTGCTGCTCCTTCATTAAGGTGAGTCCTGTGTATGCTAAAAGCCATTTCAAGTATCAGTTGCTTGGGGCCATAACCCCATGACCCTGTAGACTGAATGAGATACTTGTGGTCTTGGTTTCTATCTCTTGGACCACTCCACTGTAAGTATTGGTGTTGTGGCTGTTCATCTGTGGGCCAAGACTCTCACTCCCCACGAAATTAGCTCCTGGGACAACTGCCTTCTGATGCAGGAGAGTTTAGTAGTTATAAGTCTCCAATAGGAAAAGATAATGGAAGGAAGGGGGTCATCATATTTCTTTGCTGCTATGTTTTTCCCCTCTATTTGCCCACAGTTACAGGTTTTCGATTTTATCTGGTCTTTGTGATGCCTCATCCTGAAGTGTTCACTAGGGGCCAGGCTGTTCAGGAGAATAACACTTAGAGATTTTATAACTGAAGCATCATGTGAACCTAGTTGGTAGGTCCCAAACTCTAAAGCTGGACATTTCCAAAATTAGAGTTACATTGCCTTCCAGCCATCCCTACAAGGTGAAAAATGAACCCTATTGGGTGAGGCAACCTGTCGCTCCAAAACCTGTTGCTCATGATAATCACCTGGAAAACTCTGGGGGAAAAAACAACAACAACAAAAGTGAACAAACAATGCAAAGCCAGAACTCCAAATGAAACAAAAGCTCCCAGGGATCATTCTACCAGCTCCCACCAGCTCCCACCAGCTCCCACCAGCTAGCTCCCTGTTAGGTCGTGATGTTTAGGGCTAAAGCTCAGAAACATAATTTTTCAGATGGCTCTTGTTCATTTTGGTGATCAGTGGGTTTGGGAAGCAATGCTGAAATTACTGGCATGGTTTAAAGCTTTTAGTTTATGACTAGAGACATGGCACAGCTCTCCTCAGCTGCATGGACAGAGGAACGCAAGATCAAGACTCGGTTAGAATAACCTGGGAGAGTTGGTGTGCCCTGGGGGAGGATAGGTGGGTTTGCATGTGTGTGGATACATGTTTCTATGTAGGTGAATACAGAGGTTAGAGGGCAGCCTTGAGACTGACACGCATGGTGCATGGGCAGACCTGTTTCAACATAACTGCCGACTTGGCTTAATCCAGTAGTGTTCATACAATTTTTGAATTTGAAGTCAACACTAACTTTTTTTCTGGTCACTGACTCTCTGGTCTCTTGTCCCATGCTCATTTACTTAATGCCTGCTGACATCCTTTGAAGCTCCAGCAATGTTATTCAAGGTCAGAGGAATAAGGGCTGGGAGTACCGAGGCTCCTTATTAGTGTTAGGAGCAGAGCAATCTAGAACTCAGAATAAGTTTGGTGTTTTGGTTTTTGCAAAGGTGGATTGTGCAAGACTGATGGTGTCGGCCTCCTATCGGGATGAATGAGTCCTCTCTGTTCAGGGACATTTTCATCCATTAGGTCACATTAGCTTCAATGGAGCACATACAACTTTCCCTACCTTCAAGGGAACAAAAGTCACTGGCATTGATGTGGAAGCCATACTGAATGTGGCTATGACCATTGATTTATTCTGGTCATTGAGGTCAAGCTAATATATTCAGTCTAAGCAGAAGTCCCTGGTGCCTTTATGTGGTTGTCCCATCTCACTGATCCTCTGTCTACCCTGAGAACACAGCCTTGGAGGCAGTTGCCCACTGAGCATGCCCAGTGGGACCAGTGCAGTACTAATGTGACATGAGAAAGAGATAAATGCTTTGAGTAAACAAAAGAGGCTTTGGCATAGTTTATTATACTCACATTCAATCTATAAACCTAATTTGTCTCCTGATTCAAAGAAACCCCCCAATTAGAGATAATCAGTGGAATTTATATATGGGCATTAAGAATTGGTGTCATATTTGTGGGATGTAATAGAACGGTTTCTCTGGTGTTTACGTAAGTAATCCTTTTATTTAATGACCCACACTGAAATACTTACACACGAGGCAATAACATCTGAAGACAAGGAAAGTGGTTAAGGCTACATACGAAGCAAGAAAATTTAGAATTTGATCTTGTATTAAAACTGCATAATAGATAATTGAGGGTTCACTGTATTCTTCTATATTTATTTGATTTTTTTTTCTAAAATAAAGGGAAATAGGAAGACCAACATCCTCACAAACAATCCTTTTTAGGTTGAAAATGGGTCGGATTACCTTATTAGGCTTATTATGATTTTCTAATCGGATAGCAGCAGCGATGAACTGTCCCTGACATAAAGAGCCAGTTGTCTCCCTCAGGTGCTTAGTCTCACTGTTGACATCCATGGAACTTTCCACCCATCTGGAGTCAGAAGACTCAGAAAAGAAAATGCAGAGAGCTCCGAGGCTAATTATCCTTCTTGAATATTGACACACATATTGTTTCAGACATATGTAGATTTTGTGTAGGAGAAAACTATTTGATTATCAAAGATCCAGTTTCTCCAAATTTTGGAGAGGTTAAAAAAAAAGCCTGATTAATTAGCTTCAAGGAAAATGGAGCATCTGTTACATTTTCGTCAACAGATTTTAATAATACTGAAATTGCTAATTGGAAAGAACTGAAATGAGGCTCTTTGTATGTTTAAATGAAGATGTTTTCTTCTATTGCTCCCCCCCAACGCCCCACTAAATTTTATCTAAACTGTGGCCAATCTTCAGGGTTCTCAGCCGCTCAAGCTGATGTGATTCTGAATACTCACAGGCGAAAAGGATTCGTGTGGAACGATGCCATTATTCTTTTTGTGATTGTTACTGTACCCCAGAAGGAGAAGAAAGCTGATTGAAGTTGTTGGCATCGTACCTCAAGGCTCTCTTCAGTGTGGCTACAGGCAGAAGATGAAACACAGAGCTTTAGCAGACTTGATGAGAATCGGCAGGGAAGCCAAGACAGCCATCAGAGTGATGGGACTGAGAGACGGTGGATGTTTGATTCTTCAAACCCTCATGATTCTTGCCAGCAGATGGTGAATTGACCACGAAGAGCTGAAGGTAAATGTTGGGCTCAACTTTGCCTCAGCTCTGATTAATGAATTAAAATCAGAGGTACTGTTCGTTAAGTGAATCAGAATCTGGTTTGCTGTTTAAGAAGGAGTACAGGAAGGAGCCCAATAGACAGGAAGGTGAGAGCAGTGTCAGGTAGCCAGAGTACAAATCAGATTTTGGTGGGTGACTCACAAGCACAGCCTCTTCCCTTGTGTCTCAGTGATGGAAAGACCTCATGGGATGGATGGAGGAGGCTCTACAGCAGGGGTTATAACCCTCCACCTTTGCCTTAGGTCATTGGAGCATCAGAAAAAGCCTTCTATGTTTTCGTACATTGTTTCTCCATTAAAACCTCTTCCATTTTCTTCATATCCTTCCACATCATAGTTATAGTTAGTCCTTGAATCTACATCTTTATTTATGGGCTATAGAATTTTATTCATGATTCCAAAACAGTTGCCAATAATTTTGGAAATTCTATTTTGTAATAGATGTTTACAACATTCAAAGATGTTTAAGATATGATCATCCATTTTAACAGGATGATCAGCTTTAATTGTCAGTATGACTTATGGAAATTTGCACTTCTGACTCCCTTCAGTAGAAGGACCACTTCTCACACTAAAGCTAACACCATTTCATCTGGTGCCTCTGTGACCACAAAGAATGCATTGCCTCCAGCTTCTACCTAGAGAATATATGATATGTGTCTGCTAGATACTGGGACTGGGGTTAAATAGATGGCACCACTCCTACGCAGTCTCCACACTGTCTAGTAAAAGAGGAAAAAGAAAAACAACAATTCCAGTAGTGTGAGATACGTTAGATATTAGAGGTGAAAAACCAGGTTTCTCAAAAAGCATGGTCTTGCCCAGGTCAACCTCATAAAACTGATAAGAATCCAGTATGATGAGTAGAAAAGGCCAAATGGCGTGACAACAGAAGAAAGGGCTAGAATTGGAGGCAGACATTTAAGGTTCAAGTCTGGACTTTAGTTACTAACTGTACGTCTAGGAAAAATTATATAGGGTGGGCATAATGAGTCCAGAACACAAAGCTGATGTAGGGCAATACTTAGAGGGAGCCATTGAGGTCATACTGTGCCTTGTCCCAAGTTACTCCATATTGTGTAAAACTGACTTCTTTTCAGACTATGCTTTGCCAGAGAGACTCTGTTTTGCAGGCAATATTTGTCTCTAGTTCCAGGATAGAAGATCTCTCCCTACTTGGGTAGACATTTAAGTGGCATTACTTGTCTGGAATTATCCTGGCAGGACAGACTCACAAATGGTTTGTTCCTGGGAATAGAAAGAGTGACAACATGTAAATTTATCAGGCTGAATTGGGACATCAGAGGCCTATTAAATCATACCAAGAAAGCTAAGCCTGGGGGCTTATTGGATACCCAAGGCAAAGACAGAACTCCAGCTACAAGTGCAGTGTGAGGCAGGTGTACACCTAAGCACCAACCTAGCCACCATCCCCTCTGGCTCCCATCTAACAGCCAGTATATACATCAAGGATTGACAGACAGGGAACTCCTGACTGTCCCAGAGCCTTCAGCTTGGCCCCTTCTCTTGATGTGCCCTCCTTGAACTGCCCATATCTTGTTTATCAATTTAGGCTTGCCATCCATCCGTGCAAACATTCAGTCATCTGGTCTTCATCCTGCCTTTTGCCTCCTCATGTTGCCACAGCGCAACTCTGAATCTGCAGCCAATGGTCAGCAGCCAACAGATTCAGCAGTTCTCCGGAGCCTCCATTCTGGGTTGGTTCCCTTATCAATGAAGACTATGTATATTTCTTTTAGCCTTCCTGCTTCTCAGACTCGTACAACCAAACCCTCTTCTGCAGCCTCATAACCCTTCATAGCTATCCTATAACAAATATAGATCTATTTATTGTGTGACATGTAATGTATTATCTCAGAGTTGATATTAGTAATTAATATTGAAAAGGAAACTATTTTCTTGGCTACTGTTGTCAATGAAAGCAAGAGCATCTCACAAATTGGTATATGGAGACTATCATAGCTTGAAAGTTTATTGCTATTCAATACATTCTGGCATTGCGGGAAGACATAAACATGTTTGCCTATATTTCTGGCATAATACATGCTTGAAAGGTACATTGGAAGACAGATTTGCTGTGTAAGCTGGGAGGTCAGTACAGATGAGTACTTTGGAAGTACATTGCAGATACTCCCCAGAAAGCTGGGATGTGTATTTAAGGTAGACTTTTGAGTTAGTGGGGCTTGTAGACACTGAGGCTAAACTCCTGCAAGCCAAGCTCAGAGGATCCCTACATCAGCCTCAACAGGCTTCCTGTAGCAGTGGCCGTTATCTTAACACTCCATAATGGACTTAAATGAGTGAGGTAGGGGACATATTGAGAAGCTACAGAAACCTCCATGACAGAATGGTCACGTTGGGAATGGACAGCAAAAGATGAAGAAGGGAGAATTCCACTAAAAGAATTTGCTGTCATCACAAGGTGGGGCACAGCTGCTTGGGCATGCACTTGACATACACAGGTAGACCTTCTCCCAGAGCTCTGTCTACATCAGCTTTTATGAACTCTACCCATTCTGAAACCCCAAATAACTTTTTTTCTGAGACTGTACAGTTAGTATGTGAAATTCACATTTGAAACTCAGACAATCTGCTTCTAATCCCAGTCCTTTCTGCTATTTTCATGCTGTCCTGCTTCTTTTTATACACCACAATGGATTCTGATTAGTTTTGCACGTCTCTAATTTCTGTTTCTGAAGCAGAGAAGAGGCTGAACTGAGTAAGAGAGATTTTCCCTAGAAACCTGGCTTTTAACCAGGGCTGGTCCCACTTCATGATCTTTTGACCTTGATGGTGTGTCTGCTTCATGCCTTTGGACTTTTTCTCATGTCGGTAATATTAAATGTGCTCCTCTCCTATGTGGTGAAACCATTTATCTTCACAGTCCTAAGGATAAATAAAATTTTTCTGTGCTGTGTTGCCAGTTTGTTTTTCACACCCCATTGTTTGTATTATGTCCAGCAGAGGGTATCCACGACGGTGTGCAAGATATGACGCAAGATTGGAGTCTTTGCTGGTCTATAGGCCACCAGTGTTCCAAGACTGGTGTCTTTGCTGGTCTGTAGGCCACCATCAGTGTTCCAAGCATGGTAAGGCAGGCAAGGATAAGCTGTGATTGGTTCAGTATATTAGATTTACTTGAGTTTTATGAATCATGATGATATTTTCAACTTAAGACATTTATAAGGATATAACGCTAGATGTGTAACTTTCTTTTATATTATCTAATCTTCAAACTAAAATTAAGAACAAAATCAGCCAGAACCAAGGATGCAGATAATCAACATACTGCTGCATAGAGATAGATGTATGTCTGTTAGGTGTGGGTAGATGGCTTTGGCAGACATGACATCATTTGCTCTCAGTGAGTGAAACCCACCCCATTTTAGGATCTGCCAGAGCTGACAAGTTCCACGTGGCCAGACGGGGAGAGGATTTCAACTCTTCCTTGCTTCTCGTGCCGGATGTCTTTGTGTAGTGCTCAACCATTTGATATGTCTGACAGTCTTTTTGATGAGGACCTTGAGGACCTTATGTGTTCATTAATTAGCTTGTCCTAATTGACCAAGGAGGGAAGAGCTACAGTTAAAAGCCTGGCCATCTTTTTCATAGTTGTTATTGCATTATTATACAGATTTTAAAAGATCAAGAAACTTGATCTCAGAGTATTGAAACCAACTCTCCCATCCCAAAAAATTCCAGGGTCGTGGGGACAGAAATTAAACTCAATCCCACTATGCTACCAAAATCCAAGTTAGACTTAGTCATTTTAGACGGCAGGAATACAAGAGTCTGAAGAAGGGCTGGCTAGTCATTTAGGAATTGAAAAGAGATGAAATCACAAACTGTATGTTTCAGAATATGTTACTGAAGCCATCAAAGTGTCATAACTTTTCTTGGGATCATGTTTTGAAGGCTGGGAGGAAAATCGAGAATCATTACCCATGAAATAGAAAGTTTTTTTTCATTATTACAAGTTATAGAGCAACATAGTTGGGTATGGTAAACATGCTCATATTTTTTTTTAAAAAAAGGTTCTTTAGGTATGGAGATTTCCCGTGCCCTGTGCCCCATGAGTATTGACTCATTTCCAAAGCATGTGTACTATTAGGATGTTATGTACTTCGGGGGGTGTTGCCCATATACACCCAGAATTCATGCATATTCAGTCAGACACACACAGCCATGATTGCTCCGTGACAGCCACCAGGTGTTTTTTGCAGTCCTTCCAGACCGTGACTGACAGATTCCCCTTTCCACCAGCACTCTAGGACAAACAGATCTCTTCTGTCTTATGATCAGACTGAGATTTGGAGGAATTTTAAGCCGTTTACTACAATGACGATAGGGTTAATAATAAAGAAATCCCCGTGTGGTTCTTAGTAAATGGCAAACACGCATGCCTGTGTCTCCTCCGATTCTGACCAGGTCTCTGTATGGTAAGAGTAAAAGGGTCTTCCATTCTATATGAGCCATAGGTCACTCTCTACTCCGCTATCTGTCAATGAAATGTTGAGTATAGGCCCACCTCCTGCCAAGGATAGTCTAAGTAGCCAAGTCCAGTGTAGTATGAGAAGCAGCAGGCTGCATCCCGCCGCCCAGCTAGCTTATATCCGAAATAACCACACAGAAATCTGTATTAATTAAATTACTGCTTGGGCCATGAGCTCTAGCCTCTTATTGGCTAACTCTCACATTTTGATTTTAACAATTTTTAATAATCTGTATGTCACCACGAGGTCGTGGCTTTTGGGGAAAGATTCAGCATGTCTGACTATGGCAACTCCATGGCGGCTCTCTCTGACCCTGCTTTTTTTTCTCCCAGTATTCAGTTCTGTCTTTGTTCAGCCCTATCAGGCCAAGCAGTTTTAATTAACCAATGAAAGCAACATATAGATAGGAGGACCTCCTACACCATTTCCCATTTTCCGTTTAAACAAAAAGGAAGGCTTTAACTTTAACATAGTAAAATTACATATAACAAAACAGTTATCAAGCAAGAATCACAGTTACAATATTTACATCTACTTTACCTTTTATCATAACTAAGGAAAACTATAAACATGTATCTATTCTTTAACTCTATCAAAGACTCCACACGGCTATAATATTACCTAAGTAAACAAAAAGTAAGCAACTTTTAAAACTCTAGAAATGAAATGACAGAGACAGTCACCCAAAGTTCTTTTGTAGCATTGGGGCATCCGTCTTTAGCCTATTGGCCCATAGTGTCCGCAGACTTAGACTGTTTAGTCACTTTCTCTTGTATCCTGCAGAATGTCTTGCAGACTCTTTCAAGAAGCAGGAACCCCAAAAGACCCTCTCACCTTTAGGCAAGTTGAACAGTCCTCTCTCTGTAGGGTCTTTCTGTCCAGTTTATGCAGTTTTTTTGCCCAAATGGCTAACCAACTTCATAAGGAGCCCCTTTGATGCTTATCTTTCTCTTGAAGTAGATTGGTGTGCGAGGAGCATACGTGTCTCATTGTCATGAAAAGCCCTAAGTTATTAAAACATTAAATGCCATATTTTGTAGTCTTTGAAAGATATGAAGAATGTCTATCTGAAATATATTTATGTACATCTAGAAAATCTAACATGACTACAAGCTTGACTATTATTGATGATTATCCATTAACAACTACACAATCACAATACTTTAATCAAGAAATACATATAACAAAATTGACCTTAAATTTATATCAATAAAGCAAAATCCACACCAATGCAATATCATTCCCCCTTTAAATGTAAAAGAACATTTATAAACAACATTTGGGCCCCCATGTTGGGCACCAATCTGTAGTATGAGAAGTGGCGGGCTACGTCCCACTGCCCGGCTAGCTTATACCTGAAATAACCACACAGAAATCTGTATTACTTAAATTACTGCTTAGGCCATAACCTCTAGCCTCTTATTGGCTAACTCTCACATTTTGATTTTACCCATTTTTAATAATCTGTACATCACCACAAGGTCGTGGCTTTTGGGGAAAGATTCAGCATGTCTGACTCTGGCAATTCCATGGCGGTTCTCTCTGACCCTGCTTTTTTCTCCCAGAATTCAGTCCTGTCTATTTTCAGCCCTATCAGGCCAAGCAGTTTCTTTATTAATTAACCAATAAAAGCAACACATAGATAAAAGGACCTCCTACACCAGTCCAGGGGTTGTCATATCACGGTTTGCTTTGGGGAGCTTATTCGCTAGTCTTCAGTCTTACCAATCTGCTTAAGCTACTATAATAAGACTGAGAGATGAAGCAACGTACATTTATGGTCCTCTTGTTGTAGAGTCTGGATACTCAAGATCAAGATGTCTCAGGGCTGGTTTCTTCTAAGGCCCCTTCTTATCTTCTCCACATGTATCTTTTCACATGTACAAATCCGTGAGATGTTTTAATGCCTGATTTCCTCTTCTACATACACTGGATAAGTTGGATTAGGGTCCATGCATAAGTCATTTTAGCTTTCCCATCTTTTAAAGGTCCTATCTTCAAATGCAGTCACAAGGTTTTGAGCTGGGATTTCAGGTTTCAGTCTCTGAATGTCAGCTGAGTTTGTGACACTTGTCTAAAGTGAAGTGGGTGACTGGTGTCAGGTCATGATGGACTTCCACTTTTCTGACCCATCGTACAACAAAGCAATCTGTTTTTCATTTAGCAGAATCAGAGCAAAAGGCAGCATGGCTAGGTCATGTGTGAGTGTGTGTATGTGTATGCATGAGTGTGTGTGTGTGTGTGTGTGAATGCATGTGTGTGGGGAGGGTATGTTTATGTGTTCCAGTGACTAAACTTCTTAGAGAAAGGATAAGTCTGTACTGGGGACTTGGAGAGCAATTTAGTGATTGCACTCCATACAATACTATACCTCACCAAGTAGCTTGTCTCCTTTTGCTCTCCTTTGGATTTCATCTATGAACTCTTGGTTTCTTCTCCATCTATTCCAATGATTATAAAATTGATTCTATTTTAAGGTAGTGGCTTCAACTCTCCTATAAACTATAGCTTTTTCTTTTCATTTTCTTTTTTAACATCATAACTTCATGTATTTTCTCCCTACAAGTACTTACCATTCACAAGTGACTTCTTGAGTTCGTTAATAGCAATATATTTTGTGTTTATCTTTTTTTTTATTTTTGTGTTTGTGTATAGTTTTTCCTATACATTTTTGTCTGTTGTCCTGGTATAAACAAGACTCTTAACTGAATAGCATTTTTTTAAAAAACGAAAATGTCTTTAATCTTAGTGCCTTTTCTTCTACTTTTGCTTCTAAGTCCAGGGTAAGAAAAGGTGGCCTTTGCATCAGTAACCTTGATGTTCTCAGAGCAGTTTTACCTCCAAGGCAGGCTAAGGGAATGATTTCAAGTGATGTAAGGAGACCAGAGCAAGGGTGAGCATACCCAGAGAATGACCTTGATGTGAAAGGACCAGACTGGGGACATTTACATCTCAGAAGTCAGCAGACATGGAGAGAGGAACAACAGAGTAATGTATTACAACTTGAGATGTACATAGTGTAGGATTTCAGTATTGGAGGAAAATGTCACTTCGTGATGCACTCATCACTGCTCTTCTGGGAAAAGGGTGCTGGACTTTGTGTTGGCTGTTTCTCATCCCACCCTTTCGGGAAGTACTTCTCTCTTAAGGATGAGATGGAGCTATCCTTTGGTAGGAAGTTACTGGGCCTCTGGTATGGGAGGTCCTTCTGCCTATGTGTTGCTTTTATGGGTTAATGAATAAAAAAACTAGGTTGGTGGAAATGGGTTAAATTAAGAAATAAGAGTTAGCCAATAAGAAGCTAGAGCTAATGGGCCAAGCAGTGATTTAAAGAATATAGTTTCCGTGTGATTATTTCAGGGATGAGCAACCAGGGACCAACAAGCAGCCTCCATTCAACAGGCCTCCTCAGTAAGAAACAGAAGGACATCAGGAAGCCAGAAAGAATGAAGACAGTCGTTCATGCACATTATTTCTGGTCTTGTTGTTGACAAAAATGCTATTAAAAATATCACAATTTTTATAAGTCTTTGACTCTATTTTAATAAAGACAAAAATAGTAACTAGAGCACCCAGGGCTGACTTTTCTCCTATAAATACATGATTTCTTTGTGTACCTAGCCACTTTGAGGCTTGGAAGTTTTCAGGGCAGTAATGCTGTGGTGTCCTATTTTTTCCCTTGGATGGAAAAGTTCATGTTAGCTCCCTCCAGTGACCTTTTGCTGTCTAAATATTAAACAGACATTAGTGTAACTTCCTGGACCAAATGAGATGAGAGTGTCAGGAGACAAGCTGGGGTCAGCAAACGTTGTCTATAAAAGGCCAGATCACAGCTATTTCAGGCTCTGCAAGTCGTGGTGCCTGTGCCTTCACTCACCTTTGCAGTCAGAGCACCAGGGCAGTAAAGAGCACATGTGGCTCAACTCCAGTAGGACTTATTTATGGCTATAGAAATTTGAATTGTACTTGAAGTTTAATTTCAGTGTGTCATAAAATATTACTCTTCTCTTGACTATTTTTTGACCACTTAAAAAATGTAAAAGATATTCCTTGCTTAAGGACTACCATCAGACAGACTGTACCCCTTGTTTTCTGTCCTTCTGGGGTAATGCTTGTATTGTGCTCAGGGTTAGATCGTGGTCCTTGGAATTTTGCACATTGTGGTGTGATGTGGGGAGTGACAGTAATGATTCTCATGAAGTAGCAATACTGTTGAACCATCTAGATGATCCGATTGACTTGTTAGGAAGATCTTGATTGCCTGCCACAGGCAGACAAAGTTCCCAAAGTTTCTCACTGTCATTTGCTTCTAGTTCTATTTGACCTGTGTGGTATTGCTCAGTCTGCTTTCTGCTGCATCAGCAAAGTCCCACAGATAGAGAGATTTAGAAAGAAGAGCTGTTTATTTGGCTTAGTGCTCTAGGGTTTGGGAAGTTTAAGTACCACCATGGCAAAGGCCTCATTCTGAGCCATACCATGGGGAGAAGAAATGGGAGGGAGTAAAAGAGGATTGCATTGGAGGGTAACAAATTTGCACTCAAAACCCCACTCCTGGAACAATAACATTAAACATATTATTAACCAATTAAAGGTCCTGCTTTACAAATACTGCTTTGCAATATAGTTTAGGTTTCCAAATCATGAACTGTAGGAGATAAATTTTATCCACACCAGGTAAGGATGTAAATTTTTACCGCATTCTTCATCTAGCTCCTCCCTAGCGTGATTCCTGAATTATTCTTGCTATTGAATTAGAGGAAAGATAGAGTCACAGAGACTCAGGCAGAGAAAGAAAAAGAAAACCGGAAAAGCTTTTGAGATTAGAGGGCAAGAGTTGGTGTGTGTGTGTGTGTGTGTGTGTGTGTGTGTGTGTGTGTGTGTGTGTGTTTGTACCAATGTGTGACAGAGGATATTACTATGACTGAGAACTTGGAGTTGGTTTTAGACATTAGGCTGTGGAAATCTGTGTAGAAGAGAAATAAAGGCAGGAAGAAAGGAATTTGAATAATGCTGTTGGGTAGTATTAATTAGTTCACTTTTTGATGTTGTAGAAACATAAGTGTATTAGAATCTCTCTTTAAAGTTTTACTTTTAACAATTTTGTTGCATTTATTTGGTGCATTTGTATATACATGTTCACAGGCTAACAAGTAATTGGAGGTCACAGGGCAATTTGTGAGAATCAGTTCTTTCTTTCTACCATATTTCTACCTAGGTAAATATACCCAGGAATTTACCTAGGCTGGTAGAAAAAGCTTTAGTTAGCAGATCTATCTTTCTGGCCCTAAACTTATTTTGTAGCTGGTGGATTGTGTTTCTTTAAGCTTCCATACAGAGGTCATTGGTGTAAGGCTTCAGATTTATTACTTATAGAACTATCTAATTTACCATACAAAAAATGACAGTACAAGTGCACAACAACATGCCATTTACTCATACTTTCTTTACTCATTATTTGCTAGATTACATGGAATTTTAATTTAGTGGACTTTGGCAAAGAAGACATTTTGTTCACAGAGGTTGAAATTGTAAACATTTAGGAGAACTGGCATTTAAACTTTTGATTTTGATGGTAAGGATTACTTACTTTTCACAGTAAGGATGGTCGAGCCTTTGTTTGGGTTCATTTATATGAGCACCCGAAAATCCTAGTTTGATGTGGGAGAGTCTTCTGTTTGAGTTGATTTCATTGGCTAATAAAGAAACTGCCTGGCCCATTTGATAGACCGCCCCTTAGGTGGGTGGAGTAGACAGAACAGGAAGAGGAAGTGAGGTAGAAGGATCAGTAAGATGCCACGCCTCTCCTAAGTTAGGCAGACTGCCGTGCCTCTCCTCGGAGAGATGCCAGATGCGATGAAGCTCCAGCCCAAGATGGACGTACGCTAGAATCTACCTGGTAAGGCACCACTTTGTGGTGCTACACAGATTATTCGATATGCTTTAGTCAAGATGTGAGTAAGAGGCTGGAAATAATGGGCCAGGCAGTGTTTAAAAGAATACAATTTGTGTGATGTTATTTTGGGGCATAAGCTAGCCCTGCGGGAGCCAGGCAGTGGGAAGCCAGCCCGCAGCGCCACACTACAGAATGGCGACCAACGTGGATAACTGAATCCACAGAAAGCTTGAGACAGCTTGGGAAAGAATAGAGTAAAGCATTGCTTCTTGGTAGCAGCAATTTCTTGGGTCTGAACATGTGTTTTTCGGTTTTTAGCCATAGCAGGAAAAAAGTTGTGCTGTTTTAAAATGCTGGCTTTCTGGGCCGTCCTGCCAGGGCAAACTCTGACTCTTTCAAGCAGGCGGTCCTGACTATGGAACTTTTGATTGTTGTTTAACACTGTTGCAGCTTGTTTGCTGGCAGGGACCTTGAAATGCCACAGAGTTGTGGTAATATGGCTCTAGCAAGTCCCTCTGCCATGAGGCTGGAAAGCTAAGGAATGGGCTGGATCTAGCTGTCAAAGCCATGGCTTTAATCTTGCTTATATTGCTTGGTAAATTAAAGACTCGTGTGGTCAGAAAAAGAGAAATATACAGTAAAGAAAGATTCAAAGACAAAGAAAACCTCTAAATGGTTTACAGTGTGTTAAAATTATATGCAGGCTAAAGGTTAAAGTTCTTAAAAAACAAACAAACAAAAAAGAAAGAAAGAGAGAAGTTTGTTGTGGTGGTACACACCTTTAATCCCAACACTTGGGAGGCAGAGGTAGATTGACCTCTGTGACTTCAAGGTGTGGCAGAAGACACCTTTAATCCGAATGCCCAGGAGGCAGAGACAGGCAGAGATCTCTGTGAGTTCAAGGTGTTGTAGCAGACACCTTTAATCCCAGCACTGGGGAGGCTGAGGCAAGTAGACCTCTGAGTTCAAGGACAGCCTGTTTTACAGAGTTATTCCAGGACAAAGATATACAGAGAACCTGTCTCAAAAAGTAAAAGTAAAAATAAAAGAAGTAGAGGTTAAAATAAAGCCGCACAAAGATGGAAAATATACAGAGAATCTTGATATTGTATGCTATTATGCTCTCTTTGAATTGTTTGAATGCTGAGGAAGGAGCAACAGCTGCTAAAAGATATTTGTTTATAAATGCTGCTGAACTAATCCAAGATAGATATTTTGAAAATACCTTGACTTCAGAATTTGGATCTAAGGATATAATACTTTGGAAAAGAGATTCTTCTTTTGTTTTTACAGAAAATGAGACACTGTGGATTGCTTCTATCCCAATATGGTATGATAGACCACGCCCTCCTGAAAGGTTGCTATGAACACCCTCAAAAAATTACTTCGCTCAACTGATGACTGAGATGAACCTGGCACACAGGTTACACCATGAAAGATCTGATTAACAGCGTCCCCATTCAGCAGGAAGCAGTTTGGAGAGAAATAACTACGTCCATATTCCCAAATATTGTTTATAAATGTTCTTTTACATTTAAAGAGGGAGATGATATAGATATGAATAATTTGCATTGATATGGAGTTTGCTTTAGTAATTTAAATTTAAGGTCAATTTTCTTATATGTATATGTATTTCTGATACTGATTAAGGTATTGTGATTGTGTAGTTCATCTTAAAAATGTAATGTATATAGGTTGTTAATGGATAGTCATCAATAATAGTAAAGCTTGTAGTCATGTTAGTTAGATTTTCTAGATATATAGAGATATATTTCAGTTAGATAGGCATTCCTAATATCTTTTCAAAGACTACAGAATATTCCACTTAAATGTTTTAATAACTTAAGGCTTTTCATGACAATGAGACACGTCAGCTCCTGGCAGCACCAATCTACTTCAAGAGGAAGATGGGCATCAAAGAGGATCCTTATGGAGTTTGACAGCCATTTGGGCAAGAAACTGCTCTTGCCTGGACTGTTGAATAAACTGAACACAAAGAACCAGCAGAGAGAGGACTGCTGAACTTGCCTAAAGGTGAGATGATTCTTTGGGATTCCTGATTCATGAAAGAGTCTGCGAGACATTCTGCAGGACACAGCAGATAGTGACTGAACTGCCTTTGAAAATTCCTGCTTCATGGAAATGTCTGCTGGAAACTATGGGCCTGAAGGCTGAAGATGGATGCCCCAACAGTACAAAGGAACTTTGGGTGACTGTCCAGGCAGCAAGATGTCTCTGTGATTTCTAGAGTTTTGTAAGTTGCTTATTTCTTATTTACTTAGGTAATATTATATCCTTCTGGAGTCTTTGATGGAGTTGAAGAATGGATAGATAAAGTTTTCCTTTGTTATGATAAAAGATAAAATGGATATAATATTGTAACTAATTCTTACTTGATAACTATTTTGCTATATGTAATTTTACTATGTTAAAGTTAAAGCCTTTCTTTTGTTTAAACAGAAAAAGGGGAAATGATGTGGGAGAGTCTTCTGTTTGAGTTGATTTCATTGGCTAATAAAGAAACTGCCTGGCCCATTTGATAGACCGCCCCTTAGGTGGGTGGAGTAGACAGAACAGGAAGAGGAAGTGAGGTAGAAGGATCAGTAAGATGCCACGCCTCTCCTAAGTTAGGCAGACTGCCGTGCCTCTCCTCGGAGAGATGCCAGATGCGATGAAGCTCCAGCCCAAGATGGACGTACGCTAGAATCTACCTGGTAAGGCACCACTTTGTGGTGCTACACAGATTATTCGATATGCTTTAGTCAAGATGTGAGTAAGAGGCTGGAAATAATGGGCCAGGCAGTGTTTAAAAGAATACAATTTGTGTGATGTTATTTTGGGGCATAAGCTAGCCGGCAGCCGGGAGCCTGGCAGGATGAAAAGCAGGCCTGCCCGCCAAGCTCCACACTACACTAGTTGGGTTGGTTCCCTGTTGACTCATACATTCTCTGATTGATCTAAGAAAATTGAAGCAATAATTCATTTTAAATGGCAAATGTCACCTTACAAATTATCTATGTGAATAGGTGTAGAAGAGTTGTGATTCTAGCCACTAAGGCTTTTCATGACTAGATAACATGAAAAGACATAATCTTCATAAGATGAGAGCAGCATAAACTTCTGTGTCATACATGTGAATGTCTATAGATACATAAGCAACATAAATTACTTAAGAGAAGCTCTCAAAACTGCAAACTTTATTTGAAATGAAGAAGTCAATAGAATGAATGCATGCATGCCTGAATATAATTGCCCTTACTTACCATGTCTTGGACTGAAGCCAAGGCTCAGCATTTACCCAAAACACATAGGTTCTCTGGATAAGAGGTTCTGTTTCTTTCCTACATATTTCTTTACTGACACCTTCCATATGCTTACGAGCTCTAACAGGATCACAATGTAGAAATACCTCTTTGGCATGTGGCTAATTTTTAAAATACTTTATATCATATGTAAATAGCTGGAATTGATAAGTTCAATTGTTTCTAACTTTAGAAAACACAATATTATGAATATCCTTACCAATCAGAAAACAAGGAATGGCTTTTAATAATCAAGTCCTTGCAAACACATGAGACTCTGCTCCCCAAATCTCTGATCATCAAGGGCTGGCAGAGGATTTTGATGGAGAAAGTTCATGGTCTTTCTGGTACTCCAGAATTACTTAACTCACTCAAAACTCTGGGAGTAGTTTTATAGGTATAGTTGGCAACAATAGCAGAACATGCCTTAGTCATAAATCAGACAAACAGGCTCAAACAGGGCATTTTCTTTGTATTTTCTCTTTGAGTACATGGAATTCTTAATTATAAACTATATGAGTCAATTCATCTTCTGCTCACATAGGGCAATCTTTGTAAATACCTCAGAAGGCTGGAGATATGCTGACCAAGCCCTCATATTCTATTTAAGTATATATATATATACTTAAATATATATATATATATATAAATATATATATATATATATGTGTGTGTGTGTGTGTGTGTGTGTATGAAAAGGGAGGAGCAGTTTCCTTCAATATAGAAAAAAATGTCAGCCTGAAATTCTATGCCCAATAGTAACATCTCTCAAGATTTCTCCCTCCCTCTCTCTCTCTCTCTCTCTCTCTCTCTCTCTCTCTCTCTCTCTCTCTGTGTGTGTGTGTGTGTGTGTGTGTGTGTGACATGTATGGAGGCCAGAAGATAATGTAATAACCCCTGGAGTTGAAGTTAAAGTCTGTTAAGATTTTTCCAATGTGGGTAATAGGAACTTAACTCAGGTCTTCTGGAAGAGCATTAGCTTTTAATGCTACGCTATCACTCTATACTTGACAATGTCTTTCAAAATCAAAAGCAAAGTTTTTTCATATTTGTAAAACTTAAAGATATCCATCACCATCAGATATATAAATATATGATCTATATCAGAATAATAATATTGAATGATATATTGATTCTAAGAAATGAAAGTTACCCCCAAAAGTAACTTCATTGATAAATATAAAATTAAAAATAATCTGGTTGTTTGAATTTCTGAAAAATGTAATAGAATGCTTATACAAAAATAATAACAATATACATGAAATATATTCATTCAACTATGATGGATATAATAGAAGAAATTAGGGTAATCTTAGTCATGAAAGAATTCTGTAAAATATTATGGTAAGGACACCATTTTACATAAATTATGATGAATTGAATAGTATAATTATTAGTACTGTTAAAATATCTGGAGATAATAAATAAGTCTGATTTGGGGGTCCCCTCTGTATACTATGAATATCATTGGTTAATAAAGGAACTGCTTTGTGCCTATAGCAGAGCTATATGGGAACAAACCTGTATGGGAAACTAAACTAAATGCTGGGATTAAGGAGGTGGAGTTAGTGAGAAGCCATGTAGTCACACTGGAGCCAGACAGAACTTTACCCAATAAGCCACTGCCACATGATGATACAAAAATTAATAGAGATGGGTTAAATTATTATGTAAGAGTTATCCAATAAGAAGCTAGAGCTAATGGGCCAAGCAGTGATTTAATTAATATTATATCTGTGTGGTTGTTTTGGGGATGAGCAGCTGGGAACAAAGAAATGGCCTTTTCCAACAAATTGGTGAGTCAATGTGACCAACTAAACCTACTTAAATATCTGAGAGAGCTTGAAAAGAAATTCTAGACACAAAAAATACAGAGTTTAACGCAGCTTCTGTTTGTTAGAGGTGTGCCACAGCTCCTTTAAGAGAGATTTTCCTGACTCAGCGGTGTCAGAAAAAAAAAGTCACACCATTTTGAAATGCCGGCTTTCTGGGCAGCCGAGCATTTGAATGGAGTTTGTGAGCAATGTGTTACAGCTTGCTTGGTGGCAACTTGGACTGGCTATGTGCCTAGTGATGGGGCATTGTGCATGGCTCTCAGTGGCAGAGGTAGGGAGCAGCTCTGCCATGCTGGGCTGTGCAGGGAAATCAAATACTTTCATATTTCACCTAACAATGGCACGGCTTAAGTTTTTAAGAAGCACTTAGCATTTTAAGAAGTGCTCTTGGACAGTAAAGAATTACAGATATATAATAGGTCAGATTTAGACATAATAAACCTCTAAATAGGTAACAGTGTTGAATAAATGTATGTATGCTTGGGAAAGAGAAGAAAAAGTAAGTATAGAAAATTATAAAAGGAAGTAAATGATTTTTAAAAAATAAAACAAAATCTTTAAAGAGACATAGTAAATATTAAAAAGTAATATAGTAAACACAAGCCATGAACTATACACAGAGAGTCTGGATTATGTATATTATTGTGTTTTCTTTGAAATTTTGTCTATGAAAGAGCTAAGTACAGAAAGACATTTCATTGTATGGGCTGCTAAGCTAAAAACCAGCATGTATATTATAAAGGAATCTTGTTTTCAAAATTTGGGTCTAAGGATATGTTGCTCTGGGAAAGAGGTTCTTCTTTTGTTTCCGCAAAAGATGAGAACCTGTGGATTTCTTCCGAATTAATGTGGTTTGATGGACCAATACCCCCTGAAAGGTCACCTTGAACACCCCTCAAAAAATTACTTTGCCCAATAAAAATCAGGAAGCAGCTTAGAGAAGAACTATGCCCATATTCCCAAATATTGTTTACAAATGTTTGTTTGCATTTAAAGGGTGATATGCTATAGAGATTTGCATTGGTATGTGTAGTAATAAGGCAGCGGGCCTGCTTTTCATCCCGCCTGGATCCCACCGGCTAGCTTTACACCCGAAATAACAACACACAAACTGTATTCATTTAAACACGGCCTGGCCCATTAGTTTCAGTCTCTTATTAGCTAATTCTCACATCTTGCTTTAACCCATATTTAGTAATGTATGTAGCACCACAAGGTGGTGGCTTACCGGAAAAGATTCAGCATGTATGACCTGGCGGCTGGCTCCATGGCGTCTGTCTCAGAGAGGAGAGGCATGGCATCTGCCTAACTTCCCTTCTTCCCAGCATTCTGTTCTTTCTACTCCACCTATCTAAATCCTGCCCTATCAAAAAGCCAAGGCAGTTTCTTTATTAACCAATGAGAGTCCTCCATCAGGTATGGATCTTGGTTTATTGATACACTGTATGTATATATTTCTGTTCTTGATTAAGTTATTATGTTTTTGTAGCTCATTAAGAAATATAATGTATAATTAAGAAATATAGGTTAGTAGGAAGTCATCTATAATAGTGAAGCTCATGTCATGTTAGTTAGGTTTTCTAGATACATAAAGATATATTTTACTTAGATAATCTTCAAACCTTTCAAAGACTGCGGAATATGGTATTTAAAATGTTTTGAGAGCTTAAGAGTTTTCATGACAATGAGACACATCTGCTCCTGGCAGCACCAATCTACTTCAAGAGGATGATGGGCATAGAAGAGGTTCCTTATGGAGTTTGTTAACCATTTGGGCAAGAAACTGCTTTTACATGGACTGCTTGATGAACTGGACATGCAGGACCCACAGATAAATAACTGCTAAACTTGCCTAAAGATTAGATGGTCCTTCAGGGTTCCTGTTTCATGAAAGAGTCTCCTAGACATTCTGCAGGACACAGAAAAAAGGTGATTGACAAACTGCCAATATAGGCAGAACTGTCTTTGAAATTTCCTGCTTCATGAAAGAGTCTGCCATATACTATTGGTCTGTAGGCTGAAGATGGATACAATACACCAGTGGTACAGAAGAACTTTGCTGACTGTCCAGGCAGCAAGATGTCTCTGTCATTTCTAGAGTTTTGGAAGTTGCTTACAATGCACTTCCTGTTAACTTAGGTAATATTATATTCTTCTGGTATCTTTGATGGAGTTGAAGAATTTATAGTTATAGTTTTCCTTAGTTATGATAAAATATAAAGTAGATATAAATATTGTAACTGTAATTCTTACTTGACACATGTTTTGCTATATGTAATTTTACTGTGTTAAAGATAAAACCTTCCTTTTTATTTAAATAGAAAAGCTGAGGTGGTATGGGACTCCCCTCTGTATGCTGTAAATATCATTGGTTAATAAAGAAACTGTTTTGGGCCTATAGTAGAGCTATAGGGGAACAGAGCTAGGTGGGGAAAACTAAACTGATACTGGTAGATAGGAGGCTGAGTTAGTGAGAAGACATGTAGCCCTGCTAGAGTCAAACAGAACTTTACCCAGTAAGCCACTGTCACTTGGTGATACACAGATTAATGGAGATGATAGGTTAAATATAAGAGTTAGTCAATAAGAAGCTAGAGCTAATGGGCCAAGCAGTGATTTAATTAATACAGTATCTGTGTAGTTATTTCGGGGCTGAACAGCTGGGAACAAAAAACCAGACCCTTCCAACATAAATCAATAAAAATATCAAATAAAATTATAAAATTAATCCAAAAGAAAGAGAGAAGAGATGTTGGACGGAACAAATATAGAACAAATACCAAGAAAATAGACCATAACTTGTGAAAAAATGATAGTAAACACTAGTGATCTAAACATCACACACACTGTCAAATTTAAACAAAAGTCAGAACCAATGGGTCGATGATGCCTGCAAGAAATATTTTAAATACAAAGACAAACTAGATAAAATTTAAAATACATAAACATTAAAAACAATATTCAGCAATATAATAAGGAAACCAGAAGTGACTGATATTATAATATAAAATTTATCAAAGCAAAGATGATTCCTATGGCCAAAGAAAATTACTTCACAATAGTAAAGGGCCAGTTTTTAAGGAGGGGTAGTATGTTAAATGCTAATGGACCCAGTAGTAGAACTTCAGAATACATGATGCAAAGCTGGGCAGCTTTGGGAAAGAATAGACAGATCTTTAAGCAAAGGCTGAAAGTTCATGCCCTCTCTCAGTAGCTCATGGAATAAGTAAACATAAATTAAGTGAGGGAGTAGAAGAGTTGAAAATCTCCATCAGCCTACTTTGTCAGAGTATTATTGGCTAAATTCCACCAAATAGCAGCATGATGTTCATTATCTTCAAGTGTGCATAGGGTATTTACCAAGGTAAACCATAGTCTGTGCTATAAAACAAACCTTAATAAATCTGAAAGAACACAAGTCATATAAAGTGGGTTTGCTTTGCATACTTGGATTATTCTGGAAAGAAGTAACAGGCAGAGCCCTGAAAAATCCTCAAATATTTGGAAATCAAATAACACATCTCTAAACAAACTGTGGTTTAGAGATGAAAGCAGAAGTGAAATTAGAAAGAATTAGAAAATAGCTTGACTTTAAAAATATTTAAAATGTAGTATCAATATTGGTGAGATACAAAGTTGTATTTATATTGCAGCTTACCATGTTAAATACTTCAATTGGGAAAGAAATCCTCAAATCAATAGCCTTGACTTTCATCTTCAGAGATGAGAGGAAATGTATGTGATGGTTAATTTTTGTTATAAATTTTGGTTATGTTGTTGTCAACATAGGCTATATTAAGAGCTAGCCAGAGAAATGGTGGAGTGTTTCTTCTGAGCATGTATGGGAGGGTGTTCCCATGGGGCTGGCTTACAAGTAAGCAGACTGAGTGAGCACTCCCCTCAGCATGGTTGGGCACTATCTACTTGTCTAAAGACCCAAATTGGAGAAAAAGGTTGAAATAATTTTCCTCTCACTCTTTGAGAAAGGATTTATCCCTCCTAGAGCATTGTAATTCTGGACTCTTTAGTAATTGGACATTGGTACTTTTGGGGAATATTTTTTCAGGTTTGTGACTTTTGTTTATGCTGCATTTGTTTAACTCTGTGAAGCTGTGATACTGTGCCTGTCTAAAACACCTGATGATCCTAATAAGGAAATTAATGGCCAATAGCAAGGCAGGAGCAAGAATAGATGGGGCTGGCAGGCAGAGTGTAAATAGAAGGAGAAATCTGGGAGGAGATGATGTGGGGTTCCCCTCTGTATGTTGTGAATATGTTTTTTTTTAAAAAAATAAAGAAAACCAACTTTTTTTTTCATTTTAAATACCAATTCCATACTCTTCCTCCCCTCCTCCCATTCCTTCCACATTCCTTCCACCCCATTCCCCCATCCACTCCTCGGATAGGGTAAGTAAGACATATTGTTTTGAGGAAGGTCCAAGTTCCGTACTTCATCTAGGCTGAGCAAGGTATACATCCTAAGAGAGTGGGATTCTAAAAAGCCAGTAAAAGCAGTAGGGATAAATCCTGGTGCCACTGCCAGTGGCCCTGCATTGGCCCAACCATACAGTTGTCACCCATATTCAGAAGGCCTAGTTTGATCCTATACTGGTTTCGTCCCTGTCCAGCTGGAGTTAGTGAGTTCACATTAGCTCAGGTAAGCTGTTTCAGTGGGTGTACCCCTCATGGTCCTGACCTCTTTGCTCATATTCTCACTCCTTCTACTCTTCAACTGGACTTTGGGAGCTTAGCCTAGTGGTCTGTTACAGGTCTCTGTCTCTGTTTCCTTCAGTTGCTGGATGAAGGTTCTATGGTGACATTTAAGATAGTCATCAATCTGACTACAGGGTAAGGCCAGTTCAGGCACCCTCTCCTTTACTGGTTAGGGCCAAAACTGGGGTCATTCTTGTGGATTTCTGGGAATTTCTCTAGGGCAAGATTTCTTTCCAGTCCCATAATGGCTCCCTCAATCAAAATATCCCTTTCCTTGCTCTCATTTCTGCCCTTTCTTCATCTTGACTATCCTGTTCCCTCAAGTTCTTCTCCCCATCCCCTTCTCCCTTCCTCTTTCCCTTCTGCCCTCCATTCTCCTCCCACCCCCATGCTCCCAATTTTGTCAGGCAATCTTGTATATTTCTTCTTTCCAGGTGGATCTATACATGTTTTTCTTAGGGTTCACCTTGTTACTTAGCTTCTCTAGGGTCATGGACTATAGGCTCGTTATTCTTTGCTTTACAACTAGTACCCACTTATGAGAGATTGCATACCATGTTCATCTTTCTGGGTCTGGGTTACCTCACTCAAGATATTTTTTTCCTATTCATTTGCATGCAAGTTTCAAGATGTCATTGGTTTTTTTTTTTTTTCTGCTGAGTAGTACTTTCACTATTTGAAGATGATATGATAGTATACATAAGTGCCCCCCAAAAAACTATACCAGGATACTCCTACAGTGGATAAATACCTTCATTAATGTAGCAGGATACAAGAGCAACTAAACAAATCAATAGCCCTCCTAAAAACAAATGATAAAGAAGGTGAGGAAGAAAGCAGAGAAATATCACCCTTCACAACACCCACAGATAACATAGAATATCTTGGGGTAACATTAACCAAAGAAGTGAAAGACCTGTTAGACAAGAACTTTAGGTATTTGAAGAAAGAAATTGAAGAGACACCAGAAAATGGAAAGATCTCCAATGCTCTTGGATAGGTAAGATCAACTTTCTCATAACGGCAATCTTACCAAAAGCAATCTACAGATTCAATGCAATGCTCATCAAAATCCCAACACAATTCTTCACAGACCTTGAAAGAACAACAATAATCAACTTCATATGGAAAAACAAAAAATATAGGATAGCCAAAACAATTCCGTGGAATAAAGGAACTTGCAGAGGCATCACCATCCCTGACATCAAGCTCTATTATAGTAATAGTAATAAAAACAGCTTAGTATTGGCATAAAAACAAATAGGTTGACCAATGGAATCAAATTGAAGTCCCACATACCTATGAACACCTTATTTTTGACAAAGAAACTAAAATTATACAATAGAAAAAAGAAGGCATCATCAACAAATGGTGCTGGCATAACTGGATGTCAACATGTAGAAAAATGCAAATAGATCCATATGTATCCCCGTGTACAAAATTCAAGTACAAATAAATTAAAGACCTCAATATAACTCCAACCACACTGAACATGATAGAAGAGAAAGTGGAAATTAACCTTCAATGCCTGGGCACAGGAGACCACTTCCTAAATATAACACCAGTAGCACAGACACTGAGAGCAACTAACTAACTAACTAACTAAATAAATAAATAAATAAGTAACTAAATAAATAAATAAATAAATGGGACATCCTGAAACTGAGAAACTTCTGTAAAGCAAAGCACACAGTTAATAAGACAAAAAGACAGCCTAATGAATGGGAAAAGATATTCATCAACCCCATATCAGACAGAGGATTGATCTCCAAAATAAATAAAGAAATTAGACATCAAAATTCCAAATAATCTAATTTAAAAATGGGGTACAGAACTAAACAGAGAATTCTCAACAGAAGAATCTCAAATGACACAGAGACACTTAAGGAAATGTTAAATATCCTTAGCCATCATGGAAATGCAAATCGAAATGACTCTGAGATATATCTTATACCAATTAGAATGGCTAAGATAAAAAACATCAATAATAGCTTATACTGGAGAGGATGAGGAGTAAGGGGAACACTCCTCCATTGCTGGTGGAAATGAAAACTTGTACAGCCACTCTGGAAATCAGTAGAGTAGTTTCTCAGAAAATTGGGAATCAACCTACCTCAGGATCCAGCAATACCACTCTTGAGCATATACCCAAAGGATGGTCAACCATACTACAAGGACATTTGTTCAACTATGTTCATAGCAGCATTATTTGTAATAGCCAGAACCTGGAAATAACAATAACTTATCTGCCACTCAACTGAAGAATATAAAGAAGATAAAGAAAATGTGGTACATTTGCACAATGCAGTACTATGAATATGAATATGTTTTATTACCATTGGTTAGTAAAGAAATTGCTTTGGGCCTATAGCAACGCAGAATAAAGCTAGGTGGGAAATCCAAACAGAGATATAGAGAGAAAGTAGACAGAATCAAGGAGATGCCATGTAGCTGCAGAAGGAAAAAATTGCCCACTGAAGGAGAAAGATGCCTGCTGAACCCTTACAAGTAAGCCACAGCCTCGTGCTGATTCACAGATTAATAGAAACAGGTTAATTTAAGATGTAAAAGTTAGCTAAAAATATACCTAAACTATTAGCCAAACAGTGTTGTAATTAATATGCTTTCTGTGTGATGATTATTTGGGTCTGGGTGGCCAGGAAACGAATGAGCAGTCTCCACCTACAAGGAGAAAGAAAGAAGTGCAACAAAAGAACAAGGAGAGGAGGACACCAAGGGCCAGCTACCCAGACACCCAACTATACAGCAAGGTATAGAGAAAGAAGTAAAGTAAGATATACAAAAGTAAGAAAGATAAAAGCTCAGAGGCAAAAGGTAGATGGGAAAATTTAAGATAAGAAAAACTGGCAAGAAACAAGCCAAACTAAGACCGGCCTTTCATAACTAAGAATAAGCCTCTATGTGTGATTTATTTGGGAGCTGGGTGGTGGGCCCCCACAAAAAGTCAAAAGAGCAAACATCACAGAACACAGTACTTATAGCAAAAGTCCTCTGGATTCTAGGTGCTGAGATGCCTTGTCCTGAATCTTCTTACTCTCCATGCTGTAAGATTTATGAATACCATTGGTGAATAAAGGAACTGCCTTGGTCTGTTGATAGGGCAGAACTTAGGTAGGTGGGGAGGACTGGACTGAATGCTGGGACAAAGAAGGGCTGAGTCAGGGGATGCCATGGATCCCATCATTTGGACATGCTGAAACTTTGCTGGTAGGCCACGACCTCATGGTGATATACAGAATAATAGAAATGTGTTAAAAGATGAAAGAGTTAGCCAATAAGAAGCTAGAGCTAATGGGCCAAGCAGTGCTTTAAATAATATGGTTTCTGTGTGATTATTTCAGGGCTGAGTGGCCGGGAACAAACAAGCAGCTCCCTCCAACATATTTGTTGACCAAATCACCTTTGATCTATCGTCTACCTATCAACTATCTATCTATCTTGTGACATCTATCCATTTATCTATAATCTCTTTGTTTTGCTTTATTTTCATGCTGCTTTGATAAAATACTCTAACAAAAGCAACTTAATGGAAAATGCTCCAGAAATAGGAAAGATTGTAGAGAAAGGGAGTATGAAGTGGGTGGGTGGAGGCTGAGGCACAGTCACTGTATGCACATCTCCATAGCAGTGCTGGTGTCATAGTGTGATGGTGGGTTTCAACTGTATCGAAGTTAGAATCATCTGGAAGATGGGCCTTTTGACATGCCTGTGAAGATTGTCTTGATTATCTTAATGAATATGAAAAAAATCTGCCCTCTGTGGGTTGCAGCATTTCCTAGGCAGGGGATCTGGTCTACATAAGGGTGGAGAAAACAAGTGGAGTACTAGCATGGGTGTATTCACAATCTCTGCTTTTCAAAGATGGACATAACATGATCATTTCTTCCAGTATCCTGCTGCCAGGACCACAGAGCTGTGATGGGCTGTAACCTGGAAACCTGAGCTCATCTCTTGTGTTGCTTTTTGTTGACATTTTATCATAGCAACAAAAGAATAGGAAAGACGCATGGCACTGTGCTCATAATCTCATGTATAAAAATTTATACTTAAATATATAGTTTAATTGTTTTATTTCTGCTTACCACTGTCCTCTGCCTCTGAAATCCTTCTGAAACATCTATTTCAATGTAAACTATTTAATTTATAAGAGTACTGTGGTTCAAAGGATAGAGCAACATATCGATGTGACCTTTGCCTTTAGTAAGCTTTCTGTTCAGAAAAAAAAAAAAAAAACACATGGAAGTGACTTGTATGTACTACTTGGTAATCTGAACAATATTGGATTTTCACAATATTGCATCATTCGAAAGTTTATAACATCACTAAGAGATAAAGCAGGGACTCAACTCCAAGTCTGGGTTTTAAACTATGCATTAAGTCAGCAGAGTATTCAGTAAAAGCAAATAAAAACAAGAGTATTATGTATTTACTATATACTACTACATATTTAATATATGTGAATATATAAATAACACACACACACACAGAGTCAATTACCCCAACACATCCAAGCAACCATTTAAAGAATTCTAAGAAACATGGAATGCTAAACAAACGGAAACTTCTCAGAGCTAAATAACTGCTCAGATTGTATTTTGAAGATCTTAATCTCATCTATGTAGGACTCGCCTCAATTTGCACTGAATACACATGCTCCTAAATATATGCCAACAACATGCAAATGTTTACTGACTTCCGTTTACAACAACAGCAAAAAGAAATGAGGGCCCAGAATAGCCTTGTAGATCAAACCCAGGCTGGTGGGTCTGACACGAGGGAGTGTGACAAAGAAAGAAGGGAAAAGCGGGAGGAAGATTGAAAGAGGCTGAGGGTGAGACAGGAGGCCTGAAGCAGAGGGAGAGCTATGCAGATGCACATCGACTCTGTAATGAAAAATCTCCTTATTAAAGTGTGCTTTATCTGAGAACAGCCTTCCCTTTAGGAACATATCCAAGCTGAGATAAAGGCATCTTACTACCCTCATTAAACTGTGCATGGCTTGATGCAATCAGGCTTGTATAATTTGCATATGGAGCAGTTTAATCTAGCTCATCCTGCCTTGCACCTATTGTTAATCATGCCTGGCTCCCCATCCTCCCCCTCCTCTTCCACTAACCCTTTGATTCAGCAGATAAATGAATAGACATCAGGACATCAACATCTTTGTGAGTGATCACGAGCCTTGTTCTTGCAGAATATCCCCTGCTTCAGTGATTATGTCTTCCTTGACATTCCATATGTTTTTGATAGTGTCCGTCTTTGTTGATTAAATTAAAAAAAAAAAAACTCTGTATACAGACACGGGAAGATGGTACAGAGGAAGATGATAGAACATTATGAACGTCCACCTCTGGCCTAAGCCTCTGCTCTCCTTTAGCCACAAATGATGGATGAGTATGCTTACTTTACTGGGCGAGTCCTGCTTGCCCGAAGTTCCTCAGAGTCTCTATGCAGAATTTCATTGTAGAAGAAGGCTATTAAGAGCAGTCACTGATCAGCCCTGCTCTCAGGTACCCTGAAGCCTTTCCCACGCTGACTGTGTGTGGTCTGAGAAGTGCTTCTCAGTTTCTGTGTCTAAGCAGCGGCTCACTGGCATGTTAGAATGAACATAGGATGGAATTTGATTCAAGTCTGTAATGAAATATTTACACACATGCAGGGAGATAGCCCTTGCTTTATGTCTGTCAAAGGTTTCTGAAGTGGGAAGGAGGAGTGGCTTAAATGCCTAAAGAAGGAATGTATGCCCAGTTTCAGTCCCTCTGGCCTAGAGATGCTGCCCAAAACACTCTATGGCAGTGATTCTCAACCTGTGGGTCGTGACCCCTTTGGGGTCGAACCCTTTCACAGGGGTCACCTAAGACCATCGGAAAACACAAATATCTATTTTACAATTCATAACAGTAGCAAAATTGCAGTTAGGAAGTAGCAATAAAATAATTTTATGGTTGGGAATCACCACAGCGTGAGGAACTGTATGAAAGGGTTGCAGCATTAGGAAGGGTGAGGACCACTGTTCTGTGATTTCAAGGATGTAATCACTATGGAAATGTATTGTAGGTCATCAAAGGATTTTTTCCATTTATTATTTGCAGTTTTAAATTTTATTTGTGTGTTTGTGTCTGCAGATAGGTGTTGGGGCAGCATATGGACTCAGGGGTATAAACTATGAATATATATATATATATATATATATATATATATATATATATATATCTCAATAAAAGGGGGGGAGATTAACTGGTGATCTGAAGGAATAATTGATTTTTGTGAGTTATCGTTTTTTGAAAACTATATGAGTGTTGATTCTTGTATATTGATATATTAAACATTGTATGAGAGTATGATCCTACCTCTGTTTGAAACAATTGTTATATTGACATTGTATACCATATTGCAATGTACATATCTACCTCTGATATTATTTATGTAATGACATTGTTTACTATATTGCAATGTACATTTCTACCTCAGATATTATTTATGTAATGACCCTGTTTACATTTGGAAATCATTGTCTTCATTTATTACACAGTTGTCTATTCTATTAGTCATACAGTTAGATAAGTGTTGAGAATTACATATTTGTCATATTTATATTTAGGATAATCAGGTTTTTTAGACACATAGAGGTTGTATTTAGTATAGATAGCATAATCTTTGACCTCTTTGAAGAGCTGTAGAACATGGCCTTTAATCTAACCTAGAGTTTTGTAATTATGAGACACAATCACTCCTGGCAACAATGCTCTACTCCCAAGAGAACGTTGAGCACCAAAGACACTCCCCTGGGAGTTTGTCTTCTTCTTGGCAGAACTGGCCTTTGGGCAAAGAAAAGCCCATACCTCCACTACTGACTAAGCTACAAAATATCCATAAGTGGATAAAACAGAATTGTCTTATCTTGCCAAGACAGGATAGGATAGTTCTACTAAAGGTTCCTTGCCATTGTATAATGGTATGTCCGGTTATATCAGGCCTCAGCCAAAGTTGGTTGCCTCAACATTGCTAACAAGATTTCGTGTGGTTGCCCAGGTAGTCAATTGTCTCTGTCTTCTGTTGCATATTTTGGAAGTTTCTCGTTTGTGCTTCCTGGTTGCTTTAGTAATATTACTTCCCTTCTCAGATCTTTGATGGGGTTGAAGATTAGATAATTATAGCTACCTTCTACATTATTTAGACTTCCTGAAGTAAAATGATTAGTAAAATTTTTGTTATATGTTCCTCGCCTAATATTGTTTACTTCTTGTAATTTTATATGATCTATTCCCATTGTATATAGTTGTATTTGGTTTCTGAATCTGCCTTATTTAGACAAAAGGGGGAGATGTTGGGGCAGCTGGCCCAATCCCTGCGTTCAGGGGCGTGGCTGCCCCAGGGGAGAAAGGTACCTTTAAAAAGAACCGGGTCCGGGAGGGACGCCCCTGTTTTTTCCTTGCATCACCTTCTGCTTCGCTGGACCCTTGGCTTTGTAAGTTCCCTTATTCTCCTTTTATTAAAACTGATTTATTCTAAAAGGACTATTTTCGGTTATTTCCAAATTCCTCCGACCGCCGCTACAGATAGGTGAGAGTATTCTTTTGTGTGGGCACATATGTGTGTGCGTGTGTGGAGGCCAGTATGTATTATGTGGGGGTCATGTGTGTGGGGGACAAGCAGCTACCTCCTGTGTCATTCCTCTGGCAAAATCTGCTTTGTTCTTTGGTACAATCTCTCTTTGAACCCGGAGCACACTGATCCAACTAAGCTGGTTGGCCAAGAGTTCCCAGCAATGTATTCCTGCCTCCCCAGAAATGAGGATCCTGGCCCAGCACCCTGCAGCTGCAGCTGGGAAAGAGCTGTGGGGGACGTGGAGCTCAGGAAGAGGAAGCCTTGGCTTTGGGAAAACTCAGAGACTGGAGCTCCAGCACCAGGCTTCCCCAGCAGGAACTTGGAGGAGGAGACACTGTTGGAGGCAGCAGTCCATAATTTTGAAATTATAATATAATTATATCATTCCCCTCTTTCCTTTCCTCTTTCCAGCCCCTTTTGTTGAACGAACACTCTCTCATATTTATGGCCTTGTTTTCTTACATTGTTGTTGTTGCTGTATGTGTGTTTCCACCCCCACCACATTTATATATGTATGTATGTATATGTATATGTGTGTGTGCACTGATGTACTTGCTCAGTCAAAGAAAAGAGTAGTCCCTATTAAAATGGGAATTTCATAATTACTCTTGGCTGTTGAGTAGTATGCAGTTTTGAGGATGGCTGCAATTCCCTATTCAGTGTACTTGTCTCTAACAAGTGCAGGAAGAGCAATTCAAAGCCTTGTCTTACGTCCTGCCAAGTGAGAAATCCTACAGGGTGAGGTTCTGCCACTTTCTCTGTGTTCTGAGCCTGTTTCCTAAGAGGTTTCTCGGTTATCCCTCATCCCTATGATTGTGTATTTTCCTAGCATTAAAGATAGGGAAGATATATAGGAACAAAGAATGATGGGAATATCCCTCTAGAGTCAGCTATAGCCATCAGAAATGAAGAGGGTCAGTGAAAGCGTCCACGACCAAGTGGTCCCTACCCTGTCCAACAGAAGGACATTTGTTGGCTGCTGCTTCCATGTTAATGCCCCATCTGAAGATCACAGTGGAAATATGTGTGCATGTCATGGGAGTGAGTTTGTGAAATTCTCAGAAGTTTCAGAAAAAAAATTCTCAAAGTTTTTTTATTAAATGTGCACATGAACTCTGTCATATGTTGGGTTGGATGCTGGTTTAACACATGCTCAAAGGGTTGTTTAGAGGGCAAGCATGGGGTGCTCAACGGAATGGAGATTAGCCACCTTGTGCCTGACTGAGAAAGCCCTCCTGAGGATAAACAGCTGGCCTGCACTTTGAAGAGGAGATGAGAAAACAACCAAAAAAAAAAATGTTTCCTGGTTTGGGAAATAGTGATCTTAGTACTAGGTTGCGAAGTGAGGTTGAACGAGCTGCATGGACAGGAAGAAAGAACCGAGGAGAGAGGGCTGTCTTCTTAGCCATGAATTGGCCATCTTTTCTCTCTAGGGTTCATGGGTTCTCTATTTGCTTTCTCTCCTCTCCTGTATGTCTTCAGGGTAAAGAACCAAGTACAGAAAACGACTGCTGTGCCCCCCCCATTCCTAGTTATTATTCTAATGGCTACTTTTACAGATTAGGTCTGTTCTCTGCTGCCTCCTCTCACTAATATCGCTGCGTCTCTTATTTCTGTGTATTTCTGTGTGTGCTGGGCCAGGCAGGAGCCTGAGACTACTCAGTGAGTGTTTGAGGCCCAGTCACACAAGGCCACTGAGAGGAGAGCATCATCACAGACTGGCAGCTCTGACAGTGAAAGAAACTGCTGGCTGCTGTGATGACCTTGGGTCACATGCAGTCCAACCACAATCCTTAGAGTGTTCCTGGATTCCCCGGTTATTTCTTTTTCTCTTCATGTAGGTTCTTTTCCCCACATGGATAGAGGACAAGCTAACATGCATGCTGATTGTTCTTTCTAGGATATCACACTATCCTCCTGCCAAAAGGACCTCACTGTTGTCTGATTTGATGGCATTGCTTGCCGTTTGGTGGCTGCATCATGTTTCCTGTCCATTTGTGACGTTCTAGTCCAAGTCTTCTCTGAGCACTGTTCCCAAAGTCTCCAGTCACATGGGCCTTTTCTTTTTGGGCCTCGCTGCATCCAGGTAGGCTCAGCACACTGCCCCATAGCACCCTGCCCCATCCACACCCTGTTCTTCTCATTAATCCATTGGTTTCCGGGAAAGTATTGCTGTGTGACAGAACTCTAGAGATTGCTCTAGACAAACTGGGAAATGAAAGCGTGTATTTCCAAAGAATAAGGGAAGGCCATAGGAAAGTGTGATGAGGGGTTCACCCTTGTCTGGGATATGGAGGTCCCAGTAAGGAAGCCAATCTCTAGAATGAAGCAGGGCTGTAGGCATGCTTGAATTCTTTGTTGTTGACATCAGAGATGGGGGTATGACTCCCAAAATGTCATGAAATAGAGACTGAATATACATTTCTCTCTCTCTTGCTAATTAGTAAAATACCTTAGAGTAAGGAAACTAATTCTTAAAAACTCTTGTCTGTTGCCCGATGCCCTAGCCCATCAATGTTAAACACATAATAGGTTCTTAACACATTCTTATTAACTACTGGGATTCTGAGAAAATGAAAAAAAAATTCCTCAACACAAAGGTCAAGTTTCTTCTCCTGGCCAGATATTTTTCTAAAATTCAAGTTTAATCATCATGATGTTGTCTAAATTGTTTTCTTCAGTACTGTGTTGCCTAAGATGGATGCCTGGCAAGAAATAATCAGATCATGAATTTAAAACCCACCTTGAAACACCTGGTGGCCCACCCCTTATATGTCAGGCCAATGTTGCCCCACACCTCCTGGTATCCTCCCAAGGTGAGGAGAGGTATAAACGTATTAATCCCAACCTAGCCTTAGCATGTAACTCGCCCAGCTCTGGCTATCTTCTAGCAAGCAGAGAAGAATACAAAATGCCTTTTCTCATTCATAATGATTGCTATCAGACCTCCGGGAGATCTGATTGAAAAACCCAAGTCCTTCCAGCCAAGCTGGAATCTGGAAATGAGCTTTTTATAGTTTCCAGAAGTCTTGGAATGAAAGAAGATGTTAGGAGAACAAGTGGCAACCAGGTCAGAATCAATATTTATTGGCTTATTAAAGGAAGGGGGATGTCAGGAGCGAGCGTGAGCGGGCTGGGGACTAGGAGTCTATGAATGCCAACTGCTGGCTGCCTGTGAATCCCAACTGTTCGGGTCAAGCAGTCTCATCGCTCTTCTCTTTACAGTCTTTGAAATTCCTCACTTAACATGCCACCAGGCACGCATGTTAGCCATTCAGGTATTAATACAGCAATTATTACACCAGAGACGATGGCTAGTTTTTGTTTCATCTCTTTCTCCTCACCTTGCCCTTCCCCTGCCTACTTGTCTTTTCTCCCTTTCAGCATTTATCTCTGTGGGGAGCCTGCTGTTAGGATTTTAGTCTTCAAAGGCACTCTGTCTCTGTGCTAGAAAAGTCACAGATGGTCCCTTGAGTGAGTCTCTCACTCTATTAAGGCACCTGGACACGTGGACATGCAGGGTTCTAATGAGACTGGATTCCCACAGAGTATAGGGAGTCCTGGGAGATGCCTGCCCCACCCCATTTCTCTCCTTTGCCTTTCCTTCCGTTGACAGTGAGAATATCCTTCATTGCTGCTGATGCTAGAAATTTCTCCTGCAAGGCTCTCTCCTCTGGATCAAAGTGTTCTCTTGGGAAGAGAGGGGTTAAGTACTAAACCTTGCATGAGCCTTAGCACTCTTGATTAATTCATGCAATTCAAACACTCAAAACAACTTGTATCAAGAAGCCAGTCTGTACCTGACACTGCGCTACATACTCTATCTAAATCAGTGCTTATCATTTTCTTCGAAACCTTGAGTGGTAGCAGGCTCCCTCATTACATCAATTTCATAGCTGGCTATGAAAATTTTCTGAAGACTATTTAGGTGACAAGTGACATGACCAGAATTCGACATCAGTCTTACCTGGCTTCCAATAAAAGGTCTTTTCACTGTTCAAAATGAAATTAAATCACAATCCCTGTACCTAAAATGCTGAGACACAGGTAGTGGCTCCTTCACTGTTGAGTCCCCCACCTAATATTAGATGAGATGGGACATATTCGGGGTGGTATGGCTGCAGACATTCCCCAACTTATATTAGAGAAGATCATCATATGCTATAGTAGTTGAATATTATTGGAAAATAGATGAAGAGAAATTCATTCATTAAATCATATCGAGTGTTTATTATGTGCCAGGAAATCTCCTGTGTTTTGGAGATACAGCATCACAGAAACAGAACTCAACACCCAAAACAACAACAAAAACCCCAGTGATTTAAAGTCTCTGTTAAGCTTACAAACAGTGTGTCAGGAGGATGTTGGTCTACGGATGAAATGAATCAGGAATGGACAATGGAGCAAACATCAATGGGTGGATTGTAATTATAAGGTAAAAATAGAAGATTGTGTAGTGCTCCCTGAGAAGGTGAGAGTTGGCCAATATGTGAAAAATGTGTAAAAGAAAGCCACGGACAGAGCTCCGGGCAAAGGGAATAATTGGAACCACACTGAAAGGCAACAATATATTGAACATGTTCCAGGAGCAAACAGGCCTGAATGGCGAATGGCCAGAGATGATTGAGCAAAGACCATGAGATATAATGGAAAATGAGAGCAAGGGGGAGTTTATGTGGCTGCTTACGTCATAAAGAAAACTCTGATTTCTAACCTGAGTGAGAGGAAATTATTATAGGCTTTTATACAGAGAAATCACCTCATTTGGTACCTCATAATAGAACCATGAGGTTGTGATATTAGCCATAATCTACAAAGAGTAAAGATGAAAATAGGTGAACCTGTCAGAAGAAGGAGCTTGTACCAATTAATACGTAGGTGGGGATGTGTGGTAGAGGTGATATTGATCGAGCCATATTCTGAACGTAAAACGACTGTGTTCTTTGACTGATTATTCGTGGGATAAGAAAAGGAATAGTCAAAGGCAAGCTCATTGTTTTGACTAAATATCTGGGAGGTAAAAAGAGCCCTTACTGAGATGAGACAAACACAAGTAAGGGGTTAGCTGTGAATACTCTAAATCATTAATTATACTATGTATTCAGACATTAATAAACAGCTAAATATTTAGGTGTGGAATTCAGAATAGATAGCTGGAGATAAAAATTAGGGGTCCCTTGTCTTTGTATCTTCTTTAAAGCAAGAGTATATCAGAAAAAATTCAAAGACAGCCTTGAAGTTTGTTCCTCATAAGAAATCACGGTGCTAGTCAGAGAGATGTGGAAGATGACAGGGTATAGAAAGACGGTGGGCAACGGAACACAGAGTCTTGTGTGGTGGCCTCTAAGGGGAGACACTGTGTAAAGGATAAGGAAGAAATGTATTAAATAAGATGAAACCTGGGAACTCACACTTGCATCTTTCTCTTCTGGCCTTGACAAGAATGTGAGTTCAGCGAAGTACGATGGTAGATGTCAAACCCTACCTGCAGTGATTGTTATTTTTATTATTTAAAAAATTTATTTTCATTTTACATACAAACCCCAGTTCTCTTTCCCTCCCCTTCTCCCATTCCCCACCTCACCTGTTCCCACCCTTATCCAGTCTTCATAGGGGGTAAGGCCTTCCTTGGGGAGTCAACATGTCTGGTTTAACAGGTTGAGGCAGGACCAAGCCCCTTCCCCTGTATCAAGGCTGAGCAAGGTATCCTATTACAAGGAATGTGCTCCAAAAAGCCAGTTCATGCCCCTGGAATAGGTCCTGGTGCCACTGCCAGGTGACCCCCCCCTAACAGATCAAGTCACGTAACTGTCACCCACATTCAGAGTGTCTAGTTAGGTCCCATGCAGGATCCCCAGCTGTGGGAGCCTGCTGTTAGGATTTTAGTCTTCAAAGGCACTCTGCCTCTGTGCTAGAGAAGTCAAAGATGATCCCTTGAGTGAGCCAGTCTACTTTGTCCCAGGTGCCTTTTAACTCGAAAGTTCCTGAAGACCTGAGATGGTGGTCCAGGGCTCTCTATGGCGGGCCAGCTCTCTGTAGGCTTGGTATAGAAGCTACATCCTTTACACATGTATCCCTAGCAGTCCTGACCTTTCCTTCCCAGCTTTCTTCTGTGCTCATCACTCTAATACCATGGCATTGTTCTGATCACCCTGTCATTGTTTCGCTTGTGTCTATTTGGAAAGGATGAAAAGTATAATCCAAAGGGCTCTCATGGGGTTTCTTGGGCCAGTATTACAGAATGCTAGCAGCACGGTAGAGTGTTAGGACTGGAGGGCGCTTAGCAAATGCCTGGTCCTTCCTTGCCAATAAGGCAACTGAAGCCAAGAGAAAAGAAGTGATTTACATAAAGTCATCTAATTTGGAGTAAGAATGGAGCTGGTATCCGCATCTCAGTCTCCTGCCCACTGCTCCTTCTGGCACATAGCCTCATTGGTTTCCTGGACTCAAGATGACTGCATGGGTCTCTCGATTGTGAGGTGAAAGTGGTTCTTGTAATGAATTTCACAATGCCACTTTGTGTCAGATTTGAAATTAATTTCATTTGATGGTCAACGCTTTAATAATAAGTCATTTCAATAATGAGACCTGGGAGAACTAGCAGAGATGTCAGATTGGAATTTCATCACTGAGCAGTGGGAACCTTCAAAGACTTCTCTTGCTCTCCACACAATGTCATGCTCTATAGCTACTGCCTAAAACTAAGGGTGGTACTTCTCATATGTCCGGAGTCCACTCACATCTAGTTAGCAGTGTCAATTCTAGACCTTCTATTAGGCCAGTTGTTATTAAATGTGAAATAGGAGAGTAGCATACTATCGTGTACTGTATAATTAGGAGACAAGCCACAAAAGAAAATACTGTTTGGTCATCCATAATTATGCAGTCTATTTTTGCCATCCATATAACAAAATGAGATAAAGGGTTGCATGTTTTCTGTGATGTGTTTTTTCTTCATTCCATGAGAAGAACTTAATTGGTTCAAGCAGTTAGAATTTGGAGCTGGGGAGGGGAGGGAAATGATGACGAATGGAGGTGTGGGCTGCCCCTTGAATGCTGTAGCCAATCTCGTGACTCCTTGATGGGGCCCAACTGCTCTATTGACCATCTTGAAGTGAACCATACATGGGTCACGTTGGTCAAAATTTTCAGAAGAGGATGAGTATGGCAGAATCGAAATGAATGATTGAGGCTTTACTGGCTCTTCTAGACACGGGAAACACCGTGATTTGTTTTCAAGCCGAAACTTTATCTAAGTGTCGGTATGGACAGGCATGCTATGAGCATCTGCTGGCAGAGCTCTATGTGAAGCTTTTTGTGACCCTGTGAACATGCATGTAGTGTGCATGCAGGCAGGCATCTTCTGTGTGGTATGGAGAGAGCGGAGAGGGGGAAGGCTATTATCTGCAGGGCGGTGTCCTATTTAAGACACTTAGGTGTAGAGCAGAAGTTGAACGATAGTTATTTTCCTATCCACCAACCCCGAGATGGATTTATAAGCTAGACCACAGCAGCTCCCGAAGCTGGAGTTTACCAATTCTACCACAGTGCCTTTTCAAAAGCCCCCTTTCTGCCTGGCTTTCCGTATCTAAAGGACTAAGGGACTTTAGTCAGGAATGAGCTGGATCAGTGTGTCCACTCTCCAGCTCATGTCGTCTTTTCTAACTTCGTGTGCACTTTTCATCACAGATGTCACTGCACTTTCGGCACTATTGGAAAACATGTGCCTATGGATGATATCTATTGCAGATAGCGTGCCATATATTTTCATTTCTAGAACATTCTATGATATGGTGACTGAGCTAATAAGTCAGTATTCGCAACATTTTTGTAGAAGTGTGGGAAAGCTTTAAGAGTTGTGTGAGTAGGGGCAGGGGAGATGGCTCAGTGGTTAAGAACCTATGCTGCTTTTGCAGAAGTCCATGGATTGATTCCCAGTACCCACAGCACAGCTATAGCAATCTTAATTCCAGCTTCCAGGGATCAGGTGCCCTCTCTGACCTCCATGGGCACTGGGCATATGTGTAATGGACATACATACATGTAGACAAACACTCATAAAAACAAATAGGGGAAATCTCACAGGGTTTCACTCCTAGATGAAGAGCAATAAGAAATTAACATCCAGTAAGTGAGATGGAGAGAATCAGTCTTCCCCAGATGACTTCCCTACTTGCTTAACCGAAACCACATGGTCAAGTCTAAAAACATATACATACAAGGAATGATAAACACATTCCACAAACTCTATCATCTATCTATCTATCTATCTATCTATCTATCTATCTATCTATCTATCTATCTATCTATCATCTATCTATCTCTATCTATCTATCTATCATCTATCTATCTCTATCTATCTATCTATTATCTATCTATCTATCTATCTATTATCTATCTATCTATCTATCTATCTATCTATCTATCTATCTATCTATAATAGTAGTAACTAAGTAAAAAGAAGCCATGAATTTGAGAGACAACAGAGGTGAAGGGAACATGAAAGCGGTTGGGGGAGGAGATGGGGGAAGAAAATGCTGTGATTATAATTTAATAAAAACTAAAATAAATTTAACAAGAGAAATTATCCAAAAAAGTTAGGCACTCAGAAGACCAAATCTTAGGCTTCAGTATCTGAAATGGTAAATATGTGTCTCTCCGTGGTGAATAATGTGATCATGGTATCACAGAAAAAGGACTTGCACACACAAAATAAGTTTTGAAGCTATCCTTCTCCTGTATAATATAAGGCATCAACTCACTAATTAATTCTTTAAAAGTCTTTTGGTCAAACCACTGTGCTGGATGTTAGGGATAAACAAAGATGACTCGGACAGGCTTTTGTGGGCAAAGGCCTTACAACCTGGAGATTAGAGAAGATACTCCCTGCATCTCTGGTGTTTTCTTACATGCTGCAGGGTATATGTGAGTGTTGTAGCAGGATGCAGACAGGATGCACCGACTGCAGGGGCAGATGCGAGCCATCACACAGGATGCACCGACTGCAGGGGCAGATGCGAGCCATCACACAGGATGCACCGACTGCAGGGGCAGATGCGAGCCATCACACAGGATGCACCGACTGCAGGGGCAGATGCGAGCCATCACACAGGATGCACCGACTGCAGGGGCAGATGCGAGCCATCACACAGGATGCACCGACTGCAGGGGCAGATGCGAGCCATCACACAGGATGCACCGACTGCAGGGGCAGATGCGAGCCATCACACAGGATGCACCGACTGCAGGGGCAGATGCGAGCCATCACACAGGATGCACCGACTGCAGGGGCAGATGCAAACCATCACACAAAATGCACCGACTGCAGGGGCAGATGCAAACCATCACACAAAATGCACCGACCACTTTAAATGGAGCTCCTGGAGTCTGTGCAGGGCCAGGCCCTTCTTCCTACAAAATAACGTCCAGGGCCAGAGATGACAACTCACGGCTTTAAGACAACAGAGGTCATACAGTTTACCATGTGGACACGGATAAAAGGGCCCCTTCCAACTGGCTAGGTGTCATTGCTGGGGAAAGACTTGAGTCAGCTCACAAATCCTGTCTTTCTTGTACCTGAAGAAAAAGGAATCTAGGAAATGGAGGAGGAAACTGTTGTGTGCTCTGAACTTTATGTCCGTGTTCACAAAGACTCACCTGAAATGCTGGAGGAGCTGACTGGGAAGCCTTTAGAGAGTGCAAAGGTGTCGCACATCTTCATAGAGTGGACAGTTCCTAAAGTCTCCTCAGCTCTCTGTTCCTCGGCCAGATCTTCACAAATCTCCAAGCAGGGGGTTTACATAAGGGAACAATGAGAGCAGAAATGATAGAGACAACGGTCAGACCTGAGGCTGCAGTGACAGGCCAAAGCTCTGGGTGAAGGGCCTGCAGTCACTCTGTTTCTAGAGGCCAGTGTGATGCTGCCGTGTGGTTCAACTGTGATGTGCTGACGGAAGTGTTTTCATCTGGAGAGGAGACAGAACGCTGTCCCAGGCTTGAGAAGGTCTGGGCATTCTCATGTGCTTCACAACATGTGTGTGGGGGTGTGAGCTGCTTCCTAGGCCAAGGATACTGGGCTGGTTTCCTTGGCATTTCCAGCCTCACCTTCAGGGTCATTTGGAGTTGCATAGAGCATCCAAGAAGGGGATACACATTTGGGTCACTCAGGGTTCCATCGCAACCAGCCAGGTGATGGGCAGCACATCTTATCTTAATTCCTTCGTGTTCTCCTTCTTCCTCCCTAGCCTTGCTTACCAACCCCATTTCCCTGCCTCTCTCTCTCCTCTGTATAACAGCACATACACAATCGCTCAGAGGCACCCTACTCCATCTCTAACACAATGAATGTTGCTGTCAGTTCAGATAAGAGCACCCGCTGCATAGAATGGCAATATTTCCAGTCCTGGCAAACACGATCATAAGTTCAGTTTATTAATATTGCAACAGTTGCACTAAATGAGATCACTTGGCTAACAAAACATTTATCAACAAAACGCTGCCACCTACTGAAGTTTTGCAAACAGCCCAGATGATTGGATAAGATCACAAATTCACTCTGTCACAAGCTTATGGTCTCTTCTGAAATCCTTCCGAAGCAAGAATGATAACCAGCCAAAGCAGACAAGACGTCCGCTTCACACAGTTTCCTGAGAACGAGGCAGGGTAGATCCCACTGAGAGGCATCTGAATGGAGTCGGAGGTGTTTATCATGGAATTTTCTAGCAGGGCTAGGGGAATGGCCCCACACACCTGCAGGAGAGGGTTGTGTCTGTTAGGAGCTGTTCCTATAAAATGATTTGCAGCCCAAGTGCTCTGTCTACAGTGTAGGCACATGAAAAACAACTGACTTTTATTTTCATCCTCGGGAAAATAAATATATTTGGTTTGAAAAGACAATCCATGAAACTTACAATGAAAAAAAAAACACAGCAATTTTTTATGTGGCTCTAAGGGGGGGGAATATACTTTCATTTAAAGACCTTTTAAACTGTAGAAACCACTTTAAAAGGGAGAATTAAGTCATTCATTTTGCATTTATGATGTTCAGAAGACTTTAAAAAGTAGTATGGTAACTAATCCATAATGCCCAGGGGAGCTTATTGGGAAAAAAACAACACAAAAGTGAGGTGATTTAACTGCATCTCCTTCCTAAAGACAATAGTCTCTCTACTTCTAAAGAAAATGTCGGAATGTAATTTTGAATATGGGATGACAACAGAGGGATCTAAATACTACCCTCAAGATGCCTGGCTCAATTCTGAAGCCAGCTGGGCTGGCTAACAATGAAAATAAAGCAGGTGGCCCCTCCCAGAAGGAGACTTTCACTTGAGGCTTAGAGGCGTCAAGGTGTCTTTCCTACAGTGTGAGGTAGGTTCCCCAGAGGAGGCTTTGCATATGACAGGGACCCATGAGGTGGGACAGCTAACCATCTAGGGCATTTAGATTGAGTTTCCGTGCTGCTTCAGTTACTAAAGTCCTACTTGCCTTGCAAAAGCCTTTTGCAGGGACTGTCTCTTTTGTTCTGGAACGGTCTGTGCTTTCAGAATGGCTACAGGTAAGGAATTAGAGGCTGGATGATGCCGTATGTGTGAACACAGCTTTTCACGTGTCTGGGGAAAGTGCTGGAAGGAAGAACCTGGATACCTGTTTAGGGTTAGTTTGGGAGAGCCACACTGGGATTCTCTTGTGCGAATACGCACTCAGGCTCTGACTGCTTTTTAAATTCAGTCCACAAAGTGTGCTAGAATAGGGGTAAGAGGATGAGTGAGCATGGGAGAAGAGAAGCAGGCACGATGCTGGGCTAAGGCTCAGCTCAATATGTAAGAACGGGTGGCACAGTCTTTCTGATGTTGAGAATATGGTCAATCGGTAGGGCATTGCACCTGTGCTAAATGTGTTTCATATAATCCAGTGGAAATCACTGTACACATTTTACAGACAAAAATACCTAGACTTGGAAAGGTCCAGCGATTTGGTGCAGTTCACCCAGGGTCAATTCACAGGTGTCTTCTGACTGGAAAGGCCGTGCTGTGGGAAGACTTGGGTTTGGTATGATTTTCCCTCGATGCCGGGGATTGGATTTGAGGCCTCGCCTTAACCTCTGACCAATATCCCGTGAATTTTTGTACTTTTCACTTGAAGACAGGGTCTCACTGAACTGCCAAGGCTGGATTTGAACTCACATTTAGCCCAGGCGGGCCTCAAGCTTAGCAGTCCTTCAGAGTAGCTGGGATTATTGCTTCATGCTATATTGTAGGCCAGAATGAGCCTGCAGCTTTATGGGAACACTGGATCTAGCCATCCACCCAGCATTTTTTTTTTGGCTTGTGTAGAGGGGGTTAAATAAAAAGAGGTGGAATAGAGGGAGTGTGTCTCTCTCTTTTGCCCAGGGAAGTGGTACTTCCCTTGCACATGAGGGAACAGTGCTCCCAGCATGCTGGTAAATGAGCTCATGGGTAGGAAGCCCTTGGACCTCCTTAGAAGTAAGTGACTATAAAAAAATTCCCAGCCATTTGTATTACCCTTGTAGGTGATATGATTTCAAATGGACAGAGAGCACAGTTTGTCTTCTGTTCAAATTGGCATCCCTTCATGCCATTCTGGGAATTAGTTCAGAACTGACTACAGGAAACATAAATCACCTTTCATGCCAGTACCATTTCCTAGCAGGCCCGTATTTTCCCAGGAGGTTCTTTCTCTGTAGTAGATAAAAGTTTGCCTGTATTTCATGTGATCTCACTTCATTTTCCTCTTCGGTAGATACCAGCCTGCGTCCATCATTCTGGGCAATGCAGAATCCTGTCCCAGGCACTTAAATTCAAGGTGGTCCTCTCTAAACCTTGTTTTTTCCACCGAGTAGCTCCATCACTTCTATTGTTATCAGGGGGCACATTCTCCTTCTCCATGAAAGGAGAGGCACATTCTGAATATGTAACAATAGCCTGCATGCCGCTCTCTGAGTATAAATACCAAGTGTTATGAGCGCCCCATCAGTGTGCTGATCAAAGGCACGAGGGACTCACTGCAGAAGCAGCAGGTGACCTGGTACGATCAGAATAAAGGAAAGTGCTGAGTAGACACGGGCTCCCAGGAAATCCACATTAAAGACTGTCGTCTGTTGCATTTTCAGCGGTGCTTATGAAAGGATCTAATGGAAAGCAGACAAAGCCATTGATGTCACAATGCTACCTGATAATTAACAATACATTCAAGATTTACTGATTACTAACACCTCCTATTTTTAGCTGCTAATTCGGACAATAAGTGTTTGTTATAGTAGTCACCTTCGGTCATGGAGGGTGAACGTAAGTTACTCCCAGTATTTCCATTGACCTCGTCCCTCAGAAGGATACTGTGCCACATGCCTGGGAGAGGCGCGGGTCATCGACAGAAATGCAGAAGCCAATACAGAGCATGTGCTTACACAGCGAAATCCATTTTTCTTTATGGGCACGGATGAGCTTTTCTTATTGCTATAGCAAAAGATTCCAACCAAAGAAGCAGAGAAGGGAGGGAGGAAAGATGGGAGAGAGGGAGAGAAGAAGGGAGGGAGGGACGGAAGGAATGGAAGGGGGGAGGGAAGAAGGGAAAATTAGAAGGCACAGGCCATCATCGTGGAAGGCATGGTGGCTAGAAGTCTCTGGTCTGTAGCAGCTGGACGTTTTAGCAGTTGGTCCCATCACCATAGCAGACGGAAAGACTAGATGAGACGGAAGCAAGGCCCAGCTATCTCTCTGAATGCCTGGCCCCAGCGACCTATTTCTTTGACCCCTCCTTCAACTTCTAAAGGTTCCACAGCCTCCTTAAAACTGCAGCACCAGCTGGGAAGCAAGCGCTAAACCACAGGAGCGGGTGAGAGCCTGTGAGAGCCTATGGGAGATGTCACACTCAAACAGCAACAGAACAAATATCCTGAGAACCGTGGGCCACTCAGGTAGAATCCAACCCTTGCTGTCTCCTACAAACCAAGTAGGCAGATACGGTTAACACAAGCAATACTTGATTCCATTTTTGTAAAGGCCACTGATTAAGTTTGTAATTAAAAATAAATTTGCCTCTCACAAAAAACACCTCCACAGGAAGCGAAACTCATGAAGAACAATTCTGAATTAGTCCCAAAACTGGAGGTTTCTGTGACAGCAAAGGGTCAGTTCTGTGGTGACTTTATGACATGCACTCTGAGGGCAGAGACAGTGCTGGACTGAAATGATAGGAAATAGCAAGCTGACTGACCGCAGCAACATGAGAAGTTTAAGCCAATAGATGGTGATGGAGGAAGCTTTGGCTGGATGGAGGAGGCCGGGAGGCTTCTCTCAGCTTCTCTTTGCATGATTGACATCCCCAGTAGCAGTGCAGAAAGATAAGGCCTACAAAGCCGAGATGAGGCAACCTGGAGTCTGCCTGAGCAACAGGCACAGTCAGAGGTTCTGATCATGCCTCACCAATGAGGGGCGACCATGCAATGTCAACAGATTGAACACCTAGGTGCTAGGAGAAAGGTATATAAGATTCTCTCCATTGCTGAATAAATGAGTCTGCTGCTTGTATTTTTAGCTGACTCCTGGTATTTATGCTGTTGATGCTATGCCTTCTCACTCCCTCCCCCGAGGGAAACTTTAGGACCCAGCAACCCAGTAGCTCTGCTTTCTCCTAGATTTGGTTTCTGCTGGCTGGCCTCTTCATTTTTTTAAGAGCCAAGAGTCCTGGTGCTGGTGACAATCCTGTCTCTCACCTGAGCCTCCTGATTCCAAGACTAGCATCAACCTTTCTGCTGTGCATATCCGAATTGTATCATTGTTCCCCTGTGTAATGCATGCCCCTGGCTCAACGTCTCCAAGTTTCCCATGCCTAAATATCAGTGTTTCATAGACACAGTGCCATACTGGATTATTACTGCCAACCCAAGGTCAATGACAGGATTGGTATCAAGCCATCAACAAACCGGTGCGTGACTGTAGTTCCAACACACAGGTGTATGGGTTTGTGTCTGGAAACCAGCCAGGTTGATTATACACCTTTTTTCTCTATGTCCCCCAGTTCCACGCTCTCCTGTGAAAAAAATAAAAATAATAACTTTGTCATAACATGGGTGAAATATGAGATCAGCTACACATAAGAATATTCAGCATTCTTCTTAGCGTAGAACAAATTTTCCGTAACAGATGGGCAGGCAGACCCGCCCTTTTTGGCTGCTTTCCCCAGACTCCTTAGTTCCCTTCCCTTTTGGTTTCTTTTGGCTGAAGACACCTGCCACATTTTGTATGTGATGCCTGGGTCAGGCCCTGATAATCCCAAACTCACTAGGGCTCAGCTACAAATCAAAGGCTCAGAGAATGCAAGCTGCAAAGCTGCGGGGTAAGGCATGTTTTAGAGGCATATTGCTGTCACTTTTAGAAAGGTCTTGGTATGAAACCCTTGTCTGGAACACAATGTTTCTGTCCAGTATTCTAAAACTCACCCTTTAAGTCAACTGCCAAACTTAGGGGACATGTGTTATTTATTCAACTTACTATCTGGTGGATTACAGAAGGTCATTGTCCATTCCATGGCTAGAGGTAGATGTTAGCATGGAGGACTCTGAATTTCCAGGAGGTTCCTGATTGGGAGTATGGTCCTTCTGCAGGTCTGCTAACATTGCGCCTTCTTTGCTTGTTGTAGTAGCTTAGAACGGAGTCTTGTGTGTTGTTTTCAAAGTGTGTGCATTACTTCCGTGGCTGTGACAAAATACCTTGAAGAAAAACAACTTGCATGTGGGAAGGCTGATTTTTACCTCACAGTTTGAAAGTATGCTATCCATCCTGGAGGGGAAAAATAAAACATGGTGGCAGGCAGCTCCATGTAGCAGGAGTATGCAGTTGGCACTCCTTGTGTCTCCTATATTGGTGAAACATGAAACAGAGTGGACAAGAAGTTGTCTCATGTTGAAACAGCTTAAGACCCACTCCCAGTAACCCACTTCCTCCAGGGAGCCTGCACTTACCAAAGGCTCCAGAAAATTGAAGTTGTCTTAGCAGCTGGGACCCAAGAGTTTAAACACAGAAGCCCGTGGGTGCATCAAAAGTGCATTCAAACCATAATGCAAGAGCAAAGGATTTATAAGACATTGCATTCCATGACAGTTAGCAGCTGGGTTAATGATAAGCAAGCAGATGAGCCCTGATATCGTCCAACACTCACTCAGTTTGCATTAAGGACAGGACAAACTCCTGAAGCCCCGAACTCAGCGCACAGGAGACAAGGGAGCCCAAGAGGGAAGAGATGAAATGTACCCAGTCCCTAGGGTCAAAACTCAGTTGCTATTCTCTTTGCACAAGTCCTGGGTGATAGTTCTGTAAATGAGGATGGGGGAAGTTCTGGAAAGGCTACATTTCGGTTTTATTTTCTTTTGCTTTTATTGCTGGGCTCCTTTGAAACCAAGTTGAAATAGAGTACTTTCCCTCTAATAGTGTTTCCTCCTCAGTCTGACCGCATTCTCTTTCTTCCACCTGCCGTAATGGTTTCATCTTCTACCTATTATGATCTCTTTCTATCAGCTCAGCTTCCCCTGTACTCTTAATTGGCCTGAACCATCTCTTTACCTGCGGGCTGAGCCGTTGCCTCCGTCCTCCCTGACCTGGAGAATCAAGGCCCAGCCAAACCAGGTGCCTTTCATTTGACATCACTGAATGCTTATATTCCTGCCCAGAGTGTGTGCCCTTAATGCAATTCCATTAGAGAACCATGTGTCCTTCATCCCAGCGAGGTGCACTTTGCTCTAACTCTGGCCATCTCGCAATCCTACTAATAGCCTTTTAGGGAGACCGAGTATGGCAGAATCTAAGAGGGCCCATCCATCCAGTGCCTCCTAAGCAAGGACAAATGGGGAGCAAAGGGAAGGGTAAACACCTTGGTCTCCCACTATAATTGCAGTTAAGTAAAGTAATCGTTCACCTGTAGAAGCACTGGGTCTTCCACTCTGGACCACGTGTTTCCACCCTGCACTCTCCCCACCACTGCAGACCCTAGATGAAGTTGCAATGCTGTAGGCTTTAGATGTTCACGACATTTGTGACAGTGGATACAGAGCATTTCATCATCAATACTGATACAATTCACCATCTGACGTTGAAAGGGAGAGCAGAGCCGAGCCATGCAGTGTCTGACGGTGTCCGTTACGATTCTTTCTGAAGCACTGTGGCTGGTGCCAGGTGAGGAAGAGTTGTGAGGGTAAGTTCTCCTTTCAAACCAGAGCGTGGCACCTTTGATTTTCTGTAATGTGTGTGTGCTCCTTCCTGTGTGTCTCATCTCCTGCAATTAGAGGGAAAGCTGCCTGCAAAAAGACAATGGCTTAAGGTTCCCTAGAGTTTATTTAGTTTCTCTTAGGTAGAAGAGGATTACCTTTGCTCATAGTGGAAGCTCCTCTTCAGGTCCTCCGGGGTGAGCAGGGTTCTGTCTATCTTGCAGAGTAGGGTCCAGACTGCTATTTTCCACTGAACAAACACACACCCTTTGTTTTCTCTGCTAGGGGCTCTGAACACTTGCCCTGGAACAAACAGTACAATCTAAGAATGGACGATGATAGAGATACTAAAAAGAAATACTATGGCCAGAACAAGCATTTAAAAGTAGGACCAGTTCCTAGGGAGACATAATCGTCTTAGAATGAGCCTGTTTGTAGTTCGATGCTGACATCTTTGTGTCTAAGGCTCTAAGATTCCTCAGTTTGTACCTCGGTTCCAGGGAAACATGAATGCTACAGCATGTAGTATGTGTCTTTGACCTGAATAACCAGATCCTTTTCATGTTTCATTGAAACTGAGGCAACACAAGGGACCCTATCTCTTGTCTTCCATATGACAAGATCCTTCTGTGTCATCAGTTTGTATCTGGTGCCATGAAGGGCATCCTACTTCCATGAGGTGCTTCATGTTGCTGTACCCTGGGTCAGATGAGATGATAGAGAGGTCCATGATTCTGTTCGTCTTCACAGCCCTCACACATTACCATCAGTCAAAGGGTCAGGATCAGGTCCTTAACCTCTTCTCTATCTCTTCATGTCTTACCCATTCTCCACATCCAAGGCTACTTCTTCTCCATGCCTGATTCTACATGTGTTTGAGACAGAATGGCAACTCTTTAAGTGACCAAGGCATCTACCTGACAAGCGAAAGGGACATCAGAGAACCTAGAAACCGGTTTTCTGATAGCAAACCCCTATTTGCTATCAAATTGTTTCCAAGACAATTGTATTCATTTTCACTGAAAGATAAAATTGAAACCAGAGATGAACAATAACTGCCTCACCATAGCTTGGGTGACCAGTTTCTGAAGTCGGTCCCTTTCCTGAACTATCGAAAGATGACCCTCGAAGCATTGTGACTTTTAAGCTCAATATTGATACATTGATTTATTTAAGTGCCAAATGTAGAATACATTAAAATTCATGGGTGATAATAAAAGAATGAAATGTGTTGCTATTGAATATTCTTTCACTTCAGCAACATATCTGAGATAATCTAATTAAAAGGAGAAGGGATATTTTCAAAGCTCATGACTTTGGAAGTTCCAGTCCAAATGAGACAGCCCCATTGTGGGGGGTGGGCTCCAGTGTAGGTGTGGAATGGGAAAGCTGGGCAGACGATATAGTACATGATGAAAAACACAGCTCACCCCAAGTCCAGGAAATGGAAAAGAAAGAGGAAGATGTTGGGGTGCTACAATCCCTGCTAGGGGTACACCTCTGATAACTAAAGCTCCCTCCTTTTAAATGTCCCATACACCTCCTCAAGGACAAAGCCTCTTTGTCCTCGCTACATACATTTTTGGGGGAACTTTCCACATTCAAACTATAACCCTTGTTAGGGCATTTAAGTGGGGAAAGCTTTCTTAAAATTAGACCCCCAAATCAGCCCAAGGGGTGGGTGATTATGATTGAAGTTGAGGCACAAGAAGCATGAACTTCTTTTTACTCCACCTCAACCAACGTAGGACAATGGACGTTCTGTCATGCTCCTTTTGGGATTTGGAGATGGGGACCCACGAGACTGATGTTTGCACAATTCCTGGGATGTTGGAAGGTTTGTAAAAGCTCTCCTCAGACTTCAGAGAGTGGTCATGGGCGTGTGAAGCTATACTCACCCCAGGAGGAAACAAAGGCTTGTTTCCTTACTGGAATGGGGCTTCGCAAATTTTTTAAAACATGTACATTTATTAGGTTTACCAGTTGACTTGAAGCTTTAAAATGATATTGCCCAGGAAGTGCCCCTAAGCAGCAGTATCCCCCCCACAGTGAAGAAAGCATGTACAGTCGCCCCATGTTGATAGACAACCAAAATTCTTTGTTAGCAAAGAATTGTAGTTGGAAACCCGCAGTATGAGTTCAAACAGGTCCCAAAGAATTGTAGTTGGAAGCTTGCAGTATGAGCTCAAACAGGTCCCACCAAATGACACAGTGTCACCCCCCCCCCCACCCAGGGAACATTCCACAGTGGGAGACTATCACAGGATTTCTTTTGTGTCAATCACAACTTTCCTGCTCACAGGTCCCGTGTCCACTACTTCCAACAGGAGATGTGTCAGAAACCATGATTAAGGAGTTTGTGTTTAGAGGAAAGCTAGCAGAAAAGTCAGGAAAGTATAGGTATGGTTAATGGTGCCAATGACGAATTTCCCATTATAAACAGAGATGGTAGCCAGCATGTCAAATAACAAGATAAACAAGCAGATCGGACCTACCAGTCCCAAAACATTGGTAGAAAACATGGAAAATGAGAGACGTAAAATCAGGGGTACAGAATTAGTAGAGAGAAAGGCTTAGCATGGCTCCCAGGCAATGGCTCCTGAGACAAGAATTCAAGAGCACATAAAGCATTTGGAAAAGGAAGGAGACAAGAAGACGGAGGAAGGGACACAAGGAAGAAAAGACAGCTGATGAGGAGAGCTACTGTAATCGAACAACCACCATGGTCCGCTTGAACCCAGAAACTCAGGACCAATGTAGAGCCATAGAGCTGAGTTATCCTACCCAATAGTCAGGATGAGTATGGTCATACCTATTCCCCTGAGTCATTGGCTAGGGAATGCTTTAGGGCAAGTTCCTTCCTCATTAATTCTTCCCTAGATTTTGGCTTCACAATACCAGAAAAAAGCCCTCAGGCATAGAAATACAGGCACTGACAATTGTCTTGGGAACATTTTGAGTTAAGAATAAGGAGAGAAATGGGCACAGAGAAAGCAGCCTGCCACGGAGGTATGCCCACGGACTTTTACAATAAATTAATATCCTCAGAAAGATGCGAAAAGAAATTGCATTCACTCACTTGTGAAAAAAAATCAAATAGAGGATTTGGAAATAGCAGACAAAAGCACAAATGAACAGTAAATTAGTGCAAAAATTAAATTGAAGAATTCTCCCAGAGAATAATGGAAATGCTTGGAGGGTTAGAAGGCATGAAATGAAAGTTGGGGTCTAAGGGCTGGATCCGAAAGTTCTAATCTCTACCTCTTCCAGAAGAGAAAAGAGGGGGAAAACAAGAGCAGAGATGGCACTGAAATAAGCCAAGCTCACAGACCAATATTTTGTTAATTGTCAACAAAGATAATGTTGTAAACACCTGAACCTAAAAGTTTCCTACAGGGAGTTTTTAATCAGAGCTCCAGAGAAAAATATCATATGATGAAGAGAAATTTTAAGTTAGCAAAGAAAGATAATCTATGCTTCAGTTATGATATTGTAGCAATATATGTTTGGAAACTAATAGAATAGATCTTTACCTATCTCACAGCTTCAGGATAATAGGAACAATAATAGCTGCTTCTTCCCTGTTGGCTAGCCTTCACAGCGTTGGCGGGTAGCTAGAGAGGAAAAGTCAATAGTTTTCTCCAGTTTTGTACTTTGCATGCTATAACACCGACTTGCCAGACAGGAGATGCTTGCTATTGTGGGTAACCAACTGGTTTTTGACTTGATCTGAGACCCATTCTTCAGGAAGGAGCTTGTGCCTGGTACAACGGGCCTGATCAAAGGTCCCGTGACTGGGGAGGTCATCGGCACTAGGCGTGAAGCCACTACTTTTGTCTTGCTAATTGTACATGTTGTCAAACTGCCTCTTCAAATATTTGTGCTAGTGCTGTCCTCAGCATTGCTCCAAGAAGTTTCTCTTTGATTCAACTGGCGGTAAAGACAAAGGTGAATGGTTAATTGGGGTCTTGAAAACAAGTGACTGTGGATAGTTCAGCATTAAGCAGGACACCAGTATCACCTTCTCCCAGGCTCACAGAATACCATGGGAGATGGGAAAGAATCTAGGAGATGAAGAATAAGGAGGAGGACCATGAAATGCTTTCTTAGGTGCATGCCATGGCATGCCACTCACAAACCTACAACAGTCATGGCTGCCTGGATGAAGGCCACACAAGATTGAGCCAGTAAACAGTGAGTCATATACGCGAGAGGTCTGGTCCCACCCAGGGTAGCCAGCGGTAGCAGAGAACTGCTAGGAGAGAGGAAGTCTTTGTCTTTAGTGATACAGTCGCTGCTGAGCTGTGCTCCGATGGAGAGTTCTCACCTATTTTCGTGCAGGCAGCCCTGGTTGAACTCAGTGGATTACAGTGCGAAAACAAAGACAAAACAGAAAGGTGTGGAAGTGGAATGGGGCCTTGGAGGTCGAAGAGCAGAGCTGATGTGTGTGGGAAGAGGAGAAGAAGAAAGGGGTGGAGGGATCGGTGTGATCAGAATGTTTCATATATATGTACAAAATTGTCAGCCGGGCGGTGGTGGCGCACGCCTTTAATCCCAGCACTCGGGAGGCAGAGGCAGGCGGATCTCTGGAAGTTCGAGACCAGCCTGGTCTACAAGAGCTAGCTCCAGGACAGGCTCTAAAGCTGCAGAGAAACCCTGTCTCGAAAAACCAAAAAAATAAATTGTCAGAGAGGAAATTTGTTTTAAAAATCTGTAATAACAAGAGAAAACATAGGGATCTTGTTCCATGTTTATGGTCAAATTATTTGAAGAAGGATGCTAAAACAATCACCCAAGAGAGTAAATCTTTCCAACAGTAGTGATTGGAGAACTTGGTAACTGTATATAAAGAATGAAGTTGGGTACCTTACTTGGAAGTACACACAAAAAAGTTTACTCAAAATGGATCAAAGATGTAAATGTAAAAGTTAAAAGTATAACAACTCTCAGATGAAACATTTGAGTCAATCTTTGTGACTTCAATCTGGTGCTTCACTTTTAGATCTAATATCAAAAGTACAAATGGCAAACCAGCACACCAGATACATTGGGCTGTATCTAAATTAAATCTTTTGGGCACCAAAAAAACACCATCAAGAAAGTGAGGTGTCCCAATAATGCCTGAAAATTGCATATCTGATAAAGAACGTGTATTTAGAATATGTAAAGAGCTCTTACAACTCAATAAGGAGAAGACAGAGCAATTTAAAACAAATGGGCAAATGTCTCAGACTTTTCTCCAAACCTATAACAAGTAACAAGCACATGATAAAAATGTTTTACATTATTGTGGGGATGCAAGTTGAAACTGGAGTAAGATACCCCACTGAAAACATTGGGATGGCTACAGGCAAAATGCCACCTCACAGCCAGTGTTGTGAGGACCGGAAAAAAAAAAAAAAACTGGAACTTTGATATACCATTGATGAGAATGTGGAGTAGCACAGTTTCCTGGGAAAGCCTCCTGGAAGAGCCTCAAAAAGCATGAAGTTCACATCTGAACCATTAATTCCTAGGACCTGGCTAAGAAACTTAAAGATATACTGCTATGCAAAAGCATGCACAAAAATGGTCCCAGCAATACTATTCATAATAGCAAGAAGGTGGGGGCAGTCTAAACATCTATCAGCTGGTGAGTGTGTGAGTAAATGTGGTATATCCTTACAGGAGGGCACTAATCTGCCATCAAGGACCAGCTATAGTCCTTGGAGCATGGAGTAACACTGGAAACTCAAAGCACAAGAAGCTTTACATTTTAAAAAGGTATTAAAGTCCATGTGGTTGTTTGTGAGTCAGTCCTACTGGGTACCAAGGCTACAGATAAACCAGTGTTTGTCGAGAGCCTAGGGGTTCTGGTAGCATTGGAGAGTGAGGGCTGAAATGTTCATTTCTGGGGTGGTAAAAGTTCTTAAGTTGTGTTAACAATTGTTAAACTATGGGCATGCAGGCTGAATAACCCCATCTCAAATGCTCAGATAGTTTTGTGGTTATTTTGTTTTAAATTTTGGGCTAGTTGAATATATAATGAAACATCCTAGAGAGTACTAGGAACATGGTAAAAATGTTTGACATTTCTGGTCATTAAGGGAACATAAACTCCTCCAACTAGAATGGCAAGAAGCAAAAAGGAAAGCACACAGTGCACTGGGCTGAAGTGGAGAATTCTCATGGCATGGACCTCATATCAGCACAGAGCATTCTCTCATGCTCTGTATGTCTGGATTCTCATGGCTCGCAGACAATTCTGCACAGTATTTTTAAATATCTGCATTTTCACTGCAGCTTCCCACCTGAGGTCAGTTATGGAATTTTCAGCTTGGGACATTGTGTCACAGTGCAGAAGCTTTGGAGTTTTAGAGCATTTTAGGTATTTGTTTTTAAAATTGAGGACATAACCTATATTAAAAACTTATAAGGTGGTTGGTTCAAAGTGTGAGATGCTTGCCATATCAGCACAAGAACTTGATTTAAGAGTCCCAAAACCCATAAGAAAGGTGCACAAAATGGTGTCACTCTGCAATTTCAGCATGAGGGGTCAAGACAGGCAGATGATAGAAGCCAACTCGTGTAACTTACGTTGCAAGCCCATCAGAGCCTGAGCCCCAGAGTGACCCTGCCTCAGAAACTAGGGTGGAGAGAAATATAGGACATATAGGAAGACACCAACATTTACCTGTGAACTACACACACATACACACATGAGCACACTCATCCTCCACAATCACACATACATGTGCACACACCCTCACATATACCCAAAGACACATACGACTTACAGCACACACACACATATATGATCACTGTTTGTCTGAGGGTTCTAGTGTATGTGAATTACATCTCAATAATGGTTTTGCAAAAAAATAAAAATAGGAGTCTATTTCTGTCCTTCCGAAGTATAGAAAGCCTTGCTAAGCACACAAACCACAGAAGTTAAGAACAGCTTGATAAATCAACATTCAAAACCTATATTTGGTAAAAGATATAAGTTGAAAAAAGTGGAAGTTTGGGACAAAATATTTAAAACACATCTCATATATCTCTATCATGTATATCTATGTCTGTGTCTACATACACACATGTATGTCAGACAACGAATTCATTTCTAGACTATGTAAAGAGCTTCTACAGACACTAGCATAATATGTAAGCAATGAATGACAAAATTATGTAAAGGTAAGAAGGTTGACAAGGGGCAGCTGGGCCTCTAAGGGTTGGGGGAGAGGAAGGGACTAGGTTGGAGTAAAGAATGGGTTCTGTGCTCCAAGTTGGACTGAACGTCTCCAGCCCTGAAGCACGACTGCTTCTAAGACTTCCAGAATATTGCTGCCTCACCTTTGTTATCCAGTGGGAGAACAAAAGGACTTTTTGTTTATTAACTTACTTCCTCTGAGGGTTCTTCCAAAAAGTGAGGACACAGAAGAAAATATGGAAAAGTCAGAATGCCAATTTAGGATTTGAACTTGAAGTTTGGGAACTGAGAAAATTTGTTCAGCTTAGCCATGGAACAAGTAGTTTATAAGAAGGAACTGGTAGGGATGGAGACACCCAACCCCAACAGTTAGAACTTGGGACTGGTGGGGGTGGAGGCAAAGATAGAGATAATTTAATACTTTCATACGAAGTGGCATTATAATTTGATATTTTTTGGAAGGAGATTTTCTTACTGGAATTAAAAATCCTCATTCTTGGCATTAGAGGCACATGACTGTAATCCCAGCACGTGGAAGGCTGAGACAAGAGTATCGTGAGTTCAAGGCTAGCCTGTGCTACTACATAGCAAGATCTAGGCTAGCCTGGGCAGCATAGGGAGTCTGTATATAAACAAGAAAAAGTCCTCTGATCTTGTATTTCAAGTGTACTGCATTAGTGTTACTACAAAGTAAAAAGTGTGGAAAATCTATATTCCATAAAAAGGATAACATAAGTGAATTTGGAGGACGGTGATGTAACATCCATGAGACCATACGAAGAGAGGTGTGCATTGCACAGACATCAAACCACCACCTAGACATTCTGTTAGGAGAAAACAAACTCATTTTCAGTAAGCACATATGAAATGCTAAAGTGCATGCGTGTGGAGTGTTTGTGTGTATGTGGAGGTCTAATGCTCACACGGAGTAACTTCCTCAGTCATTCTTCTGCCTCACAGACTGAGGCAAAAGTCTCCCAGTTAACCAGGGCTCATCCACACAACTAGTTTTGCTAGCCAGTTTGCTTTCGGATGCCCCGCCTCTTTCTTCTGAACTCCATGATGGCATGCAGCCTGCACAGCCAACTGACATTTACATGGAATCTGGGGAGCACAAGTCCATTCTTGGGCTTGCGCAGCCACCACCCATCGAGCCATCGCCCAGCCCTGGTTTGTTTTCATTTGTGTTTGCATCAAAGAAAATTTCCAAGAAGATGAAACCTACCAGTTTGCTTGTCCTAGCAACAGAAATGCTGGAAGTAAGGGGAACTTCCATCTTATCTTCTGGTTCAGCACTGCTCAGTGGAAATGCAATGAGAGCCACAGATCTAAACCACATATTGAATTTTAATTTTTCTCATGGCCACATTAAAAAAGCAAATAAAGACAGATGGTGCTGGTTTTAGTAATATATATTTTAAAAGAATCTACACAACATATTAGCATCTCTTCAGATAGTCTGTATAAAATGATTATTAATGTCATATTTTTTTTTTTCAGTCTTCCTTTTGCCTCCAGAGACGTTGGAATCCAGATGTATTGGATTCACAGCACTGGGCAACATTCCCTATGCTGGAAAGCTACACATTGTGCTTGCGACTATGGCACTGGACACCGATATTTTGTACTTTATGTACTTCTGCTGAGCTTTTGAATTATTTATGAATTATTTCTGCACTTCTTTTATTATTAAAAAAAATTTAAAAGGCACCTCCTGAAGCACCTGCCTTGGGCCTGTCATTCACAGAGAGCCAGCTTCCCCTCTGGGCTCTGGGACACAGCAGTTTCGGCTGTGAATCCTCCTGAAGGCTGCGGGGTTAAGGGCAGCAGAAGAGCAGGAGTGCCCTCCTTGCTTTAGGGGACTGTGACAGGGGACATGTGACTCCCAGGGGTTTTGGATATCTCTCCCTGTGCTCAGCAGGTCAGACGTTCCATGCCAGGCAGTAAGGAAATCATCTTTACCAGTGTGCTGACCTCCCCAAGCCCAAGGTGCGGGAGAAGTGATTGCATCCGGGAGCAGTGTAACCCCGTCCTCTGCTAGATCTGACACTGTCACCTTGCCCTGCCCCCTCTGCCTGGCCCTCCTCTTTATTATGCCGACACAGGTGCTTAATTCTGTCTCCTAGTTTTGTTCCCACAGCACAAATATCTCCAGTTGCTGGAGCCGGTGGAATACAGGCGCTGTGTCCTCTGGGTACTTTCCAGCTTCCCCACCCCCCCCTTTTTTTTTCGTGCCAAGCCCTGGCACTGGCACCTAATTAGTGGAGTGGAGGTTCACTCTAGGACCTCATTGCCTGTACCTGGGCTGGTGCGTGATGGCATTTGTCAACTTGGCTTTTCCCCTCCACCTATTCCCACACTGTGTTCAGCAAGCGCCAGAGCCAGAGTCCATTCCCTGCTCACAGGCTAATTGACTCCCTTGGCAGAAATAAGATAAATCAGTCTTCCTTGAATTATCCCACAGTCTTTAAACCCCCAAAGCTGACGAAAATTGGAATTAAAATTTGAGAGGGGCCCGGGGTAGCTATTCAGATCAGTTTTTTTTTTTTCCACTTGAGTGAGGTAGGACATGGATATATGGATACTGTTTTCCCTTGAAGTAACTCGACTCTTGGGTCTGTTCAGACCCAAGACTCACCTGGGTGCTGAGGTGGGCCAGGTACTTTTCGTGGGGTCTGCTCCGCCAGTTTTCTGCTCTGCCTCTACCTCAAGCACTAATTATGAACTTGAGTCCAGCAATACATTGAGGTCACTTTATGTGTGGGTACATTTTGGGGTGTGTTATATGTGTGTGCATATATCTATCATGTGAATGTTGTCTGTGTGTGTATGGTATATGCCTTGGGATGTATGACTGCAAACACACACGGAGGACAGAGGAGGACAGGGCCTGACCCTTATCACTCTTAACATTATTCTCTTGAGATAGGGTCTCTTTCTGAACCTGGACACAGTAAACAACAATGGTGCCCCGTCTTTGTCCCCCCACAGCTCTGGGGTTGCAGGTGTGTATGTGACCACATTTAGCTTTTTCCACGGGTAGTAGATGGGATTCAAACTCAGGTTGTCAAACTTGGGTGGTGCATGCTTACCCTTGAGCCACCTCTCTAGCACTGAGAGTGATCTAGAGATTGCTAAAGTTGGGAGACCCTTTTTGGTGGTCTGTATCTTTGTACCTCATGGCAATTAATTCCCTTATATTTGAAAAAGATGATAAACCAGTCCTATATCCTTATCAAAGGACTCCAGCAACCCAGAAATTAAATCTTGTTTTTATTCATATTGGGGTGGGGTTTGACCACTATTGATGGTGATAGTTCTTCTCCTATGACATCTACTAATAACTCATTAGCCTCATGCCAGCATTCCATTCAGCTCTTGGTTCCTCAAGGGCAGTGCTTCCTCCAGAGGGTCTATCCGTTTGAGGTTCCCAGCGTAGCTCCCTTCGGTAACAATCAGAGTGGGGCTGTTGAATAAGTGAAGTGGCTTAAATAAAATAATGACAGGAAAGGAAACCATTGATTTGGGGTTCCTGCTTCAAGGCCATTTCGAAGCACTTGATGCCTTTGGTAGTTTTACTCATCTGGCTGTTGTTTTATACACGCAGAGAGGGCCACATAACAATCAGCTTATAACCTTTGTTTTCTTTGTGCTATAATGTTAGCCTGATACATGATGTTTATACACATAAAATATGACCTATTCAAGGCCTTAATCACAATCAAGATCCATATTCTTGTTTTACAATGAATTTTCCTTTCCATTTAATACAGGCAATACAGGCACAAAATATTCTAGAAACCTCCAGCTGGTTCATGTTCTAGTTTCATTCTGTTGGTATGACAAGCAGCATGACCAAAGAAAAATGGTAGGAAGGGGAGAAGTGTTTGTCTTGCACTTCCAGGTCACAGTCTTAGGGAAGTCGGGCAGGAACTCAATAGACACTTGAAACAAGCACCATGGAGCAATGCTGTTTGCCAGCTCACTTATAGGCTCATGCTCAGCTAGCTTTCTTATGTAGCCTATCACCTGCCTAGGGAATTGTGCCTCCCACAGTGGGCTAGGTCACCACATATCAATTAATAATTAAAGCAGTCCCCCATAGTCATGCTAACAGGCCAGTATGATCTGGGCAATCCCTCATTTGAAACTCCCATCTGGGGGGACTGTAGGCTGTGTCAAATGGAAAGCTAACTAGGGGGGATCTCAATCAAGTTTGAGTCTTTTATATTTACTCACTTATAAAGATGAAACAGCTTTGGGATACTAACCCAGTCACCCTTATACCAAGCATTATTTTACATTAGCATCAATAATTTCCTTGCCTAACACCATGCATCCAGGAGAAACTCAGAGTTGGAAGAGAAGCTGCATATCTAACAGGCTCTTTCTGCTGTGGTGTTAAATCAAATCAAAACATGTTTCGCATAAGGACCCCTTTGGAAGTACTCATCTTTTCTAAAAGTTGCAATAACTTAGGATATGAACACTTAAATTAGAAAAACAAAAACAGAACAAAACCCCACAGTCATGAGATGTTTTATCTTCACAATGCTAAAGCCTGGAGTGGTTGAATGTTGGGTGACTAACGGGCTCAAGAATGTGAAGTATTGAACTTTTTATACCAAATGCTTTATTATTATAAATTGAAGAGTTAGTAGTTATTCATATTCTCATTTTAGAGTTGGAGCAATGGCTCATTGGTTAAGAGCACATATCGCTCTTCCAGAGGATGCTGGTCCAGTTCCTAATATCTATATCAGGTGACTCACAGTTACCTATAACTCCAGCTCCAGAAGATCTGATGCCCTCTTCTGAACCCTTCAGATACTTGCACACTTGCATACATGTAGAACACACACACACAAATACATACACACTTCAGTCTTTAAAGTATAGACGACTCTAATCCCACTTAGTTTTCTCAGTTTTCTATATCTAAACTTCCACCTTTAGAATATTACTCCTAGGAGGGAAAGAAAAAGTAAATTATTCAGGTGGCCTATTTACCCAACAGAGATGAGAATAAAACACTTTCATTGAGGGATTGGTATAGTCATTCGCACACCTACATTGATGTATGAATGTTGTAGCGTCCCACACAGTACATTTACGAAAGGGTGTGCCATAATGAATTATCGGCTTTATGAATTAGCTTGTAAAAATAATGCAGTTCAATTAGCTATTGAAGATATAATGCCTCCTGGAATTTACTTTGCTTGTTTGTTTTGACAAGTGAGGTTTAGTTTTATGACGATCTCTCAGCACACGAAGTAAATGCCCCGTAGTCTGTTTTGCAAAGGTAATGAAGCTGTAGTGAACCTCAGTCCCACTGCTGCTCCCAAACATTCAATCTTCACTTGAGGGCTGAATATGAGTGCGTGTCTGTGAGACTTCCGAGGTCTGGTGAAAACAAGACCACCGCAGATACTGTCTCGGCAAATCTCCTCTAGTCATGATCTCAAGTGGTGAAGGCAACGCTTGCAGAGTGTTGCTCAAAGGACCGTTGACCCATTGAATCAGAACAAAGGGTATTTATCCAGTGTGTTCTCCATTCCAGGCACAATCGGGCCCTAGAAGTGCAGCGGGGAACAAAACCAAACAGCAGTATTTCCTCCATGGAGCTTACAGTCCGGGGTCACCCAAAGAAAACAAGAGCAAGAAGGCATGCTATCTTCTCCTCGGTTTGTTTCTCTCTGTCTTTTCTGGGCCATGGTCCACACAGCAGCAAGAACATTCTTCCTGAGATATGAATCAGAACGAATCACTTCTCAGATTATGAAACAAAAACATATGAAAACAAACAAACTAAAGGAACAACAACCCCTGATGTCATTGCCAAGGCCTGGCTGACTTTCCCATGATAAAAATCCCACATTCTATCCAACTGTTTTGTAGTCAGTGGCCTTCCACATCCATCTGCTTAGGCTGTTGCTTTTTGGTCATGGTGTTTTCCTTTTCCTTTCCTCCGACAACCCATTTTTTATCATCTTTTCAGACTCCTTTTAAATACTTGCTTCTCCAAGTAGCCTTACCTGGCAACCCTGCTTAAGGTTTCCTCAAAGTGTGAGTGCTGGATTTTTTTTTCTTAGCCCTTGCATATACCAATATTTTATTTTATTATTTTATTTACTTTTTGTTTTTATTTTTGTGTCTTCCCAATGGGACATAAACTTCAAACAGGTGAGGTTCGTGTTTGTTTTATCACTGTAGTTCTAGTGTCTCACATCATCATTCCTATAGTTGGTGTACAACGAAAAGCATTGTCTGGTTGACTCTGATTGACTGACTGAATGAACATAAAGGAAGGATATGAGGATAACCTATTCCTTATCTACTGCCCTTTCCTGCATATAATTCTCCATACTCTTTCCGGGCTAGTCTAAAAGAGGAACTTCCATTTACCTATTATCTACCATTCTCCCCAGAACACACATGGGGATCCCTATCAGACTCCCTTGCTGCTAGCTGTTGTGGTGGCAAACTCTTCAGTGTTTTTATGATACCTGGCACATTTTCATGTTGAAATTACATTACTATTTCCTTTGTTGTGGTCTGGCTGGAGATAGCAAGCACCATGATGGCCAAAGCCCTGGGTAAGGCTCCTACTATTCCCTCAAACCTGGCACAAACTATAAGCACTCGGTACAGATTTGTGGATGGATGAACTAATGAAAAGAAGCTACTTAATTCCTGTAAGGGTGTTCTCGGTGCCCATGTGTATAAAACAGTCTACAGGTCAGTACCAGAGCTAAATGCCCCTCAGTTTGACCTATTAAATAAGAAGGGTCAACCTATTAAGCAGGGAATGGGTGTGTGTCTTAAATTTTCACCCAAATTAGCTAAGGTTTCAGAAGAAACCTGACTCTGTGTTAATGCTCAATTTCTAAGATCAGTTATCCCTGTGCCTGCCCTAGCAAGGAGAGTACGACCCATATAACCTCATGTTTGCTGGAGGGCTCCACGGTAGACTCAGGAGAAAGTGGCTGAGACCTGAGGAACTAAAGACCTGCCATGTCTAAAGATGGTCAAAATGGAAACATGCAAATAGGAAACCCAAGGTGGATTTACCAGGAAGAGATATGTGACCCAAGTGTCATGTGGATAAAATGTGGCGAAGGCATTCAATGAGACATTATGTTTCTTAAAAAGGAAGGAAATTCTGGCAGAGGTGAGTGTCAAGGTCATTGTGCTTAGTTAAATGAACTGGTGACAAAAAGATAAACAGCATGTGGCCTCAATTATAGGTGGGATTGGTCTGATGTCCTCTTAAGAAGTATACACAAGACTTAAAACAATAGAGTAGAGATAGAAGATAGAAGGTTGCGTGTTGGTTGTCTAGGGCTGGGAGGAAATATGACTTTCTGTTTAATGGGTACAAGTGTTTACTCAAAATCACAGAGATGGATGGTTGAGTGGTGGTTGTCTGGGAGGAATTACAAATTCATGTCTAATGGGTACAAATGTTTCAGTTTTGCAAGATGAAGTTCTGACCATGGATATTGGAGATAGTCACAAGGCAATGTTACCAATGTACTAACCTGTGTATTTTGACATGCTTAAAGTACACACACACACACACACACACACACACAGTAACAATCAAAATAAACAAAAACACACATGTGTAGACAGAGACTGCTTGTTTGTTCTGGCCAGCCCAGATCTGAATAATCACTCAGAAACTATATTATTTGCAATAGTGTTTGGTCAATAGCTTAAGCGTATTTCAAGTAGCTCTTACATCTTAAATTAACCCATTTCTAATATTTTACATTTTATCACGAGGTTCATGGTATACCAGGAAGGTTCTACCTGGCAGTTTGCATCTTTCTCCTCCAGCAGCTACATGACTTCTCATTAACTCTGCCTACTCTTTCTCTACATCTATCTGCTTAGAATTCCCGCCTTTCCCTACTCTGCTTCTGGCAGAAACAGCTTTATTCATTAATCAATAAAAGCAACACATATGCAGAAGGACATCCTACACCACATATGCAAACGGGACAGCCTAGGGCATAGAGTTACAGTACTGTCAATCATATTGGCCATGATATTCCAAGACCAAGTGTGCAAAGAGCTAGAGAGGATCCCCCCACCCACAAACTTCAGTACATCTGAGAGATGAGCAGCTACAAAGAACCTAGACAATGGAGAGGGAGCAGGAGGGAACAGGAGCAGCCAGGTCCCAGTTCGGGAATGTACATTCAAGTTGACAAACAAGCATAAGAAACTATCTGGCAGTGGCATACAGCTTAAAAAGTTAAATGCATCCTACAATTCTGGCCCATTTCATTTTATTTTTATCTTGGCTGATAAAAATATCCTCTTTCTCTCTCACATGCACATCTATGTATATACACTCGCCCTTGTTCCATTTGGAGGGTGCGCTGGTTAACCCACATTGTGCTGCAAGTGGTTTGATTGGTAGCAATGTTGATATTTTGTCTGGGTTATAGAAAATAAGATGCACGGAATAATAAATTAAAGTGTGTAATAATATAAGTAAACCACACTTATGGGATGTTCTTTGTTTTGCAAATTAAAATGCACAAACAGCAGAATCCTTTTGTCTTTATTAAACAGTTTTCTGGACTGCCTCAACTTGAAACATGTACATAAATATTCAAATTGAGTTTTTCACTCTGAGGCAATTTTGACATTTCCATACTGGATTCCTCGGTGTTTTATCTATGAAAAATTAACCACATGTGACCAAAATAGGATCGCTTATATTCGTATTACATTTCTCCCACTTGCATACTCACAGGTGGGTGGTTTTCCCCAGTCCTTCTAAATGAAAGTTTCGTATTACTTGAATTAGTAATAAAATGTTTATAGAAAGATAAAGTGACTGTTGTCTCAAATAGTGCCATTGATGTCTCCACGGCTCTGTGCCCATTCTCTGTGTGTGTGAAGTGTCTCAGATGTAAGATGCTTTTACTCCAATGGAAGGCGGTGCCAGCTATCTGCTTAGCTTGAGTTCCATTGTACACATGGGCCAGCCATGAGATAGATGGGAGCTGTGGCAGCCTGGTGCCTGTGGATATAGAAACAGAACCAGTCCCTGACCGATCTTCCTTGCTAATCACAGACACTCCTTACTGACTAACTAGACTTGGCATCCCATTTGCCATGCTGAGTCTCCGTTATTTTGCAGGGTACAGAAGGAGCCACATGTAGTGTATCAGACTTCCCCACAGACAAGAGAGCTGGACCAGAATGGCAGGATTTCAGTTCTGGTGGTGGGATGTAGGAGACCTGGTAGGAGAAAATTTTGATGTCTGATTCTGCACCCCACTAGGTTGGTGTGTCAAGCACATCACCTGGCCAAGTCTCAACTTCTTCACCTGGGGGAAGCAGAAGAGCAGGAAGACTTCCTTGGAGGAACAGTCTTGTTCCATTGCCCTGCTTACCCGCTGACTGGGTTGGCCTCAGTCAGACTGTGGCCTCCACTGGCTGTGAGCCTGATGCAGCAGTCTCCTGGAAGTCCTAGGAGAACATTCCAGTACATATAGCATGACTCAGGGACACTGGCAGAGGGAGGCTGGCAGGAATTAGGGTTAACATAAGAAAAACACGTTTACAAGAAAAAAGTAAAAGAAAACCAAGTTGTCCAGGAAACATACACGCAAATTTGGCCCTTCTCACCTGTCACATATCTGTAACCTCCGCATATTAGGAAAATATCTGATTAAAGGGATTCCCACCATAGTAAGCCTAGAGCAAAATGTCTCTTGCCTTTGTTTAAGCAAATCCAAGGACAGCTTTTGGCTTTTTTGTATTTGGCTTTTTTTTTTTTTGTATTTTGGTGATGGTCAGTTTTAATTGTCAACTTGACACAATCTGAAGTCACCTGGTCTCAAAGAGGAATTGTGTAGGTAAGGCTGGCCTGCAGGTATCTTTGAGGGGGGTTATCTTGATTGCCTTAACTGCTGTGGGAAGATGAGCCTGAGAGTGGGCAGTCCCACTCCCTGGCTTTGGCCCCTGGACTGTGTGGGTAGAGAAAGCCGGCTACGGTCTATGTCTGTATGTATTCATTTCTTTCTGCTCCTCCCTGTGGATGCAACCGGCCACTCCCATCCTGGCTTTTGCATGGTGGAGGACTTCAAGCTGAATTTGTAAGTTAAATAACTCCCTTCTTTCCTGAAGTTACTCTGTGTCTGGGTGTTTTTATCACATCCACAGAAATTAAACTAGGACATTATCCTTGCAGAAAGGTTTGTAGTCCAGTGCTCCATCACTGTCTTCAAGTGGCGCCCCTTTGCCTCTGTGCGCCTCTGCAACTCTCTGTGGCTACAATATGAAATGATAGCATTTATTTTGCCTACACTGACTAAATTTTTAGACCATATAAATTTAGGGTTTTTTTTTTTTTTTTAGGCTTCCTGTTGCCTTATGCGTTTTGTTTGCCTGAATGAGTTACACCCAGTCCCTGCTTGCATGTGTTTATTAAGATTTCATGAAGTCAGCTCTTGATGAATTCACAAGTCAGAGCTGCAACTTTCTCCCTGTTTTTTTTTTTTCATATTAAAAAGCGCAGCACCAGCTTTTCATACTGGTGGATGGTAAAGATAAATCGTCCCGTGCCAGCTCGTCACCTGGGAGTGACAGGATTGCCGCGGCGTCTCCAGGAGTCTCTTCTTATGAGAAGTGGCTTGAGGGAAGCAAATGGGTGATTTACTGTGCAGCAGACTGAGAAGGGACGCTTTCAAAACGGTAAACATCACAGTACATCACATCCGGAAAGATTTTTTTCTTTCTGTGTCTGTCTGAGATTTCCACAATTGATGTGAAAGTCAAGAATCTAAAGCTCAGATTTCTTCGCAGGGGGAGAGTCAGAGAGTGGGGATGACACCCATCCCTGGGGCCTATCAGAGGATGTCGTCCAGCACCAGTCATCTTCCTGGTGAGAAGTTATTTTCAGGCATTTTCTCACTGAGACTTTTAAACCACAGAAATCCTATTTAGAGGATCATGGAGTTTTGGTTTTGACTTTAGTATACAGTCTTCTGAGCTAAAGGGGAAGTATATATTTTGAGAGTTGGGGAAACACAGTAATGGACTATGGGGCTAGAAAATGACTTCATGTAACTAAGACGAAGAAAGCTGAGAAGAAAGCCTATGGCAGCCATGTAAATTCTGCATGCTGACATGCAAGGATGTTACCAATAGGACAGCATCAAGGGCTTTATGCCGAGTAAGCAGCCCAAATACTCAGGAAAGACAATATGAGGAAAAAATACATTGACCCAAAGACCTCACTCCCTGCTCTCTTTCATTCCCAACAGTCTGCTCAACATCTTTGCATGTGTATGTTTGTGATATACTTGTGTGTGTTCACAGATGTAGGGACCTATGTGGGAACCTGTATGTGGAGGCCAGAAGCTGATGTCAGGTTTCTTCATCATGTTCCACTTTCTGTTATGTGTCAGGGTTTGTTGCTGTACCTGGACCTCATCAACCTGGCAAACCTAGCTAACCAGATCATTCTGGTCCTTGGGGTTATAGGTGATCTGCTACATCCACTCAGCTTTTGCAAGGCTGTGGAGGTTATAAACTCTATCCCTAGTGTTTGCACGGCAAGTACATGATCAACTGAGACATTCCCTCAGCCCCATCGTAGGTACTTTCATGTGCCCGATATAATCAATAATAGGTATTTCACTTGACTGAATGGAAGTGCAGATCAGATATACAATTGAAGACGTATTTGATCGGTATGCTTAAATAAACAAACCAGCTCAAAACAACAGATATAATTTAATAATTGAAAAACGGGGAAATTCACGCTACTGGAGTAAAAATTCCGATGTCCAAATGGGTCAGGCTAACACCGCACAGAGAGTGAGCGTACCTGGATCTCCAGGTTTTCTTCCCTGGGGACCAGGTCGCCACACCTAAGCAAAATGTGATTGGCTGAGCTTCCCCATCATACAATGCATAGTCTAAAGTTGTAAATGTATCTCCTGTTGAGGACTCTATAATATCATTTCTGGGAAACAGAATTTGGGGCCACATGACTATTGAATGGCAAGTTTGAGCTATCAAGATCAAGGCAGATTTTGAGGAATAGTGAAGTCCATGTGGCAACAAAGCAAGGACGGCAGGGATGGAAAATGTGGTCAGAGAGCTTTTCATTAAACATTTTTATCAAGACCTTTGGACCCTGAGTTTTTTGGATAAGATAAGAAGTTATTCAAAAATTTTGAGCAGGGAAATTTAAAAAATGTTATAATTTCATACCCTGAAAATCAGATTCTCCCTGGGTCTGTCGCACCTTCTGTCTGTCATATTCTGAACGTCACATAAGTCATCTCCAAATAATTGAGAGGAAGCCGCACAAAGACTTCAAAAGTAAAATAAAATGAAATGAAATAAGAAATTACTGGGACTGTCTTGGAGACTGGTTCACTCCTGCTCATCTGCTTGCCTCAACACAATTTGTTGAAAAAATTATCCTTTTACCATTGAAATATATCATTCACTTAGTTATCACTTTAGTCAAAATTAATTAGCCATATATTTGTGGGTTCACCACTGGATTTTTATTTTTCAATATAGATATCTATACCTATAAATTATTCTAATAACTAGCTGTCCTAAAAGATTATAAAATAAAGTAATGTCAGGTCTATGATTTTGGTTTTATTGCTCAAATCTTTAAGGATAGTTTAGACTCTTTGTACTCCTGTATACTCTTCAAAATCAACATCTGACTTCTACAATTAAAAATGAGTGTATTAGAATTTTGATCAAACTCACTACCTGCAAGGCTCCAGGAAAGACAGAAAAGGGGTGTGTGGAATGATTGTAGTGGTCAGGTGTTAGGGAGAACCCAGACAGAACAGTGTCTTCTAGACAACAGGACTGCCCCACTCATGAACTCAATAGCTGTGATCACCTGTGTAAGACCTGTATAAGATCAAGCCAGTCAACAGTAGGGCATGAATCTGGGGAGAGACTGAGGAATATACCCCACCCGCAGCTGAGGGCTATTGACAGTTGATGGCTTCTTGGGGAAGAAGAATAGGTTTTAATTAATGGTATGGCCCTTGGTGGATCAACCATGCTCCAGTTGTCCAGTTGTGGGTATATGTCAACCCACATTTGTGCACATGTTGGCAGCAAAAGGTGGAGTCAGTGAGTTATTAAGGAGAAATACAATGGAGACATTAAGTTGGGTGGGCTGGGCTGTAGATCTGGACAGAGTGGAGGGTGAGTGAGGAGTGAATGCGATCTAAACATATATCATGCAAATCTGGAATTCTCGAAGAGCTACTAAAATTATTATATTAAAAAGGATTTTTATTTTCTAGTGAGCCTGTATATCAATTTGGGAAGAAACCACATTTTAATACACTTGAGCCTTCCCAACTACGAGCAGGATATAATTGTTTAGATATTTTTATGTGCCTCACAGCCATGTTTTATAATTTATGAGTCAAAGCGTTTGCTTGTACTTTTTCAATTTATCCCATTTTACACTCTCTGTCCTTTTATAGACTTGTTTTAGTCTTAATTTTCAATTCTGTGTTACTCAGAAGAGTGATCAAAGTTTTAGATTGACATTTTAACCTCGTGTTCTTGCAAATTTGCTTGTTAGTCACCATCTTTCTTTCTTTCCAATTTAAAATCATTTATTTATTTTTCTCGCCTTATGCATTGACAAGGTCCCCCAACACAATGTTCACTACCAGTAGTGAGAGCAGAAAGTGGCCTTGTGCCACTCTCAGGGGAGAGTCCATGTTTCCCCGTTCGGTAGTATCAGGAGCAGCAGTTTTATAAATACCGCCTTTATAGATGGAGGGCGGTCCTTCTGCACTGGTTTACTGAGACTTTTAATGTGAATGGGCATTAGTGTTTACACAATAATTTTGCTGTACTAAGGATAGAACGCAGTCACTGTCACCAATATACAGTCTCTGTCTCCTTATACTGCATCTATAGAAACATATTTTTTCTTCAGCTATTCATATGATTAACTGGGTTGATTAAAAATCTCTACCCTTTCAGTTGCTGTCGTATATAAACCACAATTTGCCTTAATATTTATAAATTTTTCATTTATCTCCAAATTTAGTTTTAGAAATTAAAACCAAACAAACAAAAAAAAAGAAGCAATGTCTCACTCCTTAGCCCAAGCTAGCCTTGAACTTAAGATCTTTATGCCTCACCCCCTCTAAATTCTGGGACGATGGTATGTGCCAACTAGATCCAGATCAATGTTTTATATATTTGTTAGGGTTCTTTGTCAGTGTGCTTCTTTGGTATTAGAGTTGAGCTTTATTTTCTTACAACTTCTCCTGTTTCTAATAGCAAGGTTGTGAGCTTCATGAGATAGAGAAGATGAGACCATGCTCTTGTTTCTTCAGCTTTCCAGAAAGTGTGTGTGCGATCAGTCCACTGATTCTTTGTTAAAATTCACTCAGGAAGTCATCTAGATCCAGAGGTTCTTTTGAGGAAAAAAAAAATCTACCCATAAGTTCAATGTCTTCAATAGATAGGACTACTCAGTTTATCTATTTCTTTTGGAATGCACTTTGTTAGTTTGTGTATCTCAGGTATGTGGGTCTATTTCACCCACCTTCTCAAAGATACTGACATTAAATTGTACATAGTATTCTTTCATGTTAATTAATGACTCATAATATTCTCATATTATTATTATGTAGAAGCTATTACAGTATCTTTTTCCTGTTTATATTATAAGTTTTGTCATGTTGTTAATCATTCATTGGAGGTTTCATATTGATCTGTACAAAAAACATAAATGTTTTATGCTAAAGATTTTCCTTAAAATTTTCATTTTATTGCTTTATACTTTTATATTATTGTTCTTTTCTTCTACTTTGTATTTTGATTGCCTTTCTTATTTATGTCTATGCTCAAATAATTAATATCAGAGATTTTGAAAATCTTCTAGTGGAGGGATTTAGTGAAACAAATCCCCCTATAAACATTTTCCTAGTTGTTTTCCATAGCTTTTGATGTAGTATGTGTTCATTTTTATTAAGATAAATATTTCTCAGTTTACTTGTTGGATTTTGAAAATATTCCTGTATTTTGAAATTTTTTTAAAAAAGAAGTCTGTCTTTTATTATTTCTAGTTCAGCTTCAATACGGATGAGTGACATGACGTGTGTATTTTTAATCTTTATTGTGTTGTTCTTTATAATCTATTTTGGTAAATATTTCACGTGCACTTGAAAAGATTATGCTGTCTTTTGTTTGAAGTGGTGTCCTACTAACGCCAGTTAGAATTTTTCTTCCTCAAGTAACAAATGCCTTTGTCTTTCTGATATCCCACCAGTTACTAAATGCAGCAGACACTGTAGAAAAAAAAGATGAGAGACTTTGTAAGAAGACGAGTAGAATGTATTAAAGATCAGTGTGCTAGGGTGAGGGAAGGGGAGGATTGCATATGAGAATAGAAGGATTGAAGAAAAATACTTGAAAGAATGAGAAAAACTCTCATTAATGAAGGGGGGACAGAAGCTCCCTTCTTTCTTGGTGTACATCAATTCCAGTCTTTGCCTGCATCAACTCCACCAGGCTCTGGGTTGCTTTTTCATGTGCTTTGGTTTGGATCAGTCTGGCTGCAGTAGGCCAGGGTGGCCAGTGCAATCTCGCTGATTTGTCTTCTCTCTGAGAACAAGGTACAATGTTGATTCTTGCTCTAACTCTGCAAACACCTCCTTGATTACTCTGCCTCCTCAGCTAGTTGTCTGCACCATGTAGGTGCAATGTAGGGAACTCAGGGTTTTATAAAGGGAGAGGAATCACTCAGGGATCCTGTTGAGTGCCTTCCTCTCATACTGGGTCACATCAGCTGCCACCTCCTTGTTACCTGGGTCACTTCAGCTGCCACCTCTTTGTGCTCCCTTTGCTTGGTGTTTTACTCTCTATGACTCTGTGCTGGATTTACTTACAATTTCCAGAGGTCCATTACTACCTTGTGTGGATTGAGTATTCTACTGATTCTTCGGTTTCAGCACTCAGTGAAAGATCAAATACATAAACCTCTTAAAGGTTGTTGTTCAAGTTAGATAGTCTTATGACCTGTTTCCTTGAGTCTTTGAAATATGGACAATTGATCGCACAACTCCTAAGCATGTGGGAATATAGCAGAAATGGGTGTATACCTTTCCCTTATTGGGGATCATTGCTTACATCATCAGTTTTTAGGATTCTAGAAACTTGAATCCAAATGTGACTTTGAACTTCCTAACAAGGCTTCAGATATCTCCTGGCAGCACACACCCGTTCACTCTTAGAGTAAAGCTTCACCCATGAATTAGCATGACCCCTTCTTAGAAACAGCAATGTATTTATTTATTCAGTGAACATGAACATGCCAGTTATTACACACTAGTGTCATTCCAAACATCTCAAAATAGTAACTGCTTTGTCTCTATTACAACACGTGATTTAAGAACTTTATATTCCTAATTTTCCTGAAGAGGAAATTGAAGCTCAGAAAGGTCAAACGACCAGTAAGTGGCACACGGGTCCCACCCCTGAGATCTAGCTCCTGCATCCACATTCTTCACGGTTAACACTATGCCTCCTGTGTGGCCTGTGTCAACGCAATTGTGTCTGCTGACAAGGGAGCAAGTGGCAGTAAGGGACAGGCTGAAACAGATGGGACCTGGAGTTAAAAGACTCTCGGGTTGCTTAGCATGCTGGGGAATAATACCAATCACCGTCTTGATTTATTCATTTAAAAATACACACACTGCCCTTTCTGCGTTCCAGGCTTGGCTGGGAAGGACAAACAGACAGTGAGCCAAGCAAAGCACAAAACAGTTGCCTGCTGCCAGATGTCACCAGTGACACAGACAATACTGTTTATGAGAGCACTGCCAAATCCAGGACCTGCCAGCCGCAACAGCAGACTGGATGCCCTAACCTGGATACTTTGGGAAATAAGAAGGGCCCAAACCCTGGAAGCACAGCTGGGAGAGGTTGGGGTAGTCGGTGGGGGACCTGCATCTTTATCCTCATCTATCCCTTGGTGGTCACAGGAGCCTCTGTACATGAGGTGATCCTGTGCTCTCCTGCAGCTTTCTCTAGGGCACAGAGATTGTGTCTGGTCCCTTACAGACCAGAGCTGAGCTGTCATAAGAGACAGAGCAGTTTAAGAGGCCAATATCCCAGGCAGCATTATATGTCAAGCAGAAGAATCAGGAAACACACAAGCTTGTATGGCAGTCAGCAGCCAAACAGACATCCTCTCTTCTTATTTTCTTTTCTGTATTAAATACCCAGCTGCCCCTCCCCCCAGGCAGTGGAATCAAACAAAACCAGAGGAATTTTATCCCTCTATTTAGGGAATGTCCTGAGTTCTCTTGCAGGAGATCAGACTGCCTGGGTGAAAGGAGTTAAATTTCTTTACCATATCAGATCTTGAGAATTGGTTAGTCAGCTTGGACTTTGTCCACTCCTTGCTCCGGGTGCTGCACAGAACTCAGCTGATGTACTAAACGCAGACTTGGACAACATGCTTAATTATTAAGCATGGTGGTTACCTAGACCAAAGGGGGGAAGGGTTATCTTGTTTGTCATTGCACAAGGTCATTCATTCTCAGGTCTAATGTGTATGGGGCATGCTCCATCAGACCAAAAGTCTTAAGAAAAATCTCTTCTTGTCAAATTCTACTTTTTCTCTTCAAAGTCTTTTAGACCGTTTGTTTCTCAGCAGCCCCAGAACAAAATATTGCCAGATCACACGTTTTTACTGGGTCGCTCTGCCTCTCCTTTTTCTTGCTTGACAAGGAAGGTTGCCTGTGAGTATACATGCATTCTGGTACCTGGGAGGTTCGGTGGGGTGGGGACTCTCTGCTGAGAGAACACTGGCCGGACTTGCTCCCACAGAAAACAGAAGGAGTCAAAGGAGACCCTCAGCCACCTCCTTGGATGTCAGGTCAGGAGTGGGACATGTGGATGTAGCAGAAGTAGCCTTCTTTCCTATCACCTTTTCAGACAGTAAGGTGAAGTTTAGGCACTAATGCCCATAACCATACGTGTGTATTGGTAGGTAGGATTTGGGTGATCTGAGTCTCAAAATTAGGTTTACATACATACATACATACATACATACATGTGACTGAAAAGTCATTCACATCATAAAAAACAAATAAAATTAGGTGAAAATGGTTTCTCTTCTATAATGCAATCTCTATCAACTGTCCTATGTTCTGAAAACAGTCGTTTCTGGATGATTGGTCATTTTTATACACGCAAACTTACAGGCACATACTAAACTGATCACACACACACATATATAAAATAAGCAATCAGATATGCACACATATTGTTACAAGTGGAGGGAGGGCCAGGCATGCTTACATAGGACCCTGGGTTAGGCAGTTACTGTCTTCAGAGGCAGGAGACAAATCTACCAGCTATGTGGTTTTACACTGAAAGATGTGAGAAGCCTCCAATAGCTTTTGTATCTACTACGCAGTGAAAATTATGCAAAAAGTTTTATGAATATAGGGCTCATTACACAACTGATGGGACCCAGGATGAAATTAAAAATGTGGGTCCCCTTGCTCAAAACTCTGGCAGCCAGGAGAGACAGCACCACAGCGAACAAGGACTTGCTTACCTGAGCACAGGTTGTGTGTACATGAATCCCTGTATGCATTCTGAGTACCGTGAAGTGTGGCTCTTTCTACTATACAGATAGGCAACTGAAAGAGCTTCCTGTCATGGCATTTACCTGTAGGACATCACTGTTTATAAAGAGCCTCGTGCCCAAACAATATCAGTTCCCAAAAGAAAAATAAATTGACCCTGATACTGGTCATCTGGACAATATGAATTTGATATGGCAGAGCCTTTCCAACTTCCAGCTACCAGATGTCTGTGAAAATTCATAGCAGGCTATTAAATTTAGCAGATCCTGTCTTAATTAGATTAGCTTTTGCACAGCACGAGGGCAGAGCATCTCTCTGATGGAGGGTTTCTAAAGATACCTGATGGGATTTCTTTATGGAAGATGGGCTTTTTTTATCCATGGAGACCTATGAATAGGCGGGGGAAAGATATTCTACTGTATAATAGTATAGAAATGTGGTCATGATGTATCAAAGGAGAAGCACCGGCTTCATTTCATTAATGTTTCCTCTTTATTTGGCTTCAATACAGATGGAAAGGGGGGTGCGAGCAAAGACAGGAGAAGGATGTTCAAAATAACCATCCAGGAAAACAGTGGAAGGGAGGTGGGAACCTACAGACAAATTCTTGACTCCAAATCCCCCAATAAATCTAGAGCCAAAGACTGCTGTGTTCAGGAGCCTGTCAGAGCCTGTCAGTGTCTGATTCTCTCTCTCTCTCTCTCTCTCTCTCTCTACGCTCATCCGATACTCGGATCAGCGTCTAGGCAGCTCTGAGAGCTCCACGCGACATAGGAGCACACATCTTCACCGTCTCGACTCTCCCGCCCCGGCCTCTCTCTCCCTCTCCACCCGCCCCCTCACTCACCCTCTGCCCCTCTCTGCCCTCTCTCCATCTCTCCCTCCTCTCCTCTCTCTCCTCTCTCTCTCTCCCTCTCTCTCTCTCTCTCTCTCTCTCTCTCTCTCTCTCTCTCTCTCTCTCCTCCACCCCTTTCTTTCCAGACAAGAAACAACACTGCACAGTTTATCTCGGGCTGATTTTACATGATTAAACTTGGCATCTATTCTCTCTGCTTAAGGTCACTAAAACAGTAACTCATGTTACCGAAGCTGACAGCTGGAAGCTCGCTTTACTTTACCTCCCTTCTCCTGCCTCCTGCAGTAGGCAGAAGACCTAACTCAGATGTTTTGTGGAGACCTGACTGGGTGCATATTGGATAGCGGGTCTGAGAGCCAAGCAACTGGTGCACGGGTCACTCCGTAAAGGAAACGGATATGGGTGATTTTTCTTAACCTCAGCTGCACCAGCAGAAAGATCACATTCTCACAGAGACCTTCTTCCGTGGCGTGGAGGTCAGTGGAGGACTGCGAGAACAGACAACAAAAGCAACAGGCATTTGCTTCCACCTCACAACCTCCCTGCTCGTGGGCAGGAGAATTTAGATTTTTTTTTTTTTTAAGGCCGAAAGCACATGAAAACAAGGCGGGCGAGGAATGCGGGTAGAAAGAACGGCCCATCATTTGTTCCCAAGGCTGGCTGATCAGATTCCCATCATACCCAGGCAGGGTTACTAGGCAACTGATTAAATAAACGTGCAGGTCCTACAAGCGAGCTTGCAATTAATGAACTTAACCGTTTTCATTCGACTGATTTCTTCCCTTCTCCACCTCAACCCACGTGGAGATTGGGAAATGCGAGAGGCATCAGGGATTTTCTTGAGGTGGGAGGAGGTGGTTAAGACCCATTTTGCCTTCCTTCCTTATTCCCTGTAGTTCTTCCCAGACACGGAATGAGAGACCTGGCTCAGCAGGTAATTGACATTTTAGGTAAATAAGGAAAAGTACATAAAAGAAAGGTCAGAAAGAGTGCCGGGCATGTCACCATGCAGATTCTGAGATGCTTCCTAATAACGCCACTGCTGATTAGAACAAGATGAAAAAGAATTTGCACTACGGAAAATCATTTTAATACATAGATCTTCCAACATGGTGTGGCAGATGCCAAGTGCGGTAGTTTGTACATAAATGGCCCCCATAATCTCATAGGCAGTGGCATTGGGAGGTGTGGTCTTGTCAAAGGAAGTGTGTCACTGTGGGGAGGGGCAGGCTTTGCGGTCTCCTTTGCTCAGTCTTCCCTCAGCATGTCACTGAGACTATTTCCTGTTGTCTATAAGATGTAAGACTCTCGGCTACTCCTCCAACATTATCTCTGCCAGGCTTCCTGCCATGATGATAATGGACTAAGCCTCTGAAACTGTAAGCCACCATCTTAATTAAATGTTTTCCTTTATAAGAGTTGCTGTGGTCATGGTGTCTCTTGACAGCAGTAAAAACCCTAAGACACCATGGAAGACCCAGGCACCAGCTGGATGCATGTCTCTCTCTGCTATGAAATGCAGAGGCAAATTCCTTCCCAGCCCAGGTAGTAGGGGAAGCTGAAAGTTGAGTGGGTGGACCAAGATGGAACCACTGTGGATAGGCATTCCCCAAGAGAGTCTGCTGCAAACAAGGAGCCAGTAATCCTGGTAATTTTGCCACGAGTTTGGTCTTGCAGCCATTGATTTGAAATAATCAAAAAAAAAAAAAAATGACATGAGTGGCCCCAGATCAATGAGCAAGGTCAGAAAAATCAAGGCCCATTTTTGTCTGTCTGGAATTTGAATTGGGTAATAGAAGGTTTGGCAGAATTTAGCAAGGGGAGTAAATGGATATAGCTTCTTCTGCCACATGGAACTCAGTCTCTGACTTGGGGAGAAGAGAGAAGACAGTGGAGGGGAGCTCTGTTGAGAAGAGAGCCCCGGAAGTGAAGCAGGATGCTGAGGAAGAATGAGACAACAGAGGCACGAGAGCAGTTTGGCCTGTGGCCTTGGCCGTGGTTAGGAATGGATGATAGGAGGGCAAAGCTGGCAGCAGGCATCTGGATTGCTTAGATGGAGGAGGTGTTCACTGAAAACAAGAGAACAGAAGGAGAAAGAGGGAGGCTGGGAAGGAATTCTATTTTATACTTGCTGCATTTGGGGTTTTCTACATTCTGCAGACTACTGGTTCCATTACATAATTCCTTAGTATTTCCCTTAGAGGCAAGGGTTAGAAAGGGATCCTTTGACAATCTATGCTTCAAACCAAACTCCTTTGTTGTGCTGGATTTCCAGGGAGTTTCTCTCTCTGTCTTTTAAGATGAACATGCATTACAGGTACAAAATGATGACTTTCATTGATATTTTCTTTTAAGGATATTGTTCATCTTGATTATATTCACACTCCCTCTTGCTCCCCTTCTTTCCTTTCCCTTCCCTCATCTTCTACTTTCATATTTTTTGTTTTTGTTCATCTAAGACTCCACCTATGAGGGAATACACATGGTATGTGCCTTTCTAATGGGTCTCTAGTCTGACTTATTTTGCTTAGTGGGTGTCTTTTCTGGCAAAGGAAATGGCTTTTGTTCTTCTTAATGTTTTAGTAATAGTGTATTCACACTGCATTTTCTTTATCCATTCCTCCTTCAATGAGCACCAAGGCTGACCTGGATAGTACTGTATGTAGTTTAGTGTCCAGGCATCTCTGCAGCGTACTGAGCCTGATTCTTTTAGGGTACATACCCAGAAGTTACAGTCTGGGTCTCATGAGCCCTCTACTCTAGATTTTGGTGATTCTGTACTGGTTTCTAGAGTGGCTGCACTGGCTTCCATTCCCACAGAAGAGTATGAATGTCTCTTCCCCTACAGTATCAGCATTTGCTCTGTGCTTTCTTAGCGATAGCCTTCTGTCTGGGGGTGGAGAGGATCTCACTGTAGCATGGTTTACACTCCCCTACTGGCTAAAGATGCACACCATTGCCTACACGTATTTAGTGCCCATTTGTACTACTTTTGAAAACACATTTATTGAGTTTGTTTGCGCATTTATTGATCTTATAATATGCCAGTTTGATGTTTAATTTTTGTGTGTTTCTTTAATGTTCATCTTCTCTAAAATAAATAGTTGCCGAAGACTTTCCCCTTTTATAGGCCGTCCCTTTGTTTTGTCGGTTATCTCCTCTACCTTGCAGAAGGCTTTAAATTTCATGCAGTCTGTTTGTGACTATTAGAGGAAGGTGGGACAAAACCTTCCAGCTAGGAAACGAAGTTGCTGTATTAATAATGGAAACATCTGGAATCACCCACAGACAGTAGCAATCACTATGGATGATGCTGTGCGTCCTGTGTGCTGAATCAGATACAGTCACCAGCCTCTACCAACCGTAGCATCACTGATGAGGAGAAGCATTTGTAATGTCTGGGACCACATGGAAAGCTCCTAACCATTGCGGGTGGTTACACAAGTCTGGAATCCTCCAGGCTTCAGAGTAAAGGCTGTTTTGTTTCACAAAATTGGAATGATTATAGTCTTGCTCATCTTGTCTGTCTATGTGTAGGTGCCACCTTAGGAGGATTTGGGTGAAATATCAAGGATAGTCTTGTATGCTAGCTAAGTCTACCCAGGATGGCTTGGGAAACTCCATAATACACAGAACCCACAAGCTGTAGGAGGATGCTTTTATGGTTAGTGTTTATCTACGACACAAACATGATATACCCAGGGCCATATGCCTACTTCTTCATTTTAAGAAATCTTTAAAATTAGTTGTTTAGCAGAATGCTTCAAACCAGGTGCTTCGTACATAACAGAAATTTAGCTCTCAGGTCTAGGGGTTGCAAGTCCATGATTGAGGTGTCAGGTCATGTGAAGACCCAGTGTCTAATGAGGGTTTGTGTTCTCGCCCACGGATGATGCCTTCTAGCTGTGGCCTCACATGGCAGAAGAGACAAGGGGTCCCACAGCCTCATTCATAATGGTGGAAACCCCATTCGTGGAGATTCCATCATCTTGATTTCATCGCATCTAATTACCTCCTCCTCACAGTTCCACCAGTCAATGCCACTGCACTGATGACTAAGTCTTAGCAGAGGAACTGGGGGGGGGGGGACCACACGTTCAGGTCATGGCATCGTGTGTTTGTCATTGTTTTCTGAGTTTAGTGATTGAATGCTTCTTGGATACTATCCTTTCACCAAAATAATTACTTGTTCATTCTTTCTTCCTTCATTTCTCCTTCTTCCTCCCTCCCTCCCTCCCTCCCTCCCTCCCTCCCTCCCTCCCTCCCTCCCTCCCTCCCTCCACACCTCCATCTGTTGTAGGAAGCTGTTTGTTTGTTCCCAGCTGCTCAGCCTCAAAATGACCACAAAGAAACTGTATTATTTAAATCACTGCTTGGCCCATTATCCCCAGCTTCTTATTGGCTAATTCTTACATCTTAATTTAACCCATCTCCATTAATCTGTGCATTACCACAAAGTTGTGGCCTAGCAGCAAAGTTTCAGCACATCTGTCTCCAGTGGCAGCTCCATGGCTTCTCCCAACTCCGCCTCCTTTCTCCCAGCGTTCAGTTTAGTTTTCCCAGCCTAGCTCTACTCTACCCTGTCAGGCCAAACCAGTTTCTTTATTCACCAATGGTATTTATAGCATACAGAGGGGAATCCCACATCATCCCTCCCTCACTTCCTTTCTTCTTCCCTTCCCTCCACCTCTTTCTGGTCTATATCTCTTCCCTTTATCTCCATGTGTCTCTGTTCTCCCCTCTTTTTCCTTCTCTCTTCTCTCATTGCCCCCCCTCCCTCTCTCTCCTTCTCTCATTGATTGCTTCTCTGCAACACAAATGCCTGCTAAAATGGCAGAGGAGGCCTCCATGTGCATGGAACACCATTCACTTATAAAGGCCAATAGTGTTCATGACTGGTGTTTAAGCCCTCTTTACCCTAATCCTTAAGAATCACATCCACTTATTTCCCATTTGTCTGGTGGGCAGATCCTAGTACTCTTTAAAGTTACCTTCTGTGAGGAACTGGAAGAAGAAAAGAGTTCAGTGTTCAGGGAGAGAGAGGCTCCAAGAGGGGTCTCTAGAATGGGAGCAAAGAAGGGAAGAACCTATCAGCTGTTTTTAAATCTACTATTAAAAGGGTTGTGGTTATTTTAATTTTAGACAATTTGAATTTTTCTTTTTCTTCTATGCCATTATTTTTAAATTCTGTATTTTTTTTAAATTCACTTAGATATTGCAAGTTTGTGTTTTCTCCTACTCCATAGGCCCCGGGACTCGAACTCTTATCCGCAGGCTTTGTGGTGAGTGCCTGTGTCCAGGATGCATTCATATCTCAGCGCATGCTTTGTTTCCTCTCCCCCTCCCTCTTCCCCTTCTTCCATACTCCCCTCAGCCCCCAGCTGTGTGTCACCCCGCCAGATGAACATACTTAACTCTTGAGCAGTTTCCCTTAGGTTGGACATTTTCGCACCTTCCTCTGCTCAGCCACCAACCTTGGTCACTAGCCCCTAGTCTGATTTTCTACGGTTTCTACAGTTTTCCTATTTCTGCATTATCGTGTAAATTAGACTATAATTCATGTAACCATCGGGAACTGCCCACCCACCCTGAGCATCTTTCCCTAGATATTTACCTGGGCTGTGTGTAACACCGTGGCATAGCTTATGACAGTTTAATTGGTCACACACGGAAGAATATACGTGCAGGTAATATTTGGGATGGTTGTGAATGGCTATGAACACTGCCCTATGTTGTTAGGGTTTGCAACTATAGGGGAACGGAAGGTCATTCCCTTAGGCGCAAGTGTTGGGATATTTGTTTTCCTGCTGCCAGCACTGATTTAGTGGGATGTGGACTTTTAGCAGAGTGTGCCTTTCTGGAAGAAATGAATTATGGGAGAAGGGTTCTATTTTACTCCCTTCCATCCTTCCTTTCCATGCCCCTACTTCCTAATCAGCCCAGATGTGAGTCATATCCCACCGCCATAGTTAGGAGCTGCCTCTCCTACCATGATGAACTTAATCCCTTTGAACTCTGTGGTAAAACGGCCTTTCATTTCTGAGTGCCTTTAGCCAGGTACTTTACCACAACCATGAGAAAGTAATTAATGAGGAATACAAATGTCTATTGGGCATAACTTTCTTTGGGACAAAATGCAGCTTTATTGAAAGTACAACTGAGAGTTATTTTCAGCATCCATGACTTTTAAAATGTAGTTTAGCTGTTTGTTAATTTTGTGTGAAATATGCATTATTTGCTGTATTCTATCATTGTTGCTATTAAAGGTCTTTTATTTAGATTACTTTTCTACTTTAGGTAGATTCATTTTTTTCTTCTTCTGGCTCTCTTAAGATCCTTTGCTTTGATAGTCTTTAGACATGTTTTCTTTTGTACCTGAAAATTTTAAAAACTGTTTAATTTTTCGAAAAAAGTTATTGCTATGTGTGCGGGCTAATGTGAGTGTATGTGTGACATGTATGTTCAGGAGTCCACGGCACCTTGAAAAAGTCATCATTGGCTTCCCTGGAATTGGATTTGCAAACAGTCTTTAGTCAACTTGTGGGTGCTGAGAACCAAACCTGGGTTCTCTGCAAGTTCAACTGCTGTTCTTTTTTTTTTTTTTTTTTTTTTTTTTTTTTTTTTTTTTTTTTTCGAGACAGGATTTCTCTGCAGCTTTAGAGCCTGTCCTGGAGCTAGCTCTTGTAAACCAGGCTGGTCTCGAACTCACAGAGATCCACCTGCCTCTGCCTCCTGAGTGCTGGGATTAAAGGCGTGCGCCACCACCGCCCGGCATCCACTGCTGTTCTTACTTGCTGAATTATCTTTCTAATTTCTGAAATCACTATCACTGCTTAAATTACATCTATTTATTTGTATCTGTGTGTGTGTGGGGGGGGGGTGTCTGTCTGTCTGTCTGTTCTGTTTGGGAGTGGCATGAGGAGGTCAGAGCACAGCTTGCAGGAATTGATTCTCTCCTTGCAGCTTATGGGTGTCAGGATCAACCTTGGCAGCAAGCACCTTAATTCACAGAACTGTTTCACTGGCCGTATTTGGAATTTCTAAAATCCATGGATTGTAGGATTAATTGTTTCATCATTTGTGGAAGACTTTTATCATAATCACATTCACTTTTATTCTTTCTCATTAAAATTCTCCCCAAGTTTGTGAAGTTAGAGCTTTCTCCTTCTATTTTCTATTATTTTAAAAGACATTCTCAGATATGTTCATCTCTTTGCTTCTGTTGACTTTCTCATACTTTTAATTTGGAAATACCTCTTTTGTGTCTTGTGTACTAGAACACCTTTCTTTGGTTGCCTGAACTTGGTAACCTAGTTATGTAGATTTTTTGATATCTCATGTTTGGCTGTCTGCTCTTTTTGCCATAGCCATTGTGAGCTCTTGCTTTTGGGTACCTCATCTATGTGGCTCTCTTGCTGCCTGGGTTGAAGATGTGTCTTTCCCCGGGAACTCCCTATTTGCCTAAAAAGGGTACGTTAGGGAATTACCAGTCTGCATCTGCTTTTGTACTTGAGTTCTTTACTTCAGAATTACCAGAGCAATTAAATAGGGTTGACTGAAACCTGGAAACCACACAAAAGCAGAAGCTTTTAAAAGAATAATTCCAGGGATTTATTTTTAGGTTTTGGCCTATTCAGTCTGGGAAGGCAGACTAAAACATCATAATGTATACTGCATGGATGTGCTTTAACACCCCAGCAAACTGGTGCTAATAAAAAGTAGGTTTATCAAGATGTCTTTACCTACAATCCATTTTAGAATCAAGGTGTTTTTCTCAGCTATTGGGAGTGCTTCAGACTAAAAGCAGACTCCTGGGAATTGTCCTCAGCTCAAAGACATGCCCCGTTCAAAGGCCAACCTACATCCCTCAAGACAGGAAATCTGGGTCTCCTCCACCCCAATATAGAACACCTTTGAAGACTCTTTCACTGTGAGAGCAGCCTGTGAAATCTGGAGTGTTCCTGTGATGGGCACTTTTAACTGTAGACTTGGCACAACCTGCAATCGCCTGGAAAGAGAGGCTTTGTGAGGAAGTATCTATATCATGTTGGCCTTTGACCCTGTCTGTCAGGGATTGTCTTGATTATTAATTAAAGTAGGAAGACTGAACTTACTGTGGGTGGTACCATTTTCTAGTCTGGGCCTTAAATAAGGGAAGAAAGCTAGCAGTTTATGTATATGTGCAAGCAAGCAAGAAGGTATTTATTCTTTTTGATCTCTTTGATCTTGACTGTGATGTAACTAGCCCTTGAGTTCTTGCCTTGACTTCCTGAAATGAGAAGCTGTATCTGGAACTATAAGCCAAATTAACCCTTCCTCCCCTATGTTGTTTCTGGTCAAGAGTTTTTTTTCTACAGTGGCAGTGGCAGTAATGGAGCCAGAACACTATCCTTTCATAAAACCATGTCTCTGGGATGACTTCAGATAGCTCTGGTTATACTTCCTGAGTCATGTATCCAGAGGTCCTCATTCTCTGTCCTTCTGTGGCTAATAAGACTTCTGTCACATCAGGGTCAATCACCACTTTATTTTCATTTCCTTTCTTTCTTCCTCCTCCTTCTGAGAGAGAGAGAGAGAGAGAGAGAGAAAGAGAGAGAGAGAGAGAGAGAGAGAGAGAGAAGACAGTAAAGTATCCAATACCTGTGATATGTTTGTGTGCATATACATGTGGATACATGTGTGTGTGCATATGTGTGTACATATGTGTGGAAGCCAGAGATCAAAGGTAATCACTGAGTGACTTTCTCAGTATCCCCCCTTTATTTTCTGAGATGCGTTCACGGAACCTGGAGCTTACTGGATGTCTAGTGAACCTCAGCATTTTTGTGGTTACCTTCTCCTTTCTTAGTACACAGGATACAGATCTGCCAAACTCAGATCATGATGCTTCTGTGCCAGTCACTTTACCCCATCCCATTTCCACCTTAGTTCTTAAGACAAACTCTTTCGCTGGATGTGGAACTTGCCAGATTAGCTAGACTGGCTGGCCAGCAAGCCCCAGAGACTCCCCTCTTTCTGTGTCCCTAGTGCTTAGATTACATGTATGTGCTGCTTCACTTGGCTTGTTTTATGTGTGTCCTGGGGATCAAAACTCAAGTCATCATGGTTGCACGGCAAATAATTTACCGACTGAGCTTCCTCAACCCCAATTTCTACTTCTTAACATCTTATAGGGACTTGGTTAGCCATCTTGTAAGTCCAGTTTTGCAAAAAGGGGTGTTGCTTATTGTGAGTTCGGTGTTTCTAGGTGCAGTGTAATGTCGGGACTTTGAAGGTACATGGGTTCTGCATGGCGGCACAGATAACTGACATGGGGGTGTCTGATGGAATCATTGTGTATAAAACCGTCATTATTGTCATTGAAGGCACCAGTGATTTTGCCTAAAGACAGCTGTGTTATTACTCCCTTTGTCAATTTTATGGGTGTATTTTGTAGATGATTTTTGTAGACATTGATCTTTGTAAGTAAAGCTCTCTCTACCCCAGGAGTGGAGGATGTGATCCAGCTCAGTGTGGGATTCCTCTGGTGGCAGCTCCTCCACCTCTCTGGTGGTGAAATATTTCTTTGATCCCTCCAGTTTGACTCAAGGACCTTATTTTTTTCCACAGGAAAAGGAAACCATTAACATTTTCCTAAGGAATACCCGTAGCTGTAGCTGCCACTTTAAGTAGAGCATACATTTAAAAATAGATTTGATAAAGTTTAAATTTGAACATAATAAAACACACTAATTTTAAATATACCTTTGACAAATTCCTGGGCCCATGTAGTCACCACCATGCAAAAATAGAACACATTCTCCACTCTGATTTTCTGTGTTGTTCTAGGTCACTGTTATTGACATCCCTGGCTACCAGGTGACCCCTGATGTGTGCTGTTTATATCAATTCTATATACATCAATAGATGCTGTCAATTTGATCAAGGAGAATATGTGCCTGTAGATCTATTTCCTCCTGCTCAACATTATGTTTGGTGAGTCCCTCCATGTTGGGATGAGTCCCTCCATGTTTGGGTGAGTCCCTCCATGTTGGGGGTCTTCCCATGTTGGGATCCCTCTGTGTTGTATTCCCTCCATGTTGCATTCTCTCCATGTTGGTGTCCCTCCATGCTGGGGTTCCCCCACATTGAGGTACCCCGTGTTGGGATCCCTCCATGTTGTGTTCCCCCCGTGTTGGGTTCCCCCCCGTGTTGGGTTCCTTCTGTGTTGCATTCCCCCCATGCTAGGGTCCCTCCATTTTGGGGTCCCTCCATGCTGGGGTCCCCCCATGTTGAGGTCCCCCATTTTGGGGGTCCCTCCATGCTGGGGTCCCCCATGTCACATCTATCAGTAGTGTCTTCCTCTGCATCACCGAGACATGTTTTATGATGCCAAGGCATCATGATTCTTTGTTTTGTATTCTCAACTGATGGACAGTTGAACTGCTTATGATTTGTGATGGATAAAGTGGCTGCAAATATTTAAATTTTCCCACAATCTCTTTTTCCATGTACCAAAAGATTTTTTTTTTTTTTTTTTTGGTTTTTCGAGACAGGGTTTTCCTGTAGTTTCTAGAGCCTGTCCTGGAACTAGCTCTTGTAGACCAGGCTGGCCTCAAACTCAGAGATCTGCCTGCCTCTGCCTCCCGAGTGCTGGGATTAAAGGCGTGCGCCACCACCGCCCGGCCACCAAAAGATTTTTTTAAGTCTATACCTCATCATGCAGCTCATATTTCCCTTGAGTTTCCTTTGGTGTGTTTTCTTGTTATATCTTTTGTCATTGTTCAGAAATGACTTTGTTGCATAGCCCAGGATGCTTTGAACTCAGGATTCTCCTGACTCAGCCTCCTGATTGAAGTATATGACACTATACTTGGCTTTTGAGGTTTACATGATTAGATAATATTAGGCTATGTTACCCCACTGAGTTTACATTTTCTGTAAGAAAAACTTCCTGAGCCATATATGAGAATGAAAAACCAACAAGTTTTTGTGAGGATGTTTCAAATATTATCCTAATTATTACTTTTAAGTTAGCTTGTCATTTTTGCAGTTAATTGCATCTATATATCTGTGTGTAGTGTCAAACAATTTGGAAATCATTTTCTTTCTGTTTCTCACTGAATTTATTTCCTCCAACAAAAATATAAATAAGTTTCTTACTCCTGCATGTCCCTCCTTTCCACTACCATGAGGCTCTTTTTTTTCTGTGGAACTTGGATGGTAGCTACTGGGTATTCAGGGCTCCCTATCAAAAGACAGGCAAAAGAAGCCTTGTGGAGCTGGGGTACAGGACTGAAAGAAAGAAAGAACGTAGGCAGAGCTGTGACTAAGCAAGATGGAGCTCAAACAAGACACTGAAAGAACTTCCTGAAGGCAATAAGTGTGTGTGTGGGGGGGAGTTCTTCAGCGCTTAAAGAAGCATAAAGCCAAGCCACCATTTTATAACAGAAAGGACTTCTCTTCCCTGTTTCTTTCTCATCTCCTTAGGCTTGGCACCTTGGAGTGAGGTTTTTGCCTCACATTCATTTTTGAGGTTGGAGAGACAGTCCATCCCTTGCCCTGCCTCATTCCTGTTGGATCTCAGCGTCCTTTGGCTTGTAGCTGGACCACTTTGTTTTTCAAGCCAGGGCTTCAGCTCTTTCTCTGTTCAGTCTTCACATGAACTGTTCTCCGTATGTGTTGTCGCCTCTTTACGGATATTTATAATGACATTTAGGGCTCAACTGTTAATCTGGGAAAATGTTTCCATATCAAGACATTTAAATAAATCATACTTACAGATTATTACTCTGTTCCTACTCTGTCTCTCTCATGTATTTCATGGAGTCCTCCTTGTGCCTGATTCTTACTGTGAGGATATAATTATAGAAGAAATATCCATTCCTGTCCTTCTCACAGGCTTTGCCTGATGAGGGCATGGCCTCCCCTTATACTTCCTGGTGTCCTGTCCTAAAACTCTGCTCTTCACATGGTAATGGTCTCCACACTGCTGCCCAGTGAAGTCTCCATAAGGTACCAACTTCTTCCTTCCTCACGCCGACTTCTATCTTCTGTTAGACACCAACTAGTGATGTCAGTGAGGGCTGACAAACACCCAAAACTCTCTTTTTTTCCCTTTCTGTGTAAAGGATGCATGCCTGTCTTGAGTAGGAACAGAGAGGAGCAGAAAGTCCCAATCTGAAAGCAGTCATGCCAATCATATGTACATCAAGTCTAGTAAAATTCCAAATCATTGCTTTCTTAACAAAGCAAACAGAAGCCTTGAGAGCTGGTAGTGACTCAGATGTCACTGGCCAACGTAACAAGTTAGAAATTGGAGAGCAGTTTGGAAACAAAGCTCATCCATACATGGGTAGGCCAGTGTCCCTGTGTGAGATTTTCTTAGTCCTCTAGTCTTCTACTGATACCCACAGGACTTTTAGGATTTACCTGGGGTGGTAGGCAAAATTTCAACCTATGGGAAAATTTGCCATAGAGTAGACCAACATCCTCTGGGCCAGTAGCTGCTTTCAGTGACCTTGTACAAGTATCTCCAACAGTATTGCCTCATGCCCAGGGTCATGGGTGTGATTGGACCCTGAGATATTTCCAACAATACTTTCAAAGGCTGAGTGAGAATATGTAGTGAGGCAGAGATGGCTAAACACAATTGTCAAGCTATTTTGTTTGGGGTGGAAGAGAAATGGTTCTAAACCTCTTGTGCGATACAAGGTAGTTTGTGATCTGGCCCTTCTCTACCTCCTCAACTTCCAAAAACAATGAAACAGTCAATATGCACAATAATGCTGTGTGGCCTGGGGGCAAAAGGCTGACTCCCACTGAGAGACATCACAGGGTGGCGCTCTGTGGTAGAAGAATTAGGGATTGATTATTTCAGTAAATCTCCCCAGGATTGCCTTTAGACAAATGCTTTCTCAATCCAGTTATTCACCGTCTGCCTTACTTAATTTTTTAAAAATGTTCTTTCATAAACACCTACTTTCCCACCTGCCTTGTCTTGTTCACTGTACGGTCTGTACCCATTGAGTAAAGGGCAGCAAAGACAGAGCATGGGCCTGATGCTGCAATGTGTTTAGTGTACATAGGCATCCTGTGGAAACAAATGTGTCCCGGGACAAGACAGCTCCTCTTCAGGTCATCTAAGACCCCAGGCTTCCTTCGGCCCCCCACAGTGAACAGGCATTGGCAAGGGCAGGGACTACTTTTCCTTTTACTGCACTTGAGTCTCCTGTAGTACCTGGTGTCCTTCTGAGCCCATTGTGAGTGATTCAAGGACTTCTGGAACTGATTTAAGATTGCCAGCATGAGACCTAATTTAATATTAAATAAGCCTGGGCAATTAATAAATGATGAACACACGGCTCCATACCCACGCCCTCACGTGCCAAAGGTTTGGCATGCGTCTGGGTGTGCTGAGAGGCTGCAGGAGACAAATGCTTTTGTTCTGGTACAAATATGGGCATTAGGTAAGAGGCAGTCTGGACCTCAGAAGGTCTGGAGCAAGGAGAGGGGTTGAGTTTAGCTGTATCTGTAGCCAGGGTGGTGAGTTGCCTAGTGCCTTTGTCTGTGTGTCTCTGGTTTGAGGAAATTGAATCTCAAGCACTGTTTACAGCTCTCCCACCTTCATTGGGCACCTCATTGCGATCAGACATTTCATTTATTTTCCGCACCACCTGAATAACATTATAATATGTTAATGAAAAGTGAAATGAAAGACAATCTTGGCTTGTGATTCCCCCTTGCAATGAGTGGCTGTTTTCAGTTTCTCGGTGTTCCGTGTGTTGCCTGTCAAATGCATAGACTTTTATGTGGTGACCCCTGCACTGTGGGCACAGTCCCACCCTCTGTTTCTCATTTAACGACTTATCATTGGCATTTCTTTGTGTTGTAGCAGTGACTCTTGGCCCTGGAGCAAGGATTGTGTCACTTGAATCCGCCATTTCATGGGAGTCAGCAAGTTCTTCCCACTGTCCTGAGTCTCTGAGTGCTTGGGGAACAGGATGGGGAGACACTTGTATGAGCATGGAGCCTGGAGCCTGGAGGCTGTATGTTGCTAGGGACTAGCAAGCTCTTCCCACTGTCCTGAGACATATGAGCGCTTGTGGGGAGGGTGTCGCTTATGTGAACCTGGAGCCTAGAGGCTGTATGTTGTTGGAGGTCATCAAGCTCTTTCCACTGGCTCTGAGCTGAGCACTTGGCGGGGTTTTGTGTGAGCATGGAGGCTGGAGGCTGAGGGAACACAGTTCTTAAAATGGCACAGGAAGACCAATTCTTCTGTTTTTCTTCTAGTCTAGGCCTGGTTGGGTCTTTTCAGGATTCTAGGGCCTGGTCCTGGTGAAAAGTGGAGAATGGAGACCTCTGGGTGTGGGGAACTGTCCCGCTAACTCTGGGCGCAGGCTTCAGAAGGGCAGCTGTGTCGCTACTGGGCCCTCTATCTGTGTATTCCGGACAGCCAGGCATAGAAGCAGACAGCCCTGGGCTGACTCTGGCAAGAGCGTGTGTAGGACAGGTTGCGCTGACGGAGCACTGGGATCCCCGATGTTTTGCTCTCTTATCCTGACTTCAGCGTCCACATCACAGACCGTGCCATTTATTTACTTTAGATTCCTCCTCGGCTTGCCTCCATAAAAGATTTGAAAGACCTTCCCCACCACACCACAGACACAGACGCAGCCTGTGTACTATGTTGACGTCCCTTTTATGTGGGCCTGCGTGGTGTGGCGTGCACAGGAAGAGCAAGGGAAAGACAAACAAAGCTTAGGAGGGTTGTAAAACACACAGAAGTAAGCAGGTGAGCAGGTCCATTATTTCTGAGCCAGGACACACCAGGAATAAGAAATACACAGTGTACTATTCCTCTGAGGAAATGATGCATGAAGTCAGTGTTATTAGAGGCCCTGGGGATACCTCTCCTTATTTGTTAATGTATCTCGGGCTGAAATATGCCACGGGCTGACAGCGCAGGGTGGAAGAATTATAATATCTTTTCCTTCCAGGGGCTTCTGCTGTGGAAGGTGCCATCACGTTTGTCTTACCAAAGGCCTGCACCACAGTGAACATTCTGTTTCTCCCGTCTGCATCGCCTCTTCCTCCCCTTTCTGCCTGGACAGCGTTTAGCACTGGTACACACGTGCAGGATCAATGAAACATTTCCCTCAACCGCCTTGACCACTTTCCATCTTGCCTGAAACTATTTCCTTAACCTCTGTTTAAGGACAGTGCTCTCTGGTTCTCAGGATTGAAGTCACCGTGTTGGGGGAAAATGCTTGTGATGCACGTGGTGGGTGTGGCTGATATTTCTTATTACATTTCTGGATTCTTAGCACAATGTCTGTGCATGATGGCAAAGACTCCTGCCGGAGCTCATTGAGAAGATTTTCAGGGTCTCCTTGGGGCTCGGGAGCCATGTGGAATTCGTGACATTTGCTCACTAGCCTGGCAGGTTGGGACTCTGTGCTTTCCCGTGCTGTTTGATGGCACTTGGTGTTTAATGCTCTCTGATTGTGCTCACACTTCTCCTCTTCTCCCCTGCCAGTGTTTGTGCGGCTTGTTTCAGCCCGAGTTTCCTTTTCACTTAAGAAAGGAAAGGCAGTTTGCCAAGAACTTGAGTCTAAGGGAACCAGTGACCATGTTGTCTGCTCTCTCTTCCTCCTCTACCTCTTCCCCTCTCAGTCTTTGTCTCTGTGAGTTAGAGAAAGAACAATAACCCCCCCCCTCTTTCTCTCCCCCCCCCACACAAGGAGAGATCAGACTTGGGATATTCCTTCTTCAGTCTTCCATAATGATGAAGTAGCTACTTTCCTGTTGCTATAATAAAGCACCATGACCAGGACAACTTACAGAAAAACAGATTTTTAATTTGGATTCCTCTTCCAGACGGATGAGAGTCCTGCATGGTCGGGAAGCATGCCAGCTAGCCAAGCAGCCAGATCAGGAAGCTGAGTGCTCACATCTTCAACCTGCAAGCATGAAGCAGAGAGAGCAAACTGTAAATAGTTGAGGCTCTTTGCTCTCACCCTCCAAGGCAGATTCCAGTGGCTCATTCCTCCAGCAAGGCTGTGCCTTCTAAACATCCCCAAACAGTGCCACTAAACTGGGTAACAAGTATTCAAATACTCAAGCCCATGGGGGAAAAATCCCCCTTAAAACACTAATGGCTCCATTAGCATTCTGGTAAACTTATGACCTAGAGGTCATCATATGTACCTGGGATTCCAGTGCTTTGACTCTGCATTAACCCAATGGTTTCATATGGACCATAACTGTTAACTTTGGAATATGCTTGTTAACCAGTATGCCACCTAGATTTGCTGCATTTTTATTGTGGGAAGGTTTTAAGTGGCCATTGATGGGCCCTTCCTCAGCAGCCCAGGTATTATACAGCTATTATATTTCCATGTCCTGAACAGTTTTCCTAGAAAGAAAGGACACCAGCCTTTCAAAACATGGACAAATTTTGTTGTTTGTATGTAAACATACATTTGAGGGTTTCTCAGCTTAAATTTGAACCCTGAATCTGCCTTATTTTCATATGTGACTGTTGTTCAAATTTCATGGCATTTTTGAGGTTCAGATTTTATACCCATAGTGATTTATCACCTGCTGTTCTCTCCTTCTTATTCTCTTTATTTACCTTTCCCTCTCTCTCCAGTAATGCCCTTTCTTTCTGACACTAAATGCTTTATCCCCTGGTCCTTTTGTTATTTCTTGCATTTTTCAGTCTTAAGCATGGGCTGGTAAACCATTGCAATTTGAAGCCACTTCTTCACTGTGGTGGTTTAAATAAAAATGGTCCCCAAAGACTCACATGTTTGAATGGTTGGCTCATAAGGAATGACACTAGTAGGAGGTGTGGCCTTGTTGGAGAAAAAATGTCACTGTGGGGGTCTCATATGCTCAAGCTATGCCCAGTGTGTCACACAGTCTCCTTCTGCTGCTTGCACATCAAGATGTAGAACTCTCAACCATCTCTCCAGCACTGTGTCTGCCTGCATGCTTCCATATTTCCTGCCATGATGATAATGGACTAAACCTCTAAAACAGTAAGCCAGCCCCAATTAAATATTTTCCTCTATAAGAGTCACTGTGATCATGGTGTCTTTTCAAAGCAATAGAAACCCTAACTAAGATAATCACAAACTTGAGTTTTATATTCTAGGAGGCAAGATTTCCCCTTGTGCTAGCAAGTCTTTACATCATTGACATAAACATGTTGAAGAAGGATCTACTTTCATTCGATGCTTTAGAGACTTCTGAACATCACATTTGATGGTTTGTTTTCATTTCCAACTTGACACAGTCTAGAATCTCCTGGGATGGCAGTCTAAATGAAGGATGGTCGAGATGAGGTTGACTTTGGGGTATGGTCTGTAAGGGATTATCTTGACTTCAACATTAGTTGAAGTAGGAGGACCTTACCACTGTAAGCATCATTACATCATTCCCTAGAAACGGAGTTCCCAACTCTATAAGAGTGAAGAAAGAGCAGTGAGGACTGGTGTAACATGAGGGCCTGCTTGTTGGAGTTTCTGCCCTTCCCAGTTTATCCCCAAAGAATCACACAGAGGTTTGTCTACATTAATTATAAACTGATTGGCCCATTAGCTCAGGCTTCTTATTAGCTCTTATAACTTATATTAATCCACTATTCTTGTATATGTTAGCCACATGGCTCAGTACCTTTTTCAGCAGGTCCGGTCATATCTTGCTTCTTTGGTGTCTGGACAGGACTTGGGGAAGAGCTTTCTTCTTCCCAGAATTCTCCTGTTCTCATTGACCCGCCTCTACTTCCTGTCTGGTTGTCCCACCTATACTTCCTGCCTGGCTACTGACCAATGAGCATTTATTAACAATATAATTGACAGAATACAGACAACTGTCCCACACCAGACTGGCATGCATGTATTAATCAATTGCTCTGCTCCTGACTGTGGACATGATATGACCAGTTGCTTCTAGTTTTTGCTGCCTTGACTTACTTGTGACATGACCTGGAATAGTGAGACAAATAAATAGTTTCTACATGATGTTGCTTCAGCCAAAGCTGAGACAGCTTTGTAGACAGTGCCACCAAGCAGAGTGGTTCACACCATTGTGGCAATCCAGGAATACTGAGAGAATAAATCTATGCTGGTGAATACTCTCTGTTCTAATAATATCCCTTCTAATCCACCTAAGCTTACAGTCTATGAGATAATGCTGCTGATTTTTAAAATCTTTTTTTTTGGTTTGGTGTTTTTTGTGTGTGGTTTTTTGAGACAGGGTTTCTCTATAGCTTTGGAGACTGTCCTGGAACTAGCTCTTGTAGACCAAGCTACCCTCAAACTCACAGAGATCTGCCTGCTGCTGTCTCCCAAATGCTGGGATTAAAAGCATGCACCACCACTGCCAGCCTCACAGACACATAGAGGGATGCTTTGCATATCTCCTAGGTATTTTCAGTCCAATCAAGCTGGCAGTCAGGATTCACCACCAAGGCCTCTTAGCTCCTCCCCAAACATCCCCACAGTTTCAGTGACCAATACTAGAGAAAGTGAACAATACATTAGAGAATTATTTAAAAAAATAAAAACCCAGCTATCTGGAATGGGATGTCAGAGAAAACTTTGAAGAGCTTGCTTTTAGATAATGGGAAAGATAATTGTTTTTTAATTAAAATTTGATGCCCTTCAAGCACTTGTTTAGAAATCTAACTAGATATTTTCTGAAAAACAAACTATTCTAGTTTAAAAATAATTTTCCCAAGTGGGAAATCCATTGGGAAACCTCCTTCAGCCAATGGCCTTTAAGTGGCTGGACAAGGTTGGGTGTGGCCTTGGGTACCATAAAGGTACTGGCCCACCCAGGTTCTCTCTCTCTCTGCTCTCACATCTGGATGCTGGATTCTGCTCCTGTTCCCCATTATGGTCTGTGAGTTTACCTTTAGATAAAAAAAAAAAAAAAAAAAACAGAAAAAAAAAACAAAAAAAACCCTAAAAACCCTTATTATACCCTGTTTGGAGCTAGTGTGGGATTACTTCATCTGGCACATCCCGCTTTATCTGGTTCGTTCCCCTTCAGAAATCTTTTTTTTAAATAAAAGAAAATAATTAGATAGTCATGGAAGAAGTAGAATGTTTGTAAAATCAAAAGTTGTATTTCTGCTTCAACAATGACCAGCAGGACAAAATAACCCTAAGGATGCAGTAGTGGCACACACACCATGGCAGGAACTGATTGCTCTCCAATTGGACTTAAGCCTTGCTCAATAAGAGACTGGCTAACATAGATAGGGGAAATCTCTGGAGGCCTGAACACCTCCCGAAGAACTACTGTCAACTAAGGACATATAAGAGGGTGAGGATTAACTTTCTCCAGGGAAGACATGCCAGTTAGTTATCAAATACCCAGGGGTAATATATGAAAACATATATGTATAAGAAACATTATACAGATAGACAGGTTGTACTTATATTTCAGAGTGTGTGTGTGTGTGTGTGTGTGTGCATGTATACATGTATGTATGTTTGTATGTATGTATGCATGTAACAATTAATGAGAAAAGAGGCCATGAATTTAAAAGGGATCAAAGAGGAGTATATGGGAGCATTTGAAATAAGAAAAGGAAAGAGGGAGATCATATGATATATTAGTCTAAAAATTAAAAAAAATATAAATATATATGTGCGTGTATGTATGTGTGTATATAATAAAGTTATGGTTCTGATGGGGCACAGTTCTTTTAAGTGTTGCTTCAATATTTTTTTCAGTAATGCATGCTATGATCTTGAGATACAAACTATATAAAATCGTGACTATAGGTGATCTCACAAATAACCCACTATTTGAGCTAATTACTAAATTTGGAAGAAACTCACCTAAGTATATATGTGTTATGCACACACACACACACACACACACACACACGTTTGTATGAAAATAAAGACTATGCAGAAGCATGAGTTTCTTTCTGTTCCTGCCTGGCCACCAGAAACTAACCCCAGGGTTTTACCGAATATATAGTCAAATGAGCTACCCCTTTTTATTTTAGGAAGATTCTCACTAAGTGCCTAGTCTGGTTTAGAATTGACTCTATAGTCAGGTGGGTCTTGAGCTGTGCTCTTCCTACCTGAGCCTCCTGCGTAGCTAAAGTCTTGGGTCTCTGCTACCACATCCAGCTTGTTTAAGTACTTTCTTCTGAAAGGCTTTTGCTACAAATTGCTGGAAGTGACTAGATCTATTTATGTGTGCGAGGTTTTACTTTTTATCTCTCTTTTATTTAAAACAGAAAACACTGCCTAGTGCTGTTAGCTGTAAAGCTGGGGAGGTGTCTCAAAAAAAAAGATTGTATAGGAATTAAACAATTCTGGGCTGATAGAGCAGCAGAGAACTTGGATATGGTACTTCCATGAAGCTCTATGAAAGGCGACGGCATGGGACATTGTGCATTGCTGATCTTTCCGCCCTTTCTCCGTGCTGTTGATGACAGAATATTAACAGGATGGAGTCATGGAACCGGGCATCCGTTTTTGTAGGCACAATCCAGTATTTTTGAATAGTTGCCTCCAGAAAGAGCCATTTAAGGCATAAGTAGCCTATAGTAACTGTGTTCAATTTTTCACCCGACTTCTTAGAGCCAAATGTGTCATGTCGTCCTCAGTATCTGCCTATGTTGTAGTGTGAAGCGGCGGGGCTGCGTCCCGCCACCCGCCGCTGGCTAGCTTTACACCCGAAATAATTACACGGAAACTGTTTTCTTTTAAAACACTGCCTGGCCCATAGTTTCAGCCTCTTATTGGCTAATTCTCACATCTTTCTTTAACCCATATTTAGTAATCTGGGTAGCACCACGAGGTGTGGCTTACCAGGAGAGATCTTAACCTGTGTCCATCTCGGAGAGCAGCAGCATGGAGTCTCACTATGGCGAATGCCTGAAGCGTCTCCCTCACTCTCTACTTCCTTGTTCCCACAATTCTGTTCTGTCTACTCCGCCTACCTAATTTTCTGTTCTCTTAAAGGGCCAAGGCAGTTTTCTATCTGTAGTGTGAAGCGGCGGGGCTGTGTCCCGCCACCCAGGTCACAGCAACCGGCTAGCTTTCCGCCACCCGGCCGCCGGCTAGCTTTACACCCGAAATAATTACACGGAAACTGTATTCTTTTAAATACTGCCTGGCCCATTATCTGTAGCCTCTTATTAGTTAATTCTCATATCTTCCTTTAACCCATATTTAGTAATCTGGGTAGCACCACGAGTTGTGGCTTACCAGGAGAGATCTTAACCTGCGTCCATCTCGGAGAGGAGCAGCATGGAGTCTCACTATGGCGAATGCCTGAAGCGTCTCCCTCACTCTCTACTTCCTTGTTCCCACAATTCTGTTCTGTCTACTCCGCCTACCTAATTTTCTGTTCTCTTAAAGGGCCAAGGCAGTTTTCTTTATTAATAATGAAAGAAACATAGACAGATAACTCTCCTCCATCACTATGTCTTTTCCCAGAATGCTAAGTCTAAGTCTTTTTTTTTTTTTCTCTGCTGTTATTACTTGGGACATTCTTTTCAGGCTAATTCTGAAATCTTCTGTATCTGGTTTAAACTGACCTGGCTAAAAACTGAACTTGGCCCTTAGAATAAAGATGAGCTGTGCTTTTCCAGCATGTCTGACCGGTCGATCTGCTCTTACTCTCTTTAAAGGGTTTAGGGACGGTGATTGGAGATGGGTCTTACTATCATACCACTTTCCCTTAGCTAAGCGCTCTCTCTCTCTCTCTCTCTCTCTCTGCTTAGCCCTCTCAGTGACTCATTTCTGTCCTCTTCACAATCTCTCCTGCCCTTGACAAACTGTGTAATTATTTTTTTTTATCAGCACATTTTACACTTCCAGGTTGTTAATAAATACGTTGAAGGAAATTAGTGCTAGATTATTAGCTAGAATCAGATTCTTAAGGCAGCAGCTATTAACTTCATCAGCGGCTGAGAAATGACCATTGATTTCTGCTCCTGACTTTCAGTTTTTTTTAACCAGTTCTAAAAAACCCACAATGGGACTTTATATTGTGCTTTGCCATGGTCACCAAAATTTCTCTTGTAACAGTACTAAATTCTTTCAGAAGCCTCAATTAAAAAATAATTATCACACTCATTTTCCCTTCAGCTCCCTTTTTCTTTCTCAGAGACATACCCAGCAAATTCTCTAAGCAAAACAATCACTACAATACACAAATAAGCATGTCTTTTTAATAGGAAACACATTCTGAAGGTGCTTCATAGCACAATTGTTGGCAACCTGTATTCCTTGAATCCCCCCAGGTTGTGGATGTTAAAGCCAGGGAAGGCCTATTTTGTGGCAGGCTTCCAAGGGGGTAGTTAATGTGTCCCTGAACCCCCAGCTAAGGAAGCAGAAAAACAGATTTATAGACCTCATGCTTCCCCCAAAGATCCTTAGAGATAAACACAGCCCAGGGCATTTAGAATGTTGAATTTACTATACCTTACAAAGGTTTCTGAAGCATCATGTCTCTATAATGTGAAATTCCGCAGCAGCTGGCCTGTGTGTCTTTAATCTTTGTCACTTTTTATCTAAGAACATCCTAAACCCAGGTGCCTGGATTTAGAAAAGAGAAATGTTTAGGCTGGAAACAATCTTGGCATGGCTTTATGACAAGTGATATCTCTTTCTAGGTATCAACATGAATTTGACTTGGAGCCAAAAGACATTTCCAGCGAGAGATCAGCGCAAGCGTGGATACCAGTGTGTGGCGTTTTCATCCTGGCACACAGCAGGGGTGAGAAGGTTGGTGGAGATAGAATAATAAGCCCCTTAAGTCTTATCATGACCTTCCCTGAATCACCTTCTCCCACTGTGTGAACAACCCAGGGAGTGGTAGCTCACGCAAGCTCTCAAATTCATACCACGAATCTTGCCTCCCACATCAGACTTGGGTTAGTAACCAGTTGGATTTAGCCCACAACAGTTATGGTAAAAGTGACTGTTAGTTTCCGGTGCTCAGGAAATGCCTGAAAGGAGCAGCTTACAGAAAGATTTGCTTTTGTTCGCCGTCTTAGAGATTCTAATCCTGGGCTACACGGTCCCACAATTCTGGGCCTGCAGCTGGACAGAGCATCATGATGGAGAAGGTATAGTTCAGTAATGTAGAATCATTCTCAAAAGTTCTGTAGCACTTCTGAATAGCACTGAATAGCACTGTGAAGTACGCTTTCAATATATGAGCTCTTGGAGGGTATTTCATACACAGGCTCCAAAACCAGCTTGCCTGTCTTGCATTATCTTTACGTGAGGACCCTGGTTTTACTACAGAGCATTAATGAGGGGTATATGCCTCTTCTCAGAGCCTACTGAAGTACATATCTCAGTCTCCAGTTGATGGGACAGCTATCACAGCCAGTGCTGTGCCCTCACTCACCCGTCTGTCTCTTTTTCTACCTTGTAAAATTGCTATGATTTTCTCTGAGGCAAGTCTATGAGGATGTATAATCTTATCCTATTGAAAGAAGAAGCTAAATTAGGAAAATTGAAAGATTTATTTCTATAAATCACTGCAGAAGTAGAGTGCAGGGCAGCACTATTGTCATCTCTGGACTCCCAGTGACCTCTCCCGTAGATCTTCCCAGAGGTCCCTGGGAGAGTAGGGCAGCTGTTCCTTGGCAGTGAATCGAAGTCAATGACAAGTGAAAACCGTCCAGAGCAACAGAGGTCTTCATTGGTTCTTTTCAAGCTTATTCTGGGAAAGTGGGTGCTGAGGTCATTCGTTCTACACAGCCTTATTCTGGGGAAGTCAGTCAGTGGTGAGGTCATTCGTTGTATATAACCTGATTCTGGGGAAGTCGGTGGTGAGGAACTGAAACCTTAGTTTGCTTACCTTTTATAACTTCTTTAAAGGCTTTTACTTGAGCTGTAACCACTCAACACCCCTACTATTTTTCCAGACTTGGAAGGTTCGTGTTTAATAACCAGATACATTTCCAGGAAGTGAGGGACCATGCTAGGGAGTAATAGTTTCTGCAGGTTTGGTTTCCTGGCCTCTACTTAGACTGGCTGACTTTTTCCTTCATGTCTGTTCCACTTTCCTTGGCTTCCTAGATACCATACAGTAGGAAGCAAAGTGGCTATCAATCCAATATATATGTGATTAGTAAGTTAATCTCACTAAGTCAAATTATGACTAAGTTGGTGAGGTTTTTGTCAACTTGACAACAGGTCATCATCAGCAATGAGAGAATATGGACTGAGGAATGACGTCCTCCATTAGATTGGCTTCTAAGCAAGTTCACCGTTCACTGCCTTGATTAACGATGATGCAGGAGGGCCTTCTGTGGAAGTGGTCTAGGAAAGGTGGCTGAGCAAGCCAGAGAGGACAAGTCAGTAACCAGCATCCTTCTGTGGTCCTGCTCCAATTCCTGCCACCAGCTTCCTGCCTCGACTTCCCTCAATGATGAACCTCAATGTGGAAGTGTCAGCTAACTTTCCTTCCCAAGTTGATTTTGGTCTTGGGCATGATTGCAGGAATAGAGGGAAAGCTATGACAATGACTAATAGTACCTTCTCAGCACTGTTGTGGATTTGCTCCACAAGTTTGGGGGGGGGCAACAGAAATGATTTTAGGATTGACTCATGATACATGTCAGTGGAAATAAATTTTTCCATCTCCATTGCTTACTGAGTAATCGGCTAAAGTTACTGATCCCTTTTTATGTACGCTTCAACCTTAAAAGCATATTGAGTAGCCAAGAGAAGGATTCTCCTTGATTGGAGCTAGTTGGAGTGAATGGCTGCCATATTAAAGGGTGTTTTAAGAATTCTACACTGCTTTATTGGCTCAAAAGTCTATATCATCATTTACATTTTAAAGTTGATGAGAGATGGTTGTTGACAGAAGTTTCTGTCCCACCCAGTCTCACAGCTGTTCAGTCCCATAGAAACATATAGAGGACTATATTAATTACAAACTGGTCAGCCTATTAGCTCAGGCTTCTTATTAATTAATGTTTACATCTTACATTAACCCATAATTCTTGTCTGTATTAGCCACGTGGCTTGGTATCTTTTATCAATGAGGTATTCTCATTTTGCTTCCTCTGCTTCTGGGTGATAACTGCAGACTGAATCTTTCTTTCCAGAATTCTCCTATTCTGGTCACCCGCCTTTGCTTCCTGCCTGGCTACTGGCCAGTCAGCATTTTATTAAACCAATACAAGTGACAAATTCTTACAGGGTACAAGATCATTACCCCACAGCAGATGGTTAGAAACTGCTTAAGAAATCATAGAGAACTCATAGGAAACATTAGTCAAGCATACACTAATGTCTTGTCTTGGTGTGGGAAGTCCTTCTGTATATGTGTTGCTTTTATTTGTTAATGAATAAAGAAACTGCTTTGGCCTGTAATAGTGCAGAATAGAGCTAGGCAGGAAAACTAAACTAAATGCTGGAAGACAGTAGGCTGAGTCAGTGAGCAGCCATGTAGTTGCCACATGAGACAGATGCCTCCACCAGAGGTCACAGCCTCATGGTGATGCACAGATTAACGGAGATGGGTTAGTTTAGGGTATAAGAGCTAGCTAGAAATACACTTAAACTATTGACCAAACAGTATTGCACATAATATAGTTTCTGTGTGATTATTTTGAGTCTGAGCAACCGGGAACAAATGAATAGCTTCTGACTACAGAGTCTGCACTTCCTAATTGGTTGCCTCCTATTCCTAATATCTAAAGTGTGTGTGTGTGTGTGTGTGTGTGTGTGTGTGTGTGTGTGTGTTCAGGAGAGTTTTTATGGTAGTGGCAGAAACAAGAGGGAAGGAAGGAGAGACAGTGGAGAAGAAAAGGGAACAGTCTTTTCTGTTACACTCTCATGCTCTGGTTTTCCTTGGGGCAAAAGGAGGGCTATGTTCTGAGCCATTGGTGATTTGCAGTGTATGTATTATCTGGAACATTCTAAAAGTTCTCAGACCAGGGTTGTGGTGTTATTTAATCCCTCACATTTGTTTGTTTATTTAACTATCTATTATTCTTTACTGTCTCTCGTTCCCCAGAAGAAAGCACTGATGCTGGGAGCGTGACATGATGAGGGTGGGGAGGTAAACTCAGCTTAAAGTTTCAGTCCGTAAGGAAGGAGAATTGCTTTAATGAATGCGTCTCCTAGGAATTCTAAGATCAAGAAGGGCAAGCTCATCACAGTCAGGACATTGCCTACCTAATTACGGAGACACTAAGGTAAAAATCATGTAAGTCAAACAATCTCACATTCATAATCAAACATGCACTCAAATTATGCATGTATTTGGACTTGGTCTTTCTGGTCTTAATTTTGGAGGGGGTGGAGCTTTGTGATTGAGCATTGTAACCAAAGAGAATTGCCTTCCTCAAGAAATAGGCAAACAGGCTTCTTGTCACAGATCTGTCCCGGTCTAGGCTTTATCTTTTCCTCTGACATTAGTCCAAGATTGCTTTCATCAAAATTCCTTTGTTTGTTCTCCTAGTTTAATCTTTAAAGCAGAAGCCAGGAACTCATGAATTTAGTAAATATTGTTTAGCATACAAGTGTGTCATAAGAAGACATGATTCACTTTCATTCCTAAATGCTTCTGTGCTTTGATATAAGTTATAGAAGGACTTTATAATATAACTTTGCAGTTTCCAGTGGTGGCTAGGCATTTTGTGGCTGTTTAGGCATCTACTTGCATTGGTGAAAAAGACATAGCTCACAATACAGTCCTGTGAGGTTTAGAAGCATGTGGTTTTCTTTCATCTCATAGAGTAATGCAGTTGAAGAATGGTAAATTAGAGTCTTACATTTCTTCTTCTCCCTTCACAAGCAAAATAAAAGACAAGTGCCATAGGAATAAACAGTAACGTAATTTTATATGATAATTTATAGTGCATATATTAAAACCTAATGTAGATATACTGAGCCACTGAACAGGACTTAACAAATTCAATAAAATTGAAGTCACATCAAGTATCTTTTTTGCTCACAATTAAAAAAGACTGGAAATCAGCAACAGAAAGAAAATTGAGCATTTGCAAATACATGGGAATAGAGAACATGTTTCTTTTTATAGCAACCAAGTGATAGAATAAGTAAAAAAGAGAAATAAATATGCATATTAGCACAAATACAAATGGAAACATGACTAACAAAGCTTACAAGATGCAGCCCAAGCAGTTCCAAGGGGGAAGTTTATAGTGAGAAGTGTCAATGTGAGCACATGACAGAGCTCCTAATTGAACAGCTTACATTTACAGCTCAAGTAACTAGAGAAAGGGAAACAAAGGAAGCCCAGATGCATACAAAATAAAGAAGTAATGCACATTAGACCAGATATAAGTGAAATTGAGACTAAAAATGCAAAGAAGAAATCAGAAAATAAAGGATATAAATTCTTTTCAGTGTTCAGTAGAGTTGACAAACACCTACTAAATTAAGGAAAAGCAAATGAAGACTCAAATCAGTCAGAAATCAGTGCGGCAACATTGGATCTGATGACCCAGATGTACACAGGCTCATGGGAGGACACAGTGAATGGGTACAAGTCAAAATATTGGCATAGAAGTAATGGACAAAGCCCAGGCATATACAGCCTGCCAGGATTGGACCATAAAGATATAGAAGAAATCACCATAGACCAATGATAGGGTAATCAAGGACCCCCTAGCACTGAAAATCAAGCCCCGCTCCTCTTGCAGAGGGTACTCATTTGTTCCCAGCTACCCAGACTAGAAATAACCACACAAAAACTGTATTAATTAAATCACTACTTGGCCTATTAGCTCTAACTTTTTATTGGCTAGTGCTTACATCCTAAACTAACACATCTCCATTAATCTGTGTATCACTATGGCACTGTGGCTGTGGCTTACCAGCAAGGTCCTAGTGGGCTCTAGTGGAGGCGTCTGTCTCCTATAGCCACTATATGGCATATGGCTTCTCCCTGACCCTGCCTACTCTCTCTCTCTCTCTCTCTCTCTCTCTCTCTCTCTCTCTCTCTCTCTCTTTCAGCCTGGCTATATTCTGTTAAGTCATTGGCTGAAAGCAGTTTTATTCATTAACCAATAAAAGCAACACATATACAGAAGGACTTCCCACACCCCCCCCCCCAACAAAACCTCATAGTTTCATAAATAAATTCTATGAAACACTTAAGGAAGAATTAGTACCAATTGTTCTCAATGTCGGCTAGAAGTTTGAAGAGGGAGGGACATTATTTTATGAGGCCAGCTTCACATGGATAGAACCAGATCAGAACAATACAAGAAAATGAAATTATACTCTCAAATCCTTGTTAAAAAATAGGTGCAAAAGCCAAAGTCAAATGCTAACAAACTGGGTTCAACAGCATGTTAGAAAGATCATACACACTATGATCAAATGGGATGTTTTCAAGATAAAAAGGATGTTTCAGCATAAGGAAATCATTAAATGTGGTGTACCACATTAAGAGAATGGAGAATAAAATTCATCTGAGCATTCCAATAGATACAGAAAAGTGCTTTACAAAATTCAAAACCATTTAATTGTGGAAAAATGATTTAGAAGGAATGTACTTCAATAAAGTGAAGTGATATATTATTGTCTCACAGATCATGCAAGATGCCATAGAGAAAGGCTACAAGCTTCCCATTTGAGATTAGGAATAAGGCAAGCATATATACATTATATATACATTCTTACCACTTCTACCTAACATAGTAATGTAAGCCCTAGTTAAAGCATCTAGGCAAAAAAATGGAGCAAATTCAAACTATAAAGAAGAGTTCAATCATCTAAATTTGCACATGACATGCTCTTATAAAACTTACCCTAAATGTTTTCATTTAAAACTTTTCAACTAACAAATTAATTCAATCAAGTTACAAGATACAAAACAACATATAAAAATTATCTATGCCTTCAACACTAATAGCAAACTGTCCAGAAAGGGGTTAAAGGACACAGCATCATTTACAATGGCTTAAGAAAGAATAGATTTCACTAATAAAGTGAAATGTTTATGTGCTGAGCACTCTAAAATATGAATCAAATAGTTCAAACATACAACTATGTCCTAATATGTGCTGTCTTTATGGACTGAAAGGGAGGCTACTGTTCACATGTTTTTACTGCATGATGTGATCTCCAGACCACGTCGTAATCCTTATTACGATGCCATTAATATTTTCATAAGGAAAAAATCCTAAAATTGTATGTAAGCATTTAGGATCATGATAGAGCAGAACAATCAGAGAAACAAAGCAGGGATCACTCTTCCTGGGGACAAACGGTATAACAAATAATTGTCTAACACTGGCACTGTCATAAGAACAGATACACAAAACAATAGAACAAACATAGTCAACAGATAATGTCATATATCCATGTGTTCACATTTTCTTCCACAAGGGTTCCAAAACTCCACACTGAAGAAATGACAGCATCTCTTAAAGGTATTGGGGAAGCTAGATAACCACACTGAGAAGAATGAAATTGGATTTTTATCTCATTCTCTGCACAAAAATTGAACTGAAGATGAACAAAAGGCTTACATATGGAGCCTGAGATGGTAAACCTTCTAGGAGAAACCACTGGAAGGAAGCTCCTTGACAGCAGTCTTGTCAATGATTTTTTTTTTAATTATATACTACCAAGCCCACAAAAAACAGAACCAAAAATATACAAGTGGGAAAAAAAAGTTCTACACGGCAAAGAAGATAATAAAATGGAAAGGTGGGTGATGGATGGGAGAAGTCATTTTCAGCCCACAGATGGTATCTTAGAGGGGTTCGTACCCAAATATTTAGGGAAGTCAAACAAATAAACCCTCCTTGTTGAAAACAAAGAGCTCAGTTAAAAATGGGCATAGGATATGAATATTAATTTAAAAAAATATATAACTAACCAACAAGTGAATGTGGAAAGGTCATCACCATTCACCGTCGGGTGAACTCCAAAGCCACTTGAGCTATCACCTCACTCATGTTAGGATGACTGTGTTAAACAATGCCAAAGATCACCAACGTTGGCCATAGTGTGGAGAAAAGGAGGCCTCCCTCCCCCTGACTGGGTAAGATTATAAAATGATGCAGCATCTAAAGGAAGCTCAACACACACAGAAAAATAGAACTATGTGTGAACCAGCAAACCCACCTACATACCCAGAAAAAACTGGAATCACTAGGTTCAAGAGACACCAGCCTGTTGCATCATCATTCAGGACAACCAACATAGAAACAAGTCAGAAATCCATGGCCCAAGGAGTGACCAACAAAAGAGAGGTATGCAGATGCAATGGGAACCATCCAAACCCTTTGCTGAGAGAGGCATCCTGTCACAGTAGGTGAAATGAGCCAGGTACAGCCAAACCAGATTATCTCATTTATGTGGAATGTGGACTCTAAACACTGGAACCCACGGAAGCAGAGGCTAGAGTCACTGACAGGGGATAGGAGTTGAGGGGGGAAAGGAGATGTTTCCCCAGTCAAGGGTTAGGAGCCTTTGGATGTGAAGTGAATAAATTTTGAGGGTTTAATTTGCAGTGTGGTAACTAGAGCTGAAGATACAGTATTGTCAAGTTGAAATCTGCTGAGAAAGATCTTAAAATGTTCCCACCGCACAGAACTGTAGGAATTCCAAGAGATTATAAGACTGTTGATTAATTTGATGGTGGTAATGATTTTTATTATATGTTGTGTATTTTAAATATCTACAAGTGTTGTTTGTCAACTGTTTTTCAATAATTCCAGAAAGAATTGCCCTATAATAAATGAACACCAATTGTTTAAACAATAGAAGTTCAGTGTAGAATAAATCTTATGTTCTTTATTGAATGCCTCTTTGTTGTTTATCTGATTAATTCTAGCTACTACTCTCAGCACCTGCATTTTCACAATGAATGAGAAAAACAATCTATGGTGGTGGAGTGTCCTTGGCGCAGAGGACAGAGTGAACTAGCAAACATGTCCTGTGTCGGGGGCGGCAAGCTCAGCCATAATCAAGCTAAGAGGTTTCAGCGATGAGGAATCTCAAATGACTGCAACTTAAGACCTTGGCCCCAGAATGGATCAACATTCCCACAAAACAGGGCTCCTGTTGACTCACAGATTCCGGGCTCCTCATGAGCTTCTACTGCCCCTGGAGCGCTATTGCTTTTACTTTTTCTATTTCATTCAGTGTCTGCAACACCTCATTGCTTCACTTCTGTACTACAGATGCAACTGTAAGCTGTTTTCAGTGACCCTAGACCTGTCTAGGACCTTCTTCTGTGAACTTTCCATGTCTCTCCAGCATCCACTGAAGCCTACACCTGTCTTGGTCTCCTTTTAATTGTGTTTTGTTTCACGAAGCACAGTTTCTGCACACTCAGCTCTTATTAACACGTGATACCATCCAAAAGTATCTCACTGTGCTCCTTGGCATTAGGGATTTGGAGCATGGGAATTCTAGGTTAGAAATATATTTTCATTGAAGTTTGAGGGGATGCTTCCACATCCTCCAGTTTCTGGTGATGACTTAGAGACATGAATTACAAGGGACAACTCTCATCCCTGTGCCCTTTGCAGATAGCTTGTTTTGGCCATCCTGCCCAGAAATTCCTAAGAATCTTTTCTCTATTATATATCTATTATATATTTCAAAACAATCTCAAAACTGTATAAATGGGTGAAGATATTTGTAATTTAATGTAATTGGCTCCACGATAATTTTTAATGCATGATGCCTTCATGTGCTTGCTCATATATGTTTGTAAGAATGCTGGATGGTTCTTGCCACAGTGTTCTTATGAAGAACCAAGGACAGTCTTGGGTGTTCTCCTTACCTGCCACCTTGTTTGAACTAAGGTGTCTCCTTGTTCACCAATGAGTATGGCAGACTAGGGGGTCCATGTGCTTCCATTCTGTTTCTGCATCCCATACTGTAGTAGGAACACAGGGATAGTAGACATGTGCTAATCTATCTGACTTCCATATGAATTCTGGGGATTTGAACTCAGGTCCTCTTTTTACAAGGCGAGCTTTACCCTACACACCCCTCTGTAGTACTTCTAAAGCAGAAACAAATACAAGAAGTTTTCATTATATCTCCTTTTTATCCCATTCATTCTTTCTTAAGTTTCAAATATTTAGATTTTGGAACACTCTGCACTGACCTAATTTTATATTGTTCGTGTTAGCACTTCTTTGTTTTTTTACTCCACCTACTGGGTTGTTTTCTAGGTTCTTTTCATCCTTTCTCTGACTATGTTTTCTAATGTTCAGCCATGTTTTAATGTCTAGAGCACTTCTCTTCCTTGCGTATTAATTTAGTAGCTTACAGACCTTATCTGCCAGATTAATGCCTCCTCTTATCTCACAGAAACATTTTTGGAAGTGTTCTTCCAATTTCCCTCTGTGTTCATCATGTCTTTTTGCCAAATCCATCTTGGCTTGTTTGGTTTTGTCTCTTTCCATCTTTCATGTTGCAGCCTTCATAGGACGTCTGGTGGTCCTGTGTGTTTATTCAGATACAAGTCAAGGCACAGAGATCAGGGCCTTCCTGGCTAGTGGCCTACACTCTGGGGGAGCTAGGACAGAGCCCTGCTTTTTTTATGAATGTTTCTCAGAAGCTTTGTGTATTTCTCATGGGTTCTTCTGTCCTTGGAAGAGGTTGCTTCTGATATTTTGCCTATAAAATACAAGCTTCTCTAGTCTCTCCCTTTCCTGGGAGACAGTGTAAGAAGGGCTTCTCACTGTTGGTATGTAGGCATGACTGAAATCCTGTTTTGGCAATGGGTGCTACCTCGGCCTAAGAGGTATCTGGTGTTTATGAATCCACAGGCTATTCTGATTCTAATTCTTTTGAAGAATGCTTTGTTTTGTTTTGTTTTGTTTCTTTTTTTTCAGTCTGCTGCCAGAGTAGAGAGGTGGATTTTTTGGACAAAGAATCTCATATTACATATAATTCTTTTAGGGCATCAGACTTCAGGCTCCTTGAGGTTCTTGTTTATAGGGTTCCTGGTGAGACAACAGATACTGATTGCATTTCTATTTCTGTGACCCAGAAGCTGGAGATGTGGCCTGTCCATTGTGAAGGCACTGCTGAGACTGAGAAAGTATGCAGTAGCTCAGTGGGGCTCTCAGCGGGTCCTTCCTTCTCAAGACTCATTCTTTGCTAAGCCTCTAAGAAGTATGGCTTGTGTTATTGTTTCAGTGTCTTCCACTTTGTTTTCTCTATGCTTATTCTGAAGATTCTCTTATTATTTTTGCCTTCTGAGGTGATCAGTTTTTCCCCAATCATTTATCTCATTTTCCCATCTCTCTTTCTTTGTGTAAGGACAATTTTACCTTTTAATCATTCCAAAATTCTGTCTTTAAAGTTTTTTTCTACCAGATCTTACTTGTTTCTCTTTTTTCCTTATTTTTTAAATTTTGCCTATTTGTATATATGCTCGTATATGTATGAGGATGCTCATGCATGTGTGCATGTCTACATGAAGGTCAGAGGTCAAAGACAGATGCCATTACTACAAATTGGTGCACCAACATGGTGTACTAAATCCACGTAAAACCTGAGAGGGCTTGGAAAGAAATTCTAGACACTAAAAAACAATGTTTTGCCACATTTATTTTCCCGAATGGGCTTTGCTTGCTGGCTGCAGGCTGCAGCTCGTTTAAGAGAGGTTTTCCTCATTGAGCAGTCGGGAAAAAAAAGCTTAGGTTTTGAAATGCTGGCTTTCTGAGATGTGCTGCCAGCGCAAACTCTGATTCTTTCTGGAGTTCTTACTATGGAGCAATTGATTGATGTTTGTGGGCTCCAGGTTCTTGTATGCCCACTTGTATGGGAAAGTAGCTGAGAGCATTCCCACAGCTCAGTGCCCCTGACCTGGGCAGGCAGCGGGATTAGGACAGCTAGGAGTGCACAGACAGAAGAGCATGGCAGATTCCTGGCACCATACACAGAAATATTTCAAGACCATGCAATGCTCTGCATGGCATATCTAGCTATTACTCAGATAAAAGGGTTTATGTGCTACATGCTCATTCTCAGAGTTAAAATGCTAGGCATGGCTCTTACTTGGCAATCCCAGAGCTAGCAATAATGGTACCTTCACCATTTTAAAAGTAGAGAGAGGCAGAACCAAAATTCAGAGCCGATGCAACCAAGCTGCTTACCATTTTAAAAACTCTTCAAGACAGTAAAGAATTACAGATACACAATAGGACAGATTCAAACATAAAAGACCTCTAAATGTGTCACAGTGTTGGATAAATGTATATAGGCTTGGGAGAGAGAAGAAAAAGTATAGAGAGTTGGAAAAGAAGTTAATGGTTGAAAATATTAAACAAAGTCTTTAAAGAGACAGAGTACAGATAGTCATAGATTAAAGAAAGAAATAATAATAAGCCACATAAAGATGGAAAATACACAGAGAGTCTGGATTATGTATATTATTGTGTTGTCTTTAAATTATTTGACTGTAAAGGAGCTAAGTAACCAACATATGTATTTTAAAGGTACATTGATTTCAGAATTTGAGTCTAAGGATATGTTTCTTAGGAAAAAGAGGTTCATCTTTTTCCACAGAGGATGAGAACTGGTAGAATCCTTCCAGACTAATGTGGTTTAACGGGCCAAGATTCCCCCTCAAAGGTTGCTTGTAAACATCTCTCAAAAATTACATTGCCCAACAAAAAGCAGGAAACAGTATGGAGAAAACTGTGCCCATATTCCCAAATACTGTTTATAAATGTTTGTTTACATTTAAAGGGAGATATGATATAGAGATTTGAATTGGTGTGGATCTTGGTTTATTGATACAAATTTAAAGTCAGTTTTGTTCTATGTATATTTCTGCTCTTGATTAAGATATTGTGTTTGTGCATCTCACTTAAAAATGTAATGTATAATTAAGAAATACAGGTTAATAGAGAGTCATCTATAATAGTCAAGCTTGTAGAGATATATTTCAGTTAGACAGGTATTCTTTAAATCTTTCAGACACCTTCAGAATATGGCATTTAAAAATGTTTTAAGAGCTTAAGACTTTTCATGACAACAAGACACATCTGCTCCTGGCAGCACCAAGCTACTTCAAGAGGAAGATGGGCATCAAAGAGGCTCCTTATGGAGTTTGTTAGACATCTAGGCAAGAAACTGCTCTTGCCTGGACTTCTTCATGGTGTGCTGTAAAAACTGGAATGCAGGGCCCACAGAGAAATGACTGCTGAACTTATCTAAAGGTGAGATGGTCCTTCGGGGTCCTGCTACATGAAAGAGTCTTCCAGAAATTCTGCAGATACAGCAAAAAGTGACTGACAAACTGCCAATATAGGTGGAACTGTCTTTGAAATTTCCTGCTTCATGAAAAAGTCTGCTGGATACTATGGGCCTGTAGGCTGAAGATGGATGCCCCAATGGTACAGAAAAACTTTGGGTGACTGTACAGGCAGCAAGATTTCTCTGTCAATCCTAGAGTTTTGGAAGTTGCTTACAATGCACTTCTTGTTTACTTAGGTAATATTATATTCTTCTGGAGTCTTTGATGGAGTTGAAGAATATGTAGTTAGAGTTATAGTTTTCCTTAGTTACTATAAAAGCTAAAGTAGTTATAAATATTATAACTGTAATTTGTGCTTGATAACTGTTTTGTTATATGTAATTTTACTATGTTAAAATTTAAACCTTCCTTTTTATTTAAACAAAAAAGAGGAAGTTATGTGGGATTTCCCTCTGTATGCTATGATTACGACTAATGAATAAAGAAACTGTCTTGGGCCTGCATGTGGAATAGAGGTAGGTGGGTAAAACTAAACTGAATGCTGGGAGAAAGAAGGAATCAAAGGAGAAGCCATGCAGTCCCGCCGGAGCCGGACAGAACTTTTAGCAGGTATACAGATTAATGGAGATGGGTTAAATTAAGGTGTGAAAGTTAGCCAATAGGAAGCTAGAGCTAATGGGCCAAGCAGTGATTTAATTAATACAGTTTTTGTGTGATTATTTTGAGGCTGAGCAGCCAAGAACCAACAAGTGCTTCTCCTTCAACACCATTCCTCAGAAATCATGTGTCTTCTTTGTTGATGCCACAGCTCTCACTGGCCTGGAGCTAGCAAACTCAGCTAGGCTGGAAGACCAGGGCATGCAAGGACTCCACCCGACTCTGCCTCTCCATCACTGGGATTACAAGTACATGCCACAATGCCTGGCTTTGTTTTTTTTTTTTTTTTTTTTTTTTTTTTTTTTTACATACTCTGGGCATCAAACTCAGATCCTCATGTACAGCAAACATTTTGCTATCTGAGCAATCTCCAAGCTCTCATTTTGTCTTGTCATTTGGTTCTTTGCCTATATCATTTTTATTTTGCAAATTAACACTTTAATTTATTCAAGGATGCTAATGATGCTGTTATTTCTCTGCCACCTTTAGTTTCCTTACCCATTTACTGCTTTACTTCCTGCCCTTTTTGTCTGGAACGCAGGCAGAGCTGTGGGCTAGCAGCTTCCCATGGAACACAGAAGTGACATTTAAGCTTTGGGATCACCAAAAGGAGGGGGATGTGCCCTGCAAAATTCAAAATCTGTTTTATTTCATAAAGCTGTGGTGGTATTTAATGCCTGGCAGTTGAGCACTCTGCTGATGAGGATAGTGGAAAAGAGCAAGAGAATTCAGTATTGTGCAGTCTGAGCTCAATTAAGCTTCCTGACTTCAGGCTTAACCTCATCCCCTGTTCCTGGAGTCGGAATGATGAGGCTTCCTGCTGTCTTGTGATGCAGCTCTCTGTGCCATTTCTTCTTATTTTTTGTTTTTACTTGTAGTAACAAATGAACAGAATGCTTTATTTTTTTTATCATACTTTCCTATTACCTTAACACTGATTCTTACTGATTCTGGATGAATTGTTTTGGACTGTAGGCACACCATCTCTTTGCATGTCTGTCAACAGGCTGTGCATTCTCAGATGCCTGTGGAAGCCGGACTACTTGGGAAGTAAGGGACTTACCATCTAATCCCATTAATATCTTTACTGAACCTTTCTCAGGCACTGCCACCATCACTTCTGCAGCTAGGAGTCTGACCTCGTGGCTATCAGGAATTTCTTTTTCTTTCCACATAATTTCATAGAAAAAAAAGATGATTCATTCTTACTGTAAAGCATAACAGCTTCGGCCTGGTTTTCTTCTCTTTCATCATTAACTCAAGACCTTTCACCTGTCCCTTAAAGGAAGAGCATCACAGTCTCTGTTTGCAGGGTCTGAGTAGCAACTTCACTGCTCAGGAGCTCTGTGTGAACGTAAGCACCGTGAGACAGTGGCTGTCCATCTGCTTTGTGTCTCAGGACCGGGTGCTGTACACAGGGAGGTTATGGTGGTTTGAAAGGAAAATGTCACCCACTGGCTCAGACATTAAACACTCGGTTCCCAGCTGGCGGAGCTGTTTGGGGAGGTTATGTGGACATGCAGTGCCAATGGAATAAGTACATCACTTACATCACTGGGGTGGCCTTAGAGAGTTTAAAGCCTTGTTTCAGGTCCAGTTCACTCCACTCTCTTCTGCTGCTGCTTCTTTTCTTCTTTTTCCTCCTCCTCTTCCTCCTCCTCCTTCTTTGTTATGAAAGATATGATCTCTCAGCTTCCAATTCCTGCCATCCTGTCTGTCATTTGATGCCATGCATTTGTCCAGCCATGAATGCATAGACAGATTAAATTCTCTCTTTTTTTAATTTGCCTTTGATAATGGTGTTTTATTCCAGCAACAGAACCAGTGCAGTGGCTATGATAGGGATGAGATGGGACCCAAGACAGGATAGTGGTTTCTAGTCGTACTTCTCAGAACAGCTGAAAATCCACAAACCTTTTTAACTTCTGAAATTTTTTTTTTATTTTTTCTTTCTCATGGTTTATTTTTTTTTATATTTAAAAATTTCCATCTCCTTCCCTCCTCCTCCCCCCTCCCTCCCCTCCTTCTCCCCTTTCTCTCCCCTCCTCTTCTGAAATTTTTTATTTAAGATTTTTAGACATCATCTGCTTACACCTGACTGAATCTGCACAAAGTAGGGATAGTCTTCTGTAATTTATATAATTGTATTTTATAAAATTTTCTATGATGAGGCATATGCAGATTTGATTTTTTTCCTGTTAAGTTATGTAATTTCCAAACTAGTAATTCCACTGAGCATAGGGTAGATTAGATGGCTCTTGCTTTTCCTGATTTTTGTATCACATTACCAGTCTTCCACTCACAAACCTATCATTAGCTCGGTATAATATTTACCTAGCTTCCTATGGTATGTTCATCATAAACAGTTTCCTATGATAACATTTCTTGGGGAAATTATTACTTAAGTATTTTTGGAGTCAGGGGAAAAAGCATCTTTAACATATTCCATAATCTTCCATTGAGTCAAACCAAAGAGAAAGAGAGAGAGAGAGAGAGAGAGAGAGAGAGAGAGAGAGAGAGAGAGAGAGAGAGAGAGAGAGAGACATGCACAGAGAGCTTCTTGGTGTGTCAGTGGGAAGACAAGCATCTGCATAGTGATGCTGACTTGTTGATTCATCTATGGAATTCAAATTTCCACTGATCTCCTGGGGCTGACATGCATAACTTAGAAATGAGGGCACTATGTTTTGATCAGCTACAGAATAAATAAGGAGGTGAAATCAGTTGTTTGAAGGAAATATGACTACGGGGCTTGCGTTTGATCAGCAATCTTCAAATTTTGAGGTGAAAGCAAGTTATCTGCATAAAACTCGCTTTGCTCTTTGTAAACTTTTTCTTAAAGAGTAGCTATATTCTTTAGAATAAGATTGTGAAACCTTGGCTTATTAAAAGTTTTACCTCTGGTAATCCAGATAAGGCACTTGTCTCAAGAGGTTTGCTATGGTTTCCTTTGTAGTTAACCAATATAATTTATAGTTGTGTGTGTGTGTGTGTGTGTGTGTGTGTGTGCACTCACAGACATACATTTAAGTTGGGGAAAGGAGGTGTGCCACAGTGCATCTATGGACATCAGAGGACAGCCTAGGGTGTCAGTCTTCACTCTATACCTTCTTTTAGATGGGGCTACCTGAGCTGGTCCACAAGCTTTGGGAGATTCTCCTGTTGCCACTCCCCGAGTTGATGTAAGATATTGGTATTACAGATGTTAGCTACGGGTGGCTGAGTTACACGGGTTCTGAGGATTCAGACTTAGATTAGGTTCTGAGAATTTAGACTCAGGTTCTCATTCTTGCATGGCGTCTTTCCACTGAGCTGTCCTTCAAAGCAGAAAAGTTAGAAGTCTTCCTAGGCCACCATTTAAGGGGACAAAGGACACTGTCGTGCTTCAACAGTGGCCTCCACTCCTCACCATTTCCCTTTTGAAAATACTGAAGGCATAAGAGACAGTGACTTTTATTATTCAGTAGTAAAGAAAAATGAAATCTGTAGAAAAATGGAAGGAACTGAAAAGTGTCATTTTAAACAAGGAAACCCAGGCTCAGAAGGACACAGGACGTATGTGCTCTCTGACATTCAGTTCCCAGTTTCTAACTGGTAAATATGGGTATCTAGCTGGGAGCAAGTGTGAGCCTAAGCAAAGGACCTGGGAAGGGTCCCATGAGAAGGGGAGGAAGGATGGCTTAGGATGGAGGGTGTGGAAAACCAAACAGGAGAGACACCAAAGTGGGAGGGGGAGACTGGGAGTGAATGGGTACGTACAAAGTGGAGGAATGGGGAGGTGGGGAAAGAGAAGGTGCGATCATTAAAAGAATAGATTAAATACTGCAAGGAAACCTTTTATAATGTAAGTTATCTAAAATATATAAATTATTTTAAAAGAAAGGAATGCAATAAGGCCAATGGAAGGAAAAGAATGATTGGGTTCCAGGGGTATAGATCTAAGATACCTCTGCCTCCTCTTTCTTTGAACTTTCCATCTTCTTCCATTGTTGTAGCCACACAACATCCCATGACTTACTTTTGTCGTCTAACTCATGCTCCTGTGCGATGCGATGCATGAAAGTAAGGAGACATCAGCCAATATAAAAGAGGGCTGGACTCTGGTGACATTGTTTTAACCAGATTCAACCAAAGAGCTGTGTCTACATTCCAGAGCATTTAGTCATGGTGTTGGTAGACCGTGAGAAAGGAGAAGCAAACACCAGAAACCTCCTTTACGGATGGAGTGCCAGACCCCCAGGGGGACATACACTAATCTGGTCCATAGCCTCCTCTGCAGCTTTGATGACACGCTAGGACACTGGCTTCCCAGATTCAGCCCCATACATCTTACTGTGCTAATCTATCTGTGGGTACTTCCACTACAAGCTGAATAAGAGCACTGCCATAGCCTTGTGTGGTTTCTGCACATCATGTTAGATTTTCTAGCATGTGGATGCCCAGGGAAAGAGGTGTATCGCTTGCTGTGTCTGGCTAGAGGACCTGGCTTCTATCAGGCAAAATTTCCTAAGGGAACAGCAGGGACAAAGATGACTGTCATTAGCTACCCTTTCACCCAGTGTCTGCTTCCCACTGCCCTACACAGAGATCAGAATGCCAAATGCTAACTCTGCCTGGCATTGGATTTTCTCTCCCCTGCCACTCTCCTCAAGAGGTGCAAAATGCTGATGCAGTTGGGATCTCAAAATAAGTGACTTGTATCTAAAATGGTCCTCTGCAGTGGAAGGTCTGTGAGAGACGGGAGAATTTATTTGCTGAGTTACTATGCAAATTTCACAATTAAATCTTAACTCAGCTCCTGGGGGAATACCAAGGATTACTGAAGGCAAGGAGATTTGACAGGATTTTTAAAGTGGTAGAAGAGAGAGCCAAGAAGCAGCCACATACACTCCCATCCCTCAGCTCTGCTCCACGTGGTCCCAGTGGGAATCAGGATGGAGAGGGAGTAGAACGGGGAATCAGGGGAAATGCAAAGAAACCCACTTTCTTATTTGTAAAACTGAATTAATGAATTTTTTTTTCAAATACGCATCTCCACAGTGTGCTGTCCAAGGGGAGAAGCGTGTGGAGATGCACAGCCACTCATGTATTCCTTTATTCCTTCCCTCTGAGCCCTAGTCCCTCTTCCTTCTTTCCGTATCTTTCTCAGACTGGTGTGCATGCTGGGGGGAGTTGGGCTTGCCTGTTTCTCATCTACCCCTTCCTCCCACGCCTCTTGAGTCCTCAACTCTCTCAGCTAGGTAGTGAAAGACTTCTGTTTGACAGGCAGTCTCTTGGGTGTCTCTACTGAAAAGGCCAAAGCTCCCAGTGCAGGCAAAATCCTTCCTCACCTTTGCACAGCTATTCCTTCCCCTGAACTGAATGCAAATAGGAGTGTCTTGGGGCGCCCTTGCTCATCCAGGCTCCTGGTGCTTTCTTTAGCCCCAGATTACTGCCTTCTGGGGAAGGCTGTTAATGGACATTCATCCCCCGACCCTGGCCCGTGGATGGATGACCAGCAGGCTTTGTCAAAGCCCATTTCCCGTGGTCATTAGTCTGTCTCTGTCTTCTGCATCCTGGAAGAGGACAGGCCTTTCCCTCTTTTCCCTGCATTCAGCTGAATGTGCCGAATGCTCTGGGTTGTTCTTGCTGCCTGACAACGGAACAGTGCTGTAATAACATCATAGCATATTATTATCATCTCACCCTTAGGAGGAAGCTTATCTCCTCTCCTAGCCAAAAGTGACTGTACTAGCCAGTGCTACATGTAGACTAGCCATCGTAAGATGCAGAGTAGGGCATGGTGTGAGGTCTCTAGAAGATCTACAAAATGAAGTTAAAAATTCCCATAATTCCCATGTTTATTCAGTGTTCTGTGACTATAACAAAGCACCCAAGATAAACTGGCATTTGAATAAGAGTGTGTTATTTTGAATCACACTGTCAGTCTATGGTCTTGGCCATGTTACCTTATAGTGGAATCTTTTCCAGAAACAGGTTGAGCAGCAAGCTTCTTAGCTCATAGTAGCCTAGAAGTAAAGAGAGAGAGAGAGGGGTACCAAGGTTCCAATAGTGACTTCCAGGCCCTAACTACAATGACCTAGCTTCCTTCCACCTGACTCCACACATCAGTGCACACACTGGAGACCAACCCTTTGAACATATTGGATTGGGAGGATGCTTGTCCCAGTCGTAAGAAGACCCCCGGGAACTTACTTGAACTTTCATTCTGAGTCTTGATAGAAATTTATCCCAGTGGAGTCCGTCATGGGAGCTGGGGAGCTGGGGAGCTGGGGGGCTCTGCTGTGTATTTGGATACCTTGGATGGACCCTGAAAAGATAGATAAGGCAGAAAATACCCACATAAACAGAGGTAGCAGAAAGATTAAGAACAACTTTTACTTATTGTTTTCTGCTTATCATCTATCTATCTATCCATTTGTCTATCTATCATCTACCTATTTCTTATCTGTCTGTCTAGCATGTGTGTGCTTGCATACACTGTAGCGGGCGTGGTCGGCTGGCAATGGGAAATAACCAAACTAGCCTTATATGAAATACTCAGCTTTAATAAAAGGAGAAAATGGGAGAAACTTACAGAGCCAGAGTTCCAGCAAAGAGCAGGAACCAAGAGAGCAAACCACCAAAACATGGATCTTTTAAAGGTATTTTGTGCCCCAGAGGGGTCATGCCCCTCAGACAAGGGATTGGTCAGCTACCCCATCAATACACATTTTTTTTTTGCATGTTCATGTGATGGCATACTTGTGGTTACAGCACAATGTGCAGAAAGTCTGTTCTCAACTTACACCACCCAGGTTCTAGAAATTGAGTTCAGATCATCAGACTTCACAGCAAGCACCGTTACCCGCTGAACCCTCTTGCTGGCCCATAATATTTCTTTACTGCACTAGCCTGCAGACTGAGTTTGAGTAAGATAAAACTATCTTGACCTCCTAAGACCTTGAATTTTCCTGGTTTGATTGCATCTCACAATAGCTATTTGTGCACTCCCAAGATTTCTGTCCTTTCTTTTTTTTATTTTTTTTGCATGTGTGCATGTATATACACATGTTCTCATGTGGCATATGTATACATATGTGTAGAAATCACAGGTTGCCTCTCTCTACTCCTCACATATCAAGGCAAGGGCTTTCACTTGAATTCACTCACCAATCCAGCTGGTATAGCTAGCCATCTTGCTCCATGGGTCTGCTATCCTGCTTCCCATGAGACGAGATTAAAGGTGGGTCACCATGCCCACCTGACACTCAGTGTGTGCTTGGGATCCCAACTGTGCCCATTATGCTTGTGTATCATGTGCCTTATACGTTAAGCCACCTTCCCAGACTCCAAAGTTAATTTCAATAGAAAACATAGCTTTTCTTCTTTTGAAAGTAGAGGTAAGTTTGCAATAATTTGATAGAGTATATGCAAATTCACATTGGTGCTGTGCTTATGATGATCTTATACTGGACAGCAATAAGTCATTGGAGGTGTGGTTTGTAATAATAGCAGTAGATTGATATCCCCATTTCCTGCCACCACGAGGAATACAAGTTTTTCCTTTAAAAAATGAGGTTTTCTCCAGTATAGCATTGATATGAAAAAAATAGTCATTGTCCCCTAACACTCTGTAAGTGGAGACTTCATTCTGCTATACAGAAGCTGCATGTGTTAAAAATTAGATATTGATGTTTGAGCACACTCTATGGGTACTTGTTTGTTCCTATCTCTATGTTCTACCTCCACTGAGTGAGCCATTCCCCCAAAGTGCTTTCATAATGCTCTATTTGATGCATTTCCAGGTCCTTTAAGGCAAATGATAGACAACTTATAAGTGGGTTATTTGAAATTTGTATGTATTAGAATATATTTTTTAATTGTCATATAACTTCCTATTTTACCAAATGACTAAAAGAAGATAGGAAGATTGTTCAGATTGTTCCAGGTTTTCTGATAAATGAATGTAAATGGTGGCAAATTCACTAGGGACAGTGGGAAACTGGTACTTCCATTGTAGAAAAAGACCTTTGAGGCCTCCCTTTCTCGAGGGCTAAATCATGTGCCAGACCCTCACCTCAGCACCTTTTATGCTGTTGCCAACTCCTCCCTATAAGGCCATCCCTTGACAGAGAACTTTCCAGTCTCATGAGACACGTAGGTGGGTACATTGGATTATTAGTTTTTACAAAGAGCCTCATCTGTTTTACCTCTCACACAGAGATCAGCTTCTTGTCTCATTTAGTCAGGAACCCTCCTTGACCACACACCAGATTACCAGGCAGTGTTCTATGAACTAGGGAGAGAGCAGTGAATGAGAAAGACCAAAAAAACCCATGTCCTTGGGTGATTTCTTTTTTTTTTTTTTCCGAGACAGGGTTTCTCTGCAGTTTTTGAGCCTGTCCTGGAACTAGCTCTTGTAGACCAGGCTGGTCTCGAACTCACAGAGATCCGCCTGCCTCTGCCTCCCGAGTGCTGGGATTAAAGGCGTGCGCCACCACCGCCCGGCTCTTGGGTGATTTCTATACTAAGATAGGAGAAGGGTAGAACAAAGTAAGACACTGAGAAAAGAAGACGGAATTATGATGCTATTTAGACATGAAGCAAGAGGGAGGAATTGGCCATACTGTCAGAGGTGATACATAAGCCAAGACCCAGAAGAGATGAGCCAGTCATGCAAGTGCCTTGGAGAATCCCATTTTAGGAGAGGAGCCATCCAGAACAAACATTTCAGAGAAGAACTGATCTCTATCGTGTGAGGAATCACAATGGCCTGATAGTGCAGGTGTTCGTCCACAAACCAGATGAAGCAGGAGGCCGAAGGTGACAGAAGGGGCCTGAGGCAAGGTGGGGCAGGGAGGCAATGCAGGTCCTGAACAGAGAAGTGTATTATCCGATGGGTTTAAAAAGGAGCACTTCGGTACCGGAGTTTGAAGAGACTCAGGTAAGAAATGTGGGTCAGGCACACATAGAGAAGGAAGACAGGTTTCAAAGCCATTAGAGTAATCTAGGTGTTTGTAGAAACGTTGGCAGTTGGATAGATTCTGAGATTAGAGTCATGAGGGTGTGCAGCAAGATGAGATAAATGCTGGATTTTAGGTTGAGAAAATGAAAGGGTAGAGTCACCAATTAACTTAAATGACAAGGACTGCTGGCAGTTTTGGGCATGCCTGGCCTATGTCGTTTTAAACACATAAAGACAATGCTCATGCCTAGGTAAAAAGTGAGCAGTTGCTTTGATGATAGTGGACATGTATGTCCCTAAACAACCACACTGGCATGCAGTATCATACAAGAACTCCGGACTTAAAGGGAAAATTGATACTCAAATACTTCCATTAATATATTAAAAATAAAATTTAACATGGTTCCATATATATGCTCAAAAAAACTAATAAAACAGGCAAGTTCTTTTATATGCAAAGAACTGGAAGTTTGCTTGTAGAAGTAGATTTCAGAGGGATCCATGGTTGGAACTGTTGTGACTGTTTCGACAGGATTGGGAAGAAAGCTAACTGAATAGGATGGAGCACGCTAGGCAGAAGTATACAGGGGTGTGGTCCATTGTTTTTGATTTAGCATAGGCACTGAAAGGCATAGCCAGGCCATCGCCAGCAGCCTCAGATCCTGGAGCATGTTTCCCCATCTTTTAGACAAAATGCCTTCAAGGCAATATTTATAACAGATATCTGTGTTATCAAAACTAGAAATTTAATGTGGCATGTGCCCCCCCCCCTTTTATTTAATTAGCTTTGCATCACAACTGGGAGTTCTTTCATCGATCTGAAACTGTAGCCCTGTTTTTGAAACCAGAAAAGCATCACTAGCATCAAAAGGAAATACTAGATCTAGAAATGTCTACTGAAGGTTTTTGAACAGATGCGGCTTGCTCTCCTCCATTTTGAGCTGGGGCACATCCAAAGGAGGTCTGAGACATTCTGTGTATGCCTGATTTTTGTCTTTCATTTTTTTCTTTTGAGTTTTGTTTTGATGATAAAGGTCTTAATGTGAAAGAATTGTAAAGTACAGCCTCACGGGATAACTTATGCTGAGAGTCCCAGCAGCTGGTAGATGTTTGAGGTGAGGGTCCTTGGGTTCCTGAGCAGGTCTGTTCAATTGGGTGCTCTTTCCTGCTTCTCGAGGAACTAACTGAGAATCTAAAATGCAACAGTTACCCTTAAGCTCACATAGTCCCCCCATACATCAGTTTCATTGGGACAAGTACGCCATTTCTGAATAGGCCTTATGGAAGAATTAACTATACAAATGGTAAAATTTATATCGCATTTGTATGTATGTGTGTGTGTGTGCATGTATGCTCTTATATGCACATGTGAGTATACATGTAAAGGCCAGAGGCGGAAGTCAAGAGCCCTGCTTCATTATATTCCATCATATTCCCTTGAGGCAGGATCTTACACTGAACTTGGAGTGAGGCTAGTGTCTGGCTACGTCAGCATTTCACCCCTCTGTTTCTACACCAGACAGCCCTGGGGTTACAGGCACTTGTGCATGGCTACTTCTGGGTTTATGTTAACAATGTAGGTGCCAGGATCCAGACCCTCAGACTTGTGCAGCAAGTGCTCTTAACCATGGAACTGTCTTTCCAGACTTAGAAAAGTTTCGCTACCAGACATGGAAGATGTCAACATAGCCAACTCAAGAGTCCTTTCCTTTCTGTCATGTGCTTGATGAGGAAGCGGAACAACAATCTAACCAGAAAAGGGAGACTAAGCAGAGGCCCTATCAGCAGGGACTCTGCAGCAGACAGAGCAAGGGCGAATTTCTCAGTAACTCCCAGTCTTTCTGGAACCAGATCCTGGGCAGTTGAAAACCCATCCCTCAGAGGGACAGTCCCCTTGACCTTTCAGCTCAACAGGGTCCAGGAGGAAGGATGGCTTAGTAATTGCCTGCCCTGTCAAGCTGTACCTTGACCCTAACCAGCCACATTACCTTGGGCCCAGAGGCCCAGGACCTAAATGAATTGTAGCTCAACTCACCAGGAGCCTGGGCCTCAGCAAATTCAGAATCACATATAAAAATGAAAACTTGGTCCCATATGTCTTTAAACCCATGACGGTTTACTGCTGATATGATACCGCAGGGGAAAATGACTTGGATTTCTGTTGGGTAGATGGATTTGGGGGGTCTCTCTCTGCAATTTTCTTTAAAGTAGTGGGGTTTTTGTCACTGTAATGAAAACTGCCTTCAGCTGAAAAGGAAAAAAAGGGGAAGAGAGAAAGAGAGCAAGAAACAATAGCAGCCTAGAAGTAGAATTTCCCAAATAAACACTTTCGCAACACAAGACTTATATTAGAAACACTGATAAAACCTTGTCCTTGAAGGTGTGAAGATCCAAGCTCTTAAAATGAATGTAAATAGCAGTACTCTAGCCACAGGCATTAATCCAGACCACGAGTGCAGGAGAAGGTGAATACAGAGTGAAGAACATAGAAAAGAAAAAGGTCATGTGCAATAAAAGGTGTTTGCAAAATTGTGGGGAAATGTGCGCAGCTTTGGGTAATAGCCGCATTTGCTCTTACGTCTTTATAACTGTGGCAAACAATGACTCAAAAAGGAGCGAATCAACAGAGAACGTTTTGCAAGTGTGTTATTGACATGAGCAAATATGGAAAATATGGATTTCTTTCTTTCTTTCCTTCCTTCCTTCCTTCCTTCCTTCCTTCCTTCCTTCCTTCTTTCCTTCCTTCCTTCCTTCCTTCTTTTGTATGTATAAACCCTAAGATCTGTGGTTTAGCCTACATCCTGGGCCAACAAGCAGGAGGGAGGCTGGAATCTATTTTTAGCCCATCAGAGATGTGACCTTCGACAAATCACTATCTATAAATACAAAGCTCACTTTATTGGTGAGATTGGGTGAACTGATGCATGTGAAAATATTTTTGAAGTAATAATGTGCTGATCCAAGATTAAATATTATTAGCATGGGGATAAGGGGCGAGGCAAAAGAGTCAAGGAGAATAGAAGATTGCTTGAGTTCATCGGGCTCCCGTGGGAACTGTGTGTATTTAGTTAGCGAGGAAACTGGGACAGCAGGCGAGATGAGAACCGGGGAGAGACGGTGTGCACATGTTGATGTGTTTGTAAAGGCGAGGGGGCGGCCCTTTATTAGGCAGCAGATATGCTGAGTTTTGGGTTTTCACTACCAGGAGACTTGGAAAAGTTGAAACTCAGCCTAACTGGGCCTGCCAATGGCCTCTAATGAAAATTTCCATTTGGAGAGACTAGGTGTTGACTTGGCATGACACCAAACAAGCCGCCTGCTACACAGTTTTACACCAATTGTATTTCTCCTAATTAAACCCTGTCTGACCTCAGCATTAAGAAACAATTTGTTTCAGGATATAACCAGCACACATAAGCAATTACATTCTGTTTGCCCCATTAGCATCACTTGGCTCCTTTGCTATCCAGGGCTGCTACAGCAGTGAGTGCTACCCAGCAGCCACCAGCAGCCAGGGCTATAAAAAACCTGGAGTGTTTGGAGCTTTTTCCACCCCTCATGTGGGGAACTAAGAATATCATCATTTTTATTCAGCCAAGCCAGAGATTTTGGGAGCAGTGTGCTTCTGTATTTATTATAAGGGAGCATATATGTATATATATATATATATATATATATATATATATATATATGAATATTTCTTATGGGTTAAAAAACTCCACTTGTAAAAAAAACCAAATGAAACTAAAATAACCTTGGCTTATAATAATCTGGGCTTATTTGATACGCCATAGTTCATGTTCACACTCATCTGTACCTCTTCCTTTTTCATAGCTGTCAGTCTTGGTGAATTTGAATTTGGGGGAGGGATTTAAAGCTTTGTTGTGGTTAGGATCAAATGCAAGGTCCCGGGAGCCTAGGAAAGCGGTCTATCACCAAGATACACCCTCAGCTCATTTTGGATTTTAAATTTGAAAAAAAAAAAAATATCTGAACGGCCTTGCAAAAGAAGCATTGTGTAGCAGAGAGATAAACAAAGAAGACCCCTTGAACCTGAGCATCTTGGTATTTCTTGTGGAAGGTTATTGTAGAGATCAACTGTCTTGAAAGCAGTGTTCTTGTCTACTTGGTATTTAAATGTTGCCCAGCAAACAGGAGAGTCTAGACCATCCTTCACTCTTATTTCATGCCCAACCTCTGGTGAGTAGGCACTTCTTTCTTCTGCATCCTGGATTTGGGAGCTGAAGTGGGAAACCTAGGAAGGAAGACTGTGGCATTCCATGTAGGAAGGTAACAGCTGGAGCCTGAGGATCGATTTCAATGTAATCTATAGAGACAAGAGATGACATTTGTCCCCTGATGACTAAGGTTTACCTCTAGTGGGTTGAATGACATTTTCCATTTTCTTTTTCTGTACAATGGGAGTGAAGCCATCTCCCTGTCTTTCATCTCACAGAGATAGGTTGGGGATAATCAAGTCTTGCGGGGAGAGTGGACCAGCTCTGACAGGGGTGATGCTGCAGGAGCCCACCCCTGCTTCCCATTACTGCAGTGACATGTGTCAGAGCAGAGTGACTGCAGCAGCGCTCTCTAGAACAGAGCTGCTCTGTGAATCAAGAGCACCTTCTGTTGGCAGCTAGGTCTCATGAGCCTTAAAAAAATAAAGGCCTATTTCAACACGGAGGCAAACTTAGCGTATTGAATGAAGACTCTGTTTTAATGAGCTACAGTATGCCACTGTGATAGATAGTCACACCTTCCTCCCGACAGGGTTCAAGCCTATCATACAATATTGCACTGTCCCATTCTTGCTAAATCCTTCATATCTATGGTGATGAAATGATACATTTACACACTATACATGTGTGGAGAAAATGCATATCCATGCATTCATAGCACATAATCTGTAAACAGGTATTGTGAGGCCCAGGATCGGAAGGATGGCTTCTTAGTGTGGAAAAGAAGCCCTGCCCAAAACAGAAGACTTTGCATGAGACCTTTAGTGGCCAAGAGGTTAAGATGAATCTCTTGACTCCACTTGGTGTCAGTCAAATCTCTGACTGTTTCCTGTTTCCTATTGGCCTTTCGTTGAGCTTCTACTTATTCTTCTTATGACAAATACATTGACATTTATTCAGCTATTAAATAGTGGAAGATGCATTGATTCTAAACATTGGAGAATCATCTGAAGCATTTATGGAAACTGAGATTTTTCTGATTCTATTATGAATTCTTTTAACTTTAGGGTTCCAAGGACCTGCAGATCATAAACATTTCCAGTCTTCTCAGCATTGCACAGTGCATAGTAGGCATACTGCATGTACATATGGGATCAGTGCGTAGATGGTACTCTCGTCCAGTCATGTCACGAGGGACTGCTGCCTGCCCAAGAGGACATTTTAAAGCATTGTTAATGGCATTTTCGTCTAAATAGAGAGGATTAGAGCACTGAGAATAAAGGTGAGAAGTGCTGGAAATTCTAAGCAAGGGGTCCCGGAAATGAATGGCGAGGCATCCACCTTGCACTGTACAGCAAACCCTCTCTTCTCTCTCCATTCCTGGACTTCACTTGCTGAACTCGGATGCAGATCTTTGCTCTATGCTGCTCTTGAGGTTGCACATTATATTTGATCTTTCTTTTCTACTGTTTCTTCAGTTTCTTCCCAGTTACCCTTTTTCTAATGATAATTGTTAGTCATCTGCTTTAGGTGAATAAATCAGTTCTGTAGATTAGGTTGCTATTAAAATAGAGGCTTGTAGTTAAATTTGATTTGGGTTTTTTTTAATGGGTTTTATTGAGCTATACATTTTTCTCTACTCCCCTCCCTGTCTCTCCCTTCCCCTCCCCTTCAACCTTCTCTCATGGTCCCCATACTCCCAATTTACTCAGGAGATCATGTCTTTTTCTACTTTCCCTGTAGATTAGATCCATGTATGTCTCCCTTGGGTCATTGTTGTCTAGGTCCTCTGGGATTGGATTTGTAGGCTGGTTTTCTTTGCTTTTTGTTTAAAAACCACTTATGAGTGAATACATATGACAATTGTCTTTCCGACATTATCAAATGTCATACCTCATTCAATATGATGTTTTCTAGATCCATCCATTTGCCTGCAAATTTCATGATGTCATTATATTTTTCTGCTGTGTAGTACTCCATTGTGTAAATGTACATATTTTCCTTATCCATTATTCAGTCAAGGGACATTTAGGTTGTTTCCAGGTTCTGACTGTGAAAACAATGCTGCATGAACACCGTTGAGCACATGTCCTTGTGACACAGTTGAGCATCCTTTGGGTATGTACCCAAAAGAGTGGTTTTGCTGGGTCATAAGTTAAACTACAAATCTCTCTCTCTCTCTCTCTCTCTCTCTCTCTCTCTCTCTCTCTCTCTCTCTCTCTGTGTGTGTGTGTGTGTGTGTGTGTGTGTGTGTGTGTGTGTGTGTGTGTGTGTGGACCTATTCATAGTAATAAATGTATACCTAAAATTCAGGTTTAAATGATCTCCTGTATTTTTAATTTCTGATCTGGCCACTTTCACTCTGATGGTCTTGCTTTCCATCTTTGGTACTTGTTAATATGGTCACATTTCATCACAATTCTTCAAGAGGCTCAGGCTTCTAAAAGGTTGATTTTATTCCTTACTTTTCAAATCTACTGCACGCATATTAAAAATAGTATGTTTAATCATACTCACTTTACATCTTCTTGGTTCTTTTTGCCTATTTTTGTTTACTTTTCTTTCTCCTTCCTTTCTATCCTATATTATCTGCACTAAATCATGCCCCAGATCCTTGGTTCTAATCCTAGTGCAGTTGCCAAGACCCACTGGGAAGTTCTGGGATAGGTATTCTCTTCAATCTTCATGATCCCCACTTGACTCCTGATCTGGAGGAGAGGACTGAGGACCTCAATCTAGTTGCTAATGGGGATGGAAGGACAATAATATGATACTAAACACTACTTTGGATCAATTGTGTCTTCTTTTGACCAGCAATTCTCTTCAATAAAAACAAGGAACCCATTTTTTTTGTATCGTCAAGGTCTGAACTCAGACATCAGTGGAAGATTTTTTTCAAGACCATGGGCATGACCCTTCTCTGCTTTCTTTTGTCCTCTGTCCCCTTCTGTTTGCCATGTTTTCTTCCCCTCATTACAGTCATACCATCCTTTAAAATTTCCGTTATTCATTTTTAATATGTCTTTTGTCTGTAAGGCACATAACACTTTACAATTCTCTATATATTTCTTCAGAGTAGGAAATAATTGTCTTTAAAATAATAATAATGGCAGATAGTATTTCTTCATCTTCTTATTGTAATTAGCATGTGAAGAACATGCAATCTTGTAAGCCTCTTAATGCCATGGCAGAGAAAAACAAAAACATGCATAAGAGTTAAATTGCTTGTGCCACTGACCATGACGCGGTGAAGCCATGGCTTGAATCAAGTTCTGATATCACAGTCATGACTGTTAACATAACTGTGTGCCTTATGCTAGAGTCAAGTCCTGAAATCTGTATAACCATTTGCTATAATCCTTTGTGTTTATGCATGTGTAGTTTAGACTTAGAAATCAAGGTTCGAGTGATCCCTAGAGGACTCTTGTTCATCTGGAGATGGCAGTGGACAAATAAGAAACAGAAAGTAACGTGAATTTATTTATAAGTTTGAGGAAAAAGAGTCAGGGAATATATATTGCTGATTATGCTGTTCTTATTTTAAATTATATTATATTTTAATTAATTAATTAACTTGTGCATGTGTGTTCCTATGTATATATGTGAACATATGTGCCCTGTTGTTGAGTTTGTGGAGGTCAGAGGACAATTTGCTGGAGTCATTTCTACCCCTGCCCCAGTGTGTCCTGGGAATGAACTCAGGTATTCGAACTGGGTGACAGACCCTGTTCCTTGAGTAATCTTGCCAGCTCCTGTACTATTTTGTTTCAGATAAAGTGTTCTAGAAGGTCACTATGAAGTGGCAATAAGACAAATCCTGACTGAAAATGGAGAAATAACATTTTGAATGCCAGACACAGATGGAGGATGAGCAGGAGGGAACTCTAGACACATCCTTCACCTATACCATGCCCTTTCTTGGTACTTCTGTTTTGAAATTACTTAGGTAAATCTGCTAAGGACTCTCAATTATGAATAGATCATATTATCAATAGGTACACAGAATAAAACAAACTATAGTTCATTTGATGGAGCATCTCCAGGATTGCTTAGGAGGAGAAAGTTGGCATGTTTGAAGCCTGTTTGGAGACATATTCTGCAAAGGCATCTCACCCACCCTGCCGTGAGCCCAAGCTTAGACCCTCCTTCCCACTAGTGTTGGAGAAATGGGGTTGCTTTTATTGGTGAGAGTAATCATCTCCTGACCCTGGCGTGTCCCGTTCAACTCTGGTATTTCAAAGCAGATGGTCTCTGTTTCCTTAACACAAACAACTTCTTAGATAAGAGTGTGTCCTATGAAGGCTGGCTGAGCTGCTGTGCCAAGGGAAACAAGGGTGGGTAGAATGGGAATGTCTGTGTATACCAGCAGCGCATGTCACCGGCCTCATGATTAGAGAGGCTGTGTAGAGGGGAAAGGTAAGCCGCTTTTTTTCTGTTATTTAGAGAGAATTAAGTTTTGTGGGACACTTTCTATTAGAGACAAGTAAATTAAGGGAGACAGAGAAATTAGTGTAGCTACAATTTCCCCTCTCCGGAGGTCTGTCAGCTGGGAACACCAATAGACCCAGCATCATAACCTCAGCCAGCCCAAATCTGGTGTATTGGAATTACTCCATAAGTATCTTTGGAATGATTGAGCGGTGAATAAACATATACACAGTTCCAAAGAAAAGGAGCTATTCTTTGTGAGAGCTGGAGTAAAGGATTGCCTGCTGTTCTAAACGATACCGAGAAGTGGTGATCAGCCTGGCGACAGGGGTTAAGTTTTAGGAGTGGACATTGTATAATTACATGTTACACAAGAAGTGCTGCCTTCACTGAAGTAAGCGTCCAGGTAGTGAAGCCATTGCATGGAGGATGAACTTGTTCACTTGTGTAACAGAACACTTTCCACTAATAAGGAGGAAATTTGAGAGAGGGGATTCAGGATGCCTTTAATGCCAGGTATTGAAGGTAGCCAGGACCCATGCTGAGAGGTGAGACACCACCTATGGAGAAGCTAGGGACATCATTCTCCAAATGCTGGAAGACATTCTAATTAAATGAAGGCATATCATATGTCTGCCAGACCCCTCCCCTCCTCAGGTTGAGGTTTCCTGATCTCCTTCCTGAATCCCCTGATAACATTCTTTTGAAATGACTTCTGTTTTTGAGGGTGTACACTAAAATCAGACTGTACCAGATTGTAGCATTTAGCCTAGGTTGGCATCTGTCATTTGTCCAAATGCTCAACAAGAGAGTCCCGACTGTCACTCTTCCAGCTCGTAGCCCAGGGATGAAGAGCCGATGAAGTTGAGTTTGGAGGCAGATAGACATGTGTGGGTCACAGAGGCCTAGTCCTTTCTCCTAGACTGCTTGCCTTTAACTCTGTCTTGGACAACTGTTCAGGAAAGCTAAAAGCTCAAAGCTCTTCCGGGGAAGGTTTGTTATAATCATGTCCAAGAAAAGAAATATAAGAAATGAGCAATCTCAGGAGAAAGCTTTGACATTTAAAGAAATGTAAATTAGTCTCACAAGGACATGCTCTGAAAGAGGCAAAGTGTATTAGTCCAAATGAGATATTTTTTATACCGATTACAGGAGCTATCTCCTGGGGAGCATACCCGAACTCGTAAAAGCTGAACCCCAAACCGGTTGTGTACCCAGGAATCTAGCATGACAGACTTGAACATGCTCCACTAATAACTCTCCTCACCCCATGCCTGCATGTCAGCACGCGGCTCCCCTGTTACTCAATGAGCTTTGATACAAGGATGCTGGAGCATGGCTTTGAACTCCTCTGAACCCAATTATATGCAGCCATTTGGAAGTGCCATGGTGGGCCGGTGGCAGAAAGCACTCTCTGAACTAGCACACAGAGAGTTCAAGGAGGAGTTGACTGCCGCAGATCTGGCAGCCAATTCAGACATGGAAGCGAGCTGCCAGTGGCACGGCTGTCTGCCAGCCTGAATTGAGGATGGAGGGGACAAAAGGGAAGTGCAATTAGTGAACCAAAAGAACAGAGTGAATGGGCACCAGGGTAATAGCTTTGATTTTGGAGAAAAATAGCAATAGCTTATTCCATATTGGGTTCCTTGTACTGGGCATGTGGGCTAAAAGAGACCTCTTTCTCTGCCGTGGGGTGAGGCATTTCACCTTCCTAAAGCATTCCCCAGCCATCCAATTGTATAAGAAGTCAGTTCTGTAGGTCGGGTTTTTGTTCTCTTTCTCGCCAATCAGCTTGCCACCAATTAGTAGGACCCCAATAGAAAAGAGCAGAGCCGGCGAGCAGGCTATTGCCCTTCTCCCATTGGATAAGTAACCCACGTGTTCTCCTTTTAGACAAAGGGCCTTCCCCTAACACATATAATACCAAGTATAAATAAAGAAGGCTTTGTGACCAGACTCTCAGGAAAGGAGCTGTCTTTTATTTCTCTCATAAATCTGTTTTGTTTTATGGCGTGACCATAAAACCTTAAAATGACATTTTAAATCTGGACCCTCTAACGCAGATCTGTTTTCCTTGATGGAAACAGACACGACCCACGTAAGATGTCTGCTCACACTTGTCATCTTTAAAGCTGGGCTAGGTGACAAGGTGAGGCCAATTTCTACATCCGGTTATTGGTAGAATATTGTGGTGGTTTGGGGGTGTGTCCTTCCCCTTGTGTTGGACCTCGTGACTTCGAAGAGCGTTTCTCATTCTTTGGGCACAGTAAGATGAGACTGTGATTCTCTAGAGTAAACCCTCCCACTTCTGTCTTGGATGCTGTGCCCTTTAAGGGATACTGCAGCTGATCATAGGGATAAGATGTGTCCCTCACCTACCCTTCGGTCTCACAGGAGCCTCAATTAGACACGTGATCCTATCCCCTTGAGGTCCCCCATCCCAACTCTTCTTCCTGCAAAAACCACATGTGATGCCTGGCTTCTCTGTGCTGCTTCCCACACAACAACTTTGGCGTCTTTCATCTCCTTATGTGCTGTCTACACAGCAGCATGTGCTTTGGTCCATGGAGCTTTGGGAGAAGAGAGGCACCTATGCCTCCTGGACCCCAGCATCTTGCTCCTCTTCTCTCCCCTCTCTTTTGGTTTAAACTCTTCAGTTCCTAACCCACACTTTTCTCCACAGATCTAACCTTCCAATAAACCCAGAGTGCAAGATGATCTTGTGTCTTAAATTCCAATTTTGGTCCCACAACAGATAATTCTTCACAACTTCTACAGTATGGAAGAGGCAGATTCGGAAAACAGGGAGTTCTTGGTATGCCCTGGGAAAACACCTTTTATGCATTTCTGCCTAAGTTAGAACAAAACACAGATTAATGTATTCATAAAGTTTTCCACCACCTGATATCAGCATTTCTCTAACAGATCAGAACAAACACTGTTGATCCTGCCTTCTCCTCCAAGGCAGCGCGTGGGAAACAGCCACATTCTCCACTTGTCTAGTGGATCTTACACGTTCGCTTCTAGGATGACGAAATCCTTCCTTTCATCCAGCTCGCTTCTGGCTGCTTTTCCTTTCTGTACTTTGCAAAAGCCTCTTAATTGGGCTCCTACCTGTGGTCTTTCTCCAGTTTAGTGCATCATATAATAATGGCATTCGCTCCTCTGTGCCAGGCACTGGGCTAAGCACTTTGTGCGAATTATCTCAGTGTGTCTCTACTAGTGCCCTGAGGTTAGAGATTGGTATTGTGTCGACGCTCCATTGATTTCCCTTTAATGCTTTTGAATTTTCAGGAGTGTTCCTTTGCCTATTGCGTGAAGTCCCGGGGCCTTTAACACCCTCAGTCTCCAATTTCAATCACCTTTCTAGAGTTATCTAATTGTTCTACCACCTAGAATGGAGACCTGGGTGACAGGCAGACTTCCTGTGACCACCAGCCTCTCCTTTGTAAAGCCTGAATGGTTTTTGTTTGTTCTCTGTTTTCCATTACACCTTCTGTTTCTACTCTCTCTTAAGTGATCAGTTCATCTTTTACACCACCCTCCTGTTGAAATCTTACCTTCCGTGGTTGACAGTGCTCGTTGCTTACAGGTATTAAGGTCTTTCTTATTTTAGACCAATAGAGTCAGAACTCTCCTTGTATTAGAACTGACCATAAATACAGGGATGCCTAGCTCCAAAATTTGCTGACCCCTTATTTAGATATCTCATGCAGTTCAGGGCAGTATAGCCGGTGTGGACGTTCCCTATGTACTTCTGGGAAATTTTACTGTTTTAATGAAATACTATTTTTTCTTCATATTTTTTCCTCATTATTTTCCCCTGGAACTTAGATGCTGCCTGGATGCGGAGCTGCCATCTTAAGATAGAGCTGCTATCTAGGAGTTGGCATCTTGACTGTCTTGACATGGAGTTGCTATCTTGAGGCAGAGCCTCCATCCTTGGGCAGAGCAGCCACTCTGATTTGGAGCTGCCATCTCAAGGTGAAGTTGACATCTTGAAGTAGAGCAACCATCCCTATAATCAGGAAGTTGAAAAGCACTCTCTGAGGATAAGAAGACTGGAAGCAGAGGAAAGCCTGTGATTTAGATGGCTTCTCTGAACATTTTCATTTACTTTGGACCAAATATTTCCGAGTGTTCTTGTTTGCCTATTTTGTTTTGCTGCTGGGCATGCTCAGCATACACTGTACCCCAAAGTTACACCTTTTGCACTATCCAGACCTTTGGGGTTTTAATTTTGTGTATTAAACCTAGGGCTTTTCCCACGGCACAGAACTCTATCATTAAATCACACCTCAAGCCCTCTTTCTATTTTTTATTTAGTGCAGTATCTCACTAAGTTATCTAGACTGAGCTTGAACTATCCATGTAGTCCAGGCTGGCCTTGAACTTGAGATCTCCACTTTAGTCCCTTGGATAACTAGAATTATAGTTGGAATAGAGGCCTTACCAGAGGGCCTGACTTTGGACATTTTATTTCATAAGAAAGTAATTTATTTCCTTAAGTAGTTAAATTATTATTATCTCATTTCTACACTTAGATTAAGATTAATATAGTCCTTGTACACTATTTTTCACGACTTACCACTACAAAATTTATAAAAAAAATGACCACCTAGTACCACTTTAAAAATATGTATGAAATCTTGAACTCTTCTGATTAGCAATCCAACCCTTAACTGACATCCTACAGATATGACTAAAATTAATTCTAAATGACTAAAACTAATGTCAATTTGGAGTAGGAAAAAAAGCTCCTCTATTGACAGAATCTTGCTTAGGTCATCAACACTGGTTTTCTCACTCTGTTGCCCTTGACACTGTACAGTTTCATTTATTCCAATGTGATCTAACGACATCATCCTTCCAGTGTTCTCTTTCTAAATATTGGTTTCCTCACTCCATCAAGTCCAAGTATCAGTGCATAGATAATCTTCCCTGATTATCTTTTCTGAAAAATCACCTAGATTTACACACACTCTCTGTTTATATGATGGTATTTTATCATGCATATCACCAACCATTTATATTGTATATTCACTTATATTTATCACATCTACCTACCTTAAATATAAATACAATGAGTTGGAATTTTATCAGCTTTATCCACTATATTATTTCTAGAACTTAGACATTTCACTATTTCAACTTATAGTAGATGGTCATTAAATAGGTAAGAAAAATAGTTCAAGAGAAAGAAGGAAGAGAGACAGGACTGGACAAAGACAGGAGATCTCAGGCAGAGGGACAGGAATAATAATAGTATTCTTTAAGAGAAAATGGACTGATTTAGGATCTGTAAATTCCTCTGAGAATGTTTTCCCAAGAAGAAGTGACAATTACTTGAGATAACATCTCCCTGGACTCCTTCTTACACCAGAAGATGGGAAAAATCACTAAAGCTTGCTATGTCGACACCTTGCTCTTGCAGTTGCTAGAAGGATTGGTGTTAATGTTGCCATGGGAACAGCACATCTTATGTAAAAGTCTCCAACTTGCCACAGATGTGGTAGCCAGTTTGAAAAGGCTCTCAGAGAATCAAAAAACTATGGTGCTCTCTAATTTTGCCTCCCAAAGTTGCTAATTGTTCATAAACTACGTAGAGAGTGTCAAAGGTGCTTTTGAACTTTATTGCTTTGGGGCAAGAGCACGAATTTCATTGTCATTCTGTGCTATAGTGTCTAAATGAGTGTTAATATCATGAGGTCTGCTGCCAAGGTAGTAAAGGTGCTAAGGCTAATATTGAGAGAACAATATTCCTAACACACTAACAGGTGATGACTTCTGTCTTTTGATATGTCAGTCTACTTCTAACCAAGGCTTACTTGTCCCTGTAAAGCCTGGCTCTGTTCCCATGCTTGCCTTACTCCCTGCGGTCCTCATGTCCAAGATGTCTTCTCTTTACCCTGGATGTCATATTGTTTCTCTCTTCTGGGTTTTCACTTCCTGTTTCCAGCTCTTTCTTCTCTTTCTTCAAATAGCCACTGAATTCTTGTGTATCTTCCCTCATTGCTCGCTGTACAGTCTCTAAAGGGTCTTTATACTGTAATCATCCTCGTGAAGCTACTTCTTCTTAGGGCTATTAGATATTCTTTGCTTGGTTTGTGCTTCTTCTAAGACTGGAGATGCCAAGAGGGTCAAAAGAGAACTCTTTTCTTAAACATTAATCAGCAATAGATGTTTAACTCTTGATTTACATATGTGATATTTGTTAGTCATCAGGTTTCATCGTTTTTTAGGTTGAATTATAGTCACATGAATATGTATGTACAAGGTTTTGTGGGGAGATACATCTTCATTTCTCTTACTTAGGAATGGAATTTCTTGGACAAATATTAGTAGGAAGGATATTTAAATTTATAAGAAACCGTTTTTCAAAAGTTTACCATGTTTAATTCCTACTAGCAATGCATGAGAGATCAATTTCTTCCACATCCTTTTATTTTACCCTCTGGAATGGGTTTAAGGCATTATTTTATTGAAGCTTAAACAGAAATTCCCTTGACATGTGAGTCACTAGGTGTTTTTTTGTATGCTTATTGGCTCCTTGTAACGTGATTTTTGAGGAAATTCCTGCTTAACTGATTTTGTTTAGTTTGCTGAATTGTTTGCTCAATTTCAAAAGTTCATTAAGGCTTAATTTAAGGAAAAATGTATGAAAAACTCGTCTGCATATTATCTACAATTGTCAAAGCTATGTTACTTGTGTTTTCAGTTTCTTGTAGAAGGAAACTTACCACTCCTAAATAAATCTATAAAGGCTGCATCGTGAAGTAGCTATTGTATTCTTAATCATGTTTCAAATTTTGCTTAGGACTCAGGAAATTTGTTGCTTACTTTGATTTTGAAATGGTGTTTCCAATTATTTGTTTTTTGGCCTATAACTTATTCTGTAGCCAAGATGACCTCAAACTCAAGGTGATTCTCCTGCCTCAGTCTCCAAAGTGCTGCCTCAGTCTCCAAAGCATGGGCCAGTATATTTGACTATTTGAATTTATTTTTTAATGATGAAATTATGTGTTTTCAATATTTTGTGGGATTGTTTGACATAGAGTCTCATGTATACCACAATGACCTTGAGATTATCATACCTCACTCCCAAGCTCTGGGAGTACAGGCAAGCACTAATATACACCAGGATCCAGGTTTTTCTTTGGAAATTTATCTGATCAGAAGCATAATAATTTTTCAATTGAACATTTATCATTTTTTATAGTAGTTTTCAAGTTGAACTGCTTTCAGTTTCTTCTGAAAGGTCAGTAAACATGGCTCAGTCTTTTCATATTTCAGTATGGTTAATGCTGCTTCTGACCCAGCTCAGGTGGATGCTAGGCATCCATCAGTGTAGGGCATTGATGGAGGATTTTTAATTGCCTGGGTTGATTTAATTCCAGAAGGGTTTTTATATATGTCATGAGCACCAAGATAATTATTTCCCCATGTTTCTCTAAATGAACACATTTTATCTTGGATATACACATGAATTCATGCTTAAGGTGTATAGTTTTATGATATTTTATATAAAAACATGGCATCATTTTCTGAAATAGAACTTGCAAACCACGGCTGAGTTTTGAGCAACAATCAGGTATGCACATTGAGCACACCCCCTGGGTTTGGATAATCATACACATGTTGTATTTGTCATAACCCTCCCATGATCATAGTGTGTAGTACTTCATAAATATTAGTTACATGTGTTTCAGGGAACAGAAAGATTCTCAGGGTTTTGCACATCACTTATTCAGAAACTCTTCTGTATACTACAGGAGAACTTATGGGCGAGGCCTTCAGGGAACTCAAGCAGGATTCAGAGCTGGCAGGTGGAAGCCATGCGTTCCCTACAAGGACTCATATTTGCAGAAATACTATGTCCACCTAGCGATCACATAAAAATGAAATTAACAAGAGAGTCATAATGAGGAGATCCAGCTGCTGCTGGAGAAGTAGAGCTACAGGAAAGGAGGAGAGGAGGATGTAGACTCAAGGAGGAAACAGACAGAGCTTGGCTGCCTTCATTCAGAAAAGCCCTGGAGCCTGCGGTGGCCCAGAACCCACTCAGAGCTGGAGACCAAGGGTTAATTTGCCATCAGCGTGAACACTGCCAAGGAGGCCTGAGCAGACAGTCAAGGAAACAATTAATTCTGCCTGCTTTCCACTCTCTTGCTTTCATTGTCCTTAATGTTATCTAATTGTAAAATTATTCTGCAGACCTTCCCACTGTAGAGGGAGAAAATGCCCCAGTCCAGCCTGCTTTTCTTGAGGGCACAGGTGCCTCCTCATCTTGGTAGCACTCCCCATGATGCTCCTAATTAAAGACATGTGAATACTTTAAATTTATTGATCAGGTTTTATAAGGCATGTTCCAGGATCCCTAGCAGTGCGTATCTATGAGCCCAGAGTTCTTATTCCAAGGCAGCCATGGGGCTGAGTCTATGGCCTTGGATTTCAGTTCTTTAAGAGGAACTTGACAGTTTCTGTGATGTAGGTGTTTACAAAACAGAAGCTTGTAAGCTTGTAGGCTGCCTCTAGTGTTTGCAGCTGTTAGGAACCTCCTGAGGAACCATCTCTCAAGTGCTTCTAATACAGAAGGTTCTGAGTTAAGGAAGAGCAGCTAGAGAAATCAAGTCTTTATGTTCCAAGGACGCTCTTTGACCCTGTGTGTCTTCCTCCTTCTAACACAGAGGCCCTTCTGCAGACCAAGCCAACAGTGCCCTTGATCAGACCAGGAGCAACCAAGATGTCTTTTTTCCCCATGATTACCTACCTAGGCCTTAGGGCCTTGCAATCTCTAAGAGACATTCGTGACACAAGGTCAATGCCCTATTAAAATAATGACCACTTTTTCCAGTCTAGTTAAAAATAGAGGGGCCAGATTTGGATGGCATCCTGGTCATGGGGGAAATATCTCATGTGTCTCTGGGGTGAGATATAAAACCGAGGGCTTGACCTCTTTGGGCCATTAAAGACCTGTAGTTCCTCTCCTGTTTCTCTGTTCCTTCAAGAGTAGTAGTAGAATTAATTCTGAGGCTGGCTAAATTTTACCTTAGGTAATTATACTGTCACCCTATGTCCCCCTGGAGATTCAGTTAGGGAAGTAACTCTTCGATCATGCTCTCAAGTCCCCCTGTGTTGGGCTTTGCAACATGGCAGGTGAGGAATGGCTATTGGATTCTATATGCCCCCCTCCACTGGGCAAGTGATCCGAATTCTATACATTCTGCTGAGGACTTGGAGATCTTTCTGGATGAAGTTACTGAGCTAAGTGGGAGATATTGTTAGTTGACTCTTAAACTAAAAACTGTGCTCTTCCTAGCTAGAAGCCTTGATGAATTTTAACTTAAGCTTCCAACTATACTTATCAAAGCAACCAAGAAATTGACAGAGGTTTGGATCTCGTGATATCTGTAGACAAATGTGTCAATATACATACATATATATATATAAATATATATATATATATGTCTTATTGGTGATGTTTATATGTACATAGTTGTAGGGCTATGTTCAGCCTACATGGGCCCTACTCTTAAATTGGGTACATGTGTAAATATCATCAAAATATATTGTAAACATGCATGAAATTCCCAAAGAAAAATATTATATTTTGTAAACAGAAATAATTCTGAACTTCTGCACAAAATTTTAAAATACTTACAATCTGTCAGTTTGATCATTTTAGTAACTTTAATTTTGCTGACTGCTAAATTCATATTTCATAATTAATAGAAACTCCCATGTAACTCATTAAAAACAAGCTTAGAGAAAATTATAATCCCAGCCCTAAGACACACTAGTACAATAGCCTGGAAAAGAAAAATTCACTTTATAGGAGGCTATGCACTCCCTTTTGTAAAAGTTAATGGTTAATGCTAAGAATTGGCTTATCCTAAATGCAGACTTTTATTCGTTGTGAATAAAAAGATCTTGAATTTTTTCTCTGAGCTGATGTGTGGTTTGAATTTTGAGACTGCAAGCAGAAATGTCAGAAAAATTCTCTGGCCCATTGTACCCTTTGATGAACAGGGAACCAACATTCCTTGTAGAGGGGACCTAACACTGCCATAGTTACAGGTGTCCCATGCTACCGGGTCTGGGGGCATGTGAGGTGCTAGAGAGGGCTGAGGTGAACCTGCGGAAGCCACCCAGAGCCCAAGGCATTTGGTGTTCCTTCAGTTCTTCATGTTGCTGGAGGTAAGCAATAAATGAAATATCAAAGCACCAATGAAATGTTCATCAAATAGACGTCACAACATAGGCTCTTATCTGGACTACTGTGAGAAGACAAAAAATATGTTCAGATGTTACTCTTTGAAATCTCCTCTTCATCGGAGTATGGAAACAGCTGCAGCATGTGGACTTTACGGAGTTCTAGCTGCATGCCACGGCTTCCTCAGGAGCATCGTACACCGATTCATTTACAACTGACAGTAAGCAGTGGAGGTGGATGTAACTATTCTCCAGATACCAACCCCGGGACATGGAGAAGTTAACCAATATATCCAGTTAGAACCCTAATTCATACACTGGAGGCAGAACTGAAGTCTCTCTTTCCATTCCAGAGACCCTGCATCCATCAGAGAAGCTACTGAGAACAGTCTTTGTATTTTCTCCCAAGTTCGATCTTCTTTGTGTGTGTGTAAGAATGATGTCCATGCATGATGGAGGAGTGTCTATGTGTTACTTTCATTGATTAATAAAAAAAACTGCCTTGGCCCTTTAAGAGGACAGAAAATTAGGTAGGCGGAGTAGACAGAACAGAATTGTGGGAGAAAGGAAGCAGAGTTGGGGAGACGCTTCAGGCAGTCGCCATATGCAGTCGTCATGCTTCTTCTCTCCGAGATGGATGCAGGCTAAGATCTCTCCTGGTAAGCGGCCACCTCATAGCGCTACACAGATTACTAAATATGGGTTAAAGCAAGATGTGAGAATTAGATAATAATAAGCTGAAACAAATGGGCCAGGCAGTGTTTAAAAGAATATAGTTTCCGTGTAATTATTTTGGGTAAAGCTAGCCAGGTGGCGGGACACAGCCCCGCTGCTCCATCTACACATGCATTTTTTTTTAGTGATGTGAGATCCAATGGAGCCATCAGGAAGAGAACTCCTTATATGAAATTAGAAAAAAAATATAGAATGGGTTTAGGTCTCAGATGGAAAAATGTGGACGACAGTGAGTCCTAATGTGAGGGGAAAAGACAGACCATTAGGATAAACTCCAAGGTGGATCCATCATGTCTTGCCCTAGGCCTCTCACTGAAGGCTATGTTTTTACAGAGGCTTTATGTGAGAGTTATTTGAAGAATTCTCAGTGGTTGAATGGAGCATTCATATCAGTGAGAGTAAAGCAGAAAGCAAACATGAAAAGGCAGGAGTCCAGACAGTAGAGGAATCCAGAAGCAGGGTTAACTTCACTACGTTTGCTTTGAAGATGCTTGAAATATGAGAAGTCCTAGGATTATATACAAGAGGGGGGCTATGCACAAAAGTGTGCAGAGGTTAGATACAAGAGTATGCAGGGGTTATGCACAAGAGTATGCAGGGGTTATACACAAGAGTATACATGGGTTATGCACAAGAGTATGGAGGGGTTATTCACAAGAGTGTGTAGGGGTTATGCACAAGAGTGTGGAGGGAATACACACAGGAGTGTGGAGGGGTTATACACAAGGGTGTGGAGGAGCTATGCATAAGAGTATTCAGGGGTTATACACAAGAATATTCAGGGGGTTATGCACAAGGGTGTGGAGCGGTTATACACAAGAGTGCAGAGGGATTATGCATAAGAATGTGCAGGAATTATTCACAAGAGTGTGCAGGGATTATGCACAAGAGTGCAGATGGGTTACTCACATGAGTACGGAGGGGTTAACACATAAGAGTGTGAAGGGGTTACACATAAGTGTGTGGAGAGGTTGTGCACAAGAGTGTGGAAGGGAACACCTAAGGCTTAACAGCCACAAGGGAAGTGTGAGGGAGGCCCTGTAACATTGTAATTGCATTCATGGGCACCTTTTGTTTGGACTTTGCCACATTTAATGTAGAGTATGGGATAAAGGATGGATTCTTTTTTCCCACAACCTGGAGTATGAATATGTGTGCTCTTATGACACACACACACACAAAAAAAACCTAGCATTTGACTAAGGAGCAGAACACTGGTCAGATGGAATGACATTTTAGCTAACTGGATTTTAAAGACACTGGTGCTCAGTAAGGGCCTTCCTGTTACTGGGCAACCTGATACTGGGTGGGTTTCTAAATGACTCACAATATTAGAACAGTTAACATGGGGTTCAGGTATGTGTGGTAATCATAATACAGACTATGGAGTAGAAATGGCATAAAAAATTGATACAGTTCTTTCATTCTTCACACTTTTTTTCCTTGTTTTTTTTATATCCATTCTTTTTCTTCTTTTCTCTCCCATCATCTCTTAAATTATATCATCTTAGGTTAATAAATAGCACATTATGTTATGTGCTTACACTAGAATGAAAGCCAATGCCCATGCTACTCAGTTGACTGGGCACGTGGCCTTGGGAACACATCCCAACTTGTTTGACATCTGGTGGCAGGCAGATAGCTCAATCTCCCTGCTTACAGATACTTTTGGATGGGACCAATTTGGATACCAGAGAAGGCAGGGGCCGAGAATTCTAAAAAGCCAAGGAAGCCATGTTTCTATCGCATTCATTCTGGTTCACTACAATTTGTTGGTATCTTCAAAGGTACAGCTATGCATCTCAAAGCAAACCATCAACTTCCTAATTACTAATCACAATGACAAAGTTCCACTTTTGTTTCTGACCTCAAGTTTGACAATGCCAGTCCTTATGTTTCTTGATCATGCTCAGGGTTTCCAATGGAGACTTCGGCTTTGATGTTTTTATGTATTCATCACAGTCTCTTTTGATGGTTTCTTTGCCTTTTTTCCCTATGATCAAATTTATCATATTGGCTTTATATATCATTTATCACACACCACTTTGTTTTAAAAATTAGTCTTAGTCTTAGGCCAATACGTATGTAGTTCTTTGTTGGGTATCTCTTAGGGAGCTATTTATTTTTACCCTCTATGTCCTATGAATCTCACCAATTGTTATTTATTTGACTGTCAATGGTTGTTGTCAGTTTTATTCTCTGCATAAATATAGTTCCTCCTCACTTTTTACTAAAATGTAGCAATCATTTCATGTATACTTAGTTTTTAAAATTGCATATATATGAGTGTATGTACAGGTAAGCTAATCTGCTGTATGTTTCTGATTGCAGAGGCCATGCCATGTCAAAAGGCAATATTCCATCCTTCTGTTTTTACAATCTTTCTGAATTCATTTCTTGATGTTCTCTGGGCCTTGTAGGGTGTTACATGTTTTATTTAAGGCTGAACACTTGATATTCACTTAAATAGCGTTTATAGACTATGCTTCTTTACCCTTTTGTACAATCCTCCATGGACTGGGAAGCTATCCTCATGTTTGTGGCAGTCTGTCACATTGGCCACCTTCAATACACTAGATCTCTCAATACTCATGTTCCAGAATAGTCCCAAATAGTATGGACTCTGGGGTACAAGAGTGCACTTGCTTTGGCCAATATGTTCACTATTACAATAGAGTTGACTTTATAAATGTAAGATCACCAGGGCTTGGCATTTGGAAGACCTCCCTTTCTAATCTTGCAGCATAATATAAGGGAGATAGGAGGTTTAAAACTGAGTTCTGATTGAGGAGGAGTTGATGTGGAATACCCATCTGTATGCTGTGAATATCATTGGTTAATGAAGGAACTGCTTTGGGGCTATAGCACAGCTATAGGGGAACAGAGCTAGGCGGGGAAAACTAAACCGAATGCTGGGAGAAAGAAGGGCAGAGTCGGAGAGAAGCTATGTAGCCCTGTCAGAGATGGACACCGGAACTTTATCCAGTAAGCCACAGCCATGTGGCAATACACAGATTAATAGAAATGGGTTAAATTAATATGTAAGAGTTAGCTGATAAGAAGCTAGAACTAATGGGCCAAGCAGTGATTATACAGTTTCTGTGTGATTATTTTGGCACTGAGCAGCCCAGAACCAACAAGTGTCCTCTACTACAAGGAGTTACATAAAGGAACAAGGCACTCTAGCTGTATCAGTCCTGAGCAAGAATGAGACATTTTGAATTTCCAGCCCCTTCTGGAGATAGATGTGGCTGTGCAGACTCCAGCCAAACCTCCAGCCCCCCAAAGATGACTGCCTGCCTTGCTGACCCTGGAATCATGACAGCTTAAACACTGATGTTTTTATCCCCTAAAATTTGAGGTGCTTTGTGATGCTGGAGTAGAGAAGCAAGACACATGGCTCTGTTGAAAATCCTTGCTTTGTTTCTCTGCAGTGTAAAGTGTAAATTCCACAGCTGATCAGACTTGGGGCATCAGAACCCAGCAGCCCTGAAATCCCTAACTCCCGTCTTTCCTCTCCATACCCTGTGAGCCCCCTGCCTGAGCCAGCTGTTCAATGTGGTCACATAGATAATGTTGCCCATCCCTTCACCATGACTTATTCCAGGAGTCACACACTGATGCTTGGGTACTCCCACAACCATTTGTCAAGTAGCCTAGTGGATGTGCGTGTTCCTTTGCTTCAGCTGTGTTTTTGTTTTGGCATTCGTTTCTCTATTAGACTTAAAGATCAAGTAATCCCTAAATTCTCAGACTTTAAAGGCCACATGATGGAGGAGTGTCTATGTGTTACTTTCATTGATTAATAAAAAAAACTGCCTTGGCCCTTTAATAGAACAGAAAATTAGGTAGGTGGAGTAAACAGGACAGAATTCTGGGAAAGAGAGGGGAGACACTTCAGGCAGTCACCATAGTGAGTCGCCATGCCTCTCCTCTCCAAGATGGACGCAGGTTAAGATCTCTCCTGGTAAGCGACCACCTCGTGGTGCTACACAGATGACTAAATATGGGATAAAGCAAGATATGAGAATCAACCAATAAGTAGCTACAGATAACGGGCCAGGCAGTATTTAAAAGAATACAGTTTGCGTGTAATTATTTTGGGTAAAGCTAGCCAGGTGACGGGACACAGCCCGCCGCTCCTTCTACAGCCACCAGCTTCCTTGGGCCCTGCCTGGATCCCTCTTACCCCCATTATCCTTTTCCAGAGCCTCCATTTTTTCTATGCTTCTAGCCCAGTGGTTCTCAGCCTTCCCAATGATGTGTCCCTTTAATACAGTTCCTCACGTTGTACTGACCATCAACCACAACATTATTTTGTTTATACTTAATAACTGTAATTTTGCTTCTGAATCATAATATAAATATGTGATAGGTAGGATATCTGATAAGTACCCTCTCCCCCTGCAAGGGGGTCGCAACCCACAAGTTGAGAACCATTGCTCTAGCCGGCCATCAGGTTTTCCCTTAGACACCACTTCTTCAGGGCTGCCTTTCTCAAGTCTATGGTACCTACTCCATCTATAAGTCTCATTTATACAAACCAGCCAGGTGGTTGCTTTTTTAAAACATCTATTTTCCTAAACAAGAGTTGAATTTAAGTTACATGTACAGTAAGCAAGCCTATTTCTTAGACAAGAGTTGAATCACAAATACAGTATGTTGTAACAACTGAAGATTGCTCATGTATATATCTTTTTTAACTGTAAACCTTTTGTTATAAGTTTAAAGCTAAATTATGTTAGTTTTTTATTTAAACCATAACCAATAAACTTACAAATCCTGTGACAGTTTATGACACAGTCTCAAGAGAAAAAAATTTTTTTTTGAGAGCAGAGAGCAAAGAAATCATACAGACAAAGATTTCGGGGGTCAGTTGTTTGTGTGGTGGCAGAAGTCATTACCATATGAGAGAATTTGATAATTGAATGTGTGGCCAATTTTAGCCATTGACTGAACTGTCCTGAGCCTGACCTGTTTGCAGCAAACCAGCAGGCTTTAGTAAAAATCCCTTGAGTCCAAGGTGGAAGAGAGGAAGGGTTGCAAAATGAACTCCACCAGTGGGAGGGTGTAAGGAAGCTGAAGACCCAGGGGACAGAAGGGACAGAGTAGGCTGTTCCGAGGGGTAGGCCAGGGAAAGAGTTGCAGTATAGGATCAGGATGGGGGTGGGCATAAAGGAACTGCTGGGCTTAGAGGAGGGAGCCAAGAGGGAACAAGGTGTCAAGGTATAGGAGCTCCGCTCAGAGAAGGAGATTCCAATGTTGTGGAAACCTAAGGGGGCTTAGGGAAGAGACAGCAGGTGAGAGGAGAGGGGACCCCAGTGGGAGCTGTGAGCATGTCTGAGGGGGAGGTGAGGAAAAGTTTGCAGGCCTCAGGGGGTACAAGGAAGCTTCAGGAAGGAACTGAGAACAAAGGCAGCAGAGTTGGTAAGTGTCCTGGTGACACCAATTTCAATCCGGGGAGTTCCCAAGCTAGCTGAGAAACCTGTCAGAGAGAAATATCCCAAATATCATGGAGGAGAGGTGTCCGTCTCTACATGATAAGGGCCAATAAGACAAGAGGAGTGTCCTGGCACACAAGAATACCTTTTGTAGTAATAGTAGACAGAACAGTCAGCTCCGGGTGATTTATATCCAATTCAGGAGGAAAGGAGAAAGCAGCTGAAGAGGTGAACCAGGAAAGGCTTCTGGGGAAAGGGAAGAGGTGAGTGTTTTTAGAAGACGCTCACGTGGAGCCAGAGATCACGTGGAGGGTGTCTCCAGAAGCCAGAGAGCGTCCCCAGATGTACTAGGGCCACAGGGGCCAGAGTAGACAAGGGAGGCAAATGGTTAGTGAGGACAAAGGGAAGAAGCCGCTGAAGAGGCAGACTCTAGAATTTGCTGTCAAATACGGTGGGTGGCAGAAGCCAGAAGAAAAAGGGAGTCAGATCAGCAGCTTGGTTCACACAGGCCATATCCCTTCCAAGGGAGTTCATTTATGCCACTCCTGGTTTTCTTTTAGACCTACCACCTACCCCAAAGCCAGTCCCCTCACCTTTGCCTGTGCCTCACAAGGGACACAAAATGCCTAGCATCAGATGACTCGTTTGCCTTTTTCCCTAGAGCAATGTCTGTCTCTGAGAATGCATTCGGGAGATGTTCACGCCCACAAAGGGGCAAAAGAAAGGTCAAATAGATAAATGACTCTTCATATATGGCAGCCCACAAGTCCTTGATCTTTAAGGACAGTTATGTTTCAAATGGTCCATGCCACCGTCTCGGCTGGCTTAACTCCACTTGCCAAGTGTTAGTTTGGAACAATAAGATCCATGTACCCCTAAGAGTAAAGGAGAGTGGGAACGCTCCCTTTCCCCTATTCGAACTATTCACTTAATGTGGCCTAAACTTGTATTAACTTTCATTAGCAGTCATAGCACACTGTTAGCTCATAATGAAATTGTGGTCAAATAAAATCCCCAGGTCTCTTTCACGTGAACAATTGTCAAAATGTATAAACAAACTGGTTGAATTAATAGCTGAGAACAGCTAATAGGGAAACCCTATTGCTTAAAATGCAATTCTTTCCGGGCCAAATGTTCGCCCATCTTAACAGTAATTGCACAATGTATTTGCAGCTAAGGCCTCATTAAAGCTTCATGCTCACCTGCACTCCAGCAGCCACGAGAGGCTGCATACGGGTTAGGGCAATGGCCAGGTGATTGCCTCCTGGGCTTGCCCAATTTTGAATTTCAGTTAGAGCCACAAAAGTCTGTGCCTTTGTGCCTTGAGTTATTATAGGGAGTTTGTATCCCTGGGGAGTTCAAGCAATTCGGAAGCAGCAGGAAGAGGCAGGGAGGCAGGTGAGCAAGGAAGAGAGCACTGGGAGAGGCATTGTGACACCTTGTTAATTATTAACTTTGGCAGCGGGTACTCAAGTTAACCGGAAAGGGAGGGGTGGACCTCATTAGGTATCCAAACAGCATTTCTAAAGGGCGGATGTAGTCCAGAAACAGGCTGTTTGCATGGGGTTGACCACAAAGAAGGCGCACACCTCGAGTGCTAGACAACCTGGATGCATTCCAGAAGGCTCCGCCATGTAACTGTGCGGTCCACACAATACATGCTACTCTCACTGCAGGCTGGAAACATGGCATAGGTATCCAACTGCCTCTGAAAGAGGAAGCATAATAGGTTTGATGGCCAATTTTTAGCCCAAGGTAAGATGAATTGTACTCAGGAAGAAGGGATAATTGTTCCAACTACATTAAGGCAGTTGTTTAAACTGCATTTTAGTTCAGTCAGAATAAAAGGCACCCTTTGATATATATATATATATATATGTAAATTTATGAATATATATACAAATATATATATATATATATATTCACTCATCTTAGGAGTGGTTGCACAATGTATTGCATCTAAAGACTCTGTGTTGCAGGATGTGGGAGGAATTATGTATATAAGGTAGGGGGCTTGAATGGATGCAGATGAAGGACAATCAAAAGGCAGGTGTGAGATCTAGCAGGCAGCAGAAATGGGGCTCCCATGGGAAATGTACAGCAGAGAGCTACAGATCACCTTAGTGGTTCCCCCATGAGTAGGAAGGCACAGCTCCTCTGCAGTTCTTCGCCTTAGACCACCTAACCTGGGATCCACAGTATGGGGTGAAGGAAAATTCTGTTTCACAGACTTGAAGGTTAAACAAAGCTCCAGAAATTAATTTATCCATAGCTGAAGCTCAGTATGCACAAGGGGACTTGTCTGTGCTGGTCTTGAGACCAGCAGGAAGTAGCACATAGGAGGGGTTTCCTGGAGAGTCACATGACCAACCTGAGGCTACTTTGCGGTACCATCAGAGTATGTTAGATTGCCTAATGAATCTGGCCATATTCTGGACTTCACTACGTTGTCACCCTGCACCTTCTCAAAGCTATGCAGGGCTGGGGGTGCTGTGTATAATGAAGATGGACTCAAAACATAGATGTTCACAAGAAGTCACCTCCTAGAGGTGTGCAGAAGATACATGAGGTATGGTCTGAAGAGATGAAAATCACACTTAAACATCAAACTTTAGATATCTGTAGATGATGTTTAACTGTGTATGTGTGAAATGTACCAATCCCAGACAGCTAAGAAAGCATGAGAAGACCCAATGACAGATTAGTGCAGTTGTTCAGAAATGAACTCTCTCACTTTGGTGTTTTGGAGCATTTCTTTCCCTCTGCTATGAGGAAATCTTCAGGATGGAAATTTCAGCAACCTTTAAGTTCTTACTGGTCCTTCCTCTCTCCCTGTTGTTCAGGACACAACCTGAAGCCCTTGAGATAGTTAAGGAAAGAACTCGACAATGTTATTTTTTATTATTTTTATATTTATATATCATAAGATGAAATTAAATTCTCAAAAAAATAGACCAACCACAAGCAACCTCCTCTTAGGCTTAAAACCCACACGAAGAAATTCCTCATGGATATAACAGAAGAGCCCCCAAGGCTTTCCCCACGAAATAGGAGGCAGTGCTGGAAGCTTCCAAACCCTTTGCACCTCTTGTCAACACAGTGGCATTATATAATTTGAATGTGGATTTGAACCATGTCAAATGTGGATTTGAAGCCCTCCTCAACAGAGTGACTACATAGATTCTACCAAGTAGGAGTGCATTCAAAGTACTGGAATCAAACGTAGCCTGTTCTATAGTCCGCAGTGGAAAGCACTTAACAGGTGCCATTGAAGTCCCAACCTAGCCTTTGGAAGCTAGGACTTCCTGAACACAGTTTCACATGTGACAACGAGTAACCTGCTATGTTTCAAGTCATTTCCTTAGGATTGTTCATTTAGTGCAAGGCAGAATCCTGGTGTCACCACTGAGTTTTCTCCAGACTTGGTTGTTCTGGAGTCACATAGCAACCTGGAAGACCAGGTGGGTTGGCGCAGACTGGCCCAAGAATGAGCATATGAGCTGACCAGGTCGTGGTATTTCATTGATGATGACCTACACTCACACAGGTTCCGGGTGCTGTTTTCCTCTGACCAAAGGGAGTCTCTGGATTCATAGCATGACTGCACAGGAATGAATGGGCTACGTCTTCCTCTCGCTGAATGTTGCTGTCAACATGTCTAAAACCAAATTCATCTCCTTGGAGGACAAATTCACACCAGTACAGTGTCTTGGTTTCTTCCTATTTAAATTAGCAAACTAGAAAATGTTAAATGTCATAAACCTGTGTAATCCCAGCATTTGAGAGACTGGGACAGGAGGATCAAAAATTCAAGGTCGTTGCTCAACTACAGAAGTTCATATCAAACTAGCAGACATGAGATGGTTTCAAAACCCCACAGAACCAAATGAAAAAATAACATTTCTTGGGCAACTCATCAGATACTCACTGCCATGACCCTTGTGTTCAGCAATCAGATTTCCCATCTTCTCTAATGAAAAGGAGTTTAACAATGTTCATGTTTCTGGCAAAATAGCCTGCCTCCAAGACTTAGGATCGAAAGAGAAAATGGTCACTTATCCTTGGTGGAAAGGATATAGGAAGCGATGTTCCCACTGGAAGCAAGGATCTTGGAAGTACATCCAAAGCAATCGAGAATCCCCGTAATCAGCATGTGTTTTGAAACTATAATCTCTCCTAATTGAGAGAGGGAGCTCCAGTTCAGCCTTCCTGTTCTGTTAATTGATTCCCACATCTATTCCCCATTGATCCTGTCAGTGGTGGGTATAGCTCACCTTGAGAACCCAGGAAGCTGCCATCGAGGTCTCCTTGCCTTGCTGGGATGTGTTTTGATCTTCTCATTGTATAGGTGTGTGGGACGTTGCCAGCAATGCGGGTTTGTAAGTAGGAGGTGAAATTTAACCTATAATGGGAAACGTTTACTGAAACTAAAGACTTTGTTAGGTTGGGAAGTGGCTGTTGCTGAGAATAGCTACATTTGAGAGGAACCAAACTCTCGTAAATACTGTGCTTTCAAATTGATTTGGGATCCAAAATAGTTAGTAAGCCTTTCAAATAAACCATTGTGCATATTTTATTATAGCCTGCATAACCAGTGACCGACACATCTTGATTTATATGAAAGTAAAAATATTTATCACTTTTATTTATATCACGTAGCATTAAATATAGATAATGTCAGCCAGTTGCCAACTTACATACTTTTTCCTTCTGCTAGACACAGGGATACTTTTAGAGACACTGTTGAGATGGGAGAATTCCTTTCACAGCTTGATTTCCTCCTGGATGATAGGAGGTGTCCTTTTTCTGTAGGAGGCAATGAGCTAGGAACCCCTTGTAAGTTACACCACATGTACCCCACCTTCTATAAAGCAGAGAGAAAACCGAGTCCTTCCCTCTTTGCAAATGACAAGGCTTCGGATGAGAGAAGCCATTGGAATCATGCTGCTAGGACATGCATGGTACAGGTGGCATTTGAAACAAATTTTGTATACACTTCATTCCCGTGTGTGTGTGTGTGTGTGTCTACATGTTCATGCTTGTGTGTAAACCAGAGGACACCCTTGGGTGTTGTTGCTCAGGTACTGTCTTCTTGTATGTGGGCAGAGGAGGTGGCACAAGAACTGTCTCTCATTGGCCTGACACTCACCAGTAGGCTAGGCTGGTTGGCCAGAGAGTCCAGGGATCCTCCTGTCTCCATCTCCCCAGCTCTAGGATCATAATCATATACCACCATGTCTGGCTTATTTTGCATGGATTCTGGGGACCAAAGTTAGATATCTGGGCTTGCAAGAGGTGTGCTTAACCAACTGAGCCACCTCCCAGTCTTGTTGCCTTGATTTTTTATATCATCACTGTCTCTGTTCCTTATGCATTTTTTTGAACTTCAGCAATAAGCTAAGTACTCCTTCCTCAACATGCCACGCCCTTCTGAAATATGTATCCCTTAGCCTATTCACATGGCATTAGGACTCTTCTGGTTCCCTGGGGGAGAAATCAGGGGCATGTTACATACACTCAGTATAAGTGCCCATTTACATAGTGGCTGATTGCATTACCATTGCTCACCTGTCACACCAGCTACCACCCCATCAGATCCGTAGAAAACACTTAACAATGTGCCAAAGAATCTGTTATTCGAAGTGCATATGTTGGGACCAGGTAGATGGATTACGTGGGATGAGTATTCACAGAGCATTGTGAATGATAAAGGTCATGGTCATGGTCACTTCCCAGCCTCTGCAGTCAAGGTGAGGCTCAGTGGACACACTCAGCTTTCAGTCTTCGAAGGAACAATGCTAATACCCCATAGAAGCCCATAAATATATAATGGATCCAATCCAGGCAATAGAGTTGGGGAAATGCTGGTCCCATGGTCACCGAGTCCTCCCTGCCAAGGTAAGCTCTGAGGGTAAATAGCTTTAATGTCCTTGATCTCCTGTGCCCTCATTTTCTGATGACTGGGACCAGGGCTCTTCAGTATTTTCTCCTTGTTAATTGAATGACTAGTTCTGGATAATGGATAATTCTCAATTTTCTATTTTTAGAAAGTATATAAATATCTAAATTAGATTTAGGCAAAGTGAACGGCAGCCTTTGATATGCAGAGAGCATAATTAGGTTGCTGCGTTTACCCACCCAGTCGCAAGCAAACTTTAACTCATTAAGCTGTGAAGGACTTTGATGAACCTTTGAACTAGATAAAAATATGCCAGTCACGGCCAAGTTCTCCTCTCTTCTTTGAGAACTTTCAAAGGAGAGAAAGTGACTAATGTGTTTGGTTTTGTAACATCACCCGCCAGCTCTGATCCTCTCTGAAGGCTTCAGAGGACGGTTAACCACCTCCAAGCCAGAGGGAGGCACTTAGGACAAGCTGAAAGCACTGTCCTTGCATTAGGAGCCCCGTGGCCTGGTTTCAGTCCTACGCTTGACCTTCAGTCATTAAACCTTTTAGGCCTCGGTTTCTCATCCGTGAAATAAGGATAACAAGCTGAGGTACTGAGGGAAACTCAGAGTGGTATTTTTTTTTTTCAGGTGAAGATTAGATTTCAATCCCAGACACAGACATGATGTGAAACCCTTGTTTCCTGCCCAGGGTGTCCCTCACCCAACTATCTCTAGCTTAGCTGGTTCCCGGTTGTCCAAACCCTGTCTGCACTGCCAAAGGCCTCCATACCTTTTCTAATATTCTTTACTGGATCAAGAATTCCCCAGCCCTACAGGAACTCGAGTGTCAAGTACAAACACTATATCCAAGCATCCATGCTCCGCTGTACTCCCCAGAAAATGCCCCCGCCTCCTGGGCTCTGGGCCACTGCAGCATTTTATACCCTGCAGACTAGACTTGCTACATGAAATCCTCCTGCTTGGTATTTTTATACAGCAACATGAATTCGGTTCCTACATTAGGAACATTCTCTGGTTGTGCATCCCTTGTCTCTTTTGCACTTGGTTCAGAGTCGAGCCTCACTTCTGGGCCTCCGATGTTGCTCCTTATTTTTTCTGGGACACAGGCCTGGTTCTCTTTACCCCCATCTCTGAGGTCTTAGCCTTACATTACTCTGCCTAGTTCTTTAAAGTTCCCCGCCCTTCTGACGCATCCCCTTCTCCCACTCTTCATGGAAGTGTGAAGAGGCTGTATGTTGCTTGCTTTGGACCCAACCCCGGGATTGACAGTGCTCCACTGAAACTGCTCTCTGTCACTAGGCAAGGTCACTGAATGCTCTGTCACCCGAGTCTGACTGCTCTCTCTTGCATGCATCCTAAATACCCAGCTAAACACATCCTTAGGTCTAGCTCTTCATGTCCCACTTCATTTTGTCACACACACACACACACACACACAAATAATGATACTTAATTCTCAATAGAGAAACCCAAAGGATGGCTAGTAACATTTGAAATCCATGCCAGTGTCACCAGAAAGCTACGAAACATGTCTCAAAGAGGGGATTTTCTTAGTCTCCTCTTTTTTCGCTAAGCATAAAAAATGCCTAGCGTAGTTGAGATTGAAGTTAAACAAACATATTTTGTGAACAATAGTTTGAGTGTGAAGTGCTGTAATCTTTCAAAATTCTCCTTAAATCACTTGTGCATAATTTCAAACGCTGAGTAATCTGGAGTAATTTCTTAATTGCAACATCATTCACTATAGCTAAAACTCAGCAACAATTCTGTAAATAAAAATTAAGGTCTGAGGGTGTAGCTTAGTGGCAAAAGATGTTCTCAGGTGGTAATTGAGTCCAGGCTCACACACAAACATAAATACATATACAAACACACACACACACACACACATTAAGATGATGAAATGCCATCCATCTATGAAAAGGATGGTGTTCAAACAATCAGCTAACATGAAAATTATTTTATATTAAGTTAAAAATATAAATGAAGGCCTAAGTTATATTAGGCTGTTAACTCATGTACAGGAGATTTGAATGTGTATATATATATATATATGCAAATACGTACATACGTGTGTGTGTGTGTGTGTGTGTGTTCAGAAGAATATACACTACACATCAATACTAGGGAAGGCCCTCAGGTGCTTATGGATCTGTATTGCTTTTCATACTCCTTTAAAGGTAACATCTCTGTCTTAGCCTTTCTCATTGCTAGGCTTATAGATACCTGCCGTTTTCTCTAGCCATTTACAGTAACTGTATAAGTTAAATGCATTCAGAAATAGCATGAGATCTCTAGGCTTCTGAGTGACATTGTAACTCCTTTGCCATCATCTCCTCCCAGCTCTGCACGCTTGAACAATAGTATATGTGTTTCAGTTTCAAAGTTCAATTACTCGGATTCCTTCATATTACTGCTATATCACGGGATGTTCCTGTTCCATCTTTTTGTGGTCAGTTCCTACGTAGGCTCCTTTGCCAGGACCAAACAAGAATCAGCCCTTTCCATTTCTCAACACACTGGGTCCTTCATCGCGACTGTTCTCATGGCATCTTCATCTTTCTTCTGCCTACGACAGATCATTGCCATGATGAGCCAAGTCCTTACCTAAGCCATATCTGTGTTCTCCCCATGTGGTGGCATCATCTACAGTCACCTGATTTCATAAAGCACAGAATGGTCCATAGCGTGACAAATGCATACCTCTCTCTCTACGTGATAAATTCCCTGGGTGCATGGAGCCTTCTTCCTCTGCATTAGCAGCCACAGAACAACGCAGTTCAGTACATGAGGATGGATATGGAAAACTGAGCGGGAGGCAGTGTCCAGATCATGAAGAATGACCTCCATGAGTGCTCATTCTCCACACAGAAAGAGGGTTGGGGTGGAAGCGTTCTGGGTGCATCCCCACCTCGCCCTTCCAAATCTTCCCACTTAGCACTGATTGTAGTTACTTGGATGTGTGATAGACTCCACAGGAGTTATGTCTTTGAATCACTGGGTCACTCTGGATGGTAGTGTTCGAGGAAGTTGTACAATCTTCCCGAAGTGGGGCTCTGGGTCTGGTAGAAAGAGGTCATGATAGGCAGGCCCTTGAGGTTTGTACCCAGTTCTGGTTCCAGCCTGTACCCTCAGCTTCCTGGCCAGTCACAGTGTGAGGAGGAAATGCTACCCAACCTGGCCACCAAAGAGCCTGTCACTCAGCCTCCTTCTTGCTTCTTGTTGAGGACTGAAATCCCCGGAAGCATGACCCAGAACCAAACTCTCTTTTCTTAAATGGCTTCTGCAGGTGTTTTGTGACAGTCACAAGACATACAGCTCACATGCTAACCACAACACCGTGTTCTCATCCATCTCAAGTCTGGACTATTGCCTTAAGATATAAAAGATCTTGGGTACCCGTGAAGACTGGACTTGTTCATGCACGCACATAACTTTCTCTATCTCACGTCGGTTACCACACCACGTGGGGCTTCATGTTCTAGTACTTAACAGTTTCATGTCCACACTGTCTTAACCCCTGTCATTTTCTCCATTTTAGAGTTAGGAGGCCAGTGGGTGACGGTTGTCATGGAATACAGATCAGCGCATTACTTTGAACAGAATAGTACAGTCGTGCCTTTGTAGGTAGGAATCTGACTTGGCTGGTAGTTTTGATAAAGAGAATCCATTTGTCCTGTGGTTTACACGGTGGACAGTTCTCATGAATTAAATGAGCTGAGTGCGAATCTCCAAACACTGACAAAATATACTCCAAGTGTGTGAGACATAAGAAAATGCTTCATTATGTCAGCACGGGTTTTAAAATGAAACATTTTAAACAAATATTTTTAGTAGATTATGTATAAATATTTATTACAAGATGCCCCCAAGCTAAAGAATAGCTGATATATTTAATCGTCATTTGATAAATCTTGATGAAGCTTTTTATGCAATATTTTTCCCACTGGAAAAAAAATGTGCTTTATCTGGGTGGTTTTTCAAATTTATTTCCAAATCTTTTTACAAACCATGTTTGTTTTTTTAAAATATTTTTATTTCCACACAACTGAAGAAGATATCAAACAAGTTTCCAGCTAGTCATAAAAGTAGTTTAGCATCCATCAGTCTGCTGCATTTGCGGCACATTTTAGAGGGACATGCATGACAGCTGACAGCGCAGGAGGCTTCCATTCCAACTTTGTTCCATTGGCAACAAAGTTTTCCAGCATTCACCTTTACAAAAAAAATGGAGATTTTAGATTTTAGGCTAGGTCAGAAGTGATTCCAAAAAAAAAAAAAAAAAAAAAAAAAAAAGCTTTAAATAAGTTTTTTTTAACAATTATCAATATTGATAATATAATAATAATAAGTCAGTGCAGGAAAGTGATTCAACACTTAAGCCCCGATACCCAAGTAAAATGATAACCATACAAATTTTCATGTAGCGCGGCTTCTGTGCACAGAGAAGAATGTAATGTAATGAAAAGAGCATTTCAGGAAGTAAATGAACATTGTAAAATGATTGACTGTGGAACTGCTCGTTAATATTTTTAAATTGATATGGTGGATAGCAAATTGCTCTGGTATTTATATTCCATTTGATACATCGCAGAGAGTGATAGAATGGATTTCTTTAAAAATGTCATGAGTTATAATCTACAAGAAATTAAATCATTTGCAATAATTTGAACTAGTGATTAAAAATTCAGAAGTCAACCTAAAATATAGATGAGAATGTACTTGATAAGTTTTTAAAATACTTTAGGGTTTATAAACAGTGATAACCGGGAAGCAACTGCCCAAGAAGACAGAATGCCTGGTACCCAGGTGGTACCAAGCCGCGTCTGTGAGAGGCGTTTTCAAAGTCCCGGGCAGATGGAACGCAATTCTTGGCTTGAAGAATCTGGTCCACTGGTCACAGTTAAGGGAGCAAAGCACACACTGTAGTTTTCACCTTCTGTACAACTCATGTGGGTCTCTGCATTTCACTTAAAATATTTAAAATAAATTCCCTTGAAATTGTATCTTCTTCTGATTATTAATAAAAGGTTTGGCGAATTAATATCTGTGTAGGAAGCAAACAAGGGTGGAATGAGAAGCAGACACTTGGAGTTTCCTCTGACCTCATGCACACACTGTATCCATACCCCTGGCATTCACCACACCATATGGAATACATACACACTCACACGAAAATCATACACTCACGCACAAATCATAGACATACACACAAATTATGCACACTCACACACACACACTTTCTCTCTTAAAATATAAATAAATATAAAAGCCACCGACAAGGATGTTGGGTGAAGGAGCGTTTGCTCCCTCTGTGCTTGTCGGCCTCTAAACTGACTCTCCACAGGTGAACCCCACTGCCAATGGTGCTCTGATCATGGAAATGTCCATGGAAACTATAGGATCAGGTAGCAGTTTCTACAGAGCAGGACAGACCGTGAATGCCTTTGTCCAGGCCAGGCCATAAAGGCGAAGTCTACGGGACTTGGGTTTGCTTTAACGTTTCCAGAAAATTCAAACCAGCGTTTGAGTAAGCTTTTCTCGTGTCACTCTGCTCTGATGCCATGTCTTCTCCGTCTCCCCGTTGCACGTTCCACAACAGCTGCAGTCCGCACGTGCTTTTGTCAAAGCTGCCAGGTGCCCCTAGATGACGTATTTCCCCTACGGCACCCGCCCCAGCCCAGAGGAACATGGGACTTGCTTCATTGCTTTGCTGTTTCTGCTCCCGTCACCTTTGAGCAAGGGCTCCCTGGCTGCCCTGCCTACAATAATTCCCTCTTCACCGTTCTGTTGTAGTGCCCTGCTGTTAGCAATTACACAGGGATAAGAGCTGTGTAAGGAGGACCTTTGCAGGTCAGACAGATGGATTGACTTACTATTCCTGTTAGATGTCAGTCTGACTTAATTTTCTACAGTTTCCTGAAGACAAGGGTTCTGGTATAGATATGTGTATGTATGCATATGTATTATAGTTATACACATACATATACTATGCATACACACAATATACCTAGCCTAACTCCAACCCTTGATAAGCATTCATTGAATAATATAAAGTTTGCACTGCATTCCTAAAATTGTTCTATGGTGTAAATATTTCTTGATAGCATAAATCTTAAAGATCTTTAAGACATATTGCTAAATCACTTCTCAGGAAGATTTTTGTCTCTCAGCAACGTTCTGTGATAGCTTTCTAATAACATTAATCAAATATTAAAATTACTCCAAATTTGATAGTTTCAATGTGCATTTTCATTTGGGTGATAACTAGGAAGAATGAATATTTTAGAATATTTATTGGTTGTGCATATTTTTCCCATAATTATCATTTTCTGATTTTTAGCTATTTTCTAGTCAATATTTATTATAAGGCTATTATATAATTTGCAAAATAGGGGATAATTACAGAACATAGGCTCTGCTCTAGACTTTATTTGGTCAATGAAAGAAACGATTATATCGGAAATAATTATCATGAGAATGTTTAGAGATTGATTTTACTGGAAAATAATTAAGGCAAAAATACCAAAAAGCTTTACAAGAGCGGGAATGAGGAAGCATCTAACACAGTGGTGTTTATTTACTGAGACTCATGACATTAAACATTACCTCATTTTCTAATCAGCTCTGCAAGCTGTGTGACATGGACAGGGTTCAGGAAGCAGGGACTCTGAAGGAGGAGTCCCTCCACCTTGCTGGCCATGGGAAGGGAGCAGAGCAGAGAGCTGCAGGGGATTGCCTGTGGAGTAGGTAGAGTAGAGTGGCTTCGCATCAGCTGCAGATTGCAGCTAAGAAGATCCGGTCACAGTTACAGACGACCCGTGCTGCTATTTGTAGAACGCAGAAGTAACCACTTGCTGTCTTGTCATAGGTATTGCAGATGAGATTCCAAGGGCAGAATAAATCCCAAGAGAAATGAGGACAAAGCCAACCATTGACCACTTGGTTGGGACTTAGGATATGGCCTGGATCTTTAACACAGTTGATGAGCCAGCACCGAGTCATCAGTGGATCGCTGGTCTTGAAGCTCTCCAGAGCTGGGTAGCTGGTCACTAAACCCGCACACGGGTCTTAATACTACCAGGCATGCATGCGGGAAGAATGGGTAAAGCAGACCTGCAATGGTGGGAGGAAGATGAAGCCAAAAGTGTACGAGAGGGAGAGGGGGCAGGGTAGGGGAGCGTGGAAGCCTGTCATGGCTTAAGGCTAAGCATCCTACTGCAAGCTTGCTCAAATCTTGCCCACTAGGAGGCTGTTCTTTCACACAAGAGGCATCACCACAGTAAGAGACAGGGAACCCCAGAGAGAAAGTGAGATGGCTGGAATCCTCTCAAGGCAAATGGTTCTGGCCCACTGTGATACGATTTCCTCCAGGAACTGATCCTGCATTTCCTGGACAGTTTCTCCAGGGCATGAGCAATTCACACAACAGTTCTTTCTCCATTTGGAAACGGTGTCTGGATCTGGCCTCCTCCTTGGGTAGATGAGATAAGAAATGTGGAGGAGAAAGGACAAAGATCCCATGAGCTTGTCTGGGAGGCCAGAGACTGTGGTCTTGATCAAAGATGAGCATGCTGAGCGGAGGATTAGGTCCAGGCCTAGGAAGCTTGCCTCTACTTAAATGGGGTGAGAACACTCAGAAAAATTAGGTCTGCAGCTCAGAGAGATGTTTCTTGAGGCAGAGGATAGCACTTAAAAAGAGACCCTCCTGGGGTTGATTAGCCTCAAATTGTCTGGAACTTCAAAGGGAACGGAAAGCTAACTGGGAAAGCCGTGGTCCTCTGTGGAGTTAAGAAATTTAGGGAAATCAGAACTATACATCAGAGAGAAGTACTATTTTACACCCAGAGTTTTATGCATTTGTTTTCCTTGATCTCAAAATGAAAAAGATATTTAACCTCCAACCGAAGCAAAAATTCTGGAACCAGGAATTTGAAAGCAGAAGGCGTCCTGAACATCTCTCCCAGTTCTCCCAGTGTCACAGATAAGGAGGAAGATGATGAAGATATGGGGTTGCTAAGCTAGACTGCAGTCAGCTCCTAAGCTTTCAAGACGTCTCCATTCACTGTTTAGCAAATGGACGACATGTTCACGTAGAGCAATAGTGCTAGGTGTCTGAAAACTGATGGAAAGTGTTTGCTTTTCAACATAAGGACCTGGGTTTCATTCCCAGAACACACACTGAAAACAAAAACACTGTGTGTGTGGACCTTATTATAATCTCAGCCCTGGGGAAGCAGAGACTGGTGGCTTACAGGCCATCCCACCTGTCCTACCAGTGAATTTAGGACTGTGAGAGACCCTGTGTCAAAATTAATTAATTAATTAATTAGTTAATTACTTAAAAGTTGGCTGGCATGGAGGAATGACCCTGAGGTTGTTCTCTGCCATGCACCTCCATGCACACATACACAGATAGGCACACAAGCATAAACTGATAAGACCTTGCTATATATGAATTTAAAAACATTCCTGTAGCTATGCATATTAACAAAGTAACTTAGATAGTGTCCAGTGGTAACTTAGTAGGATATTTTCCAGTCACATACATAGATCTTGGTTCTATCTTCAATATCAAGAAATAAGGACAAAAGCAATCTGAACCATGAGTGTCTCAGAAAGACAGTATGGCTTTATTTTTATTTTGTGTTTTCATGTTCTAATACTAATCAAAAGCAAACGTCGTGGCTGTAAAAGGCAATATAGTATCCTGGAACAGCACTTTCTGATGCCAAGCACTGTTCGCTTGGTTGGCCTTTTATCCTGTGGCAACTCCGTGAGGTCAGTGTTGGAACCCACTCCGTCTCATAGACAATGTGATGAAATGGCAGAGATCTTGAATTACTTGTCCAAAGTCACAGTCTGTGAGTGGTGGAGCCAGGAGAAGACACACAAAGCATGGTGGTGATCAATAAATAAATAGGTGAATAAATAAACGTCAGTCGGGATGAGGAAATGACAGTCGGGAAAGTGCTTGCCACATAAGCCTGAGGATCTGAATCTGATCCCTGGAAATTATATGAAAATCTTGGTGTGGCAGCCTAGACTTGGAATCTTAGGGCTGGAGATGTAAAGACAGGGAGCTTTTGGGATTCTCTGCCTAGCTAGTCTCGCTGAATCAATGAGCCCTAAGTTCACTAAGAGATTCTGGCTCAAAAAATAATAAAATAAAAATAAAAATAAGATGAAGAGTGATAGAGGAAGGTGTCTGATGTAGATTGTCTTACACACATGCAAAAAATACATGCACACATATACATACACACATGCATACATGTACACATATACACGCATACACGTGCATACATACACAAAAAAATGCTAGTAAAATTTGAAGCAGAGAGCAAATATCATTTCCTGGGGTATCATGTTGACCTCATCAGACTATGGACAAATAAGATGTTTGGTTGATGTATCTAGGTATTCTAGACTTCCTTCCTAATGAGTTGTCATTTGAAGGTTATGTAATGGAGAATGCCTTGGACCCATGCGTGAGCTTGTTCTTACTTGGGGAGCGGTGGTCTTGTGTGCTGTGAGGTACTTACAGCCTTGCTAATTCTATGCCCATGCTGTCTTTAGGAACTGCCTTCGCACCAACATCTGGTGCACCATTTGGTATTTGGTACGTGGAGAGGAAATCTTCACTTAAGAAATTCGTGCTGGAAAGCTGAGCTTTCCCTATGATAATTTCTACATCTGAGACTGTTGCTCTTTTCCATTTGAATGCAGGAAGCTGGAAATGGCATTTGAGAACGGCCTAACCATTGTGGCAGAGAGACACACTTCACTGGGTGTCTGGATTTGACTTTGCTCTTCTCTTGGACACCATTCTCACACCCCCACCCCATCACCTTCTTTTGTGCCTTCTTACCATCTGAGGGGTACACTCTTCATGTGAGTCACTTTAAATTTTGTTAATAGAACCACAGTGCATGAAAATAAATTATACCACAATTGTATGCTTAGTGTAAAGACAAAAAAATTAGCATTTAAGGACACTTTTGAGCTGAGCTTCTGGGATCATTTTTATTCAACCATAGAAACCACCAAAACTTTTATTAAATGCCTAATTACACAGCATAATGTGGATAGAACCACGTAAGTATGAAGATTAGGGAAACAAGGGCCTTCGAGATAATTCCACAGAGTGTGACGTTCATGTCAGAAAGGCCAAATGATTTACCCAACGTCATTCAGCTAATTAATGACAAAGAAAACAAGAAAATAGATGCCCATATGCTCAGTTTTATGTTTTTCATATCATCTAAGACATTGAGAGGCAAGGCTCTTTAAATATAAAGTATCTGAGCATTACTTATCCAGGAGGGAGAAATAAGATCATCAGTCAACAAGAAAGCCGCACACACAGTTTACAGATGCAGCATGGGGCAGCTGAGATGGAAACAGACATGTGTGGGGATTGATGGAGGACAGCAGGCAGAGCCTACCACACCCCATGAAGGCTGGGAGGCTTTCATGGTGATGGCTACTAAATGGAGCCTTGATGCAAAAGCAGACTAATCAGCTGGGGATCTTAGAGAGAATGAAGGACGGTAGAGACACAGGCAAGGAGCAGAATGGGATAGTAAATCTTCCCAACTCTTGGGAGTCTAGAGACTTTCCAGGAAGAAGTGCCGCATGTTCATGCTTTGAGATATCCTTACGCAACAAGTTGGATAAATCTTTTCAGCGGGTCAGGACTTTTTAGCTAGTGTACGTGTGCCTTCTCCTTGTTCTAATGCTATAATGCAACACTTGAGGATGGGTGATTTCTTAAAGAGATGTGTTTACTTCATGGTTTGGAGCAATGGTGCTGTGGGACAATGGTCCTTTATCCTGTCGCTTATATTATTTTTAATAAAATGCTGATTCACCGGGCTGTGGTGGCTCACGCCTTTAATCCCAGCACTCGGGAAGCAGAAGCAGGCAGATCACTGGGAGTTTGAGGCCAGCCTGGTGTACAAGAGCTAGTTCCGGGACAGGCACCAAAACTACAGAGAAACCTTGTCTCAGAAATAAAATTAAAAAAATAAAATAAAATGCTGATTGGCCAGTAGCCAGGCAGGAAGTATAGGTGGGGCAACCAGGCAGGAAGGAAAGGCAGGACAATGAGAATTCTGGGAAAAGGGAAGTTGCAGTCTCCAGTTGTGACCCAGATGCAGAGGACACAAGATGTGACTGCCTCGCTGAAAAAGGTACCAAGCCATGTGGCTAACACAGACAAGAATTATGGACTAAAATAATTTATAAGAGTTAATAAGAAGCCTGAGCTAATAGGCCAATCAGTTTTATAATTAATATAGACCTCTGTGTATTTCTTTGTGACTGAACAGCTGCCTGACTGGGTAGGACCGGGGGGGGGGGGGGGGGGGGGACGGGACGGACAGAAACCCCGGTCAATACAATGGTTCTCAATCTGTGGGCCGTAACCTCTTTGCGAGGTCAAAGTACCCTTTCACTGGGGTCATATCAGATATTTACATTATAATTTGTAACAGTAGCAAATTTACAATTATTAAATAGCAATGACATAATTTTATGGTTGGGGGGTCAATACAACATGTGGAACTGTATTAAAACGTCACATAGTTAGGAAGGGTGAGAACTACTGGTTTAGAGGCAGAAGTGAAAGGTGTCTGAGATATGAACCTCCAATATTTATTTATTTTTCTATCTGTATGTTTGTATGCCTGCTTGTCTGTGTGCGCACCGCATGGTATGATGCCCATGGAAACTAGAAGAGGGTGTCAGAGGCTCTGGAGCTGGAGGTACAGGCTCTTGTAAGTCACCATGTATGTGTCTCTGCAAGAGCAGCAAGTGCTCTTAACTGCTGAGTCATCTCTCCATCCCATCATCCTAGTGGGGAAGGGATTGTGATGTTTCCAGAGCAGGTGAGAAGCATTGAGTGGAGCAGAGCACAAACCTGATGGGCTTTAGCATCAGAGGAACCAAAATAAATAAGCAAATAAAAGTCAAGTTCATACTATAAGGAATAATCAAAGATTAATTATGCTATACAAAACTAAAGTACAAGTCGCTCGAGTGGGTGTGCATGTGTTCTCATGTGTACATGCATGTATGTCAAGGCAAGGGAAAAACTGTGGGTGTCATTCATTCCTTCTTAGGCAGCCCCCCCTACTTTGTCTCTTTTGGGAGAGGAACTCCCCTAGGACCTAGAGTGCTCATCAATTAGGCTAATTCCCTGGAATTACAGGCAAGTGCCACCATGCTTGAATGTCTTACCTGAGTGCCAGGGACTGAACTCAGGTTCTCTTGATTGAATTGCAAGTGTTTTGCTTGGTCATCTCTCTCACCCACAAAATAATTTTAAGTGGTATAAAGCTATTCTTTTACATCAGTAAGAAACTCATTGCCAGATTTATTGAGATGAGCTTTTCATATTATCAAACCAAAGTAGATTGTTGATAGATCTTCAATAAACTACTTACCGAACCAATGACAGAATTTTCACTGAAGATTGGACAAAATAATTTTCGTTGTTTTCTATGAACTCTGAGTATAAAAAGCCTTCATTTCTTCTTTGACCCACATACACCTGCAAAATCAAGACAGAGCCTTTTCCCTTATGTAAATCAAAATCATTAAAGCCTAAAAATGTGCTGGCTTTTACAAAGTTGGGTTTAATGTTTTACTTTATTTTCTAGATACTTTACATGGACTCAGTAAATTACATAGAGATTCTAACTGGAGAGAAAGGAAAGCTATTTGGAGGGATATGCAAGAAACTGTATGTTGAATTCCTTGGTGTAAATCTGAGTGTGCAGGGTATAGTCAGCCCAGGAGTTCTGCATTTTTGTTTGAGGTACCTAGGATAGAATTAGAGTCTTGTGCAGGCTTTACAAATACTCTACCCATGAGCTACATTCCCGGCCCGATCTTTCCACATATCCTAGATCAAAACATTTTCAGTTCAAAGGCAAGCTGAATGGTTCTTGCAAGGCATGCCTACATAGAATTATTTGGGAATTAATCTCAAAGAATTAATTTTTCTCTGTCAAAAATATGTTCAAAGAAACACTGGTGTGAAAGGCAATAGAGTTGAATTATTGCCACAATAGTGTTCTGTTTCCTTGAAATCCTGCTATTCTGGAGAGATTGTCAAAATTATCCTCTTAGGCATTCCATCTTGTGATAAATAGCACATACCCCAACCTCGGTCATACATACATAACTACCGCTGGAAGGGGGAGGAGAGAATGAAGACAAGGAAGAGGGAACTGGAGACGGCTGCTTCCCCGTATGCCAGCAAGCCTTGCAGGTATGCCTTTGCAGTCTGTTTTGGTCTGTTGCCTGCCACAGCCATGTGAACAGAAATGTAATTATATTCTGTGAATAATTGATATAAACATACAAAGGGTGAGCCACAATCACTTTTTCCCCCCATCTCTCCTTTCAAGTCTTTTATAGTAGCCGCATGTTGGTTCTAGGCTGAGTACCACTTGTATCAATTAAACAGTAACTAATTCAAGTACATTTGCAATCTGTGTTTGAAATGCCAACCCATACAGTAGTTACCAATTAAGCATGAGGCAGATTAATGGACGTATTGTTCTCCTGGGCGAACTCCAGCACATTATCATTAAGCATGTAAGCCCCACTGAGTGAAAGACTTCCATTTAAAGAGAAAGGGAAACACATGCTTACCAAAGGGAAAGAAAAAAAAAAAGAAAGTTGAGTGTTTTTTATCATACAGAATTATTTAACAGAGTAGGTGCCGGGTAGCCTTGTGAAAGGAGAGGAAATTATGGCTGTTTGGTGTTTCTCTCCATCCCTTTATTCTGTGTAAATTTGATCAATGGAGAAACCCAGAGGTGCAGGGTGTGGGGAGAATGGTAGGAACAAACCGGCTAGACAAATGGCTCTTGTACGTTCACAGTTCCTAAAACAGATGTTCTTTCTAGCTGGCTACAGTATATCATTATCTCCAGAAATCCCAAAGATCAAACACAAAGATTCACCACGGAGGCTGAAAACACAGCCTATTTACCCTGCAGAAACTCAACCCCCACTTGCTGCCGTCTGTTGAAGGCACCAATCAGGCTGAGATGATGTGCACCCGAAGGCCGGCGGATTGCCAGCATGACCTGACACCTCATGGAAATCAGCTTATGGAATAGAGATTCATTCTGGCTGTTTCGAAGCTTTTAGTCCGTGGTTACCTGGTCCCATGGCTGGTAGGCTTGTGCTTAGGCAGATGTGGAGACAATGGGACGGAGAACCTATTTATGTTACCTGCTAACATTGCAACAGCCAGGAAGCAGACAGGCATATTCCTGACCTACTTCCTCTGACTAGGCGTCACCCCCTGTAGCTTTCACCGTCTCCCAAGAGCACCACAGTCCGGCTCCAGAGCCTTCAGCACAAGGCCTTTGGGGTCGTTTCTTTTTCAGCTGTAACAGTCCATTTTAAATTTCAGGCTTATGATTTTTAAAACCGAGTGTAATCGTTGCAAATAAAACTGTTTTCATCACTCACTAAGCATTTAATGATTGTTGTGGCTTGTACTGGAACAAGTGGAAAGAGGCTGAGAATTGGAAAAGAGGCAATTCATTTTCGTTCTATAGCATGCACAGATTCCTATGGACATTTCTGCTCCTCCTCTCCCCCCTCCTTTCCCTCACTGTCTTATGCCATCTCCTCAGACCTATGTGCTGTAGGAATTGCTACCACCAGTAGCCTTTAAGTTACCTTCCCACTTGGGCGTGGCCTCTTATACTATTTAGGCCTATGTAAAGTGCACATCTGGCCTCTCTTTTCCAGCTGGGGGATTCGGTTGCAGTTCCCCTTCCAGCAGGGGATTGTGATCTGTGAGTCTACTCCTAAATAAATAACCCTCTATTATTCTCAATTCTGAGCTAGTGTGGGATTTCTTTTATGCGTCCTTCACCTACAATAAACCCAATGCCTAAAGAGAGGTTTAACTTTTTTCTTAGTAGAGAAGAAAAAGCAGTTTCTTTATTTTAGGTGCCATTTTCCCTGTGCGCATCATGTGGTTAAACACATGGTAACCAAATTCCCACAGTTTCTAAAATCTGTAGGACTCACACAGTTAATTGTATGAGTTCAATATATAACACTTAGCTATGACCTACAGGACCAGCCATTTTCTGAATGTGTTCACAGTCCACGCTCTTATTTATTGTAATTTCCTTCCTATATCATCAGACATGGTGCTGCTAGCCAGGGTCTGAGCCTGTACTATGCTATCTGCCTGTCTCACAAGGATGCTTAATGGTAGCCCATGAATATGTTCCGCACCTTCCTTTGAGCTGCCCTCTCCCTCCCTGCTCCCTAGATAATGGCTCTGTGCCTGTTCTTTGTCCAGGGCCCTGGTGGACTCTGCTCCCTCCCCTGAGAGGACCAGGAAATAAAGATGGAAACAGAATCAAACAAATCCTTGAGAGAGGTTGTTCTTGTGTGAATTATCTCCATTAAAACATGACAGCATCTCTAATTTCACAAAGGGTGTGTCTGTTTGTCTGGTTTATGTGTATGGACACCTGTCTGTCTTTACCATGGAATGCAGGGCTTGCCTCTGGTATAGCTGCCTTTAATGCTAATTCACTGTAGATATTCCCCTCTGTGCCTGTCATTTCTGCTCTCTGCGCATTTAAAATGGTGCTGGTTTGCAAAGATGTTCAGAGTCTACAGGGTTCGTAACTCACTCAAGTACTAGAATAGCCTTCGTATTATCCTCTCATCTTCTTTCTAGGTCTTGTCTCTCTCTGGCTTCCTCCCTTCCCCCGTTATTGGCCCATTGGTGGAGGAAAAGAAATGTTGAAATCAATATGAGAATAAATTGCCACATGGTCTTTATTGTGAAGCCAAGGTTTCTATGGAAAATCCTTGTAATCAGAGAAGGGGGAAGATGAGATTAAACTGATTAAACTGAGAAAGTCAAAAAAAGGACAACTTGAAAGATTAGCCAGCCGATGCCAGCGAAGCGCAACCCCGTGTGCATGCTAAGTGGAACCGTCCTCTCCACTATCAGCCCCTTCATCGGGTGACCTTCTGCTGTGTTAGCACAGAACTACCTGATCCGAGGAAACACTGGAGATTGAAACGCCAGAATGCGGGTGATTACAGCAGGTATCAATATTATTGTAATGATGCTTTGTTATCGTTAGGGACCTTAATTACTAAGAGAAAATGAGAAGGCCCAAAGTCACAGCCGTGGTCAGCATCTGGATGAGGGTAGATATTTGAGAAAGGCCTCAAATCTGGGGTCAATGGGAATCAGAGTGGGAGGGAGAAGTTCAGTGAGTGACTGCCATGGGTGCGGTAGGGTCAGCACAGCAATGGCCGTGCAAGTGCAAAGAATGGGGCGTTCACCTGTGAAATGTTTTCTACATTACCTGATGTGTAAGATCTCTGCAAATGCTGAATAAGTGAAAGGAAGAAACTGGAAAGATAAAGATGAGAAGACAAATGTCTGCTTAGGTAGGATGCTAAAATGACGAAATCTCCTTGGAAGTATTGATTAAAAATGCAATAAAATTTGGATACTGTTTGTGACATTAGCCATCTCCTCTGTGTGTGTTATGAGTATATTTGTGTGAGTATGTTTTGTTTTGTTTGTATGTATGGGTGTGTGTATATATATTGTGTATTATGAATATGTTTGTGTGAGTGTGTTTTCTTCGGTTTGTATGGGTGTGTATGTGTGTGTATTGTGTATTATGAATATGTGTGTGTGAGTGTGTTTTGTTTGGTTTGTATGTATGGATGTGTGTGTATGTATTGTGTATTATGAATATGTGTGTGTGAGTGTGTTTTGTTTGGTTTGTATGTATGGATGTGTGTTTATGTATTTTGTATTATGAATGTGTGTGTGTGTGATTATGTTTTGTTTGGTTTGTATGTAGAGATGTGTGTGTGTATTGTGTGTTATGAGTTGTTTGTGTGAATGTGTTTTGTTTAGCTTGTGTGTGTGATGTTGGTGATGGAACTGGGACTCTCATGCTAGGCACGTTCTTTACCACTGAGGTACACCTTCAGCCCTCAGCAATATTTTTTAATGGAAAGCTAACCTTGTTTTCAACCCCTTACTTTCCTTCCAAAGTCAATCTCTCTCCCTTTCTCTACCTTCTCTCTCTTTTTCCATAGAGATTTGCAGTTCTTGGCCTGGCTGGTGTGACGCTCTAATTCTGAAATGCAGAGTTCAAATGGGGCACATGTTTTCTTTTAACTCTGACCCCTAAATAGAAACAGAACATTTCAGAACACTCCAAGGCTGTGGTTGTGCTGAGCCAAACCAGAATTAGCCCCACTTACTGACCTACAAATAGACTGACCCAGCCCGACCTGCCTCTGCCCAAGTGCTGGGCAAAATCCATACTTCCAAATTTAATGAATCAAATTTCTGTGCTTTTTAGGCACAAAAGCCAAAGGAAACTTCAAACTGCATTTGAATGAGCAAATCCACTCAGTTACCATCCACATCCAGACTTTCCCAGCTGAGCAGAACCTGATGCCAATTGTTTCTTTAGCCCATTTGAAGGTGATAGGAGAAAAAGGAAAGAATTCAAAAAAATCTGCAACAGGGAAATGTGTTTGGAAGAGAGAATGTGAAAAAGTTAAGGTCAGAATGGAGTGTGGTTAAATGTCTGTATACACTTGCAGATGAATTTAGAACTCAGTTGCGTTGCAACAGGCCAGGCTATTCTTATTCCTTGGCACTTTCGTTTACTCTTGGAAGCCTCGGTGCCTTGGCATCTGGAAGTACACAGCTGTAAAGGCCTGGGACATGATGCTCTCCTGAGGGGGAAAAAGCAACTACATAATTTTATTTAATTTCTTCAATCTGGCATGGTGGCACACACCTATGATCTAGTGTTTAGGAGGCTGAGGTAGGCATTTGAGTCCTTCACCAGCTACAAAGCAAGATCCTGGCTCAAAACATAAACATTCTCTGACTGGGAGGTGGGAAGCACAGGGTGGGTACTGGTTTATGCTGGCCCAAGAGAATACTTGGAGAATTCACAGTTCAAATCTGGCAGCAGACATTCGAAGGGTATGGTTCTCTGCCAGGTCTCTGCCAATGCAAGGAACACTCCTGCATCTCCATGCCTGGTAGTTGAACCTGACTGTCCTGGACCTCAGAGGCAAAGGAAGAGGCCCTAGTGGTGACTGGTTAAACACTCATTTCTTGATCTGAGGATTTAAATATTGATTGTTAACTGTACAGTGGTTACACATATCTGTGGGAAATGTGTTACAAGACCCCAGGGGATGACTAGTACAAAACCCACTTTCACTTTTGCTTCTTCTATGCATGCATACCTATGAGAAACTTTAATTTATAAATGTTTAAGTGATCACCTACTATAACAATACACTGCAATAGTTATCTATAGCTGATTACTTGTTTATTTCTAGAATTTTCCATGTGTTTTCGGATCGCTGTAGACAATGAGCTGATAAAACCACAGGAAGCAAAATCAAAGCAACGACTCCTCTCAAGGCTGATCATCTCTGCAGGAAAAGGCAGGATTAACTTATTGGTTGAAGTTCAGTTTTTATCCCAGACACCAATACTTCAGGCTGTCTGTGTGTTTACTACCCAGGATTTAGTAATTCCTTTGCTCCCCATATTCTAATTCATTTGATTCTGAACAACTCCAAGTTTTAATGTTCTTGACTATATTAAATCCTATGGAGGTATGATCCATTGGCCCATGCTTCATAATTCTATGTGAACCAACTTTTGGGCCTCTGTTTTAGATGGTACTATGTCTTCCTCACATTTTCCACCCAGGGCAGGGTTTTATTACAGTCTGCCCCAACCCACTGTATTAACTGGTTTTGAGTGGAACTTAGCAATCTTTTGTCTTTTCTCCTTAAGTGTAATCCTCAAGGACCCTAAACACAATTTGTTGAGTTTGGAAGTGACAGGTAACCTGAAGACTTTGATTATTTGATCTTTTTCTTTGAGCCTAAAGCAAGGCCATGCATGGCCGTGGGAGCTCAAGGCAGAAGCACACAGCAGAACAAAACCACTCACCTCAAGTACAGGAAGCCAAAAGGAGAAAGGAGGAAGGTCAAGACACTTATTCCCCTTTAGGACAGGCACATACCTAGTGCCCCACATGCCCCACCTCTAAAGGTACCACCTTTCGGTTGTACAAGCTTGGGGTGCAAGCCTTTAATATACAGACGTCTATGTATATGTATCTATACAGCAGCAGAAAACTTCAACGGCAGAGATCATGAGAGCTGATGATTGAGGCTGTGTAAGACATGACATAGAGCTGAAAGTTTCATAGTAAGCTGGTTTTTAAATTTAATTATTAATATTTCCATTGCTATGTGGTATGTTTGAGATTTGTGCAATGTTATGAGATACACATAACTTAGAAAATTACGATCTATAGTCATGGGACGCAGGATGATGCTTTAATATATGTATCCCATGTGGAGTGAATAAGCAAGCAATTAACATATTTATCACTCACTTGTCTGAAAGACATTTAGAATGGCTGCAGAAATCACAAAGGCCTCGGCAGCTGTGTTTACTAACAGAAAAAGCTGAAATCTGGGGAAAGCCGCACTTTGCATGAAGTAGCAAAACAGAGGAAAAGCCACAGGTGCCAAAGAAAGCCTGGCTGTTTCAACCTGGTCAGCACTTGGGATAGAGGAAAGGCTGGGTCGTCACTGAAAATGACTGTCATTTTTCCTCTCTGTCCTAACTCGATGAGTTCAGCACCAACCTTATCACAAAATGGGTTGGAAAATGACTTTTCCTCTTGCCTAGAAGAATTTGCATATGATTGGAGTCCTCAGTCCAGCCTTAAGAATTTGTGAATGTGTGGAGTCATTTGTCAGACAGTCCAACATTAAGAACACAGGGTTATTTCTACACTGAGAGCTAAGCTTAATTCGTTGATTCTGTTTAATCCATTAAACTGCATTGTCTATTATTCATGGAGACATTTTTGATGTGTGATTTTATTATTTTATTTTGTCTTACAGTCAGAACATTTCTTACCAATCACACACCCCACAAGCTTTTTCTGGCTTTAGATTCATGATACTTCTACCTCAGTCTGAAAAAGGAAATCGTATTCATTACCCATGAAGACCATATCCAGATTCTGGGAACTCATATTATCAAAGAAAGTCCAAATATAACAGACATGTTCATGACACTCAGCATGTGGCCTTCCCTTTCTGAAATGCTAATTCACATCTTAAGACCTTTCAGTGGACATCACAGCTCAGGGGCTAGCTCCAACAGAGGAAATACAGCTTCTACTCTTGCATTTGCCTTAGCTAGTAAGGGGATGGCAAGACCATGAAACATGACCACCATTTAAAAGTTAATTGTAATAGTAATGGCACATGCAATGTTATAAACACACAAGAAATTAGTCCTCCATAATGTGTTCATAATATTTTTGAAATGGATAGAGTTTTATGGAAATATGGTTAAAAAAATGCCTAAGTAAATGTAGCAATATGCTATGCTTAGTCATGGCTCGTGTTCATATCCTAAATACATCAGTTTCCTCCATAATTGGTTAAAATTTCCTAGAAAACTATCAGAACAAGGATTTTTCAAGGAATTTGAAAAATGTTTATATAAAGTTTATACACATGATCAAAGGCTAGCATGCCCCTAAAATGATGAAGATGACGTGGCATGAGTACTAGTCCTACCAGACATCAGAATGTGTCATAACAGTGGGAACAGGGAGGACGAGCACAAAGTCAGAAGCAGCAGGACACCCCTGCACTCAGAGGGAAGCAGGAGGGTCAGAATTCCAAGGTCATCCTAAACTTGTCTCCAAAACAAGAAGGAGGAGAAAAGAAAAAGGAGAAGGAGTTAAAGAAAAGAAATAACCTCCAATGCATCAAAGAAGCAGCTATATAGAGACATGAATACAAACACATAAAAACTTCTTTTGTGGCGGAACATACTGGAGACCAGGGTAGAAAGCGTGAGCAGTAAAGCAAGGCAAACTGGGCTAATTGGTTATTGCTGTGTGTGGAGAAAACTAACAATTTGCATCACATCTTACCCAGGAACTAAAGCCAATCTCAAGTGGCTTATAGACTTGAGTTTGTAAAGGAGATTCTGAAAATATTTCAAAGGAAATATAGGTTAATTATTTTCTTTACTCTAGAATGTGAGAGCAATAAGCCCAATGCAGAGAGAAATACATTGGTAAATTTGAGAGTGTGAAAACCAGTAGCTTTTTTTTTTTAACATCCAAAGATCCACAAACATAAAGAAACTATTATGTAGACACTGGACACTTGCATCAAGTGTCACTGAAAAAAAATTTCTTGCAGAAAATATTTGAGTAAATCCCACAAGAAAAACCAAATAACTAACCCAGAAGGCAACAAGCCATGCACGTAGGTAGTTATATGGCCAATGTAAGAAGAAATACATGCTGCAAGAATTCAAGCACACTATAATTAGGGAAGGAAAGAGAGGAAAGTGAGATTCTGTTTCCTACTCACCCAAGTATCAGGAATTATCAAAACTAATGCCTCTAAGTGTTGGCAAAGATGCAAAGAAGCAGAACAGATGATGTACATAAGACAAAAGATGGAAAGAGGCAGGACCAAAGATGGAGAGAAGGCAAGGCTAAAGATGGAGAGAGAAGAAGGATCAAGCTTACAAAGAAGCAGGATCAATGATGCAGAGAATGAGGGCCAAAGATGGAGAGAAGCAGGACCAAAGACAGAGATTAGTAGGACCAAAGGCTGTGCTGATAAACAGGTGATAAAAATGAGTATCTAAGGTTTGGGTACAAATGGGCATAATTGATTACGAAAAGAAGTTGGATATTTCTTGAAAAGTAGAACACGTTGTAGATTTTTTTCATCCCGTACTGTCCCAGATAAATACCTTGAATGTGCATAAAATAAGGAGAGTTACCAAAGTGCTCCTGGCAGGATCATTTGTAACTGCAAAAGCCCAAGGATAACTTAAACAGCCGCTAACAAAAGAATAAATAAATTGCAGTGTGTTTGTGATCCAACAGTACTTCCAAATATTTTTCACAAAATTCACAAATTAGAAAAAAATTCAGAGCTGGAGAGTTGACTCAGTGCCTTATCGAGGACTGAAGGTCAATTCCCAACACCCATATGGCAGCTTACCTGCCTGTCACACCAGTTCAAAAGGATCTGACATCCTCTTCTGCCCTCCAAGGGTAGCAGGCATGCATGCATGTGGTGCACAGGTACAAACATGCAGGCAAGCACTCATTGACATGGGATAAAAATAAATAACTCTTTCATTTATTTATTTATTTATTTATTTACTTTTTTTATTATTAAAAATTTACACCTCCTCTCCTCCCATTTCACTCCCCCTCCCTCTCCAGACCTAAGAGCAGTTAGGGTTCCCTGCCCTGATAAATAACTCTTAAAAAACATTGTCAAGCCTGAATATTATGCATCATGCTTGGATAATGAAGAAGGAATTGGAGGTAATTTGTATGAAGAATGTCCATGGATCCGACTTTTTCCAGGAAAATACTGGTCTGTCCAGGATTCATCTAGTTCCAGCCCAATGGTAATAGTGTGGTTACTAACAGTGTCCTTTTGCATTTCCAAAATATTATAGTTGAAACAACAACCAAATAAATCTAAGGTCATCTTTTAGTTTATGGGGTTCTGTGAAGCGAAATGTGTTACCTTTTCATTTTAACTTGTAAACACAGTAAGGATAAAATATAAATATTATTAAAGCTGTGGAAATTTGAACATAAGCAAAACAGCTCAAACTTTATGAAGAACTGGAAGCTGTTCCCATTGTTAAAGAAATTTTTAAAAGATAAAACTGTGACTTTTCTACAACTGCAACATGAAAGCACATCAAAGATTTTATTTAAATTGCTTACTAGTGAGGAAGCCAGTAAGATGGTTGCTAAGTGCAAAGAAGATCAACAAAGGAGACTCAAGCGCAGGAAGTGAGGAATGATGGAGGAAAAACTGACCAATGGTGAGAGGACAGTAAGATCCAACATTTGTATTCATTTCTCTCCTATGGGAAACATATCAATCATATCCCCAAGGGAGGAAAAACATATTTGCCCCTCTATGAACAGAATCATGTAAGTTGTTATCAGCCCAAACTGACTTCAGAACTATCTAAAGTGATTTCCATTCCCTCACAGTTGCACAGAAGCTCAAAGGCAGGGAAGGCTACACACAGATGTGAGAAGCGAAGTCTGGTGGTCAATACCAACCATTCCTTGAAGGCCAGTTGAAGAATTCCCTACCTCTTTGAACAGAGTCCAGTACACAGCTTCTTCCACTCTGTTCATATGTGCTGTGGAGAATCTTTTTGTGCACTGTGAAGATGTGTCTTTGCCAAGGAGTCTTTTTATTGATTTAATAAAGAGCTGAATGGCCAATATCTAGACAAAAGAGAATAGGCAGAAGAGATACCAGTGAGATACATATAGAATGGGAAAGAGGTAAATGTCACATGGCAGAACATAGATTAATAGAACAGCAACAGGTTAATTTATGTTATAGCTGCGAATATATGCTATAGCTAGTTGGGAACAAGCCTAAGCTGAAGGCCAAGCTTTAATAAGGTGGTGTAGGAGGTTCTTCTGTCTATGTGTTGCTTTTATTGGTTGAATAAAAAAACTGCCTTGGCCTTTTGATAGGGCAGAACTTAAATAGGTGGAGTAGACCAAACTGAATGCTGGGAAGAAGGGCAGAGTGGCAGATGCCATGGTTCTCCTGACTGAGACAGGCACTGGTTAGACTCATGCCGGTAAGCCACAGTCAAGTGGCGATACACATTAATGGAGATGGGTTAAACTAATATGTGAGAGCCAATAAGAGGCTAGAGATAATGGGCCATGCAGTGTTTAAATGAATACAGTTTCTGTGTGATTATTTTGAGTGTAAGCTAGCCAGGCGGGACAAAAAGCAGGCCCTCCCTCCATCAACAATAAGGTCTCAGTGTCATTATTTGGGGACTGGTAATCTCAAAAGAAAAGTCCAACAAGAAAAATCCACTACACATTAACAACCTCTCTTTGCAAATATTTCATATATATCTAGATATACAAATTATATATATTGAGTATAGAAGTCTTGCATTTATTGCTAATAAATCATAAATTTTGTTTTAGTCACTTGGCGTATATATAATTTAGTCATCAAAGATAGAAGCAAGTTTGCTTACTAATGGCAGAAATATGGTTTTTTTTTTCCCAGAAAGGATCAATTTTCACTGACCTGTTGTTCCTGCTCATGTAGAAGATCTTCCATGTTTTCCAAAGTCTATCCATAGCTTGGTATTGTAGTCTGTAGCTGTTAATGCTAAGACCACCATTCTGTAAATATACATGATATAAAATGGCAGAAATATATTGAGGGTCTTTTCAGAAGTTGAAAGAAGTTCTGTCTTAACTCCAAGTCAAATTTATCAAACTTATTTTTATGAAAGTCAACAACTCAGACAGCAATTTTAAGTAAAATATCCTAAGGCAAATATATACTTAAGAGTATGTTACTTGGATGGTATAAAAATACTGTCTTTGTTTTCCATAATTACACTGTCATCTCCTTATAAAAGCAGAAAACAGTGTGCAGTGTGAGCCCAGATGTTTCATGCAGCATTGTTGGCACTGTGCTTTGTGATGATAGCTGCAGAGCAAAGTCTGCAATTAATAGATTCAATACCAAGGATACAGTGACGTCACACTGTGCAACATTGGTGAGTACTCACAGACATGCCCAAGAGTCATGATGAATTTGATTTTTAATTAATTTTTGGTCACTGCATGCTGAGAAACCATTTGCTATTGCCAAGTTTCACATTCTTACATCCAGTTGCAGGATGCTGCTGGGGCCATGATGGGTGCCCCTCCATTTAAAAAGCTTGGCTTTGGAGTAGAGCACTTCTGTTTAGTATGGTTTTCATTTTGATGCCATTAGGATTTACAATAGGAACACCTCGCGGATAAAACATTGATTCTAGGGGTTTCCAATGTATCTGAGATGGGTTTTTATCTTTTCCATTTTTATGTCTGCACCTACACACTATGCATATGATGTATGCCTAACACCTCCTTTCAAAATACTTATATGGTTTTCATTGTGTCACACTCAGAACAATTACTGCTCTGTACTCCAGCAATTCTCTTGTTATTATCTCTGGTGTTGCTAGTTGAGCCCTCTTCATAATATCCAAGCTTCATCCATGTGCAGTAAAGCAGTTTTGCCTTCACACTTTCCTAGATCCCTGGTATCCTGCGATATACAGCATGTTGGGAATGAACAACCCACCCCTTCTACATTTCTGTCTCTTACACTTCCACAGTCCAAAAACATCCAGTGCTGAAAATTTCTAACTAGTCTAGTAAAGTTAGTGTGTCAAGTTGTGCAGCGACATACCATGGACACGGGCTATTAGCTGAACAACTTCACAATGCGTTCCTCATAGAAACATGACATGTTTAGAAGCATGAAGATTTGTATGGGGGTAGACTGTAGGGCACTGCTTGAGCTATTGCTGCTGTTGCCACTTCCCTGTATCATAGGAATAAACTGTTTAGGCTGAGAAATAAAAGGATTAATGGGGTAGAGGTCTCCAAATTTGAGAATTTGACTTTACTCATTTATTTGTTTTCCCATAAACTCACTTGTCTTATGAATCTAAGACCTTACACCTTCTATGAGTATGCCATTCATCATGATAGGAAGAAATCCATTTAAACACACATGGCTTAAAGGAAACATGGGCTTTAAAAATTCATGAAATTAAATTTTCTAAGCATTTATCTTATGCCTTCTACATGCTTTAAAACATTTTTGAGCAAAACTTGCTAACATCATTTTAAAATAAAGATGAGGTAAATGAAATAAGGAAATTTGTGTATAATTAAAATCTCATTGAAATTTTGGGTTCTGCCTGTATGTATCACTTTTATTCATTGAAGATAAATTTGTACAATCATTTAATTTTTAAGAAATAAAGACCTTTTCAAAATCAAGTTTCAAAATTATCATTAAAATATATTACCTAGACTTATATTGCTTAAGTATCATATACACACAGTAAAAAAAAAAAGTACTGAATTTAAAGATTCTGCTTGGTTAATTTTGAGAAATGTATGCATCCATGTAGTTTTCACATGAAACTGGATGAGTTGTGTGCCAAAATTTATAAATCAGGGCTGGTGAAATGGCACAGCAGTTAAGAATGTTTGTTCTTGCAGAGGAACAGAATTTGGCTCCTAGCATCCGCTTAGCAGCTCACAACTATATGTACCATCAATTCCAGGGGATCTGACACTCTCTTCTGTCCTTCATACTGTGAAAAATAAATGAATCTTAAAAATCATACATAGGAAGGTGATGATGTCTCAGTCTATAAAATGCCTGTCTTGAAAGTACAAGAAACTGAGTTTGATCCCAAGATTCCATTTATTTATTTACTTCTATATTCATATAATGCTGGATACAATGTAATCCACTTGTAATCCCAGTGCTGTGGAGATAGAGGTGGGAGGATCCCTGGGACACACTGGCCAGCTAACCCAGCCTCATACAACTGAGAGATTTTTCTTCAAAGATTCAAAAAGAAAATGTGGACCACATCTGAGGAACCACCACTACAGACAAGCTCATCACACCCATTCATACATATGAAGACACACACAAACATGCACACAGACACATGTATGTGCATGCACATATACCTATATCCTAAATAAATGGGGATTTTTTTTACTTTCCTTTGTCTTATTGTCATCTCTGGAACAAGAAGGAGACCTGCTTGTCTTTAACCCCTTAAACTTAGGATTTATCCCATTTTTATATTTTAAATTTAAATTATCAATTTTCATTCTAAGAAATTATCTTTAATATCCTATAGTCCATTGCTCTTTATTCACATTTTAATCTCATTTAAAAAATACAATAGACATATTTGTTTCTGTGTCTCATAACCACATTATTTTCTTGTGTTTGACTCTGAGTTCTGTTTCTTTTTCTTATAGAGCCTTGTGTGTGTTTGAAAGCCTACCTCAGTTTTTGTTCTCTATATTTTTTTGCTTCAAACTTATCTTTGTTATATGCTACTGTAACAAGTTCTGAGGTTAGGTAATATACATAGAGCAGAAAAATACTTCTCATAGTTCTGAAGCAACAGAAGATCTGGAGCCCTCTTGTGGAAGAGGACAACTGTCTTGCTCTTTATCCTGAGATGTCATGAGGAGGGAAGCCCTCTTGCAAGCTCTTTTTGTAGTCCTTTCATGAGTGACTCTGCTCATGACCTAAATGCCTCCCTGTTGCAAGAGGCCACTTGTTCATTTCCCTGCTGCTCAGCCCCAAAATAATCATACAGAAATTATATTATTTAAATCACTGCTTGACCCATCAGCTCTAGCTTCTTATTGGCTAACTCTTACATATTAATTTAACCCATCTCCATTAATCTGTGTTTTGCCACATGGCAGTGGCTTACCAGCTAAAGTTCTAGCATCTGTCTCCAGCGGGGCTCCATGGCTTCTCCCTGACTCTGCCTCCTTTCTCCCAGCATTCAGTTTAGTTTCCCCACCTACCTAAGTTCTGCCCCATCTACAGGCCAAGGCAGTTTCTTTATTCACCAATGGAATTCACAGCATACAGAGGGGAACCCACATCACCTCCCATTAGGCTCCGCCTCCCAATTCTGTTTCATTGGGAATAAAGTTGCCAACAATGAATTATGGAGGAAACAAAAGTATTCAAGCCATAAAAGTGTTTAAATTTTACTCCAAAATGATCTGTGTAATTTCCAGGCAGCTGGTTGACAGTCCTGATGGTCTCCAGTCATTTAATACTAAATTCTTAGCTTGGAGGGATACTTTCAGATCAGGTATGTTCTATGAATTTGGGATACAAACTCCCACAAAGACTGACGAATCACACATTCTCAGAGCAAGTATCTTTCCCCCTCACTTTGAAGTGCCCTCTGCTTTGCCTAATAGATGTAGATCTTTGTGCAGTGGGCAGGAGAAAGGGTGCATCTTTTGCCTCTTCTTGTCAAAGTCCAAAAAGACCATGGAAACAGCTGAGTTTGATGTCCTTCAACAAATGTCCTCAGATAGTTGGAACTGGTGTCCACAAAGTCTTCTGCATTTCTGATATCACTGGTAGAGGAGCATGGGGTCTTCAGAGAATCAACAAGACATCCATACAGTGAGTGGGTCTTATTGAATAAATGGCACTTAAGGCTTGCTATGTCCAAAATCTGCTCAGCTAGGTGGCAGGCTGCAGTTGGAACACTAAGGTGATTGATCATTCACAGAGCTCCCTATTTTTCTAGAAGTCAGTTTTATCCTGTTAAGTAACTCAGCTGATAGGATGAGGCCTCTCATCGTTATGGCAGGCAATCTGATTAACTTCATTCACATCTGCTGACTGAAAAGGTAATCACATATAAAAATGACTTCAGAGCGATGCCTTAAGTCATGTCTGTAAATATATGTATATTTTGGCTTGAGTTGACACAAAATTTACAATTACACTTGGTTTTAAACATTGCTTTGTACAGAAATATTATTTTAATTGCCCAAGTATGGAAGCAACCCATATTTCCATCAATAGATGAATGTGTAAACAAAATATGGTATGTCCTCACCATGAGCTATTATTCAGTCAGTAAAACAGAATTAAAGAATGAAAAGTGCTGGCTTTGTAAGACTAACTACTCCATCCCTATGAACGTCTACAACTGGTACATCTATAATCCATACACAAAAACATAGGTTAGTGGTTGCATAGATCTGGTAGGGTATACGTGCGCAAAGAAGGCTAAGGAAGTGATGGCAGATTGTATAGGACTTCATTACGAGGTGATGAAAAGTATTCTGTCGTTGACTATGTGATGTCTGAATACATTTGTAAACATACTAAATCCCACAGGATTCTATACCTTAAGTCGATGAATTCTATTTTTTTTTAATGAATTTGAGTTGTATCTCAATAAAGCTTTTAAAGGATAACCAAAAACAACAAAAGTAAACCAAAGTAGCTTTACTGGATAGAAGTATTGCTCTTTTTCCTTTGGTTTTCTGAGGTTTTATAATCCTTCCTTCTTGCCCTCTGTGTATTCTTCCAGCCTATGCCTTTTCCTTAAAATCATTTTTGTTTGTATTCATTTCTGTATTGTCCCATTCTTTTCATTTTTTTCTTTTTCTTCCTTTTAGTTCTGAGATTAAGTTTTTATTTTGTTGACTGAAGTTTTCTGTCCTGCCTGGTTCCCACAGTTGTTAAGTCCCGAAGAAATCACACAGATGTCTACATTAGTTATAAACTGATTGACTCATTAGTTCAGGCTTCTTATTAACTAATTCTTATAACTTACATTTGCCCATAATTCTTATCTGAGTTAGCCGTGTGGCTTGGTACCTTTTTTGGCGAGGCAGTCACATCTTGTTTCCTCTGAGGCTGGATCACATCTGCAGACTGCAGAATCTTCTTCCCAGAATACTCCTGTTCTCATTGTCCTGCCTCTACTTCCTACATGGTCACCCTGCCTATACATCTTGCCTGGCTACCAGCCAATCAGTATTTTTTTCTCATTTTTTTTTATTAAAAATTTTCATCTCCTCCCCACCTCCCCCTTCCCTCCCCTCCCCTCCACCCATACCCCCACTCCCTCCCTCTCCAGACCAAAGAGCCATCAGGGTTCCCTATACTATGTTAAGTCCAAGGTCCTCCCAACTCCCCCCAGGACCAGGAAGGTGAGCATCCAAACTGACAAGGCTCACACAGAGCCCATCCATACTGTAGAATCAGAGCCCATCGCCATTGTCCTTGGCTTCTTGGTCAGCCTCCACCGTCAGCCACATTCAGAGAGTCCAGTTTGGTCGGATGTTCCATCAGTCCCATTCCAACTGGTCTTGGTGATCTCCCATTAGTTCTGTCCCACCGTCTCAGTGGGTGAACGCATCCCTCACGGTCCTGACTTTCTTGCTCATGTTCTCCCTCCTTCTACTCCTCATCAGGACCTTGGGAGCTCAGTCCAGTGCTCCAATGTGGGGCTCTATCTCCACCCATCGCCAGATTAAGGTTCTATGGTGATATGCAAGATATTTGTTTACAGGGTAAACCCATTGTCCCATGGAAGTTTTTATTTTCTCCTCACTTCTATTTTTTTCTTTCCCCAAATTAGATGAGAGACAATATTTAAATTTAGCATACACAGTTAACTTTAAATGCTAATGGGAAACCATATGATATCTTCTATAAAATAAACAGTTCCTTGAGTGTTTATCACTAGCCTTATGCTCACAATGCAGATGGAAGTATTCAGTATTGTAACTCTCCCTTTTCTCTGCTCTTTAAACTCCAAACTGTTACCCTTTCATTTAATAGGGGCCAGGCTTGTTATCAGTCAGGTACTGGATCACATCTCCTCTCCTGTCTTCCCTCTGCTTTCACATTGACTACCCCTGAGATGCTTCCTTCAAGAGGTCCTTGAGTAAAATATTGAGGGTGACTGTCTTGATCTTAAACCTGTATTTTATCCTTGCTATTGAATGGCTTTCTGAATATATCACTTCAGATCAATATGTGCCGTGTATCTGCACTTTGAAGATCAAAATATATTATGCCTGATTCTCCTGTTGCTGTTGAAAAGTCCTGTTTCTTGGTTGATTAAAAAAAACAAATTCCCAAGGGGTTGAAAAGATTTTGGGGTGGGAAAAGCACTCATTACACTAGGCCAAGAATCTGAATTTGGTCTGTGGAACCCCTAGTGGAAGAAAAGAGCTGTCTCTTCAAAGTTGTCTGTCCTCCACACAAATGGTATGCCTGCCCAAAATCATCACACACAACCACTACCACCACCACCACCACCACCACCACCACCACCACCACCACCACCACCACCACTACCACCACCACCACTGAAGCACACACTAGATAATATAAGTAAACAAACAAGTTAGCTTCCAGTATTTCTATCCTTGCTAGTGTACAACTTTCCTATAATCCAAACTTGTCAATTTATTCCTGTTTATGTTGGTTTATGTTGTTTGAAGTTCATTGTTTTCTAAAATTAAGTGTTTTTCTTTTACATAGTTTTTGAAAATTATCAGCCATCATATGTAGGATCCTCCCCTCAATTTCTTTGAAATTATATATTTCATTGGCTGTTCATTAATGACTGCTGGGTATTTCTGTCCATCACGTCTCTTTTAAACTCCTTCATTCTCTCCATCTCTGACTTTGTTTCTTCCAGGATAATTTCTGCATGTGTATGCCATATTTCCTGCACTTGTTGCATCTGTCTGAACTGCTTCTAAGCCTTTCCTTTTGGATTTTCTTTTTAATGATTATTTTCTAATATCTGACATTCTAATATTGTTTTCTAATGTTTCCATGAGTGATGAGACAGTCTTTATTAATACTCATTTATTAATTTCTCCAAAACCATCTCTAGGTGACACAGGATTCCCCTCTGTATGCTATGACTATGTTTTTTTTGTCATTGGTTAATAAAGAAGCTGCTTTTGGCCACTGGCTTAACAGAATATAGCCAGGCTGGAAAAGATCTATAGAGTAAGCAGATTCAAAGAGAAGTCATGTAGCCACAGAAGGAGACACCAGGTAGACCCTCACCAGTAGGCCACAACTACGTGGGGATACCACTAATATTAATTAATAGATTAATAGAAATGGGTTAATTCAAGATTTAAGAGCTAGTCAATAAGAAACATGAGATAATAGGCCAAGCAGTGATTTAATTAATATAGTTTCTGTGTGCTTATTTTCGGTCTGGGCAGCTGGGAATAAACAAGCAACCTGTGCCAATACCTGAGAAGTTTCAAAGACAATGTGGCATCCTTCCTACTGGAACTCACAACTCCTGTTACCACTGCAGAGAGATTGCTTCTCCATCTCTTTGGCCTTCGTGTGGTGCCTGATTTATTTATTTGCCCATGAATAGCACTCATGGGGAATGAGAAAAGTGGAAATAGAGCTCGGCAACCTCATAGGATCCCGGAGTGAGAAGCTGTGCAGATGGTCTGGCCTATGGGAGGCATCTGAGTTCTGCAAGGACGGAGGAGAAATCAATTCATTCATATTACTCATCCCTCCAGTATCTTATTAAGTATCTTTTTAGAAAAGTTAGGAATATCTACTCCATTGCATCCACCCAAAACCAAAGTGCCAAAGATCTAAACCCTTTTCCTACCGGCATTCAGATTCCAGTTTCCTGCATCTGAGTCACCGTGGACACAATCCAGTAGCCAAGCAGTTCCTGAAACCCCATGCCATTCAGCTTCAAGTGAAAGAAAAGCAAATCCCCTCTACTCCCAATGGAAGCAGGGAGGAAAAGCAGACCACTTCTAGACAGTAGTATGCCAGGAAATTCTCTTTATGCCTCCAAGCTACCTCTGAACATCCAATAGCCTTAAGCCTAAAGATAGCACAATCAGCTGAAGTGTCCCTCAGTGCCTGTGGGAATCACTACCTTCCATATGTTGTGTGAGGGTTTGTTTTGTCTCTTTGGAGAAGGTGAGCCCAATCTGAACAGAAGCAGTCCAATGTTTTATATGCTTGCATATATATATATATATATATATATATATATATATATATTCTAGTCACAAATCTGTAATTCTAAATATACTCTTTTCTTTATTTGGCTTTGTGCCTGAGGTAGGGAATCATGTAGCCCAAGCTTGGCTCAAATGTGATATAAGGATGGCATCATTGGATTCTTCCTCTGCCTCTTTAATTCTGTGATTACAAGCATGTGGTACCACTTCCAGCTAACAAACAATATTTTCTGTACATTTATGGTGGTTTGATTATGAATGAGTCACATAGGCTCATATATTTGAGTGCTTAGTCACCAGGGAGTGACACTATTTGAAAGGATTAGAAGGATTGAAGGGGTGACTTTGCTGGAGGAAGTGTGTCACGGGAGGGGGGTTACACACAGATGTTTCAAATGCTCATGTCAGGCCCAGTGTTCTCTTGTCTGTAGATCAGGATGTAGCCCCCAGCTATTACTTAGTGCCGTGTGTGCTGCCATGATTCCCACCATGACAATAAAGGACTAATTCTCTGAAACTGCAAGGCAGCCCCCCCAATTAAATGCTTTCCCTTACAATAGTTCTCTCGGTCATTGAGTCTCTTCACAGCAATAGAACAGTGGCTAAGGCAACATTAAAATACTTCAGGTGACTTTTTATATTGTAGGCATCATAAGCACACAAAAATACAGTTTGAAAACAATGATATCAAATAAGTATAAGAAAAGGATTTCATCTTTTTCTTCTATATACCAGTCTAATATTTACCCTTTCTACTTTTGAACCAGAACTACAAAATAATGATTTGAGTTTATTTATATATTGCTAGACCTATACATCTTCACTATATTTTTCAAATACTGCCACAAGCTTTTGAAAGGTGTAATTCTCTGAGTTGGAGAGATGGCTAAGCTATTAAAAAGCTAGCACCCATAATAAATGGATCACAACTTATTTAATTTCATTTCCAGTGAATCTAACACCCTCTTCTGACCCCTACAGGTACCTACACTTATGGGTACAAATCCAAACACAGACACACATGCATATGCATAATTAAAATTAAATAAATATTTTAGAAAGAGAACTATCATTCTTAGCAGGAATTACACTTTCTTCATCAAAACTCCATCAGTGGGAGGATAGAGAAATGACTGTGGCTCCCGAGCAACATACACACACACACACACACAATTCTCTTCTTTTAGAGGACAGAGAAATCACTGTGGCTCTCAGCAACACACACACACACACACACACACACACACACACACATTTCTCATCATTTGGAGGACAGAGAAATCACTGCAGCTCCCAGCAACACACATGCAATACTGGCTATCTACTGCTTCTCCAGCCGATTCTCAAAGGAATTTCTTGGATGTGCTGGTTTTTCATGGAGGACTGAGACTTTAAAAATGACACAACATTGGCTGGTAGACTCAGATTCCACTCTGGGTCTGTTGCTGGCATATTTCTGAGCTATGTTTCTTCCACCAGAATTCTTATCAATGAGAAACAAGCGCACTCTATGTTCCTATAAGGAAACTGTCATCATGGCTACCTAACACCAGAAGTCAGTTTTTCCCAGGGATGCATGCGAGTCCATAAGGAATTTATACAGATGTCCCGGTGGTTCTCTCTCAGCTGAGCTATGCAACTGGAGATATTTAAAGTGATGCCTCCTGGTGGAGAAGCTGTTGTTTGCAAAGGAAAGGTTTATGGAAACAGCAACCTCAAAGGTTCTTCCCTCCTTTGTGTGGTTTGGCTCCTTAGAAGGTTGTAGGATTGGCGTTTTCAAACTGATGACTACCAAGAGCGTCTCTTCCCTGATAGCACTGAGCTCATTTAAGATGTATGAAATTATATACACAAAACCCAACTGTGAAACTCCTTGGTCTTTCCCTGTACCCTGGTTTGATTTGAAGTTTCCAATGTCTGCCATATTTTCATTTAGTCTTACAGTGAGCGTACACTTTTATCATTTGATCTGGATGTGTTTTGTTAATTTTTGTTATCTTGACATAAGCATAGATATTACTGGGAAGAAAGAAATTCCTTCCCTCACACTGGTTTGAAGGAGAGACTAGACTGTGGGGTATTTTATTATCTGTTGATTGATTGATCAATGATTTAGGGTCAGTACACTGTGGGAGGTATCACCCCTGGGCAGGTAGCCCTGGGAAAGCCTTGGAGAGTAAGCCTGTACGGATTGTTCCTTCATGGCCTCTGCTTCAGTTCCTGCCTCCAGGTTCCTACCTTGAGTTCCTGCCTGACTTCCCTTCATGATGAACTAAAGCTGTAAGCTAAAACTAAACCCTTTCCACCCCAAGTTGCATTTGGTCATGGTGTTTTTTTATTGCAGCAACAGAAAGCAAAGTGAGACACAAGAATAAGGAACTCAAAAGCCGGGCGGTAGTGGTGCACGCCTTTAATCCCAGCACTCGGGAGGCAGAGGCAGGCGGATCTCTGAGTTCGAGGCCAACCTAGTCTACAAGAGCTAGCTCCAGGACAGACTCTAGAAACTACAGGGAAACCCTGTCTCAAAAAACCAAAAAAAAAAAAAAATCAAGAATAAGGAACTCAAATAAGCATTTTCTCCGCTGAGAGTAAGTAATGCTTTGTTAAGTACTTATAGATTCTAGCAGTGTATTTCTATGGGTGTAAGCAATGCAGAACTCAGATTTACTGCTAAATCATAATGACATTTTTTTTTTTGCTGTGAAATGCTGACTAATGTTAGTCAGAACTGGGTGAATCATACGTCAGCTTCTGGATTATATATTCCCTCCCTTTCAAATGATAGGCCTGGGCTAGAGAGCGGAGGAAATTAGCTGAATGTATCAATAACAATTCAGACAGAGCATCATCCCCAGTCCCTGTTTGTAGTCTTTTAAAGCCCTCTGTATTGTTTCCCCTTCATTTCTCCTGAAGAAAAAAAAAATATGTTTTTAAAGGACTAAACCAATTAATATTTCTTGGTTTGGGGGCACTTAACCTGTGTGGGTTATTAGCTAGTAAGGGTTAGGAGCTCTGACATTAACTGAGTTATTCTGGAAAAGAGCTAATGAATAGAATTTAGCCCAACCAGCCACAGTGGGCATTTGACTTTAAAGCCACAGCCCTGTGTACTGACTTCTACATTTCTCTCTCCAGAGTAATTTGTTCAAAAAGGCAAGGAAAGTCATCATTACTATTACACTGTATTTGCATTGATCCCATCTAGAAAACAGCATCATCCCCATCTCTTTCTCCGTGGGTAAATGAGGCCTATCCAAAGTGGCTCACAGTCTGTAGGAGTTAGCTCTCGTTGTCTACATGACAGTCTACACTCATCTGAGAAGGAATTCTCAATTGAGAGGTTGCCCAGATCAGAATTTGTGTGTGTGTGTGTGTGTGTGTGTGTGTGTGTGTGTGTGTGTAGGGGTTGGATGTTAATTATGTAGGGAGGCCAAGCCCACTGTGGGAAGCAAAGCACCAACCCTTGACAGGTAGCCAAGGACAGTATAAGAAAGCAAGCTAAGTCTAAGTATGTGAGGGAGCCATGGTTTTTACTTCAAGTTCCTTCTTTGACCTCTCTCAGTGATGGACCATAAACTGGAAGTTTAAGCCCAATAAAGCCTTTCCTTCCCTGAGTTGCTTTTGGTCTGAATATTTTAATCACAGCCACAGAAAGGAAACCCAGACTTTCCCCTCCTGCCTGACAGGTGAGTGTGTTAGCATTCCTTCACTAGAAGGGACAACTCTAGGCAGACCTCAGAAAGTCTCCACAATCATCAAAGAGAGCAAGAACAAAATAATTACACTTTAAAGTCACAGGAAAGGAATGCAAATTGAGATGTTAAAACGAATCTTCCTACAGTGAAGAAAGTAGGGATTTTCTTCCATTATCCTTCATCATATCTCAGGCATGTTTTCTCTAATTCATTTTTTATATTATGGGATACTGATTGTGATGAAGGATGCAGAAACAAAGGAGTGATGTAACCAGTGGTGTACAGGGAACATTTGTAACACCTACGCATTTGACCCGCTTCTGCATACGACTCCGAGTTGGACATTGAGAGTCATATCTAGAAGGCAGGCTAGCTTCCTGTCGTAAAGGATGAAGAAATTAGACTGTATATAGGTAAAATGAAATCACAGAAGAAATAAAAAATGCCTTTGGATTGTTAGAATATAATCTTGGGGAAATTTGATGTCTGATACTTCATTTCACAAATGTTAGAAATACTGGCTTGATCATTCAGGTCAGCTTACAAATCAGTAAATTTTCCTCTAATTCTTTGTGTTTCTAGGAGGTTTAGTAGAAACAAGCTGCAAATAAATTAGCTATATATTGTAAGTTAACCATAGAGTTTTGAGAGGACTGAGGACAAATAGAGAGACAGAAATTAGTAGGGTGGGGCTTAGAGAGGGTCTAGGCTCTTTTTGGATTGAAGAATGAGATAGATAGATAGACAGACAGACAGACAGACAGACAGACAGATAGATAGAGATCATTGCTTCTCTGCAGCATCTCTGATTATTCATGTTCTTACCCTGAATTCAGAGTTTCAATTGATAAAGAATAATTAGTTAAATGCTTTAATCCTCTTGCTGTCACCCTTGACTATTTAAGAAAAGATTCATCCAGTTTTTAGTAATCTTATCCAAATAGTTCATAGTGAAGTCACCAGGGCCAGTTGTTTTTTTCAGGGACCGGTTTGCTAAGACCTCTGCCCCATATTACCCTCACCATCCTATGGTGGCCTCAACCAGACCTTCAGGAAGTATGTCCAGTCTGATTGCCAATCAGGGCTGTACCCAGCCACCTGCAGGAGCTTTCTTGCTATTTTCAGTCAGACAAACCCCTGACACAGCAGACAGACCCCTGACACCACAACAGTTGCTGACCAGATATTGTGAGCCAATCATAAATTAATGCATGCACCAGAAAAGGTCTAGGTATATACCCAATCACTTTAAAGTACACTTAACCACAGCTGGAATTCCCCTAAGCAGGCTTAAAAAGGGCTACCTTATTCTTCCCTGGGGCCGACACCATTTTAGGTGGACCTAAGCTTGTCAGTTTTTCTATCTTGAAAATAAAGCTGCTTTCTGAAATTGCATATCAGGTATCTTCTGGTCATTTGTAGTGACCTAAGGATCCTATAAATAACATTTAAGATTTTTTTATGTGTCAATGGGGTCTGTGTTCATGTGTCTGTAGGCACACGAACACAATTATATATATATATTTATATATATATATATGTATGTATATATATACATATATGTATATATACATATATATAAATTTATATACATATAAATACAATATATTGTATTTAAATATATGTATATACAAATTTATATATAAACTGCATATATAAATATAAACATACTATATATATATATATATATATATAATACATAAGCCAGAGATAAACCTTTCTTGTTTTTTTTCCTAGCCATCCACCTTAGAATGAGTGAGTTTGTGTGTGTGTGTGTGTGTGTGTGTGTGTGTGCATGTGTATGCATGCACATGTGAGTGTACAGGTGTAGGAGGCCAGATGTCAAACCCAGGCATTGTTGCTCTTCGGGCAGATCCCCTATTTTTGAGGCAAATTTTCTCACGTTGACCTGGGGCTCATGAATCCGCAGGTTGACCTGGAGAACTGGAGTGGGTAGCAAACAAGCCCCAAGGGTCCACCTGCTTCTGTCTCCTCAGTGCTGGGATTAAAAGCAAGTGTCATCATGCCTACTTTTTTCATGGGTGTCAGGAATCTAAGTCAGGTGCTTGTGGTTTCTCGTCAAGCATCCCATGGCTGATCTCTCTTTCCCTAGCCCTTAACCTTGTATTTTAGGATAATGTCTCCTTCTGGGACATGGGACTCACCAGTTGTGGTCTGCTGGCTGGCCAGCAAGTCCCGGGGATGGTGCCTCTGCCTGTCCAGCACTGGAACAAGCATCTACTGCCACCCCTAACTTCTTTTGTTGACAACAGTTCTAGGAGTCCATCGGGTCCTCAGACATGTGCAGCACACACCTCCCTCGCCGGTCCATCTCTCTGGCCCTCTGAAACACTTTCGGCTAATAAAAAACTGTGTTAGGATCGTTTGGTTCTGATGAAATCTATTCTGCTGTGGATAAGCATTTAACTTCAGTCTATTTAATGCCACATATTAATCTTCTGTCACGATGATGAGACACTGGCACAAGCCACCTAACAGAGTAGGGCGTGCCTTGACTCAGAGTGTCAGTTGTTCCATTCCATACTTAGCTGACTCCATTGCTATGGGCGGTGGGTGTAACAAACATCATGAAGGCAGAAGCATGTACCACAGGAGCCTATTTACCTCATGATGTCCGGGAAGCAGAAAGTGGCAGACAGGAAGCCGGCGGGGACAAGATCTGTCTATCTCTATCTTTAGCCCCTTCAAAGGCCTGTTGCTAGTGATCATTCTTCAACGGGAGCCTACAGCTTAGCTTTTAGCACCTTCAGTGGTGCCATCAAATCATGAATCCACCAAGAAACTAATCTATTGATTAACTCAGAGCTCTCTTGATGCAATCAGTGCCTCACCTTTGAACACCGCTTGTGTCAGGGAGCTGAGCCTTCTATACTTTGGGGATCAACATTTCATATTCAAATCATACCGTGCCAATGGAATAATGACATACATTTTGGCTTTTGATATCCTCTAAGGAAAGCAAAGTATAATCACTAGAACCAGTGTGCAGGCATGAGGGGCAAGTTGCTGCTCGTCCCTTGGAGAAGTGGGTCAATGTGGGCAGCAAATTCAGGCAGAGAGCTTGTACTTCCTGTTACGCTTTTGACTAGAAAAGAGGAAAGAACTTAAAAGAGAAGTAAATTTTAAACAAGGCAGAAATAGACTAGAAAGACCTTCTGAGTAGATTGTGGATAATGGAAACTTAGCATCCAGAGTTCTCAAATGCCCCTACCGTCCATCTATAAAAGGTGACAATTCTCTCTCAGCCAGTTCTGTCTGATGAGTGACTTAAATTCTGTTCCTGATCCACTTAGTGCTGTCCTGAGCACTCTGACCTCCACAAACTCCCCCTGGCTGTGTTTGGAAAGTGCTCGGAGAGAGGTGCTCATACTTGCCGGCAGGAGTTAAAGAAATGGAAGGCAGAGTCAAACAAGACTCAGAAATGGAAAAGAAACTCATAAGACATTTCTCAAGGCAGCTGTCTATGGAAAAATAGTCCGGATTGTGTGGATGGCGTTAGCTCTTGTCAGCAGTTGTCAGGTTTCCTATCAAAAGCGGTGTGGGCCTAACTTTGCTCCTCTTACCTCTCTCTCATCCTAGAACCCTGAGAATAATCACAGTGACTTCTCATTTGCATGTTAGGAGCTCTTCCTTTTTAAAATACTTTGGGGCTCCTTGTTTCAAATTATTTACTGAGGAAATTTTGTGAATGTGTAACCATAATATCTATGATTACGGCCTTTCTCACCAAATCACTGAGCATTTATGGAATCTATTACTCAGATTTATCTGCTGTGATGGATCTGGCATCATATATCCATTTCTCAATAAGAAGCCTTTGTCGAGCTTGTTATAATGTTGAAAGATAATGGTCTGCTGTCTTATCTTCTGTCCATTGTTTTTATGAGGGCCCAATCATGATTCTTACAAAATATAAAAGCAACTCAAATTGGAATTGGTTCTAAAAGGATAAAGTTGATAAAGTAACTCTTCTGTTGAGCTTCAGAGCAGTAAGTAAGGTCCACTTTAATAGATTTGTCCTCTGAGGGAAACTATGAAGGCTGGGTTCTTGCTCCACTCAGCCATGCCCCTTGTGAAAAATGATTGTGCCTCTGAATTTGTCACCTCAGCCTGCCCAGACAAAACACCATCAACCAGGTATCTTAAATAGCTGATATTTATCTATTGCCATTCTGGAAGCCTGGAAGTCCAACCAAAATGCTAGCAGAGTTCACATTTTCTCTTGGCATGCAGATGGCTGCCATCTTGGTGGGAGCTCACAGGATGTCTTTGTGCCACCTGCTGCCTCTTCTCACAAGGACACCAATCCCATCAGACTAGAGTTCACGCTCTTGTCCAGATGCTCATTTCAAACCACCATCCCATTAGAAGTTAAGTATGCAATATCGGAACTCAGGGACACAAACATTCAGTTTACTTCAATTCCTAATAAAAGATGCAGTGGACATCTTTCTTTAAATGACCCAAAGCAACTGTTATCTATGAGTTGGAGTTGATGTCATTCAGTTTAGTGCATAAGAATGACAAGTACAATGTTCTTTGTTGCTTCCTAGCAATCTAAATTATGTGATTAATAGTACAGTTTCATAATCCGGAAAGACAGGGGACATCCAAAGTTGAATTAGAACTAATTTGCAAGTGATAAGCAGACCTGCTGAGTTTTAAAAAGGAAAAAAAATGGAGTGTGAATATATGTGCTCTAAAATCAGAGTGTAGGCTGCACCATGATTGTATGACCCTTTTGTGCAGCAGGGAGCTGGTACCAGGTTGTCTAATGTCTACCCTACTGCAGAATTCTTCAGGGCATGATGAAGATGCCATAGTATGCTAACACTTTCCTTGGAGCATATCATCAAAGTTTCTGTGGGAGAAACTTCAAAATTAATTTGTTACCATAATTTGTTATATAAGTAATTTGGGCAATTAGAGGAATGTTTGAAAATCTGAGTAACAAAAGCCAATCAGCCAAAGACAATTCACTCCCTATTATTAGTTCAGGATATATTTCTCTTTCCCTCCCCTCCCCTCCCCTCTCCTTCCCTCCCCTCCCCTCCCCTCCCCGCCCCTCTCCTTTCTTCCCCTCTCCTGCCCTCCCCTCCCCTCCCCTCCCTTCCTCTCCTCCTCTTCTCCTCTACTCTCCTCTTTTCTTCTCTTCTCTCCGCTCCTTTGTTTCCCACCCTTAAATATGTATACACACACACACACACACACACACACACACACACATGGGTATTTGTGTCTAGTGTCAACATGTGCAATTAACACATGCACTAATTAATAATGTATATCACTATGGTCTATTTATGCTTGTTAATGTATCATGAATAATTTTCTACATTTTCATCATGACTTCACAATGATTACTGTAGGGCATTTAGATCTGATACTTACCTCAAAATTAAGCAGTCTGCATAATGAACAGAATTCATGAACGTTTGCTCACCTGAGCCATTCTATCCTTTAGAATAAATACTTAGAGGTCAACATGTAGAAGTAGAAACTAAGTACAGCCTGTTTAACAAATGCAAACTTCCCTCTGAACAATTAAAAGTTTTTAGTTCTCTAGGAATAACTGCAAGTTTGCTCTTTCCCACATGCACACTAAAACATTATGATCTGAAATTTACTTCTTGTTTGTCAATCAATAGAAGGTCATTTGTATTGATTTCTTTTACCAGCAAGGGTTAATTATTCTTTATGCTCATTAACAGTGTGTAGTTTTTGTTTTCTAGAATATCTTTCCATTCTTTTAGTGATATATTTGTTGAAGCAAACACACACACACACACACACACACACACACAAAAGCTTAAGAGATAGTGAGAATGAGATATCTTGTAGATACATTTCAATTTCAATTAGTATTTATTTGTGGAGTTCTTTTTAAGTTGAATTTTCAATATTTTTTATGTGCGATAAGAACCCCATTTTTGATTACATTGAAAGCTGGATTGTGCTATGGAGAATATCAGAAAAGATACTGTGTTTTCAAAAGGAAACTTCTAAGTGATTTATGTGCCACCACATCATGGAAAACCTGTTGGCTCATCCAAATTCTCTGTCCCACTGTATCATTTGCCAACTTTTTGGAAGTTTCTATTATGTTTTAACCCCTTTTTGAAAAAATAATTATTTCCCCAATTATCAGCATCTAGTCTCTGTATTTGTGTCTGATATATTAGAAGATCTTAGAACTGCATACTTCTACTTAGGACATTGTAGAATATACTCAGTAAAAGTGTGTTTTGTTATCTGAAGACATAAAAAGGCATCAAAGCCAAGTGAGGCTTCCCCAATTTTAGTGGGCAATTAAAGAAAATGATTGCTACATAGATATGTCATAAAATGCACGTTTAAAAAACATGGAAATCCTAATGTATGATTCGTGCCTCTCTCCCATCATGATTCTTTAAAGTTCAGCATTTCATAAGCTAAAAAGCACAATAACAGATGTGTCGGCCCAAATGTTTGAGGGTGTGGTTCTCCCAGCTGTGGCACTGAGCTTTCTTCTTCCTGCAGTGACATCTTTTCTCTCTGAATGTATGGGTGACTAGATACTGCTAAAGTATGACTTGTCTCCTTTACAAATTTGAGATTCCTAATGACAATTTGATTACAAACTAGCTTTTTGTTAAGGGTTCGATTGACACACAAGTTTAATTTTGCAAAGTTACTTGCCCTTTGTAGTATTTATTTATTTGTTTATCTATTTTATTATTATTATTATAAAGAGGTAGCAGCATCGTGGTAAAGAGTAAAAGAATAGTGTTCAAGTAAGTTTATGCCACCCCCAAAATATACTCACAAATACATTGTTTCCAGAACATTTTACTTCTTCATATTCTACCCTAAAGTAAAAGGGGGAAAAAGGAAGTAGAAAAAAATAGTATTAACAACTTAGTTCCTATCTTCTCTGTGGCTTTCCCACATAGCTAAACAGAGGATAGATGGATGGCTAGCATAAGTTGCTATTACAGGAATGAAGAGAGCCTCGAGTTACAGCCCGGAATGCCGAAGCAGGGGGAAGAGCTCAGAGGTATCGCTCCTCTGCAGTAGTATCCATTATTCTTTCTAATTTCACTCAGCAGAGGATGCCATGTTCTTAGGTTTGAAATGTCCCCTTTTGTAGAAATAAGTGGATCAACCTTTCAGAGGACAGGCGGCAGTCAGGTTGAGCTGCGGAATCTTTTCCATGAGAAGACGAGACGGTTTGCAACCAAGCACCATTTCTGTCCTGTATCATGATGACATCTGTTACAGCACATTATTAACCATAAAACCCCACATGGTGCTTGAAATGATACAAGGAAAGAAAAATGCTGCAAAATGCAAATCTTGCAGCTTTTGTCTATAATGCTGGATCAGCCAGCTGATGTTCTGTTTGTGGGTAAAGAAAATAAATATATTGAAATGTGACAATCTGCCTAACAGCATAATTGGATAGCCTTCTTCAATGGCCATTTGGAGTTATAATTGTCAGATATGTTGCTCTGTTTTCACCATGAAAATTGTCCTAGCTTGGGCCGCCTCCTGGTAGGGAAGGATGTAATACCAGGGATTCATCAACTCCAGTGCACACAGCGGGAGGGCTCAATGTTATTGCCAATTTGAAGTTCTAATCACCACAGGACTCGGCTTTCTAGAGACTTTCCTTCCTTCTCCCCTTGGCTGCCTTAAGCAGTTCCATTACTCAGCAGCTGTGGACATATGAAATAAAGGCAAACTTATTGGAAATTGCCAATGGGTTATTAGATTTCACCTCACCTTTCAATGTTCCTCATCCGTGATTTACGTGGAATCTTGTTTGCATGGAAACTGAAGTTGAATGTAGAATTAGATCTGGAACAAAGGACAGACCTGGCAGGAAGCTAACAGGGTAGTCCATCTATAAGAAACTTTTTTGAGTTCTAACAAGGTAAAGGCATTTATGTGGATTAAATCCGCCAAGTGGTTGAAAAAAGATAGTTTGGAACCATTGGTAGTTAAGTGTGACTTCCTCACTGATTAGCTCTGTCAACCATCTGTTTCATTACATTTAAGGAAATACAGAACTGGCCAGGTTAGATTCAAAGACCGTATAATAATAATAATAATAATAATAATAATAATAATAATAATAATAATAATAAACCAGTATTATTTTAGATTTAAGTGCATAAGTGTTTTGACTGCATATATATGTATATGCCTAGTGCCTTTAGAGGTTAACTGGAGCCCTGAAGTTATGATTGGTTGTAAGTCACATTGTGGGTGTTGTGAATCAAGCCTGGCTTCTCTGAAAGAGCAGTAAGTGTTCTAAACTGCTGACCCATCTCCCTAGCCCAACACATAATTTTTTCATGGTACTTTGTAAATATGACTTGAGATCCAAAAAAAAAAAAAAATCATGAATTCTTTATTCTTTTTTCTTTCTGTATACAGCTCTCAGCCCTTCTTCTAAATAACTGTTGGGAAAGTATTTAAAGCATCTCAAGTAAGGAATACTAAATTAATTGCTGGCCTGAAACTTTAAAATGGTTCTTGCTGTCCCTGGCTAGTAATACTCATTCATTTATTTATTTATCCATTGCTGTGTGAAGTGTTAAGAACAGAAGACTAGAAAATGCAAGTGAATTACCAATGAGGGAAGCATAGCACAATCCCTAGCTGCAAGCTTTAATGTTGTATGTCTGTGTAGACACATATCAACACATATGTGTGCTAGCACGATGGAGGAGGGTCATCTGTCTATGTGTTACTTTCATTGGTTAATAAAGAAACTGCCTTGGCCCTTTAATAGGACAGAAAAGTAGGTAGGCGGAGTAGACAGAACAGAACTGTGGGAGGAAGAAAGCAGAGTCAGGCAGATGTCTCAGGCAGTCGCCATGACTCTCCTCTCTGAGACAGACGCAGGCTAAGATCCTTCCCGGTAAGCCACCACCTCGTGGTGCTACACAGATTAATAGAAATGGGTTAATCAAGATGTGAGAGTTAGCCAGTAAGAGGCTAGAGCTAATGGACCAGGCAGTGTTTAAAAGAGTACAATTTGTGTATTGTTATTTCGGGTGTAAAGCTAGCCATGCAGGAGCTGGGCAGAAGGCAGCCTGCTGCTCCTCACTACACTAGCATATATTTGTGTTAGTGTATTAATAAATAATACTATTCCTTTCAATTTTATATAATATACATAAAGAATATATTCTTTTAAAGTCTGTAAATTCTATAATATTTAAGAAAAATTTCTGCTGTAAGTTATCCCATGTTTTCATTTTACATTTTCATTGTCCCCAAAGACCTGTCATGCCAATTTATAGATGCTGTTTGTTCCCACCCTAAGCCTTAAACAGAAGATACTTCTCTCTCTTTCTAGCAGAGCCATCTTTTCTAGGTATTTCTCTGGAGACCTTTGTTTCCTCTCCCTGCTCACAGAAAAAATCCCTAGAGCAGGTAATGACTTCTGGGACCTTACTGCCTGCTTGGTTAGGGAAAGCTTTATACACACAGGAATTGCTGTGTGGAAAATATTAGTGCTCAACAAAGGTCCCTCCAAATAGTATCTATCTATCTATCTATCTATCTATCTATCTATCTATCTATCTATCTATCTATCTATCTATCATCTATCTATCATCTATCTATTATCTATCATCTATCTATCTATCTATCTATCTATCTATCTATCTATCTATCATCTATCATCTATCTGCCTAACTATCTATCTATCCATTCTATCCATCCATCAATCAGTCTATAACTATCTATCCCTACCTCTCATTTTTTCTTCTTTTTCATAAAATAGTTTATTTTTATTTATGTGTATGTGTGTGTATCTATTTGATTAGCTTTTTTCCTCCATCATGTGTGTGTGTGTGTGTGTGTGTGTGTGTGCGCGCGCGCGCGCATTTTCACAGTGACCAGAAGAGGGTGGATTTAGAGTCATCTGAAGTAGGTGAAAGGAACTGAATTTGCAAGCACTCTATATCATTAAGACATGTTGCCAGTCCTTTGTTTTTCTTTTTGATATTTTTATGACAGCCCATAGCACAAATGACCTTCCAACTCAGTTTTTCTGTTCTTGCATTGAGGATTTTTAGTATTCCAGTAATGTGCCAGGCTCTCAGACCATCCTAGGGACATACTGTCACTCACGTTAGAGCTCTGAGTTGAGGAATGTGGGGATTATTCTTTGCTCTACAAATCTGTAGAAGAATAACACATAAGAATAATTTGGTCATCATTTTCCTCATATATAAGAATATGGCGTGAGGTGAAGTCAGTGCATGGCATTTGCTATGTTCAACAGAAATTTTTCTCTTGATCCTAAAACTTTCTATATCTCGTCAAGGGAAATACACCCTATATTTTAATGCTTCATTAAAAACATAAAACATTTTAAACCATGATTTAAAAAAATTGTACTCTCCTACATATCATATAGTTCCTTCACATTTAACTCAATCCTTCTGCTCTATTACCTAAAGAATAGCTGCATGCCTTCATCTACACAATGTCAGGTGCTCTGAGCAGGTACTGGCATCACCTCCAACACTCATACATTGAATTCCTGTGATGATTTGTGGGAGATACAGCTAAGTAGAAGAACCCACAAGTTTCTTGGAGACAATCAAAGATGAATTCAAGTGGTTTTAGAAACCCATCCTGCAATGCCTATATCTGACTGGATATTTCCCTCTGAATTGGAGGAAAAGAATCTCAAATACAGAAAAGATTTTTTGGACAGAGATTTAGCCAAACATCAATTATAGCTGAAAATAACTAGATGAGTATTGAGCTGGACCTTAAAGGATGAATGGAATTTCAATAGTCAGAAAATGGCCAAGATAGAGCATTTCAGAAGTCAATTTTAACTCCATCCCTTCATTTATGCTTCCATTCATCATGTATGTGAGCCCGTGCTTGTATAAATCCATGAAGACTAGGGTTATTCTGATGTAACAGAGGATAATACATTTTAGTGGCTCATCAAAGGAATATTACTAATTATTAATATTCATATGCACATCTCTCATTTGTTTTAGCCCTACCATCTTCTTTTCCTCCCTCCCTCACTCTTTCCCTCCTTCCCTTCCTCCCCCCTTCCTTCCTTTGCCTCAGTACTGTGCCCTGTTATTCATGCAGGACCCATCCCATTAGCAGAGCAGACATTTTCTTGGACTTGTAGTGTTTCCCGCAGGGATGAAAGCTGCTGGTGGATCCAGGAACCATACAATGTCAGCTTTTTGGGACTCAAGAACCATTTTGTCTCAAATGCAATCGTCTAGAGCAAGTTGTATGGTCAAATATAATGCCCAGAGATAACTGTGTACAAATGGTCAGTGGAAATAATAAGCAAATTGTATCACACATTTCAGACTTACTTCTTACACAGTGATCTTGAGAAAAAAAATTCTCTACTTTCAGGGAATATATACTTCATTGGGAATAAGTGTGGATCTGTGAAAATGAAAGTTAAGATGGATGATTAAAAGTAATTCCACACTAACTCACAATTGAGATATAGACAGTTATATATTTATGGGTAGACTCACAAATCAGAATCCTCTGCTGGAAGGGAGATCAGAAACCGAATCCCATAGCCAGAAAAGAGGCCTGATGCATGCTCTACATGGGCATAAATAGTATAAGAGACCATGCCCCAGTGGGCGTGTAACTACTGGCTGTAGGACTTCCTACAGCATGAAAGCGTATCTTTAGGTCTTAAAAACTGATGAGGAATATGGTCATAGTTTTTATCATAGCTACAGAAAAATCAGACTTGATCAAACAAACACACACACACACACACACACACACACACACACACACACGTTGTCTGGGTTTTCTGTCCTGCCCAGTTCCCACAACTGTTAAGTCTCAAAGAAATCACACAGAGATCTACATTAGTTATAAACTGATTGGCCCATTAGCTCAGGCTTCTTATTAACTCTTATAACTTATATTAGCCCATTATTCTAGTATATGTTAGCCACATGGCTCAGTACCTTTTTCATCGGTACATCTTCCTTCTTCTGTGTCTAGGCAGGACTGCAGAGGGAGCTTCTCTCTTCCCAGAATTCTCCTGTTCTCATTGATCTGCCTCTACTTCCTGTCTGGTTGTCTCACCTATACTTCCTGCCTGGCTACTGGCCAGTCAGTTTATGATTAATGTATACCTCTGTGTGATTTCTTTGGGACTTAATGACTGTGGGAACTGGGCAGGAAGGACAGAAACCCTGACAACACACACAAATACATATCATACAGACATAAAAATTTATTTTCAAAAATTGGTTTTTAGAAGGTAATAGACATATTTTAATTGTCTAAAGTAATCAGGTCATGTAAAATGAAAACAAGTTTTTGTACCAAACCATCTTATGCTGAAGATTTAGTCAAATTCCAATGCAGATGTTACTACAGTGTGTTTTGTAGATGTGGTTGATAGCTACAATCAGTATATTTCAAGTTCATGTTACGGCTGTGGACTGTCCAATCATTAAAAGTTCTTAAGGGGAAAAAAACTAAGATTTAGCCTGGGGCAATTGTGAAGTCAGGCTGAAAGAGATATATGTAGAGAGTAGGCAGTCAGAAGTAGTCATGTGGCTGCTGCTGGGGACAGATGCCTCCGCCAGAGCCTGTTGAAACTTTGCTGGTAGGCTATGACCTCATGGGGATGCACAGATTAATGGAAATGGGTTAGTTTAGGATATAAGAGCAAGTTAGTAATATGCTGAAGCTATTGGCCAAGCAGTATTAGAAATAATATGGTTTCTGTGTGATTATTTCAGGGCTGAGCAGCCTTCTGCCAACACAGCATCCCTTTCAGCAGGCTCACAATCACCTGTAACTCTGGTTGCAAGGGACCCAACAGACTCTTCTTGCTCTGCAGACAACACTCACACATGTGGTACACAGACATACATGCAGGCAAGGCATGGACATGCAAGGATAAGTCTTTTCATAAGACCTGATGGAGGACAGAAAACGTGCCTCAATAGGGCAGTTCGTTATGTTCCAGACATGCCATGACCATTTGCTGTCAGTTCTCAGGATAAGTTTCTAAAGGGGTACGCATCTAAAATAATATGCAAGTAGACAGATAAATGTGTATACTGTTCCTGTGAAAAGTCCAGATTCACAACAGGATGTCCTTACTCAACTTTGTTTATAGACAGAAGAGACAATGACATTTAGAATGGAAAGAATTTGCTGACCACTCAGAGGTCACGATGAGAAGGAAGCGATAAAGGTGAACTGAACATCTTTTATTTTGTAAAGCAAAATAATTCTACTAATTTTATTACTTATCTAAATGTTCCCAGTGTCTTATTATTATTACAAGATGATAATAAATAGCTAATGACTATAATTTGTTTGCTACTTATTATGATATGCAATATGTGAAAATATATTATAACCTACAAACATTATTTCTCTTCATTAATATATTATTGCTTGGAATGCAAAAATAGCTGGTCCAGTAAATTGCCGAATAAGAATGAAGACTAAGTTTAGAACCATCAGCCCCTATGTTAAAAAAAAAAAAGAAATTAGCATAGTGGCATAGTGACACTCTCCTGTAAGCCTAGCCCTTGGAAGGCAGAGCAAGGAGGCTGCCTAGACCTCATTGCCTAACTGAATCAGTGAGCTCTAGGATCAATGAGAGACCCAGCTCTAAAAAAGAACATAGAGAACAATTGAGGAAGACGCTTGACTTCCAGTCTCTACATGCATGCGCACACATGTGTGTATCCATGTGAACATATAAACATTCTACACCACAAATAAATACATTTACTATTTACTATTTAGAGCTATTGTCCAGAACAAAGATTTAAAGAAGTAGTTATCCAATAGTAGGTTCTGATGTTTTGATGTCTTTAATGTACACCAGAATTTCTCATAGGAGAGAGAAAATATTAGCATTCCTTAAGGCTTTTGTTGCTCTCACAAGGGTCAGTTCCCACCCAGCACATGTGGACTTCAGGGTTAGGAAGGGCTGTAAGTATACCTCCATTCTAATCAGGGTTAGGAAGGGCTGTAAGTATACCTCCATTCTAATCAGGGTTAGGAAGGGCTGTAAGTATACCTCTATTCTAATCAGTTTCATCTTTACTCCCTGTTCCACTGTCCACCTCTCTAACTCCCCAGCTTCTATTACAGTTTTTCATGGTCCTTGTCTGTAACTAGGTCAGCTATTTCAGTACAATTATTATCATTTAGTAGTTAAGAATGCATTCGCGATGTTAGAGGAAGTTATAAAACTGAGAAATCTAATTCTTTCCATACCCCTCTGAGATAATTTGTAATATCCTGTGAAGGAAGAAATTGAAAGAATCCTGTAGTCTGACCAGGCCAAAAATAATGTCTGTCTAAGGAGATGGAAATGCTAATTGGCCTGATTTGATATATATATATATATATATATGTATATATATAATTTCATATGTGTATTAACTTATCACATTGTATTCTGTAAACACACAAACAACTGAAAATATATGTTGATAAGTCTATTTTATCCTATAAATTGTTTTGTATATCAGCAGGAAAGTCTTTTCTAAAGGATTATAAGAGAGCAAAAAAATAAATATCAATAACAATAATGTAAATATATGTCATTGCAAAGCTAAACATTAAGTCTCAGAGAAAATTCTGCTTTAAATTAATTTCCCTGTAACATTGTATTGCCTTTTACACTCCCTGTATCCTTACCATTTCACATGTAGGCAGAGCTAAACTCCTTACTATGATATGTAGGCCCTTTCCCCCATCATTGCTCAGAGATCTCTTCCTCATTCTTTTGTTCTCTGCTTCCACAGAACCATTCTATTTTAAATTTTAAACAGAAAAAAACTTTAACTTACTATGCATATAGCTAAAACCCTATAACTAAAATCTCTGTCCCCAAACCTTACCAGCCCTGCTCACAGTGACACCATCCCTCCACATGCTTTAACACATGTGACTGCTGTCTTCTTCCACATTGCATATCCACTCTGCCTACAAACTTGATTGAACTGTCTTCCAAATAAACACATGTAAATGGAGGCTGTTCATTTGCTTCCTAGCTGCTCAGACCCAAATAATTACATAGAAACTATAATAATTACAGTACTATTCAGCCCATTAGCTCAGGCTTCTTATTAAGTAACGATTACATCTCAAGTTAACCCAATTCTATTGTCTATTTATCACCATGAGTCTATGGCCTACCAGTAAGGTTCCAGGGGGGGTCTGTCTCCTTCAGCAGCAACATAGTATCCAATGTGAGACATGTCAGAACAGTGAGACATGTCTGCTTCTGGTAGCCCCAGTTACTTCAGAGAAGTTGATGGGCATTGAAGAAACTCATTGTGCAATTTGCCTTTAATGTTACAAGGTTGGTCACTTAGGCAAGAAACTGTTCTTGCCTGGACTAATTTATGGTATTCTGTATGAACTGGAAGTGCAGGAGGCTCAGAAAAGTGACTGCTGAACTTTCCAAAAGATGGGATGGTCCTTCAGGGTTCCTGCTTCACAGAAGAAACTGCCAGACATTATGCAGGACACAGAAGAAAGCAACTGATGAAACAGGCTAGTACAAGGCAAAAGAGATCTTCAAATTTCTCGCTTCATGGAAAAGTCTACCAGATACTATGGGCCTGTGGGCTGAAGATGGATGCCCCAACTTTAGAGGAAATCTTTGGGTGATTGTCCAGGCAGCAAGATGTCCCTGTCATTTCTAGAGTTTTGGAAGTTGTTTACAATGCACTTCCTGTTAACTTAGGTAACATTATATCCTTCTGGGGTCTTTGATGGAGTTGAAGACAGATAGTTATAGTTTTCCTTAGTTATGATAAAAATGAATTAGATATGAAACTTTAAACTCATAAAGAAATATTGTAACTGTAATTCTTGCTTGATACCTGTTTTGGTATATGTAATTCTACTATGTTAAAGTAAAAACCTTTCTTAATTAGACAGGAAAGGAGAGATTATTTGGGATGTCCTTCTGTATATGTGTTTCTTTTATTGGTTGATAAATAAAGCAATTTAGGCCAATGGCTTAGCAGAGTAAAGCCATGTAGGAAATATGAACGGAGATATAGAAAGAGAGTAAGCAGAGTCAAAGAGATGTTATACTGAAGAAGAAAGATGCCCAGAACCTTTACTGATAGGCCACAGCCTTGTGGCAATACACAGATTAAAAGAAATAGGTTCATTCAAGATGTTAAAGCTAGCTAGAAATATGGCTGAGTCATTGTTTAAGCACTGTAGTAATTAATATAGTTTCTGTGTGATTATTCAGGCTGGGCAGCCAGGAAATGAACGAATAACCTCTATTTACAAAACACAGACTCTATCATCATCTGTGCTACTCAAGAAATACATCGTATGGGGAAAAATCAAAGAAATAAATGAACACAAATTGACCTAATCAACTCAAAGCACCACTGAGCCAGCTAAATTCAAAAGGATTTTGTTATGATATGATCAAGACTCTGAGCTCTTTAAATTCTTCTCAGTAAGCCATAGTTTTATCCATTATCCCTAAATTTAGATAAGCATCTTTTGAGGGGCCCTGCTGGGTATCCTTCAGTTTTATATCATCTGAGTTTATTGAGCATAGAGATGTCTGTCTATCATTTCCACATCATTATAAAAGCGGTAGCCGGTGAACACCTTGACCTTCAATTGCAATTATAATTTTCTATAGTTTACTCTTTGGTCTTTGATATTCTGTCATAGCCTCTATTTCCCTTAAAGAATGGGTCTGCACTTAGTATTTAGTTCTTATCTCTAATTTCTTTAAGACCCCATTTGATCATCATCTATTGTTATTAATGGTTAACATAGTCATTGTCAGTGTTACTATTATTGAAGAGCACACTGAGACTCATGGAGACTGTCTCACTCACATGACCTGATGCCCACCAAATGCAGCCAGAGTTCTACACGTCAGCTGGTCTTAGACGACGCCATTCCCAGGCACTAAAAAGGGAGTTTAACTGGATAATTTTGATATTATCTACACATTTAAAATTTAGTGAGTCTACAAAGTTCTCAACACAAATCATTTGTGTTACATGATTTCCATTAATTTTGAGAAGATGCTATGTTTTTCTAATGAGAAGCTGTTTGCTGAACCTTGGTGATAAGATCTACTTGGTGGATCTTAGTGGTGTCTTGATGAGAGACATTTCCAAATATATTAAAAGCCATCTAGTGCTAATATCCCCAAGCTTCAGAGACAGAGCCCACATACTGGGTAGCCAAAGTAATAGATTTTTCTCTTAGGTCTGCGATCCAGAATTTCTAGGTCAAAGGCAGGCAGGACTGATTTCTCCTGAGGCTTCACCTCTGTCTTGCGTATGTCTCTTTTTCTCTCTGTCCTTACGTGACCTTTCCTCTCTGCAAGTGCAGAGTGCTGGGCTCTCTTCCTCTTTTTAGGGGTGCCTATCCTAGCAAATTCAAGTCTGGCTGCTGCAACTCTATTTAACTTTAATTGATGTCTTTAAAGGTCCTGTTTCCAAATATAGTAATATAGGGGTTAGTTCTTTAATACATGTGTGGGGGCGGGTCCAAATTTACTCTCTATCACCCACTATAGTCCTTCATTTGACTTTTATAAGTGAAAAATTACTTATTTCAGTTTTAGATGTCTAAATAACAGATAATGTGTATTCAAAATTACACTCTGAATATCACTAAATATAAGAGCTACAAACCTAAACTGTGCATGAATTTATTATTCATTAAGACAAATTACTTAGCTACTCACTGCCTGGCAGTTTTTGCATATTTGCTGGCTAATGTGCCAACTTAGCATTTCCAAGGCAGAAATGGAAATTTACCTCATAACGGATAAACTTCAAGTATTTGATTTTAATTGATGGCACACCTTTTAAGTGAATATATACTTTGTGTTGTTCCTAAGTATTAGCAACAGCAAAAAAAATTCTACTTCTAAATGTCAGTAAGGTTTTACTACAAATCATTTATTAAATGTTGCATCTTCCGTTTAAATCTAACTGGGTAACTAAACATTAAAGTAAAGGGGAAAATCTATATTGGTCTAATTTGAATTATATGTTCTTCTCAGCAAGTAGAATTGCTATTGACTGCCTAAAGCACCATTGTCTCAGTCATGAATAACCATAAAACATTACAATTGCCACAACCAGAATGGAAAGAAGCTCATCAAAAAGTTACAAAAAGGAGGAAAGTCAAACACAAAATACTAACGACCTCCCTCTCCCCTCCTCTGCCTAAAAGAATAGAGTCATACAGAGCATAATGACTTTACTACCTGAAGAAACGTGCTACATAACAACCATGAAAGCCTCATTTATTATAGGCAGCATTTGACTTATTTTATTCCAAAGAAGCTTGCTTGTTTACATGCACATTCTTTATTGTTTTGTTTTTTTGTTTTTTGAGACAGGGTTTCTCTGTAGCTGTGAAGCCTGTCCTGGAGCTAGCTCTTGTAGACCAGGCTATCCTTGAACTCACAGAGATCGCCTGCCTCTGCCTCCTGAGTTCTGAGATTTAAGGCATGTACCACTACTGTGCTGCTTAAATGTGCATTCTTAAAAAATAAGAAAAGGAAGAAGGAGAAGAAGGAAGAGGAAGAAAAGCAGGAAGAGAAGAAGAGCCTTGGTACTAAACCCTCCCTCTCATTAACCAAGTTTTTATTGAAAACTAAGAATTCTGATTTCTTTAGCTGAATATTGTTTTCTGGAAGTTCTAGAAGTTGACGATTACGAAAGTTGCAAGCTGATTTTTGTGGCAATGAGTCATGCCTCACAGTTAGACAAGTTCTTGCCCTTGGTTGTGGTCACAGGGGCGGGGCATCTAGAATTGCTGTGTAGAGTGTGCTCACTTAATCCTTCAGAATGTTATTCTCTGTATCTAGGGCACTTAGAGTCTCCCCAGGAGATGAGCGAAGACCAACAGAAAGCATAAGCAGTTCTAATACCTTGGCGATGTACTGATAAACCTATAGATTTCCTCAAAGTTACAATGTTAGTTTTGAAAATATACATGATTGAATAGATACTCATATTAACATATCCATGTGTATTGTACTGTCCTAAAATAGTATGTGAACCCAAGGCAAGGTGTCTTAGCCTCAGGACTATTAGCATTTGGTATGGACACTTCTTATAAGGCCAACCTGTGCACTAGTAAGGAAGTACTTAAGGACATCTCTGACCTTTATCCACTAGATGACAGTAGCAGCCCCTGAGTTGTGACAGGAAAAAGCAGTTCCTAGGCATTGTGATATGTTCCATTGAGGCAAGAGTCTACCTTCCCCCAAACTCCCATTATCTAATTTCCCCAGTTTGAGAAACCCAACATTTGAAGGGACAGTAAAAAAGGCAAAATGGAATAAGTTTCTCAGACTTCAGAACAACCCACTCTCCCCAAGCAGCCGTGTGGAAGACATGGGAGAGGTGTCTTGGTGTGGCAGGGAAGCGTTCCCATGGCTCTTCTGATCACTCTCTTTTCTTACTGTCCCTGGGAGACAACCTGAAAATGTCAATGATCAATGTTAATTAGGACTCCCATTGACCAAACTAACAGCAATCAAATAAACCATTTAAAAAAAATAAAGGGATTGTAGATAGGGTTAGCATAGCCTGTAAAAATTACCTTGTGATTCTAAGACTTGCTCTAATTATAGAGGGATGGTTAATCCCCAGGGAGACTACGTATTTCCCATCTCTGTGGGTCACAACCACTTTTGAATCCCCACAGCAGCTTATTCATTTTACACTTTAATAATTTGCTGAAATATGCCTCCCTCGCCATGCTAAGTGCTGGGAGGAATGGCATTTTAAAATCATTTTCGTATCATCTACATCCAGCCTATAGAAAAGAAGCATCATTAGATAAATATTCCTTAGATAAATAATTAGCATATATTATACTATAGTCAATATGTATAAAGTAGTTCTGTATATCAGATATTGCTCTAGCACCTGGGACTATCGAGAGAAATTAATGTTGATTTTCTTCATTAAGAAAATAATGGCTAAGTGGTTTAACGGCTTGCCATAAAAGCACAGGTGGGAGGACCAGAGTTCAGATTCCCAGGAACAGAGTGCATGCTGGGTAGGCAGCAGTCCTCATAATTCCATCCTGGGAAAGGGGACCCAGGGGATCCCAAGAGCAAGATGGCTAATGAGATCTTGGTTTGCTTAAGAGACCCTGTCTTGTTGAATAAGGTGGGAAACCTACAGAATACAATTTTTGGCATCAATCTCAGGGTTCACATGCATCTGGATCCATGTATGAATGTATCTACACGCATGCAAACACACCTACACACCACACATACCACACACACACACATATGCATACATACATCATACCACATATACCGTGCTCCATACTCGCACATACTACCACTCGCCCACACATGCATCACATCATATACACACACATAGACACACCTCACACATATACACACATTACAATACACACACCACAGCACACAAACACAACACACACACACACACATACACATTTTCTTCACATCTGCTTTTAGTAGATTATCAGTGAAGACCAATATAACAGAATTGTTTCTCTGTTCTAAGATGTGTAAAGTTAAACATAAAGATGTGATTGTAACTTCTGTGGGACAAAAATCACTCAATACAATAGTGCTGCCCCGCTAGGAACAAATCCTGTGCAATAGACAGACACATGGACTCTTCTCCAGGCTGACAAAGTTGCCAGAAAGCAGTGCTTTTGTTTTGTTTGGGGGTATTTTTAAACTTACTTTTCTTTTTTTCTTTTCTTCTTTTTGTATGTGTATATGTGTTTGTATATGTGTGTGTGTGTGTGTGTGTGTGTGTGTGTGTGTGTGTGTTTAAGATGTTGATGCCAACATTCCTTCAGCGTGTGGGATGTTGGCAATGTGCCCAATCCACCAACTACTCCTTAGTTTTGAATCAGCTTTTGCAGGCTCCGGTGGAAGAAAGGAAGCAGGAAGTCGAGTGATCCATTATTCTTTATATTTATGAAATGCCCTGAAAACAGAAAAGTTTCCCTTCTAGAGACAAAACCAATGGGGTTCGCCAGAGTTATGATTCTGTAGCCAGAAAATTCTGGGACGGTGGTTAACAGTTTTCTACTTCCTTTTTTGACAATTTGCAACCATGACTACATTTTTAAAACCACTATTTGGATTTTCTTTTCAGCGATACTATTTAATAGAAAGTATAGCAGAGAAAACCTACTGAATCAGTTAGATAATTCTCAAGTGCTGAGAATTTTTAAATTTTAAAGGCTTCCTAGAGGCTATTTATCTCCTTTCCGAAGCCTGACTCTCCTCTCAGTAGAATACAAGCTTCTCAGCTCCTGACCACACCTGTTCTGGGCCCTTACATTCAGAAGGCTCCCACCTGGGGGTGGAGGCCCTGGGGGAGCCTAGACCCTCAGAGCTGGGCAGAAAACAACTGTTATAATCACTGCAGAGGACTGGCTTTCGTTTGGCAATCATGTAACAGTACCAACAGATGCATCCCGCCAATCCCCGGCCACCACGTTGCACGTACCGTACAGTTTCTGCTTTCCTCCTCCCTGTGACTGAACGCTAGCGCAAGCAACTTAAAGGAGGCCTGACTTTAGCTCTTGGGCTCAGTGTTCTCAGTCACCACGGCAGGGAGGGTTTGGTAAAAGAGAACAGCTCATAGTGTGGTCTCCAGCAAGCAGAGAAAAGGGAAACCGGCCATGACCCACAAGGACCCGGTTTTACACCTCCTCCCAACAGCCACCGCCGTTATACTCCAGATCTGCAGAGGGCTGAATGTGTTCATGAGACCAGCTCCCTTGGAATCCCATCCTGTCTGGAAGCCCAGCAGCTGTAAACCAAGTCTAGCACTGGCAAGTTTGTGGGACAGCATACATTTAAGACACAGTATACAGAGAGCCGGGCCTAATTTCCACTCTGCTTGTAAAATGTCTTTAATCTGATTGGATTCCCTCGTATAGATGTGAAAACTGTGAGTATGTTCTTAAGTTGTTTCCCTGTCCCTCCAACGACATGGTATCTATCTGTTTGGAAAAGCAGTGCTTTCGCGGTTGGGATTCTCTTGGTGCCAGCAGTACCCTCAGCCAGGATGGCTGCTAGGTATAAATTAATTTAACTGCCATCCATGATGTATCCATCCCTGGATTTATCTGGGACATTTTTCTTCTGACTTGGTTGAAATCTAGAAACCTACAGTTTTTTACCAGTATAGTCCGTGGGTGAGCCTCCTGTTTATTTTTACTACCAGTTATCAGAATGCAAGTGTTTGAAATGTAGGCATGTGGATAAAAGGTCCCCGTCTATTAAAAACAACAGAACTAAGTTTTCTCCCTAACATGGAAGCCAGGTTTCCTCCTGTAGCCTCTGGGTTGTGATTCCCTCAGGATTTCAGCTTAGAGTTCGGTCTCTGCTGTCGGTGCAGCGACGCTTCAGGTTTCTTTAATCTGTAGCTATCACTTAATTAGAAGAACACTTTCGGCTAAGACATGCAGAGAGGTACCATGCTGACATGATCTCACACCGACAAAGGGACAACTAATACAGGATCTGTTCCCCCCCTCCACGATTTGATTCCGGAGAGAACGGCAAGGATGGGAGAGGCTTGTTCTCAATTTGCTTCTGTAAATAGCTGGTGACAAAATTCATTTATCTGCGCGACTGAACTGAGTGATTTGGGACTAAAATTAGAACCACTGTGGCATGTGCTTCACAGTTCCTGAGGCAGATTCTCACCCCTTCCAAAGTACTTTGGAAGGTACACAAAGAAGAACATTCTTCAAGAAAGCAGGCAAGCAACGCTGGCTTTGCGTCGGCAGTCAGAATTTTGGAGAAAATGCTAATAACCACAAAACCTAGAAACACAGACAGAAGAATCTGAGACAGTCTCATGCTAAAAGTTTGCTGCTTGGAGGGGCAAAGGAACCTTTTGAGAGGCTGGAGTGGAGCTGCCTATGCCCCCAGGCAGTCCAGCTCTTAGATCAGTATTCAGAATCTGAAGTTTCTACCTAGGCTGCCCCTCTGAGTTGCACAGGTGCCACCCGCAAAGCAGCTTGCATGTTATGCATGCTCTTCTTCCCTTAGCACGTCTTTGTATTTGGGGAGCTTGGGCAGAAATGGTCTGCCAGCATCAAGACCCAGAAGAACTTAGAATTAATGACTCAGAATATGGAGAGATACCTTGAAAGCCATTTGGATTGTCGTGTTCTTATCTTTTCTACATGCTATATTTAGTCCATTCATCCTATATGTACTCTCGTCTGTTCCCGTTTATCTTCATCCATTATCCAATCTTTATGTAATTAAATCATAAGCATATGAAATTTGCCTTTCAAAGAAATACATCCCCTCCCAAACCACACATACACACCCACGCACACACACATGCACACACACACACACACACATCTGACATCTTTCCTTACCACACAGTTATGATAAAGCATGGAGCACAAAGTTAGGCACTGAAACCGGAGTTGAGCACCAACCTTGTCAATAGTCTCTTAGAGGCTGCAATCTGAAACCTGTAGGATGTATTCACTTTCACCTTGACAATGCGCAGAAGAAGCTAATATGGGCTACGTGTCTTGTCCCTAACCAACACCAAGATGGAGACATAGCCCATTATTTTAGGAACAGAGAAGGTGAATGAAGACACAGTACAAAGCAATTGGAACATGATTCTTGGGGGGAAATGCTTCTGGAGTGAAGTTCTGAAAATGTGGTAAATTTCTTTGTATCCTAACTATGAGAGAAAAATTATGAGTTCCGTGATTCAGCTGGGATGTGGATAAGCGAAGACTGTGTTGGGAGGGAGTGGAGATTGGTGAGGGGTGGGGATCAGTCGCTAACTCAGACTAGTGTCAGGCGCGGTAAAGAACAGAACCGATGTTGTGGAAAATTGAAACATTAACATGGACTATAATTTGGGGCTTTCCCAGAATGCAGAAGAGAGTGATAAATATTAAACAGGAGCGGGAAAAGAAGGTAAATGCGAAATGCGGAGGAAAAGCTGAAATGAATCCGAGACAAGACCGAGCACAAGCGAACCCATCATAAACTTTAAGTAAGAACTTTCTTGGGTTGAAGACCTATGTCTTTCAGATTGATGAGTAAAACAGACTTCTGTGAAGACATGCGAGGATAGCATGCAGAGCAAAGACAAAAGGACCCCAAGCACACATGGTGGAAAGCAAGGGCTGCGTCCAAGGAAGCACACATGGCGCGCTACAATTGGCGACGCCGTATACTAGCAACGGTGAATATTTGGAAGAGGAGAAAACAGTACCCAAGGTTTTTATACTAAACCTAGTCCTCTTTCATAAAAGAAGACAACGAAAGGATCTTTGCAGATGCCACTTTTAAAATCTCAGCACCAGGGAACACATACCCTGCGCTGCACTGAGATCTTGGACATTTGGAGCCTCCATTTTCTTTCCTGAGGATCTTCCGCTGACTCTACTGTATGCACTAAGTCACTGAGAATTCTAAGTATCTATCCACAAGCAAGGTGTTATATGAATAGGGCAACACCTTCACTTTGATAAATCTGTGCTCATTTTTACTCTAGATACACAAAATTTTACCTTGGCTAGTTGAGCACTGCATTTCAAATGAACAGCCTTTAAGTTTTGCATGGCTGGTAGAAATCACAAGGAAATGGGAAGATTTAAAATTGCAGAAGGCAAAAGTCTATTAAGCAAATAGGTTCTGGGTGTACATACAATACTTTAATAGCTACATTTAAGGTCAGGAAAGGGTTTGAAGTGCTGAGCCCACAGTATCAAAGCATTCTGGGTAGACAGGAGCAGTTTTGACGGCAGTGGGGTTAAGGAAGAGCACAGGAAGGTTTGTTAATGGAATCTTTACGTGGACTGTGTAGGAATGGAAAGCACATTAATAATAAAAGCCGTGCTTTAAAAACTGACCTTGTAGTTGAAAGATATGCACTTGTATCATTACCAATTAATGTGTTAGGTAACATAGTTTGTACTTGGAAAGCAGCAAGGAGGAGTATCTAAGTGATGTTCACACATCTTAATTAGTGTCATTAATAGTTCCTTTACCATCTCTCCTGAAAGCAACAGCACCACAGCAGAAGCATCTTGTTAGGAGTCAAACCAGCAAGTGAGATTTGAAGCCAAGCCCTTAAAAGTAGCTCTAAGTTATGGCGCCTACATGACTGGAATGTTCTCGGGGGAAGCAATGGTTTACAGAGCCAGACATAAAGGCAGCGAGCCCAGGCAGCATGGTAAGTGTCCCTGTGTTATCATATGAGAAGAAACAAGGACAGCATGCGCCACGCACACACCAGATTCTTTCTGTAGAGCCTTTCCTATCTATGGTTGACGACTGATTTGGTAATCTTAACCCAATAAAACATTTAACTTATGATTTCAGTGTCTGTTATTAGATGAAGGAGTGGACACTGAGCAGTTCCTTGTGAAGATAAAAGAGACCCTCACTGAGAAGTATATCACTGAAAAATATTGGTGTATCTGCATGTGGGATTATGTGCCCCCCTGGTCTAATTTGAAATCCAACCTGGGACTGGAATATTTCAACTCTTTAGTATTCAAAAATTATAATCTGTATAATCTACACTGAAAATAAATTTTGCTGTTGTATTTTCTCCTGATTCTGCAAGTGTAATGTTGCTGAAGTAGTATTGGGAGAGGTAATTTGCAAATTAAAATACAGAATGAAATTAAGGAGAAAAAGAAAAGGTTGATATTTGTCCGTCTAGTCTGTTTCTATGTAAACTGTGTAACTATGGATATCTTTTCATAAGTGAAATATTTAGCTTACATGTATAATTTTTTGACATATTTTCTACCATTAAGGATTTTTTATTTTATGAAGTATTATTTTTGTTTCATTTTATTTTATTTTCACACTTGTGTTTTCATTTTATTTGTGTGTGTGTGTACATGTATACACATGCATGTGCCACCATGCATAAATGGAGTTAAGACGGTGAATTGAAGGGATTGGTTCTTTCCTTCCATATGGGGCCCAGAGATCAGACTCAGGTCAAAAGTCTTGACAGCAAATGCCTTTGCTATCTGAACCATTTCACTGGCCTTTTATAAATCTAAAAAATGTAATCAATATGAGGTACCTGCATCCATTCTCACTATTGTAAGGTACCATACACTCTGATGACTTATGAGAAATTGCAGTTGTAGAGGCTCCAAGAGCAGGTCGCCAATAGATGGGGTATCTAATGAAGGCTGGATTCTTGGGCAGATCTTACTATGTCCCCCTGTGGCAGAAAGGCTAGGTGGCTTTCTGGGGTCTCTTTTAGGGGGATTCCTTCATTCTCTTTATGGAAACTCTGTTTCATGACCTAACCACCTCCCCAAGTCCCGACTCCCTAATACTAGCACATTGGTGATTAGGTTTCAACGTCTGAATTTTGGAAAGGATGAAAACATTCCAACCACCCCATACCATTATTTATTCACCCCTTAACTATAGGTTGACATTCAGTCCTGAGTTAATGTTTATAAATTAGAATAATTTTTGAAATCATCTTTACTAAACCCCAAGAGTACGTCTACTTTTTAAAACTATGTATTGTCAGATGACCCTAAAGAAGTTAAGTCCATGAACACTTTCCCAGTGTTATATAAAGGAGTCCAGCTTTGCTAATTCTTCTGCTGCTATCTTTTTAAATCAGACTCATCATTGCTATCAACAATGAAGATAGCACATCCGCTAGTCTTTTGTGCTCTCTCTGATAGTAATTATCTGTTCATACAAGTGTTTCAATATTAACTATTTCTAGGCATCTATCAGGCCCAACTGCATTGAAAAGTATTTAAATTTAGGGGATTTAAAATGACAGTGGGAAAAGACCTAGATTTCATTCTACACTAGAGAATAAAATTAAATATAGTCATTAAATATAGTTCATAAATAACCAACCACCTGCAGAACGTAAGGAGAGCCAGTAAATTCTGAGCGATGTTATGTGATGTTTCATTGTTTGACCACCGCAAGTTTATTTGAGCTTAAAATGTTTCTGTTGGGGCTGAAGAGATGGCTCTGCAGAAAAAAAGCAAACACTTGCTGCTCTTACCAAGGACTCAGGTTTTGTTCCCAGCACCCATTTCAGGCAGCATACCATAGCTCTAGATCCAGGGTCCATCCCCCTCTTCTAGCCACTCTGGGCCGCAGGCACCAGGCAGTTGTTAGCCCACAGCTGTGGGCACTGGCAAGGGAACCTGAGACCTCTGTAAGAGCAACACGTGTTATCAATCCCCGAGATGTCTCTCCAGCTTCATTCATGGAAGTATTTTAAGTGTTCCACCTATGATACCAGAATGCTGTGGTTTTTGCTCTTTCTACAATAAGAGGTGATTTTAGCTGAGATAGAACGCAGTGCTTACAGCTCCCCTGATGGTTCTGGTCCTACCACTAGACCAGATAGTCTCTTCATAGCTGAGATGAAAACCGTCCTCATGGGTTACACTCACATCTAAAGTTTCACCTGAATACTGAGTTCTAGCGTAGTTATTCAAGCGACGGCCTACATGTAGTCCATCTTGTAGAAGTTTGTAGAGAATGTCATTGCTATTGGTCTTAGAAATCAAGTCCGTAGAACAAAATATAGAGAGGAGCGGAAAGATGTTTCTGAGGCTAGCCTAATGCTGTGTCCATAGTTACAGAGTGTAGAGTTGAGTTTTTGTTGGTTTGCTTGCTTTTCTAAAACCTCTTGGATTTAACCGGAGAGACATTAGCAAGGCCTCTCTTTTATTCATTTAAATTTGTCTGTTATCTCCATACTTTCCTTCCTTAAAAAACAGTGTTGTGACTCAGCATTCCCGTCTCAGCCACAGGCTACTTCTCTCCCCCTTGATTCTGGTCCTGGGGTTACACAGCTTAGCAGAAGGTTTTGTTTCTCTATTTCTCTTTCTTATTCTTCTATGTACAGTAATTTTTTTAAGTAGCCTACTGTGCATTGCCTAGAAAGAAACGTATATTGGTTTTTTTTTTTTTTTTTTTTTCGTTTTGTGGCAGAGATCAGTCAGTTGGGAATGTCATTCTGTTTAATCACTGACCAAAAGAAACACACACATTTTCAATTTATTCCAGTTCAAATAACTGATCTGCAAAGAAAATTCTAATTTGGCTAAGTCTCTCAGATCTGCTAAACAGAGCAAGAAATTTTCAGGAGAAATGCCATACGTGTGACCATGAATAGAAAGCAGTCTGCCTGTATTCCACACAGAAACACTTTCAGACAACTTGACTACATACAAACATCTAGAAATGTGGACAGAACCAATAAAGTCTGCTCTACTTGTCCATTTAATCACGTTTACACATCGGAAAGTCTGACTCGAGGCAGTGTGTGCAAATGTGCATATGCACGTGGCCCTCTTCCGCTTCTACTATGCAAGGAAAGGATTCAGCGAAGCCTTGGGAAGTGCTAGACTCCACCCCTGGAGCTGCAGAACCGCAGGGGTCTAGTGTCAGGGAGCTGCAGGGCGGTTATCTGCAGGTCAGCATGGGGATTAAAACAGAGCACTGTCTCAATAGAATGCTGATGTTAGCAGTTCTATTTCCGGTTGCTGGTACCTTTACATGAACTTTGAAAAGTCCCTCCCATTAGTCCGAGAACACATACATAGCCAGGTCTAGTGACATGGACCCAAATCCCTGCTGCTTGGAAGAGTAGGACGGGAAAATCAGCTTTTCAAGTTCAGTGTCAGCCTTTGGCACTTAGTGTGACCCTGACTAAATGTTTTCTTTAAAAAACTAGAAAGCCAACTGGAGATGTAACTTGGTAGAGCTCCTGCCTAGCATATGCAAACCCTAACTTGAATCCCTAAGACTTCATTTTTTTCATGCTTTGTCTAACATAGCAACTGAGTATATTACTTTTAAAACCCGAACTTATTGACTTAATCAACAACACGTGGCCTTCCAAGCTAGAATTTTCTTCCTTTAAGGGGTAGTGGGGAGGGAAGACCCCTGAATCTGAACTAATTGTCTCTTCATGATTAAGCCCATTCAACCAGGTGAGCTCCATGATACGCAAATGAGGATTGTTTAAACATGTTTCGTGGTAATGTTCTAGGGGCTAGAGAGATGCCTCAGTGGTTAAAAGCACTGACCTTCCGGAGGATCCAGATTCAATTCCCAGCACCTATGTAACTCCATTTCCCCTGGATTCAGTGCCCTCTTCTGGCTCTGTGGACACCAGATATGCATGTAGTGCACAGATTTACATATAGGCAAAAGATATATATATATATATATATATATATATATATATATATATATATATATAATAAAAATATATTTTAAATAGATAGCATGTGCCCTCTAAAGAGTATCCAGTTGTCACAAGAAATCAAATCACTGAGAGACTATTTGGTGATACATAAAATATTTTATAAAGATTTAAGAGAAGGGTGGGACGAGCCGTGAGGTGCATAAAAGCCTACTCGTAACTGGGAACGTCTGGCTGTCACTGGATGCGTTTTGATATAAATGCTGGCAGGGTATTTCATCTCTTGCTCTATTTGGGCATATAATAAGCCCTAATGGGCATTTAAAAATCTACTTTTCAGTATCGTGGCTATAACCATGCGCCATTTGCATATGCTAGGCTGTACAAAATATAGGTCTAATCATCTATGACATGCCCGTATGTGCATGTGCGCACATATGTGGGAGCCCACAACCCGAGCACAGCATGAAGGGAAGTAGTGTGGAGCCCAGATACCTGCAGAATCCAGCCTGACATCAATTTTAACCAGGTTTCAGGTGACTCCTGCTCTCCTTGAATTTAGATGGCTTCCCCCCCTTGTAATTCACAGGGTCTTATCATGCTTCCCGGTGTGACTCCAGCTTGCCTCTTTGTCTCCATTGTTTTTCTCAATCTTGCTGGCTAAATAATGTAGCAGGTCTAATAAATTCAAATAAAACTTCTGATTGGTTTGGCAGCAGTTTAACAATCGAGGATAATTTACTGATCTCTGAGTCTTCGTGTGAGTCCATAATGTTTAGACTAGAAATAATAAAATGCACTCAATTGATTAAGCTGTTTGTAGATGTCTGGGAATTAACATATTGTATAATTGCAAATATTTTATAATTACCAAGTGGGGCTGATAAAAGGGTTCAGTGCTAGTAACTGCTGGACGGATAACCTTGATGAAGGGAGAATCTCAATGAAAACCGAATGTATGGGCTGCATACAGAATGCGCTGGGACCCACAGCCTGGCTTCTGTTGCTTGCTGCTGTTAATGTTGCCAGCATCCCTAAAAGGTCGGCTCTGGGAAGAATGGGTTCAGGAAACCTCACTGCTGTGTGATGTCATGGGTGAGGAAGGATGTGATCTTGGCCACCCCACGAGTGAAGATTTTCTTTTTTTGTTTTTAGTTTTATATTGTGTACTGTCTGTGTGTATGCCTGCAGGCCAGAAGAGGGCACCAAACCTCATTACAAAGGGTTGTGAGCCACCATGTGGTTGCTGGGAATTGAACTCAGGACCTTTGGAAGAGCAGGCAATGCCCTTAACCTCTGAGCCATCTCTCCAGCTCTGAAGATTTTCTTGATTGCCTACTGAAAGCTAAAATGAGTGGCTGACTTTTGGGGACTTGCTCTGGTGTTTTCTAATGAGACCACTTTTACTTTCATTTGTTTTGAAACACAATCCCTCAGATTTCCTTGTTTGTTTGTGGAAGACTTCCGCGTACTATTGTTGCTAGGATGCCTAGGTCCTAAGAATCTCTAGTACAATGTGAACTAAAGATGGTAAGAGATGTCCTTGTCTTGTTTCTAATCCAGTCTTACCCATAGGGATGATATTATGACAGCCGCCCTGACGTTTTTTGTGGACAGCCATTATCAGATGGAGTGTGTTGCCTATGACTCTTAGCAATGCTTGATCTTAAACAATTATTTTTTAATTGTGTGTATGTGCATTTGAGTTCAGGTGGCTACAGAGACTTGAAGGGGGCACCAGATACCCTGGAGCTGGAGTCTCAGACAGGTGTGGGTACTGGGAACTGAACTCTGGTCCTCCACAAAAGCTCTGAGGATGTGGGGCTTTCAACTGCCTCTCCAGCCCAGTTTTGTCTGATTTTAGTAGCAAGCTGTTATGTGTCTCCGAGGATGAATTGAGGATTTCCTTTCTTTCTGTTTTCAAAGGAACTTGGATAAAAATTAACCTTGGTTTTAAATATTTGGAAGGATTCACCAAGCTTGTGGATGGTTAAAAATGGCAAGAAAAAATTCCTTGTTATTTATTATTAATTGTCCTGAATTAAAGTGAAATTAAAATTGTGCAACCTCAACCAAACCCAGTTCCTGTTCACTCTGCACTCTCCAAGAGTGATTGTGCCAGGATAACTCTTAGTGATGTCGTTCCTTTGCTCAACAGCTGGTTCCTTACTGGGAGTAACTCAGATCCTTTCAATTCCTAGACAGCCATGTGCCCATCTCACCTTCCCAGTAATTTCTCAGTCTTTCCTTTGTTTTTAAACTGCTGTTGTCAGGAAGCCGTGGCTTGAGGGTAGAAGAATGAATGAGTTTTCCATTCTTTAAGAGTATACAGAATGGAGTTGAGGAAAGAAAACCACCCAGGCTTACACCCTGATTCAGGTTTTCACTAACTCTGTCTGCATCAGATCGGGAACTGTCTATTGTGAACTCTAATCCAGATTAAAACATAACTCTACTAATAGGAATTTTAGCAGAAAAACAGATGCTGCGAGGAGCTAAATGCTAAGGACACTGGCTGGGGGAGGGGTGCTCCCGAGTTTTCATTGTCTGACTATTTAGACAGACTCTGCATACTAAATCTTCCCTTCCCATGCTTCGGAGTCATGGCAAACCCATCGCAGTAAAATATGCAAGCTGGAGTTGGGGATTGAGCGACCTGCATTTATTTCTGAATACACGTTTGCTAGGCAAAGGAGAAGGAACACATGTGTTCATCCATTCTGAACTCATTAACAAAGCAGGAACATTAGCAAAATATGTCTTTTGCCAGTTTCTGAAATGGAAGAGGGAACAATTAAGCTGTAAGGCACTCCAGGGTGGGTATTATGACCTAATAATGACAAGCCCTGGTAGTTTTGACTGAGTACCATTAACTGCCAAGGCATATCATTGCTTGTCTGTAATACGCACCCTGGAATGTCTTGTGGGGAGGATATAAATGTTAATTCCTAAAGTAACTCATTCAGCAAAGGAAGACACCATTGCTCTAAGAAGGGGAATGTGTCAAAATCTTCATGATGACTTAGCTTTGGTGAGGTAGGCTAGGTTGAACTACTTCAGCACTTCCCTAGAAATAAGAGGTCGTTGGGTAAAATCAGAAAGAAACAGGGGTGCAAATTTTTGGTCGGGCTTTGCCGATTCCCAGGTTCTTTCCTGGTGTTTTGGTTGCTCCAAAACCTGAGCTCTCACCTCCCCTCTTTCCAAGGTTGATGATTCAGCCAGCTTATATTACAGTGTGTTTAGGAAACAAAACGACATGAAAATGCTGTAGAGGTCTTTATAATCGACTCCGAGATGTTTAGCATATAGCAAGATTCAGGAAGAGCTAAATAACCTTTATATAAATGGTTGATATAAATGGTTTGCTTCTCTTTTTCCGTGTGTGTGTGTGTGTGTGTGTGTGTGTGTGTGTGTAGGGGGTGTACATGTATGTGCAAACCTGTGGGGCATACACCTGGTGGGTTTTCATGTATCTCTGTGTTTGTACATGTGGAGCCTGGAGGTTGATGTCAGGAGTCATCACATACACTTTATTCCTTGAGGCAGGATCTCTCAGTGGAGCTCAGAACTCAGCAGTGTGGCTAGTCTCCCTTACCCGCTTGTACTGGGGATACTTTGTCTCCCCACCCGCCCAGGCCACCTTCCAAGGATGGAATTACAGGTGCATGTCCTCTTACCCAATATTCTGGGGAGTCTGAAGATCTAAACAGTGGTCCCCAAGCTTGTGTGGTAAGCACTTTAGCCACTGGGCAATCTCTACAATGCCCTTAAGAGATTTGAAAGCACGAATTATCAATTATCAAGAAGATGAAGGTTTTCTTTTCTGAGGGAAAGTTTGGTGCACATAAAGATTGGGGATGTGTGTTCTTCATTCAAGGTAATCTTTGTAGTTGGTACTCCCTACCTGGGGTCTGGTTTGTTTTGATCTCCTGACTTTAAACCTCCCTTCTTGCTATCCCATAATAAACAGTTCAAGACCACACAACCATCTCAGGCACAGGGGTGTGATTCAGGACTGTCGCTTCCCTTGGATCCCGCATGCCGTTTGAGAACAAAGGCAGATGAATCTGTTTCAACTCTGTGTCCCAGTTTTGTTTTACCTAGTATGGTAGTTTGAATGAGAACGCCCTCCCTACAAGCTCTGATATTTGAATACTTGGTCCCTAGTTGGTGGCTCTGTTCAGAGAGGTTCAGGAAGTACAGCCTTGCTGGAGGAAGTGTGTCACTGCAGGCAGGCTTTGAGAGTTGAAAGCCTCACCTACATTGTCTGTCTTGTTTGCTCTTTCTGCATCTCACTTGCATTTGAAGATGTAAGCTCTCAGCTTCCTCTCCCTGACTCCATGATGGTGGCCACTTGCTACCTTGGTGAACTCTTATCTCTCTGTAACCATCCGTCAAAATAGGCTATTTGCAGAAGTCACTTCTGTTCATAATGTTTGATCATAGCAGAAGTAATTATAACGTATTTTTGTGTTTGTTATTTCTAATTGTGAAGACATTGTCTCATTTTGATGAAGCAAAGAGCACTGTTCTCTCAAGTTTGGAAGATGTTAATGAGCTTGTATGTCATGGAAAGGGGTTGCGGAGCAATTTTTCTATGCTTTGAAGGCCTTCCCCTTTCCTTGCCTGAGTTGACTGTGTCCACCGCGTGAAAGGAAAATGGCCATATATCCAGATATCAGTAGGCGGATAGATCCATATGTAGGCGCATAGGTACATAGACATTTTGTAATAGGTTCTCACTATGCAGTTCAGGCTATTCTGAAACTCATTACATAGCCTAGCCTCTCCAGTTGAGTGCTGGGAATCCAGGCATGTGCTGGTATGCCCAGGTCATTACGATCAATAATTTACTAGCAATGCCACCAGTCATAGCCCAGTGAGAAGTTCTGATGTCTAAGAAGAACCACAGTAAGCAGAGTATTGGATGTCTGATGCACAAACAAGAGGACACAAATACATGAGCTGCCATTGTTGCACTTTAGGACTCCTGGTAACCTACAAGACCGGGTGAGTATCTTCGCTGGTTAACAGAGACCTTTTCGCCAATTTGAGAAACATGGCACAGCAATCCTTGTTTTCTCCCTCCCCCCCCAAAGGGTCAGCTGACTTTCCCTATCCACGAGCTAAGGCCCACTCCCATTCTTATGTTCTTGAGATTCTTGGCCCGAGGAAATAGTGTGGAGCTACAGGAAAGAATCCAGGCAAACTAACAGAAGAAGATGAAACACCAAGGGCAGGCAAACCCAAGCTCAGCAGCAGCAATTCCACAAAGGCTTTTCCCTGCGGTTGCCTCTGCCAGCTGTCTTCAGAGAACAGGAGGAAGAAGCATCAGGTGACACACAGAGCTTAACAGTGAGTAGCAGACAGTCAGACACCGTCGACAGTGGCTGAGCCTGGGAGGCTGGCAGGAGAGATGAGGTGCAGCTGCCCTTGAAGACAGAACCTAACACAGAAGTGGAAAAGAGGCTGCTGTCCTTTTTGTGCTGTCTGGGTACTTCTCTGTCCCTGGGACAAACGATGTCAACTAAGATGTAGAAGGGGTTAGTCATTCTATGTGACTGAGGCAGGGGAATATTCAGGATGAGAGAGGAGGAGCAGGGAAGCAGGATGGGATAAAATTAATGTATTCATTACTGAAGCTCTTTTACTTTATGAAAGCATATGTGCTTTGACGTGGCTCGGGAAACCATGAATGTGAAACGGCCCGGTTCTTGCTTTCTTGGGCTTTGCAGTAAAATTGGAGATAAAAATCAGCATTATAAAAAATGACTTCAAAGTAACGTTTGGTTAAGGGACCAGATGGAGGAAGATGGGACTTGACTGGGGCTTTGATGTCCTCTGAGAAGCAGGAAAACAGGATAGAGCTAAAATCATAGATGAAGAAATGACCAGGACATTTTCATAGGAAAGCTAGATGTGCTCTGGTACAGGGGACTGCAACACAGCTGTCCTAGAAGGTCAGAAACCATGACATGGCACAATGGACTGATGTGCACGACGGAAGTAGTAGTAGAGGAAAGCCAGTGGAGACACTGAAAATGTCAGAGGGAGATAACAAGACACTGTGACAGAGTGCGTGTTCACTGCTCATGTGGCAGCCACCAGGAGGTCACCACGGGGTCAGTGTGACAGAGAAGCATGCAGATATTCAAGAGGATGGCTTGTGTGCTGAGGAGACTGAGCCAGTGGAGCAGACAGAACATGTGCTGGGGATGTCTCTGGGAAGGGCCTTCTGGAAGAAGAAGGCAGAGTCATTCAAACCCCTGCTCATCAGTCTGGCAAGGATCATCCAGCCTACTAAAAACCATCCTGAAGTACATGAAGGCCTGTTGGAAGTGATTGCTGAAAGAAAGAAAGAGAGAGAGAGAGAGAGAGAGAGAGAGAGAGAGAGAGAGAGAGAGAGAGAGAGAAAGAAAGAAAGAAAGAAAGAAAGAAAGAAAGAAAGAAAGAAAGAAAGAAAATAACATCATATAGCTTCTGTGTAGATTCTCTGATTTCTGGGTTACCCCCAGCCTATGTGGGACTTCCTGGCTTCCTTAACTTCAAGAGCCAACTCCATGGTGGATTTCTTTCTTGAAATTCATCTACCTATCATCTGTCTATGGATCAATCTGTCTCTATTCCTATAGCTTTTGCTTCTCTGGAGCACCCAAACCAACACTCGTGAGTTATGATACTAAAATTATTCCACAATGGAAAACAAAGCAGAAATTCGATGGCTAAGTCCATGACGAACCTTACATAGCTGTTTTGAAAACCTCATCTTTATTTTTATTTTGCTCTGCTCCCAGGTGAGGTCACATAGGATCAATGAGGTGACAGATGGATTGAGAGAAGCCAGGATATGGGATGAAGTATCGGTCAAACACTTTTTCTGAATGATGGAAATATACCTAAAATTTAATGCCTTGTTTTTCGAGGCCATATAAAAATATCTATGTCCAAACATCCCTATATTCAAATAGTCACACTAAAGTATTAGGCTCCCAGCATTCATCCCATGCAGGAGATCTGTCATTAAAGCTGATGCGAAGCCTTATGGCCAATATAACAGCAATGGTGACTTAATCCTGAATCTCAGAGTGTTGACTGTGTTAATTTAAATCCCCCCTGCCTAGGAGAAAAAAAATATATAGGCATGGTTAGAAGGAAAGCTGAGGCTCGGGGGCTGCAAATCAAAGCCCTTGCTTCTGAGGCCCAATGGCTTTGGACTCAGCAGCCACACAACCAAGCAGGACCTGGGAGCAGCATAGAGGACAGACCTTGTACAAGATAATAAAAATGTTCCCAAAGAAAGCTCAAATGATTACAAGAAAACAGAGTCAGTAAACACTTGAAAAGCTGTACTGCCTGTTTGTAAATGCAACTTTTAGTGTTTGGGGTAGTTAAAAAAAATTAAAATAATCAATAGTTTTGGTTACATGTTTTTTGTTTTCTAAAGCAATATTAAAATTAAAAGGCAATGTTTGCTTTGATAATGACAAAAACTAATGCTACTGTTGACTGGGGTTTCTCTTCTACCCAGTCCCACAGCCATTAAGTCTCCAAGAATCACACAAAGGTGTGCATTAATTATCAACTGATTGGCCAATTAGCTCAGACTTCTTATTAACTTTTATAACTTATATTAGCCCATAATTCTTGTCTGTGTTAGAAATGTGACTTGGTACTTTTTTTTGGCAAGGCAGTCACATCTTGCTTTCTCTGTGTCTGGATGACCACTGCAGACTGAGATGTCCTTCTTCTCAGAATTCTCATTGCCCTGCCTCTACTTCCTGCTTAGCTACTGGCCAATCAGCGTTTATTTAAAATACAAGTGACAGGGTACAGATCATTGCCCCACAGAACTTCCCCTCCTTTTGTTTTTAAACAACAACTCTGAATCGAATCTCCCTTATTTAGCTTTTCTACTGACCATTATCCATAACAACTTGTAACCAACATTCTAAACAAAGACAAACATCCATAATCCATTTTTTGAGAATGTGGGAGTAGTGTTTATAGGCTACTTCCTGCTGATTAAGGGTGCTGATAATCTTATGAAGACCTAAAGAAAATTTAGAAATATGATCAAGTCCTGACTGGATTATCCTGTGAGTCTTGATCATCTTAGCCAGCATCTTGAATCTGTTCTGGATGTAAAACTCAGACATCTGTGTCATCTCTTCCTACCAGAGATTTCTCAGGTGGTCTTCCTCGATCAAACCTGATTTTTCTTAAGTCAGAATGAATCTAAAGCCTCTCATTTCCTATGGAAACAGAAGCAAAACCTCTTCTCCAAAGTAACATGTCAGTGTAGGAGTTCCTTCTGTTTGTGTGTTGCTCTCATTGGTTAATGAATAAAGAAACTACCTTGGCCTAATTGATAGGGTGGAAGTTAGGTAGGTAGAGAAAACAGAACTAAATGCTGGGAAGAAGAAGGGCAGAGTCAGAGAAGCCATGGATCCTCCGCTGGAGATGAATGCCAGTTAAAATTTCTGGTAAGACACTGCCATGTAGCAATACACAGATTAATGGAGATGGGTTAAAGTAATATGTAAGAGTTAACCAATAAGAAGTAGAGTTAATGGCCAAGCAGTGTTTTAATTAATACAGTTTCTGTGTGGTTATTTTGGGTGTAAGCTAGTAACCAGGTGCCCAGGACAAACAAGGGGCCCTCTCCTCCAAAAACATATTTTGAACTTAAATTTTAAAGTCAAAGCATTATATATATATATATATATATATATATATATATAGAGAGAGAGAGAGAGAGAGAGAGAGAGAGAGAGAGAGGATTAATCCAGTATCACTTATAATCAAATGTCTTTTAGCAGCTTTTGCTCCTTCTTCAACCATCAAACAATTTAAAGACAACACAATAACATACACTATCCAGATTCTCTGTGTATTTTACATCTTTACATGGCTTTATTTTAACCACTATTTCTTTTATTTTTATTTTTAATTTTTGCCTTTTTGATACAGGGTTTCTCTGTGTATCTTTGGCTGTTTTTGGAATTCACTTTTAGACCAGGTTGTCTTTGAACTCACAGAGTTCAAGAGGCTTCGGCCTCCCAAGTGTTGGGATTAAAGTTGTGTGCCACCACACCCAACTACTCTCTTTTTTTCTTTTCTATTTTAAGGACTTCATTCTTTTTTTCCTCAAGCTTACATATATTTTTAAACATAGTGTAAATCATTGAGAGTTTTTCTTCGTCTTTGAATCTATCTTTACTATATCTCTCTCTTTTTCTGGCCACATGAGTCTTTAATTTGCTAAGCGATATTTCTAGAATTAAAGCTGTGACTTTGATGGCCAGATACAGCCCATTCCTTAACTTTTTTTCTGAGAGTCTATCCTCATGGTAGAGATATTGGCTGGAGACATGTTTATTGCCACAACTCTATCGCATTTCAAGGTCCCTGCTACCACCAAAAAGTATGCAGTCAACTTTCCATTAACACCATTTAAGGTTTCACAGCTAAAGCTGAGTCAGGAAGCCTTTCTTCAATAGGAATACTTGCCTATAGTAGGCAGAGCCCACCTGAGAAAGTGCTGCTATCAAGAAGCCATGCTTAGCTCTATTCTTTTCTATATAGAATAACTTCCCAAGCTCTCTCAAGTTTTAAGTGGATTTGGTCAGTCCCATGTTGGCATGCTATTCTGTTGACCAAGGTTTCTGTTTATCCCAGTCCCACAGCCAGTAAAAAAAAAAAAAAAAAAATCACAAAGAATCATATGGAGGTCTGCATTAATTATAAACTGATTGGCTCAAACTTCTTATTAAATTTTATAACTTATATTAGCCCATAATTCTTGTCTGTGTTAGTCATGTGACTTGGTACATTTTTGGCAAGGCGGTCACATCTTGCTTGCTCTGTGTCTAGTGACCACTGCAGACTGAAACTTTCTTCTTCCCAGAAGTCTCATTGCCCTGCCTACTTCCTGCCTTGCTACTGGCCAATCAGTGTTTATTTAAAATACAAGTGACAGGGTGAAGACCATTGTCTCACAGCATGCTACTAGTGGTAAAAGCTCATATAGACTAGTCAAAAATATTAAAATCTTGAGTAGTAAGTAAATGTTTACCCGTAGCACAAATACACACTAAATAGTATGTATTCACCACCAACTATGCTTAGTACCATAGAGTAAAAAACAAGATTGATGTGGCCAATGGCCCTTTGAAATGTATATATTTTGCTAGTGGATTCAAACCACATTGAAGGATGAATTGAAAAAGCAGACTGGGGCTAGAGAGAGGGTTCCGAGGTTAAGAATGCTTGGAGCATTTACAAGGGACCAGGTCCAATTTCCAGCACCCACATAACTGCTCACAATCTTTTGTGACTCCAATTCTAGGGAATCCGGTGTCCTCTTCTGGTCACCTCTGACTCCAAGCATACACATGCCTCACAGACATACATGCAGACATATACACAATAGAATGTATAAAACACATATACATAATGTAATGTGTGTGTGTGTATGTGTGTGTGTGTGTGTGTGTGCAAAGAAAAAGCAAACAGGAGCCTGGGAGATTAGATAAATGTGCCCAGCCCTCATTTAGATGGGTGTAATGAGGAGGTAGAAATGGCAGGTGAATGATCAGGGTGAGCCAAAGATGGAATTTGACAGTCTTGACTAGATGTGGGGTTTGGAATCTGATCAGTGGGTGCTCAGGGGACACAGAAAATGGAGCAAACTCAGCCCTTTGCTACAAACATAGTTGGTATTCATAAAGATCCTCTATGATGGCTCGTTCGGTCTGCTGGTGCTATTGGGAGGAATCTTTGAATTGTGAGTCTTCTGAAAAAACTGCTCTAAAAACAAAATGTAACACCTTCTCTTACTGCCCCATCTCCTCCCTTCCTCCTCTTGCCCCATCTCCTCTCTTCCTCCTCCTGCCCCCATCTCCTCTCTTCTTCCTCCTGCCCCGTCTCCTCCCTTCCTCCTCCTGCCCCATCTTCTTCTCTCTTCCTCTTCTTTCTGCCCTCATCCCTTATTCTACATGTATTCTCAGGCTCCTGGCATCTGCTCCCACCATTATCTGCTTCACGAAGTGTGTATGCAGCCAAGGAATGGCACTGATTCTGAGCTCTGCAGTTTAGACTTTAAGCATCTAAAGCAAGGAAGTAAATGTTTTCTTCATATAAAATTGGCTTCTTCAAATATTTCATATATGCACACAAAGCTGGCTAATACAAAGTCACATGATTTTAGAATACATAATTTGTGTGTGTTTTAGGTCCTAATCGGAATGTCAAACTCTGTGATCAAAGATGTCCGTGGTTAAAAAAAAGTAGAAGCTAGAGTCCAAGTGTCCCTAGAGCACACTAAACCCTTCCAAATTATGGTGTGGGGCACCTCTCATCAGAATTTCAAAGTGAATTAGACTCTGTCATGTCTCCTATCATCTCTTAGATAGGATTTCTAGAAGCTTCACCTCCCTCAGACTGCTGACCCTGTCTGTTTGAGAAGGAGGCTGGGCATACAATCACACACACACACACACACACACACACACACACACACACACACGTGGAAGACATTAAATCTGGTCCTGATCCTCATGCTAACAAGAAGGAAGGAAATGAAGGCCACAAGATCATGAGTCACAATAAGGTTTCCTGGCTCCAAGTCCTTTCTCCACCATGCCACTAAACACACTTAAGCCTCTGTCTCTGGAAGGTGAAGTAAACAAAGTGAACTTGGAAAGTGTTTCCGTTTTCCTTTTTGTATTAACAAACACCACATCACAGTTCCTCATAAAATGTTGATTATGCTTCCATCCTGACATCCTGCTTTTCAGTTTAAATGATTAGCTTGAAACATAAGACATTTCAACAATGAGAATTCTTTTCTTCAATATACCTTCAATTTTTTATTTCTTATAAATATTCAATGGAATATTTCCATTTGTGGTGTGTGTTTGCTAATTTACTGAAAGTTGATTCTGTTCCCCGGAAATGTCACTTGGGTGGCCCTGCTGGGCTAAAATGAAAAGTCTTATTGCTGATTTTTGAACTCTTAGTTCTACATAGATTCAACAACTGTTGGCTTTCCTGCGAATGTTTGAGAATAACAGCTGTTTCAGATATATTCTCCTCTTTTGTAAATTGATTATTTCCTTAAAGTATGGCTTGTATGTATTAAAGGTAAAGAATTTAATTGTGGTGAGATAGGAACCTACACTTTGTATTTCATTGGTAGCTTCACGGAGCCATCTTTGATATGATACAGCTATTGCATGTTGGTGATTCCAAACCCAACGTAAGCATTTATGACTAGTTGACTACTTTAGGACTTAACCAGGGAGGTTTGGGGGAAAAGCTTATTTGAGATCTGCAATGTCAATTTGTATTCGCTTCAACTGTGGCAACCCTCAAATAGGAACTAGGAAATGTTAACATTGAACAAAAACAACCTTGTCTTCACAGGCATAAGATCTAACCCGGGAAAGCAATTTTGGAAACAGGAAAGATAATTATGTTTCCTTCACTAGAGAGCTGGAAAGACCATTGTAACATAATGAAACAGAACCTAAGGATGAAGCAGGATCTTGTGATGTGTCCAAAAGAACACAAAGTTTTCTTCCACAGAACATCTTAGATTCCTCTTAGACTCTACAGAAAGGCAAATTCATTTGCAAATCATAAGACTGTTTATTAATCCACTTTAGAAATTGTTAGAGGATTGTATGATGCAAATCAACATTGCCCTGGAGCTCTGAGAATGTAGTTGGAAGATGGATTCAGACTGATATCTCTTTTCCTGTGGAATCTCAGGGATCTTTGGTCTTGGCATTGTCAAAGGTCCAAGAGGAACTGCTAGTAGCACAGCAACTTGGCATGAGGTAGGTGGAGTCGGAGTGAAGATGGGATGGTATACCAGCTGTCCCCAGGATGGCAGAGCCAGCTGGCCTCTTTCATTTCACAACTGAGCATCACAATGCTAGGAAGATCCGGGAAAGATGCCCCTCACCTTCCAAGAACTGGAATAGAAGAACTGATGATGAATAGGGTTTTGAGGTACAACACAGGCTCGGTTTCCTGAAAGCGCTGGCTTGGTTGGGTGTAGGGAGCACAATGTCACAAATATGTGTTCTGTGGGTTCCTAATATGGCCACCCCAATGCTTTCTCAACTTCTATATTCTCATTTATCCATAATAGAACTCCCAGGGGAACTGAGTTTTATCTCGATGAGTGAGGAGAAAGCCTTTTTGCTCTTGTTGTTTAAATTAAAAGTTAATATGGAAATCTCTTATCAACCCATAAAATATATATTGGCTAATAAGTCCATTGCTACTAATTTGTAGTTTATCATGAAATGACTGAGATAATCATCCTTAATCCTTATTTCATCTTAGAGGGAAGGGTCAAAAATTCTTGGGGTATATTCCAAGCATAGGTTAGTTGTCACAAATATTCTAGGTAATTCTCTTGGGAATCCGGGATTGAGCGCCTCAGTCACATAGATTTCACTTGCTGATTTCTGAGTGTTTTCATTTAGCATAGAGAGATTTCTTAGTGTCACTGTGACATATTTAATATTTGCGTTCACTCCCCACTTTATACATCCAGGAAACTAGAATGTAGAGGGTAGATGGGGAGAAAGCTATGTCCTTATTCTGCTCAGGTGATTCATGGCTGTTATTTACTCCTGTGTAATCTGTGGTCACAATCGAAGACTTCTGCTTTCGCTGTGTAGCTGTGCCCCATTCTCTCTCACAGTTGCTGTAGCAACAGTTAATCACCACATCGTTTTCAGAAATACCGCTGTGACACAAGAGATAGGGTTCTGCTGTAGGGATGCAGATGCCCAGAGTCTGGGTGAATGAAAATGTCCACAGCTTCTTCCATTTTTCTCAAACTCAAGGCTATGTGCTCTGTTTCTTTCTGCCTGGCTCTTTTTATTAAGGAAATAAGACTGCTTTCAGTGAGATAAACACAGCCTGGATGGAATTCGAGATATTCATCTTAGAGAGCAGGATAAGCCACTAAGCTGAAACTCAATTCAAATACCATCAAATTTCCACTGCCTGGTGTGTTCCTACTGTGGGAACAGATGCACGCAGGATTTTATGTGATCGTTGTTAATGATGATGGTCCCTTTATCATTCTGAAAACTACCATACAGTACTTTTCTTCAAAACCCTCTTTCTGGGTGACCGTTTTGCCAGCCTCCACTCTAGGTGCCGTGTGCCTGTCATTTAGAGATGGTAGGGAGGCAGCATGAGCCAAGTTCAAATATGAAATGAAATGATGAGCTCATTGTAGACAGAGCAGATGGACTCTATGGGTCACGGGGCCTTCTCTGGAGAAGTATCTCTGGGGGACTAGGTGGCTGCCTCAGGGTTAAGCTGAGAATACCACGGCTGGCAATCCTCACCATCATTGCAGGCCCACAGACCATCAGCTATCTTGAGGAGGCTATGGAGGGTAGACTTATGCCATCTCTGCAGGGTCAAACATCTTACCTGCCCAATACAATTTGTTTCCACCAAACTACCTGTTCACGTATGTGTTATTAGCCATACTTAATGGATGAGGACACAGAGATTGAGAGAGGGAGGCTCAGCCTGTAGCCTTGGTGAGCTGCTGGGCCTCCATTTAAGCCCCAGGCTATGTGAAGATCCAACTCAAGCTCTCCATCATTGCCTTGGACATGCTAGTGCACTTATCTCCCATACTCTTGGATTTTATTACAGATTTCTTTGTAGGATAAACACATGATGAATTACAATATTTGAGGCCTGCTGAAGCATTCATTACTTCCATTTCATTTTGTGGCAGGCTCCCAGACACTGAGTTCAAATGGGTCTGACTCATTACCAACAACGCTCGATCATGACTGGACTCTCAGGTTCCCTGTGGCCAGAATAGAGAGATAAAGTTATAATGGACTCCCTTAAGAGAATGTTGGAAATTTGTCCTCTGTAGCTCTCATATGTCACCGAAGTCCGCATCCTTACTTGAAATCAGAGCACTGGCTGTAGGACCAATGAGTGGCATTTGTGATGGCTGAACTATATGCTTGCCATTTCACTGAAGCATATTAGAAAGCGTGGCTCAGCTTGTGTTTTGGTCTTCCTCATTCTTATTGGTACATTTCTTTCAGGAATGGTCTTGTAAACATCCTCTACATGTGGCTGTCTGTCTGTCCCTTAGTTACTCTTTGCTGTCTTTCCACATGACTGTGTGACTTTCCCTCTGTGTGTCTATCCCTTCTCTGCATCTTTTTTCTCTGTTTCTTTCTCTAGATGACTTTCTGAATGTGAATCCCTTCACATCTTTCTCCTGTTGTTATTCTACTCTTGGAATATTTGTGTGTGTGTGTGTGTGTGTGTGTGTGTGTGTGTGTGTGTAGGTTTGCATATATGCCTATGTGCAGTTACATATAGAGGACAGCAGATAAAATAGAGAGCCTAGAACTTTGGCCAGTTGGTAAGGGTAACTGGTCAGCAGTCTTCAGGGATCTGTCTATTTCTGCCTTCCATCTGATCCTTGCTGGGATTGCAAACATGCTCCAATATGCCTGGCCTTTTTACATGAGTCCTGTTAGTTTAAATTCAGAACTTCAATGCTTTCAAAGTAAACACTTCACCAGCTGAGGCATCTCCATAGCCCTGCTATTATAATCTATCCATTCCCTGACATTTTGTTCTTTATTAATGGGACTTTTGGTCTGTGTTAAGCTTTGAACATTAAGATGCTTTTCTTTCCCCCAAAGACCAAACTCTCCCTGTCCAGAAGTTCGAAGTTGCCCTTTTATGGTGAATTCTAAATTCACAACCATATGGGATTATGTAGAAAATTCTCCCAAGGCAGGGAGCATTTCATGCTGAGCAGAGAGTGTTAAATCCTGGGCAAATCCTGACCACAGCACATACTCAAGAAACACCAAGAGAAGGTATAGGTGCTCATGACATCATAAGCAAGATTTAAATGAATAAAAGTCACGTTTCTGTATCAGCCAGTTCTCTTGCTGAAGTGTCAACATACCTCTGAGAAGCCACTTAAGGCAAGAAGAGTTTATTGTCTGATCATTACAGGAGACATAGTATAGCATGTCGAGGAAGGCATGGTAGCAGGAATAGATGTTCAGTGAAGAGGGCTTGGAAGCAGGGGTGGATGTACAAGGAGAAGTGTGGTGGGAGTGGATGTCCAGAAAGCAAGGCTCATGGAAGCAGAGGTGCTATAGGAATTCCTACAGCCAGTAGCCTTTAAGGTAACCACCCACGTGGGCATGGCCTCTTATACTATATATGCCGATGTAAAGCATATGTCTGGCCTCTCTTCCAAAGGCATAATTCGGTTTCTGTTCTCCATTTGTGCAGAGGATTTTGATCTGTGTGTCTACCCCTAAATAAATAACCCTTTATTATACTCAATTCTGAGCTAGTGTGGGATTTCTTTTTAGTGTCCTTCTTCATCTGGTATCCCACATGTATCTGAACTCCATACCTACCATGTGGATCATTCTCAAGGCCTGACCAGTCCACAGCCCAGAAAATCTCCCACCCCTGCTTGCCTGACTTGCTTTTACCTAAGTGTTTCTATGTAAAACCCCTGCCACAGCAAAGCTGTAGAGCAACTTGGAAATTTTCCAAGCTTGCAAGCCCCCACCACTGCTGCATTCCCTGCACAGCTACCGGTTTGTGTTCCCAGATCCTGAGTTTTAGGCTTCTTGCTCCCTATACAGAACTGATTAAATTGATTTTAATTTGTCAAGCAAAGCATATTTCTCAGTATTTAACCAGCACCTAGGCGAAAAAACCAAAGCAGCTCAGGACTGTTTATAGCACCAGGTTGTGCTGCTAGTCGTGACTCTGCAACCATGACACCTGCTGGAAAATAAAGATTATTACACCTAAAACAATTTACCAGACCTCACAACAGGTAACTGATAAATCACTATATATTGGCAGACAGTATTATCATGGCAAATTTTAGTAACATTTTGCTAATACTATGGATTGTATTCTGGAAGGCTTATATGGTTAATGTGATATATCTATTTATTGCATATTGGGACTCAGTTTTTTCTTTATATTTTATCCTTAAGAAAATGCTTTGATAACAGAGCTTAGAATGAGGAACTTTTAGAAATAATACAGTCTTTACAGAATACTAATGAACAGTTAGCTGACAGAATTAATACCATCGAAAATCAAAAGTTACTGGAAAAAAATAATAGTATTGAAAAGGGTAACATTAATTTGACAGACAAAATTGAATCCATGTCTAAGGGTACTGAAAATTATCTGAAAGAATACATACTGTTAAATTTGACAATCAAAATTTGTTAAAAAGTTATGATAGGTTAGCAGTTAGACGATTTCTCCCAGAAGGCAATCTGCACACTATCCAAATAATGTCCAAAGATGAGATGTTATCATTAAAGCAAAAACTTCAGACCTTGGAATCACATCTGAAGAATGAGGACCAGAGGCTAGATGCCTCAATGAAATCACTAGAAATATATACATGCCAGAAGATTCAGGCTTTATAAAAGACAGTAGTAAAAGGCTTTGAAATGATTGAGGAAATTATTGGAGCTGATGAACAGGGAAGGAAGGCACAAAGATAGGATTGAACATCACCAGTAGTTGTCAGAGATGACTTACCTAGGATTTTAGTGTCCTACCTCATAATCTACTCTGACAAAGCATCAAGTTCTAAAGGCCCCAAAAGATTCAAAGAAGGTAGATGGATACCTATACAAATGAATGATCTAAAAGAAATTAAGCAAGTTGTAATAACTTATGGCTTGCATTCCACATTTGTTAGGTAGATGGGTTTCTAGCATTAAAGCCACATGACTGGCTTCAGTTAGTTTCAGTAGTACTGGATGATGGGCCTCAACTGATATTTAAATGCTCTTTCAGAAAAGAGGCTAAAATTTTAGAACAAAAGGGAAATTTAAAAGAACTTGAGACGTCTCAATATCAAATTCTTGGTGAGGGTACTTATGCTGACCCACAGGCTCAAGTTCTTTACAACGAACAAATCTTCTCCCTTTGCCTTAAATGCTTGGGACAGGATTCAAGAACTAGGAAAATGAATTGGATCATATGCCAGGGTTAAACAGGGCCAGAGAGAACCCTTTAGTGACTTTTTACAAAGACTAACTAAGGCTGTACAAATAGAAATAACAGACCCAGATGCTAGATGAGTACTTATTAAATCTCTGGCTTTTGAAAATGCCAACTTATAATGCAAAAAGATACTTGGGCTTTAGAGGTTAAATCAGCACCAATGGATGAATGGATTCTACATACAATAAACATTGAGCCATTTGACTATAATACTGAATCTTGAGTAGTAGAACAGAAGAAACAATTTCCAAAGGAATGAGGAGACATTAAAATGCCAAATGTTTTAATTGTGGTAGAATAGGACATCTAAGAAGGAATTGTAGACAAGGAATTTCTAGGACTAATACCTCCTATGGGAATGTCAAGACTAGGAGGACTCAGCCTTCAGGTATATGTAGAAGGTGTAACAAAGGCCAACATTAGACCAAAGAATGCATATCAACAACAGACAGACAAAGCAACCCAATACCATTAGGAAAATCCTTGGGGACCTCTCACAGGCCCCAAAGCCAAAAGTGGTCCAGTCATTCCCAGTCACTCTGGATGACATGTCTCAACCAGCAAAATTAAAAAATCCAGAACCTTCTATAAAAGAGCATACTGTTCTTGATGATGGAATAAGCATGGAGGAAAAATCAAAATTTCCAATAGGAAATTCTGGCAGACTTCAAAAAATGGTCAAAAACCAAAGCTAAGAATGTGTATAAATGGCATTGTAATTGTAGGTTTGATAGACATGGGTGTAGATGTGAGTATCATTACTCTAGAATCTTGGCATCCAAATTGGCCTGCAGATGTTCAATTACTAGGAATTGAAACCATTTCTCAAGTGAAACAAAGCATGAGATGGGCTGAATGCATAGGGCCAGTAGGACAGAAAGGAAACCTGAGGCTGTATGTGGCTAATAATGCAGTGAAATTATGGGGTTGTGACCTGCTGCAGCAATGAATACCCAGATTAACATTCCTGCAGTCCTAGAAACTCATAATTCTGGGGAAAATACTATAAGGTACTATACACAAAAGTCACCAGCCATTCAGGCTGTACAAGAACACAAGGAAACTAGCAAACCTTTAGAGGTACCAACAGCCCTACCTTTAAAATGGTTAACTGAAACACCAATATGATTTAAAAAGTGGCTGTTAACAGAAGACAAACTGCAGGCTTTAGAACAGCTAGTACAGGATCAACTAGATTCTCACCATATTGAAGAATCAACCAGCCCTTAGAATTCCCCTGTATTTGCTGTTAAAAAGAAATCTGGTGAATAAAGAATGGTGACAGATCTAAGAACTGTCAATAAGGTAATTCAACCTATGGGCCCTCTACAGTCTGTAATTCCTCTATCTTCTCTATTACCAAAAGGATGGCTCTTATAGTTATTGATTTGAAAGATTGTTTCTTTACTATACCTTTACAAGAAAAGGACAGAGAAAAATTTGCCTTCACGGTGCATACTTATAATAATTCTCAACCTACTAGGAGATGCCAATGGATTGTCCTTCCACAGGAAATGTTCAATAGCCTCACCCTAAAGCAACACTTTTTAAGTCAGCCATTGGAAATAATATGTAAAATATTTTCTAAATCTATAATTTACCATTACATGGATGACATTTTGCTATCTGATTCAAACATACACACTTTAGAAAGAACGTTTGAAGAAGTAAAGAAAGTTTTGCCAAAATGAGAATTACAATTACAATTCTCCTGAAGAAACACAGAGAAGAAATTCTATAAATTACCTAGGTTATAAAATAGGTTTACAAAAAATTAGAACAAAAAAGGCACAAATTAGGAGAGACTGAATGCAGACTCTCAATGACTTTCAAATATTTTTAGGAGACATTTCTAGTCTACAACCAGCTGTTTGGATAACACCCGATCTAATAGTTCATTTAAACAAAACCATAGATGCTAACAAAGACTTAAATAGTTCCAAAGAATTAACAGCTGAAGCAGAAAAGGAATTGATTGTTGTTGAAGAAAAATTACAGGAGCCACATGAAGATAGGGTGAATCCAAATTTTAATTGCATTCTAGTCATATTGCCTTCCAGAATTTCTACTACAGAAATTTTAATGCAAAGGGAAGATATTATGTTAGAATGGATCTTTTTACCACATAAACCAAGTAAAAAATTAAAAACTTATGTGGAAAAGGTCTCCGAATTAATTGTAACAGGAAAATTGAGACTTCATCAACTAGCAGGTATAGACCTAGCAGAAATTATAGTGCCTTTTACTACTGATGAAAGTAAAAGATGATGGGAAGACAATGAACCTTGGCAGAGAGCTTGTGCTAATTTTTAGGAGAGATTAATAGCAATTATTCTAAAAATGATAGAATTAACCTTACAAAGAGAACTTTTTGGATCCTTCCCTGCATTGTACAGAACACACCAATAACTGGAGTAAATAAATCAGAAAGGCAGGTTACAAATCAGAAGATTTAAGTAAGGTGGAATTCTCATGCTATTCTCATGGTGATTAGGGATTTTAAAGAACCTCTTAATATAGTTACTGATTCTCAATATGCAGAAAGAGTTGTTTTGCATATTGAAACCACTGAATTTACACGAGATGAAGCAGTATTGACTTCATTATTCATACAGTTTCAAGATATAATCAGGAATAGGCTTTGTCCCATATACAGAACAACATCTGAACCCATATGGATCTGCCAGGTCATCTAGCATAAAGTAATGCAGAAATTGAATGATTACTGATTGGAAGTGTGTTGAAGGCCTCAGAATTCCATAGGAAACATCATGTCAATAATAGTAAGGGTTTAAAGAAAGAGTTTTCTATTATATGGAAACAAGCTAAGGAGATAATAAAGAGAAGTCCTACTTGTTCTTTCTACAACCAAATACCACTACCTGCAGGGACTAACCCAAAGGGTACTCACAGGAATAAAATATGGCAGATCGATGTGTTCCACTTTACAGAATTTGGAAAATTAAAATATGTACACCACACCATTGACACTCAGGTTTTTAATGGGCAACTGCTTTGAGCTCAGAAAAGACTGTTTCAGTAATCACACATTTATTAGAAGTTATGGCCATCCATGGGTATACCTGCACAAATAAAGACAGATAATGGTCCAGCATATGTCACTAAGAAAATGAAACAGTTTTTTTTTTGCTTATTATAATATAAAGCATATTACATTTATACCACACAATCCTACAGGTCAGGCAGTTATAAAAAGTTCAAATCGAACTATAAAGGATATGTTAAACAAACAGAAAGGGATGGAAAATACCCCCAGAAATAGATAACATAATGCTTTATTAACCTTGAATTTTCTTAACACTAATGAGAAAGGGACAACAGCAGCAGAGAGACATTGAATAATAGAAAAGTCTTCTGAATTAAATCAGCTGGTGTATTTTAAGGATGTGTTGACCTCACAATGGAAACCAGGAGATGTGCTACACTGGAAAAGGGGTTTTGTTCTTATTACAACAGGAGAAGAAAAGTTATGTATACCATTAAAATTAATAAAGATTGGTCTTGAAGAAGAGAAATGATGGCTTATCCACAGAGGTGACAGCCATAGAGGTGGTAAGAAAATCATTTAGGATTGGGACAGGGTTCTGTTCTTCTCTTTACAAGAAAATACACATCTTCAAAAATTCATATATTTATGAATATATAGAGCTTGCTTTGGAGTTGGACAATGACTCTGTCCTTCTCTAAATCCAAGCTTGTTGTTAAAATAAAAATTCAGAGTTTCTGTCTCATGTCCGGAGCCATGGTATGGGAGAGAAAGAAGAAAAAATAGAAAAACAATGTACTTTTCTTCATACCTATTTTTGTCTCTATTGTACCTTTCATTGTATATATATCTGTATAAATAATGTTTAAGTTTTCCACAATGAACAATGCATTTTCCTGCAGTAATCTTTGTAGTTTCTAGGAAGAAAATGGGACCCAACAACAATAACTCCACCTGGTTGATATGATGTCATGATGCTGAAAGCACTACTATAAGACCTGTTTTGTGTACCAGCTTCTCAAGATGGTTCCAACTTGGTTAGCTGAAATGGTGCACTTTTTTACAGTGTTCTAGCCAGAAATCCAAATAGGAACCTCAGAAAAATTCTACCAAATACTCATAGACTATTTGCAATTATACTAGACAAGAATCTTGGAACTTAACCATCATTTTACTTTCACAGGATCCCATAGAAAGAATATTGCCCCCATGTCAGCTGGTAGTAATTCTAGAAGATGATATCCCCCCTCCCAACAAAGTTTGTCCTCAGGGTTAGGGAGATAATTTAGGGGTTGATTATAATTGTTATAGGGTTGGGTATGGGGGAAAATTAGGTAAACTCAAAAATTTTTTGAAAAAAAAAGGAAATTGGATGGGATAATAGCTTAGTGTGAGTTTGCTCACACTAATAGTAATAGTGAGTAATGCAGTGAATACTTGTGAACTATTATATATAAGCAATTTAAATTGGTATAGATATTGAATGTGTTCCTATTTTTGTCTACAATATTTGTATACCTAGGCAAAGTTATTTTGTCATATTGTATGCATGCAGGCTTCTACCTCTGCTTAAGATGTTTTGTATATTGATACAATTTTAGGATATATTTATCATATTGCAATATACATTTCTACCTCTAAATAAGATACTTATACAATGTTTACATTTTGAGGTCATTGTCCTCATTTGTTGCACAGTTGTTTAAAGATTGTTTAATATTCTAATATGATGTCTTAGTCTTAAAGTTATATCGGTATTAAGAATTATAAATCAATTATCATCCATGCTTGTCATACATGTAGTTATACTAATTATGTTCTTTAGATGCATAGAGATTGTATTCTGCATATATAGGTAATCTTCAATCACTTCAAAGTCCCGTAGAATATGGCACTTAAATAACTTAGTGTTCTGTTGATGTGAGACACAATTACTCCTGGCAGCACCAGTCTATTCCTAAGTGGATGTTGAGCATCAAAGACACTGTACTTGGAGCTTGTGTTCTTCTTGGCAAAACTGGCCTTTGGGCAAGGAACTGCCTATGCATTGACCACTGACAAAATGCACAGTGTCTGGACAGGACAAGCAGGATACAAGAAAAAATACTGTCAAATTTTGTCAAGACAGGATAAGACAGTTTTGAAAAATTTCCTGCCTCTGAACATGGTCTGTCTGTTACTCTAGGCCTTAGTCAAAGTTGGTTGCTCCAACATTTCAAATGAGACTTTGGGTGATTGCCTGTAGGAGGAGGGCCCATTTGTTTGTCCCAGATGCCCGGCTTGCTTAGCCCCAAAGTAACCACACAGAAACTATATTAACTAAAACACTGACTGGCCCATTATCTCTAACTTCTTATTGGCTAACTCTTACATCTCAGTTAACCCGTATCTATTCATCTGTGTATTGCCATGTGACAGTGGCTTATTGGAAATTCTAACCAGTGTCTGTCTGTCTCTGGTTGAGGAACCATGGCTTCTCTGCTGACTCTGCTTTCTTCCTCCCAGCATTCAGTTCTGTTTTCCCCACCTACCTAAGTTCTGCCCTATCAAAAGGCCAAGGCCTTTATTCATTAACCAATGAAAGAAACAAATGAATAGAAGAACCTCCTACACCAGAAAAAAAGTGACTGAACTGTCTTTGAAATTTCCTGCTTCATGGAAAAGTCTGCTGGATATTATGGGCATATAGGCTAAAGATGGATGCCCCAATGGTACAGAAGAGCTTTGGGTGACTGTCCAGGCAGCGAGATGTCTCTGTCAATTCTAGAGTTTCGGAAGTTGTTTAAAATGCACTTCTAGTTTACATAGGTAATATTATATCCTTCTGAAGTCTTTGATGGAGTTGAATAGTTTATAGTTATAGTTTTCCCTAGTTATGATAAAAGATAATATAGATATAAATATTGTAACTGTAATTCTTGCTTGATAACTGTTTTGTTATATGTATTTTTACTATGTTAAAGTTAAAGCCTTTCTTTTTGTTTAAACAAAAAAAAGGAAATGGTATAGGAGTTCCTTCTGTTTGTGTGTTGTTTTCATTGGTTAATGAATAAAGAAATTGCCTTGGCCTAGTTGATAGGGCAGAACTCAGGTAGGCAGAGAAAACAGAACTGAACGCTGGGAGGAAGAAGGGCAGAGAGAGAGATGCCATGGATCCTCTGCCTGAGATGGACACTGGTTAGAATCTCTGGTAAGCCACTGCCACGTGGCAATACACAGACCAATGGAGATGGGTTAAACTAATATTTAAGAGTTAGCCAATAAGAAGTTAGAGCTAATGGCCAAGCAGTGTTTTAATTAATACAGTTTCTGTGTGGTTATTTTGGTGTAAGCTAGCCAGGTGTCCGGGACAAACAAGCAGCCTCTCCCTTGCAATAATTGCCCAGTTAGCCAGTTGTCTGTCATTCACTGCGCATTTTGGAAGTTGCTTGATTACACTTCCTGCTTACTCAAGTAATATTGTTTCCTTTCTTGGGTCTTTGATGAGGTTGAAGCCTGTATAGTTGTAGTTACTTTCCTCTCATGACTTGGCCCAGTTATTTATTATACAAGACTTAAACTCATTAGGATAAGATAATTATTTAAACATTTATCATGTTTCTTGCTTGATATTGTTTATACTGGTTGTAATTCTAATTTTTATACCTGATATTTGTTTTTATTGTATGTAATTTTGTATTAGGCTTAGAACTTTCTTATTTATATGAAATGCGGAAGTGCTGTAGGAATTCTTATAGCCAGTAGCCTTTAAGTTACCCACCCACTTGGGCATGGCCTCTTATACTATATATGCTGATGTAAAGCATGTGTCAGGCCTCTCTTCTGGTAGCATGATTAGTTCTTGTTCCTTGTTTGTGCAGATGATTGTGATCTGTGTGTCTACCCCTAAATAAATAACTGTTTATTATACTCAATTATGAGCTAATGAGAGATTTCTTTTTAGTGGTCTTCTTAACAGGATTGGATGTCCACTGAGGAAGGCATGGAAGCAGGAGTGGATGCCCAGCTGGCCACATTACACTCTCAATCATGAGTCAGAGAGTTATTATTGATGTTTCTCAGGTCACCTTCTCCTCCTCATTCAGTCCAGGATCTTAACTCATAGAATGGGAAGATGACAGACCTCAATGAACTTAACATAGAAAATCCCTTATGCATACCCTCCAGAGTCTTGTCTCCTGGGGGAATGTAGATTTTGTCAAACTGACAACCAATATTAACCTTTATATCCAGGATAACAAGATACTTCGGGAAAGTACAAAAAGCGTTTGAAACTGCTTTTGCAAAAATGGAGTATCATTGACGGAGACACATTGTCTTGAGCAAAATTACTTTTAAAAGGATGCCATTTGCTATAGATTTATATGTGTTGGCTAAGTAGTCTTTGAGTAGCAAACTGTTCAATGCAGCCTGTTTAAAAACATTTATCTAACTTATGCAAATTAGAGAAGAAAAGGACTTTCTTTTCAATGTTATTTTTACATCTGATATGTTCAATATATGCAATAAAGTATGAGAAACAGACTCTCAGACCATCATGTGTCTTACACAACAGATCTAACAGAAAACTTCTTTGCTTCAAATTTTTTTAAAGAAATTAGTGTTTTATTTTGAAGATACAGATTTTATAGGTTTTATAGTTGTCTGTTTGTATGTATGTCTCTATGTGTGTGTATGTCTGTGAGTACAGGACCCACAGATGCCAGAGGAGGGTGCTGAACCCCCTGGAGCTGTAGCTATAGGCAGTTTTGAGCTGCACTGTGAGTACAGGGAGCTAAACATGGGTCCTCTGCAAAAGTAGTACATTCTTTTAATGATTGAGCCTCTTCTTTCAACCTCAATGTGTTTTATGAAGCCAAAGCTCCTTGAAGTCTGTTGGCACTATTTTCAGTAGTTTCTAGTATTTGGGAGCTGGAAAATACTTTTGGTTGTTTGTTTGTTTTTGTTTTATAAGACAGGGTTTCTCTATAGCTTTAGTGCCTGTCCTGGAACTAGCTCTTGTAGACCAGGATGGCCTCAAACTCATAGAGATCCCCCTGTCTCTGCCTCCTGAGTGTTGGGATTAAAGGCATGCACCACCCAGTTTAGAAAGTTTTAAAAAATATGTTTGGTCCTTTGCTTCCTAAAGAGGCTACAAAGTTACCATTGTACAGCAAGTGTCACCGTTAACATTTCTTTTCCATCTCACTTTGCAACCTGTATAGCTATTTATGAATAGTGTATTTGCCCACTTAATTCTAGCATTTGCACAGCTATACAAAGCACGGTGGTAGAAGCTGCTACTGTTTGCTTATGGCTGTATCCATGCTTTCTAAGACAGAGTTGTGTAATTCAAAGCACATGTATATTTAATTTTATAGAAGTCATCTTTGTTTGATATATATTCTTTTTTCTTGTGGATATTTTTTATGTTGCTTTCCATTTAATATACTCTAGATACTGTGGTGAGTTTTTTCTTCTTCTTTGTTTTTTGAGACAGGGTTTCTCTGTAGCTTTGGCACCTGTCTTGAAACTAGCTCTTGTAGACCAGGCTGGCTTTGAACTCACAGAGATCCACCTGCCTCTGCCTACTGAGTGCTAGGATTAAAGGTGTGCACCACTACCGCCTGGTTACTGTGGTGAACTTTTAATTGAGCAACTTGATATTAAAAATCATCATTCCAGTCGGGTGGTGGTGGTGCACGCCTTTAATCCCAGCACTCAGAAAGCAGAGGCAGGCGGATCTCTATAAATCCGATTCCAGCATGGTCTACAAGAGCTAGCTCCAGGACAGGCTCCAAAGCAACACAGAGAAACCCTGTCTCGAAAAAAAAAATCATCATCTCGAGTGATTGGAAGACTCTAAAATGCTGTTATCCCAAGTGTCTTACTCCTTTTAAAACTATCATGAGATTATTTTAATCTGTACTGCCTCTCAGTCCCCAAAGTAATCACAAATACTGCTGCTATGATTTCACTCACTAGGTATTTATTTGTATTTGCATATGGGCATGGTAACTTTCTGAGATTAATATTGTTTCTATTATTTGCCTTTATTCTGTATGCCTTTGCTTTTGGTGAAAGTACGGCATTCAAATCTCTGACTTTTGCTTGAAAAACTTCACCCTTTAATAATTTTGGAAACATGACATCTAGGGGTTGGAGAGAATGGGTAAAAGAACACATACAGCTCTCCAGAGGAATCCAGTTTGGGCTTAGATCACACCTGAGACAGCTTCTTCTTCTGCCCTGCAGGATCTGACCAGCACCCTCTGCTGGCCTCCACAGGTAGTGCATTCATGTGCACATTACTCAAAGCATATATGCCCATAATTTAAAATTAAAGCATAATCTCTTTGAAAAGAATAATTTTACATAATTATTCAAATTTTCATGAACCCTATAATTCTCTTGTTTTAGTAGATCAAATCTGTTTTTATAATATTCATATTTCATTAAGGTTCTGCATTGTTTTAAGCAAAAAAAAACACAATTAAAACAGAGATTTTGATGCAATGATAAAGATATTACACGGTACAATTTCTATACAATTTTCGTTTTTTGCTTTGTTTTGTCAAATTAACTAGTAATGTTTATTTCTTTCAAATTTTATATTTTGATATTTAAAATATATTTCTTCCATATATCTTTGCAAAGTGAAAAATAGGTATTGGTATTTTAAAACTATTATTTTAAAAGATTTATTTATTTTTCTTTCTTGTACATGGGTGTTTGTTTTTTTGAATGTATGTCTGTGCATCATATACATTCTTGATGTTTATAAGCGTTAGGTCTCTTGGAAATGGGGTTGTAGAAGTTGTTGATATCTAAAACTTAAATAATCACTCATTAAGATAAGATAGGTGCTTTTTGGATAAGAGGTATTAGTTGTAGTTGGGGTTTGTTCTTGTTTTTTGGGGGGGTTATTTTATTTTATTTTATTGAGAGTCCAGTAGAATAGTGTTTGAATCCATCTGGGTCTGGATTCTTTTTTTTTCTCTGTGGGATAGTCCTGGCTGTCCTGGAACTCTCCATGTAGACCAGTCTGGCCTCGGACTCACGGACATACACCTGCCTCTGCCTCCTGAGTGCTGGGATTAAAGGTGTGCACCACCACTGTCCAGCCTGAAGGCATTTTGAATTGATGAAAATTAGATGTATTATGAAGGGGGACAGTCTGTGGTTGGCTATCTGCAAAAAGACAAACCAAAAGATTCCTAAGTTGTATGGTTTGGGGAACAGTAAGTTCAGAGTTTGTGCAGACCTCCTATACGGTGGCTCTAAGGGGCTGCCAACCTATGACTGGCTCCCTTGACTGATACCACATCATGGTGGCTAAAAAGGAAAGCAAAACCAGATATGAACTCAATTTATTAGTTTATTAATTCAGCAGTGATACCATTCTAGAACCTAGGGATGAATCTATGAAGAAGTACCCCAACATTACTATGGGATATTTTGATCACACTCTGACACTTTTGAGACTGACAATAAAGTTTTCCTTAAATCGGAGGGTGGAGCTAACTACTAGCTGAATTGACCGGAATCAACCATAGAGGTTTTGGAGGATCCAGGGCATATAGAGAGACACAGGAAGTAGTAGGGAAGGGTTAAGAAGATTTGCAGCTGGTTTGGACTGAGGAAGGAGAGAGAGAGGAGATTATTGGTGGCTTCTCTGCCACTTCTCTGATCAATCAGGTTTTGACCCCATATCTGACTCCCGAGTCTTTAATTAATAATAGAATTAATTTAGATAATCATTACATATTACTAATAATCTACCCATATTATTACATATTACTAATAATCAAGCAATGGTTAAATTTGATTAACTATATCTACCCATGTAACAGTTAAAACTTTACCTGTGTCATTCCCTTCTTTTGTTTTTTTCTAAATGTTTACAAAGCTAACTTTTTAGTGGAGCCTTCCTCTAGCACCCACACAGGATTTTATTTCTAACAAGTATAATTAATTGGTTGTAGAGGCTTGACATGCTGTGTGATGGTATTATTTGGCTCAATGGGAAATAATCCCATTCTTGATTAGCGATGCCCTGTAAAGCCTCCAGAGGGAGAAATGTCAGGAAATGCACTAATGGCGCTGGATGTCATCCCATTCCCTCCAGCCAGCTGTAGCTCCCAAGTGCTTTTATTAATACGTTACACTTTAGAAGCAAGGCCTAAAAACTGTCTGTACTCACAGAACCCCCAAGTGAAAGACAACACATACACAATACACAACAGCCAGGAAGGATAGTGTTACTACTTTATTTTCTAATGGAATCTAAAAACCCAGACCTCTTAAAAGATAGTGAGTGTGTTTTATATGTTGTCTTTTTCTCTGTGAAGATAAAAAGGGATCATGGCAAAAAAAAAATCGCAAAACAAAACAGAACACATAAACATTGAAACATTGTATCACATAAACATTGTCCAACCTGCCAGGTCATTTTTTTTTTTTTTTTTTTTTTTTTTTGGTCCCTGATACAAGGGTCTTAACTGTGACCCCAGATTACTCTTCCATCTGTATCAAGCCTGCTGGGCTTGACCTGATCCAAGAAGAAACGCTGTCACAATTCAAGGCTGTCCTGCTCCCTTCTGCCGCCACGGAGGAGGCTGGGATTGGTTGAAGACGGCTTTCAGATGAAAGAGCCAGCCTTTCCGCGCGGGGATGGGGGGTGGGGCAGGAGGAGGGGGGGGGGAAACATGTGTGCATGCATGAAATGAAAGGCGATCTGAGGTGTCTCTAGAAAGTTACCACAGGATCTAAAACCGGTTTGTTATTGTTGTCTGCGTACATAGGATGTAACTGAAGAGAAAGAACTGGAAACCGGACTTCCTATTTTAGCTTTCCAATTCTGATTAAGTCTGTAGGGTTTTCTAAAGAAAAACTTATCCACTACTTTCAAAACATGCTCACGACCAATGTCTTTTCTATCTTTAGATAGTTTATTTTAGGAATCCAAATATGGTAGAAGAAAATAAGAGACCTCGAGGTAGAGGGCCAGTCTGCAATGCCCTTCTGTATCAAGACTCCTCTGGCACAGGCAAGAGAGCCCCACCTCTACACTCAGCCTATGCCACAAAACTAAAACACCAAACACAAGGCTGGGCATCCCAACATCGAGTTCTTCCTCCAGTTTTTAAGCCATTGCAGAGTCTAAAGTCAAATACAACCTCCAGTGTCAACTGTTTTGCCCATTTTTACTTTTTTTTTTTTTTTAATTACGTCCTGGCCGGGCGGTGGTGGCACACGCCTTTAATCCCAGCACTCGGGAGGCAGAGGCAGGCGGATCTCTGAGTTCGAGGCCAGCCTGGTCTACAAGAGCTAGTTCCAGGACAGGCTCTAGAAACTACAGGGAAACCCTGTCTCGAAAAACCAAAAAAAAAAAAAATTACGTCCTGATCTCAAAGCAAAGTCCCAATTCTCTGTGCTTCAGTATGTCTTACAAAAATTCCTAGGGAGGCTGGAGAGAGGGCTCAGTGGCTGTGTGCTCCCCTCTTGTAGAGGGCACCAGTTCGAATCCTCATACCCACCCTATCAGGGTACTCACAACCTCCTGGAACCCCAGCTCCCGGCAGGCTGCTGCCCCAGGCTCCAGTCACTGGCACTCACATGCAAAGTGACTCATACGCATATGTATAGTTATTTTTATTTAAAAGGCTTATGAGTGTTAAGGAGGTACTTATTACTTACTATTACTTATTTCAAGATTTATTCTTTTATTTTTTTATTTCCACAAACTTAAGAATTTCAAATTCTGATTAGGACCAAAATAGAATTTTTTTTTTTTTTTTTTTTTTTTTTTTTTTTTTTTTTTTTTTTGTAGCCCACAACCTCTTTTAGGACCTGGAAGTTCTCATGAGAAACCTTCTTTTATCTTCTCCCTCAGCCAGCAGTTTGTGTTTCCATGCTGGTAACACATTGCCAGGAGTTGCTACATTGAATTGTGTACATAAAATAATAATTTGGGGATAAGACACGCAGAATAAATTAGGGATGCTCAACACAATATACACGGGCTGGACCTTCTGGACTCAAAACTCTGGCATGCGCCCATGTTTGGAAGAGTGTGCTTCAGCACATGCCAGAAGCACAGCACTTCGCACCTGGCCTTGTGCGAAAGGTTACTTGTGGGAAGAGAGGCACACTAAGATGTGTGAGTTTACCTTCGGGTTATGTGAAAAAATGTGCATTTGAAGTATTTTAAACAAAGGAAATTCCATATTTAGATTTGTGTTCCACTCCCCACTCTATCTCCGTGGGTGCAGGAAAAATGTTCCAAAAACTGAAAACTTAATTTCACAGTCTTTTTCTTTCTAAGCATTTTAAATAAGGGACACCCATTTGTTATATTTGTTTATAAACATGGGTATTAAAAGCACAACTTAAGTAGTTGTGCATTTATAAACACAAGAATAAAATGTAAAATTATTTTAAAAATGTATTTGAAAGTTTTCAGCCCAGGAGTGACAACTTGGATCTTACTATGGTGACGATGAGATACTATGTCCTTGACAGCACCAATGGGCTTGTGTCACTGTGTGGGAGGCATTGTCCTATTGTCACCAGTGCTGCATCACTGTGTCTAAAGTGTTGGGAGAGTCACCAGCTTCCTGAGGCCACCGCCATGAGCGGTGCTGTGCTGTCCCCCATGAACATTGCATCCCATGTCCCTTTCTTAGCTAGCTGCATTAAAGTTCATATAAGGTTTGAAACGTCCTGTGTTACTGGGTTCAGGACCTCATCAGAGAGGCCTGGGAACTCCCAGAAGCTGTGGAAGTGTGACCATGTGACATTCTTTGACAGCTCATCTGTGGCCTTCTCAGGGTGGCCTTGGTCATGTTCAACAGCAGCAGACCTGCTGTGGGGTAGACACACAGTGTGGAATTCAAAACCAGCCATCAAGAGTGTAAGTTGGAGGGTGCGCACACAGGCATTCTGGTTGTTGTGCTAGGTGGTAGTGGTGGGAGGCGTTAGATCCAGTCAAGTTTAAAATACATTCCTTCTGTTAACATATTTGGAAAATCCTGATGGACCTCAATATTTACATATGGACTTCACTAAGTCACAGATTGACATGCTTGCCAAAAGCCTTGTGGTCACAACAGGACTGGACACAGCACTAATTATTTAGGACGTGAGGAATACTGACCTTCAGGAACGTTCCAGCCCTTGTGATGGACTTCAAAATTTTCTCCCTTCTTCTGTCTTTACCAGTTAATTATGTCACAGCCTTGATCTTCCACGCATCTGCTTCTTTGCTCATTCTTTTGATTTTCTGGTCAGTCCAGGAAACCCACAAGTTCTGGAAAAGTCACACTAACCCTTACTCCTTTGGATACTCAATGCCTACAGAGTTTCTTCTACCCTGAGTATCTTCCCAAGGGAAGCTTGACTCCCTTCTCTACAAGTTTAAGTTTAACAAGAATAGAAGAGGCTTGGAAGATGTCAGAAAAGTGTGTGCCACACAAGCAGAAGGGTCTGAGATCAGATCCTCAGCATCCATGGAAAAACCCAGGCCCAGCATGGAGCATCCATAATCCCCGTACTGGGGAGGGAGGGGAGGCGTTAGAAGCCTAACTGAATTGGAAAGGCTCCAGGTTCAGTGAAAGGCCTTGTGTCAACAAATAAATAAACAAGTAAATAAATGGAGAGCAATTGAGGAAGACTTTAACATTGGACTGTAGCCTCCACATGTGCGGCACATGTGTGCATGTGCACACACACAAACATGAGAAATAGAGAAGTCTAGCATGCCAGCAATATCAACACTTTAGATGCTGAGGTAGGAGAACTGCCAAAATTCAAGGTCAGTCTGTCCTACAGAGCAAGATACTGCTTCAAAAAAAAAATAGCAACAAGAGAGAAGATAAAAGGAAGAAAGGGAGGAGGGATGGAGGGAGGGAGGGAGAAAGGGAGGAAAGGAAGGAAGGAGGGAGGGTAGGAAGGGACTGGCAGCAGAAATTACATCTGTGGTTCCTTTACTATTAGACTTGCCAGCCTCCAGAACCCACCTCAGTGCTCCTCTTAAATGGGGGGTGTTCTATGGGGTCAGGGGGAAGTTCGGTTTGGCCAAAGACAGACATCGATCAAAGGAAATGCGGCACACAGAATCATTGCCATTCACCATTTGCTTTTTAAAACCAGCAGAGACAGGAGCCAGCAAGACTGTTGACCTCACTCAAGTTATCACCATTCCACACCCTCAGGACTGTAGCTTGCTCCATGTTTATTAAAGCCATACTTCTTGTCTGCCTATGAATGAAAATAGAACAAACTGGGAACTTAAAAATAGGTAAACCTGAGCCATTTTACTGTGTGAAAACTGGTTTTGATTGTAAGTGGGACAAGACAGATTTTGTTTTAGTTACATATCTTCCTTGAGGGCATATTCTCTCTACCTCTAGTTGCGTCTCTAACCTCACTGCGACTTGGCTACAGTGACAGGCTTTACCTCAGAACAAATTCAAGTTCTAAAAATGTCTTCCATTTGCCATTGAAATAATATTACCAGTGATGTTAATTGCCCACATGAATGCACAAATCCAGATCATTTAAGAGCAGAGTTTAAAATCTGCCAGGTTAACCAAAGCTCTTTGGAATGCGGTATCAAAGCTGAGATCCATCACTTAGCGTTTTCTACTTGCATCCATTAGTTCATGCTTCTAGAGCTAATTCAATAGACCTGACAGTTCTCTAGAGAGTGTGCTGTATAAATAAAGGTTTGAAACAGGGTATGCGAAAGGAACCTCAGACTAGAGAAGTTCAGGAAGTAACTCAGGAGCATAGTGCTAGTGATGTAGCTTAAGGATTCAGACCCATTGAGGCAGGGTTCATTGGCCATATTCTTAGTTACTCTGAATCTGGGCTGCCTATACAGGTATGAATTCAATGGGCCACTTGCTACATCTTTTATCTATTTTCTTACATACCACTGAAAGCATTTCAAAGTCTTCTTATTAATTTACATTCATAGAATTCACCCACCATTGTATAGTTGGTAACCAAAACCAGCACATTATCTTCCTGAAGATGCTACAGCTTTCAGACATGATGGTCTAGAGCCTACATGTCTGCCGCTGAGTATAGAGGTAGGAATGGAGCTATAGAAACTAAGGGGGCAGGGAGAGACTCACAATAAAACTTAGTGACTTCTCTCCTAGAGCTTGGCAGTATTGTTCCTGTCCAAGGAAGTAAAGTGGGGCCAAACCCTCCTGTAGAGCATGTGGCCTGGTGAAGTGTGGAAGATCCTTAGGATGTATTATCTAGTTTCATGAACTTGGGAATGAACCACTCAGAAGAGCTACAGGAACCAAAAGGCACTGGTTTGCACTGTAGCGAGAGAGCACAGATAAAGGATACCATGACGGGATTATTAATGGGGATGCCAAGTGAACTAGGACCTATTCCTCAATGAGCTCAAGATAGATTGTCTCCACTTTTTCTCTTCAATCCAGCGGTCCTGTCATTCTGTCCTAGAAGATTAGATCAGTCTAGACCGATTTGTAACAATGTCAGTGACCCGTTCTTTTGTAGATGTCTTTAAATTGATTTTGGGATGATTTATTATGCGCTCTTTTAAGTCTAGAAATTATTAGTCAATAATGATTTGGGTTCTCTTTTCTTGCTTTAAGTAGGAAAAAATGGTGCAAGATAACATCATTTTTTAGCATAAGACATTTCATTCAGAATTATTAAAAATTTTAGTTCATAGGATTATGATGATGGTTTCTGCTGTGGGACAATGGTTTTACTCTCTAAACATTTGTTTCTTGCACTTGTTTAATAAAATGCTCATTGGCCAGTAGCTAGGCGGGAAATATAGGCAGGGTGATTATGTAGGAAGTAGAGGCAGGGCAATAAGGACAGGAGAATTCTGGGAAGAGGATTCTGCAGCTGCAACCGTGACCCAGCAGCAGAGGAAGCAAGATGTAACTGCCTTACCAAAAAAGGTACCAAGCCACGTGGCTAACTCAGATAAGAATTATGGGCTAGTGTAAGTTATAAGAATTAGTAAAAGAGAAGCCTGAGATAATGGGCCAATCGGTTTATAACTAATATAGACCTTTGTGTGATTCTTTGGAAATTAATGGCTGTAGGACTGGGTAGGACAGAAAACCTCAGTAAACAGGTTTCTGCTGAGTTTCAGAATTATTCAGATAAGAGCATCTGCTCTTGTCTCCACATACATAGATTGCTGCCCATCCACCTATGAGTTCTCATATCTATTTCATATGGCCATATTCAAACCTAGTAAGTCTGTCTAAGAGTTGTCACTAATGTAAGCAATGTCCACGGTGCTTTAGTAACCTTTTCCTTAATTTCATGACTTCAATGATTCAACATGAAAGTGTCAAAGAATGAAAGTGTGCATTCCTTTATACACTAAGATGTAAATAAATGGGTGTTGGGTGGGAGCACACAGCAAATGAAATAGGAAAGGTAGCATTGATCTCTTTCTCAGTAAACACAGATACATAAGAGCAGTCTTCAAAGGCAAGGGACTAAGACCCCCTGATGAGTGAAGCAAAAGGAAGTCTTCCATATTCCGGTGAACTGAGCAAGGATCTGGCAATGACCACGAACTTTTCTTTCTTCCATTCCTTTTTGATGTCTCTACTGAAAAGCATCTTACATTAAAGCAGATGAGACTTGGCATGAGCAAAATTATCTCTGAGGCCACTTTTGCCTTCAATGTGAAAATATCACCTCTCTTACCCCAGATGCTCTAGTTACCTTTCTCCCAACACTATCCTTCTCCCAGGGTCTTCTGCTTGCTCTTACTAGAATGCTTACACTGTTAATTAACATATCATTTTTCCCAGCTGCAACCATTAGGCTTACCGAAAGCCTAAGTTGAAGGCAGAATACAAGTTACTATATTTAAAAGTTATAATTGGGGGAGAGCTGCTGGAGAGAAGGCTCAGAGGTTAAGAGAACTAGCGTTTAGGTACCAGACACATGTTGGAAAGGTCATAACCACCTGTAACTCAAGAAATCTGATACTCTATTATGGCCTCAGTGAACACCCAAATTCATACACACACACACACACACACACACACACACACACACATACACACACACAATAATGTAAATCTCTTAAAAATTATATTATGGGACTGTCTCATTTTAATTATTTATACGCACTGTCTTATTCTTCTGTGCCAGGTTCTCTGGTTCTCTGTGGACAGAGCTGGGCTGGCTGGACTCTCTCTGAGGCTGAGCAGGACGGTGAGTGTTGGACGACCCAGACCTCCCCACTGACCACCAGGGAGAAACACACAGGCTGAGTTGGGAGTCTGTCAAAGTAAGATACCGTTTAATTGCATCAAGAAGGAACTAATATAGGCTGAGATGGGGGTGGAAAGCCTGGGATGGGTCAAGGCAGAGCAAGGAACAAGGGCCAATAATATTCTGCTACATTAGCGGTGGCTGGGCAGTGGGGGGCCTAGGTCAGGTAGCCAGAGACAGGTTTCTAAACTTGAGCTAGGCTCAGGAAGTTATACTAGGCCTCATCAAACTCAAGTTAGGCTTAGGAAGTTACTCTGGGCTTCATGTCTAGGCCTCATGAGGCCCAATGCTTCTGAATAATGCTATTTTCATTATTTTTTTTGATGGTCTTTGTGATTGTTTGAAAGTAAATGGTTCCCAAAAGGAGTGATACTCTTCAGAGGTATGGCCTCTGGAGTAGGTCTGGTCTTATTGGAGAAAGTGTGTCATGGTAGAAGCAGGCTTTGAAGTCTCATAAATGCTCAAGCCACATCCAGGAGAATAGACTACTTCCTGTTGCCTACAAGTCAAGATCTTTGTATCAGCTACTTCTTCAGCATCATGTCTGCCAGCACGCCATCTTGTCACACCATGATGATAATGAACTAAACCTCTGAAAATGTAAAGCCCCCTAATTAAATGGTTTTCTTTAGAAGAGATGCTGTGGTCATGGTATCGCTTCACAACAACAGACACCCTAACTAAGAGAAAATCAATGCCCAGAAACATTTAAGTAGCTTTCCCAAATTAGTCTCAAAGCCAGTTCTCATCTAGCCCCTCAAGAGTCCTGTGCTCAAAACAGTATAATTGTCTGATATTTAGGATGTTTCTAGAAAAAAGAAAAGTATGTTTTATGCTTTGTTCTTTCTAGTGCTTTAAAATGTTTACTTATTATATTATTGTGTTCATGTCTGGCTCTTTTTTATAAAGAACTTTGTTACTAGATTTTCTCAAAACGTGCTTGAGTGATATGCAAAACTATTTCTATTATTTTCTTCTGTATATCCTCTTTGCATATCAGCCCTGGTTGAACCACCATACCTCAGAGACTATAGTGGGCTATTGAGATTTGCTCAGGCCCTTCAAACAAGTACTCATTTCTGTTTGCAAGGACACTGTTCCTTGCTACTAATGTGCAGGAAGAGATAGGATACTACATATAGCCACCAACACTCATCAAAGCACAGAGAGGAAGCAGAATCTTAGATTTAAAATAACCTCGCCCATTTGTCACAGTTATGTATTTTTTCTTTACAAATGGAACTTAAGTGTGGCAGTGTGGCATGTATATAACATCAAGCATGCGAAGGCATGTGTCTACCTTTATTCTGTAAACATTTACAGATTTCATTCAAGGGGGCACAATCATAATTCTTATATGTGCTTTCCTGGCTTTAGAGACTAAGATCTTGTCAGGTTAGTGGTGGCACACACCTGCAGTCCAGAAGTCTGAGGCAAGAAGGTCCCATGTTTGAGGCCATGCTAGGCTATGTAGTAAGACCCTTTCTCAAATGTTAAATGTCAGGGAATAAAGAACATACTGATTTCTTAGAAGAAAACCTTAACCTTATCTTGAGTTTGCTCTCAAGAATGGAGTTTGTGTACAGTTTCCGAAATGCTTAATTCTATCCATTTTATAGCTAGGTTTTAGAGGGAAAAAAAGTTGATATTTCTCATGAAAGTACAATTATCTTTGGTTTATACCTTTTAATTAATTAATCAATTATCTATTGCCTTCTCTTCCTTCTTCATCATAAATAGATAAGCTTTGGGTAGGTACTACACCTCAGACAAACATATTCATTGTTCTTTTTTATGCTCAAATTATCTCATTGCAGGTCATTGGGATGCCCTGCTGTTTTCACCAGAGGCCCCATGACTAGCTAGCAAAGCCCCTCTCTGCAAACAGTAGGTAGCATTATTGCTGTTTACCTGGCCAGACCCCAGAGATCAGCCTTACCTCCAAGGGTTTCTGTATTCAAAATATGAACCCTTAGAACATTAAATACTCTTGGGTTGTCATTTGTTCTAGGCCTCATCAATGGACAAAGATAGGAGGAATGTAAGTTTGAAAGAAAATGATTTGAGATTTTATTAATATTTCTATTTCTGATCAAGATATTACTGAAATTTAATTTCTTTTGCTGTTTTAAATTTTATGCTGGGAATGTTGATCTTTAATCACATTAACATAAATTTTACTTTATGTTATGTTAGAGCATAGGGATAGGTTGAAATGACACTCCTATCAGTCATTCGCAACTCTACTTCTGTAACATTTTGAGGTCTTCTTGCATCTGTATGGAACCTAAATAGCACAACTCTGCTTTTTTTGTAATACGTTACAGTTATTCTTGCTGTTATGACCTTCACTTGAAATGAAATTATGTTAATTTCTTTCAGTCTTTTATCAGTTTTCTGAAACTATCTTTTTTCTTTTGGATTAAATTTTCTAATTAACTAAGTAACATAATAACTTCAGGCCAAGCAAGAGAAACAGAGAATGAATTTACATTCTCAAGATCTTTTAAAAATTGGCAAATATACAAAGTAATACTCTTCAGGATACTGGGTATCTTAGTGTTGATCCCAGAGAGACAGATAACAGAGGAATCCTGACCATGATTGACCAAATTGCTGCCCGAGGAGGGAAATGCAGGCAGTGTGTGAGAGAGTCCATGAGTTGATGAGGAAGAACTATGGACCCAGGAAGACCAGCGTGGCTTGAGGCTCCAGTGAAAAGTCTGTAAGTAGAGAGGACAGCACGAAAGGGCTCTAGATACCCATGGATCCTCCTCCCAGTGTTATCAGAGAGCTGATCCACACCAAGTCTGAAACACTAGGCAAGGTCTAGGAAACACTTCTCAGAAGTTAGAAGCAACTGCACTCAGTGTGCCCAGAGAGGTTCCCCAGCCAGCCTAAGAGTGCCACAACTCACAGAACAGTCTAGTTTGCAGAAAGATCTTTCTTCAATTTTTAGCTGGGCATAATTAGTTATAAACCGCGTATAGCCATGTCATGATCTTAAAAGCAAGACTCAGGGATGTAAAACTGTTGCCAAGAAACTTAACTACATCCCAGAGTAAAACTCAAGACTATTGGTGAAGACAAAAACTATGAAACACCCAGAAAAGCAAGAAGTCACACTCCCATATCTGATAAAAAGTTACAAGGTATTCAGAGGAAGGGGAAAGTAAAAATCTTTCTGAGGGGGGAAAAACGCAATTAAAACTGATATAAAAATGACAAGCATGTTAAAATTAGCAGCCAAGGACTTTTAAAAAGGTGTTTTAATTGTATTCTACCACAGGTTGAAGAAGTTAATGGAAGATATGAAAGATATATTTAAAAGAAACCAGACTGAGTGTCTAGGGCTAACAATGACAGGGTTTGATATTTAAAATATACCGAGTGGGATAAATGCCAAGTTTGAATTTGTAAGAAGAGATTTGTGATTATGAAGGCACAGCATCAGAAGCTATGCAAAATGAAACAAGCAGAGAAAAACACAGTAGACATATAAATAGATACAAAGATTATCAGTAAATCCTGGAATAGCTTCCAGAAGACAAGGATACACATAATTTAAAATTCTCCAAGGAAGGGAGCGATTCAGGAACAGTAATTGAGGAAATAAGAAATAAATACAATTTTATATCTGGTAAAAATTATGAATCAGTAGATGATGGAGGCAGAGCATACTGGAAGCACTGGGGACACAAAAATACATTGTCACCAAATTTCACAACGCAAGGATGAAGGAAATAAAAAGGGGAGAGACATACTATAAATAGGGCTTCTAAAGTCAGAATTAGAACTCACTGCTCATCTTAAAAACGGCTTTAAAGCAGTAGGGTAGAGGTGAGCCCATCAACTCAGAAATTTATATCCAGCTAACGTATTCTTCAAAAACCCAAGAAAAATAATTTTTAATCAATTGAATTTTCAGTTATTTTCATTCAAACTAAAAGAAATCTTCAAAGAACTGTACCAGGGATATAAACTTGTGGCCTGCCTGTGGGCCACATTTAGCTAAGAACTATGAATGGAGTCCCATACAAAAATTATTACTTATTTCAACCATTATCAAGATTTTTCAAATATTTTTAATTCCATCATGCACTTCTCAAGCTTGGACTTTGTAGATGACCTTGCCTTGTTGCGATGTCAAGAAGTTGGGTGTGAACACATCAAACAGAAGGGAAAGGAGGCTGGATAGAAATATGGATCCACAGGAAAAAAAAAAGAGCAATGGAAATAGTAACTACATGTTTCTAAAATTATATATGCATATAGTTATGTATATATTAAATTATAAAATTATATGTGTATCTTATCTCTTTTAAAGATACTTTCTATTTAACAGAATTGATAATAATTCAATATAGGATTCCTAATGAATATTAAAGTGGTGTGTAGTTAAAATAGTATAAAGGTAACAAGAAAATATGTTCATCATAAATCTAGTTAAAGTGCCATTAAGAATATATAAATAGTTTGTTGGGGAATATTATTCTAAGGTGTGTGACTTTTGTTTATGCTGCATTAGTATAACTCTGTGAAGCTGTGTTACTGTGCCTGTCTAAAACACCTGATGGTCCTAATAAAGAAATGATAGCCAATAGTGAGGCAGAAGAAAGGACAGGTGGGGCTGGCAGTCAGAGAGTATAAATAGAAGGCAAGATGAGGAAGAGGAAGAGCAAGAGAACAAGGAGAGGAAGACACCAGGGGTTTCCACCCAGCCACCCAGCAAGCCACAGAGAAGTAAATTAAGGTATACAGAAACAGAAAAAGATAAAAGCCCCAAGGCAAAAGGTAGATGGGATAATTTAAGATAAGAAAAGCTGGCTAGAAACAAGCCAAGCTAAGGGCAGGTGTTTATAACTAAGAATAAGCCTCCATGTGTGATTTATTTGGGAGCTGGGTGGCAGGCCCCCCAAAAGATGAAAAAGCAAAACATCACACAACAATAGTTTTTTTAAGTTTTATTAATTTTTATTTTATGTGTGTTTGGACATATGTATGTGTGTGTGTGTGTGTGTGTGTGTGTGTGTGTGTATGTATAAGTGCACCACATGCATGTTCTCCCTGTGGAGGCCAGAAGAGGGCATCAGATCTTCTGGAACTGGAGTCAGATGGGTTGAGTTACCATGTAGGTGTTGGGAACAGAACTTGAGTCTTCTGAGAGTACTCTTAACTGCTGAACCATCTCTCCAGCCCCTATTAGAAGTTCTTGAATCCCAACTAAGGCTAGACAAAGAAGTAAATAACTTCACCAAAAAGAAAATATGTAACAAATAAACATATGAAAATATGAACATCTTTAGGCATTTGGGAAATTAAAAGTAGAGCCAAAATTTGATCTTATATAAATGCCTATGTCAATGATTGAAGCTGAGCCAACTGGCCTTCCCAGTGTTAGCACGATGGAATGGAGGTTCTCATGCATAGCTGTCATACAGGTAAAATGGCAAATTACTTTGAAAAATATTTCTCACTTTTTGAAAGTGTTAAGCATAGACCTATCCTATGACCCAGATGTTCTTCTCCTTCATATTTATATCTAAGAAATGAAGAAATGTGTATGGAAATTGCTTATACACAAATAAGCATGGCAGCTTCATTTGTAATTGTTAATACCTAGGAGTGGAATATGTATCAGTCAATGAATAGATGGACAGTATGGTATAGCTAGACTGTAAAATGCTACTCTACAATAAAAAGATACAAACTATTAATATATGCAAAGATATGCATGAATCTCAAAGTAGCTATGCTGAGTGAAATCAGTCCAATACAAATTTATATGCTAGGATTACATTGATATGCAAAGAAAATGTAAAGTAATAAATGACAGAAAGCAAACTAGGAAACTGGGTACCTAGAAGTCTAGGAAAGGTCAGAGGCAGGGGGCAGGATCGAAAGGGAGCAAGAGCAAAGGTTATGCTGATGGACGTAGTGTTAGTTATTTTATTTATAGAGGTGGTGGCATAGGTGGGTGTATTTCTTAGTCACGACTTGTCTGATCATGTCTTTAAATACATATGGTTTTGCCCATGTTCATTATATCTTTGCAAGCAATTATAGAATTAAATTATACACCCAAAGAATTATGTGATTTTTTATGAATCTCAGTTCTATAAAAGCTTCTTACATTTCGTGATATAATTCTTTCTTACTTAGCTGCTTGGGTTGGCCTTGAACTTGTAGTCCAGGGTGGCAAGAACTGTGATTGTCCTATCCACCCTCTCAGAGAAGTGGGATCACAGGCCTGTGCCAGCAGGCTTGTCTGTCACCCATTTGTAGGACAGTATTTTATGTCCTGATTCAATACTATTTGGCACAGTTTTAATAAATGTGTGTTTCACTATCTTAAGACCTAATGTCATCTATGTGTGCATCCACTTTTCTTTCTTTTTGTAACAGACTATCCCTAAAGGTCCTGCCACCATCATCTAGAGATTTTCACTCTTTAATCTACATTTGTGTAGAATTACTTCGTGTCAGTCCCTGCTGAGTAGCGTTTGAGTTGTTTTCTTTCTTTCACATGTATAAACACTGTATTCTTGGAGTAGTTCTGGTGGTAGAGCAATATGTCCTTCTAAATATTGAGGTTCCCAAAGTTGATATTCAATGGTGGTGGTAGTGGTGTGTGTGTGTGTGTGTGTGTGTGTGTGTGTGTGTGTGTGTGCATGTGTGTGTGCGTGTGCGTGCGTGTGTGTCTGTGTCTGTGTGTCTGTGTGTGTCTGTGTCTTTGTGTGTGCTTGTATGATATATGTGCACAATGTATATACATGTGTTTGTCTGACAATTTCTAGCAGAGTAAAGTTAGAAGATGATAGATGGGTGAGTAGGTAGGTGGGTGAGTGGGTGGGTAGATAGATGGATAGATAGGTAGATAGGTAAGTAGAAAGAAAGATATATAAATAGATAGAGACACAGACAGATAGATGATAGATAGTGATGATAAGACAGATAGCAGACAGATAACATATAGATGATACATCTCTCTTCAGTTCGTGCTGAATTCTTACTTAGGATGGTGATATTATCATTACTTAAGCATTCTGCTCAGGTAGAGCCAGGGAGAACTCCTTGTAAGATGGAAATTTAATGCGTGTGTGGTGCATTTTAATCAGTTTGCTTTTAAATACCCGTGAAGTGGCTGGGTAGAAGAGTTAAATGCATGTAGACTGCAAATACTAATGAGATGCTCTTTCTACTGTATGTTAAGAATTTTACTTAAGGGAAGAAAACATTTTAAATCCATTACTTGTTTTGAAAGAAACCTGGCCCCATTTAATAGGGGACATCAGTAGCAAAGTGATCTGTTCCTAGGAAGAGGACACACAGTGACACTCAGTGACTGTAATCTATTGTTTCCACAATGACCATCATCTTGGGACAACTATTCTTTGCACAAGCATAATCTGAATAAAAACAACATTTCTCAGTAGTTTTTGCAATTGGGGGGATTATCTTATTATTATGTACATGGCGTGCTTGTGGTGTGCCGCTAATGACAGCATGTAACATAAACTGTATGAGACCATGCATCAGAAAACCTGGGCTCCAGCTACACTTCCACCCCTTATTCTGTGAACGCCATTGGCAGGGAATTTTTTCTCATCTAAAAATTATGAAATTAGAAAAAAAACAATGTCTCTGTAGCTATTTTCTCCAGAAATACTGATTACAGTTTATCAACTGAGATCAACCTGAATTCAAAGGTTCATTCATATAGGATTCATTGCAGCACTGATGGTAAGAGATAGATTTTTCTTGTTGTTGTGTTCTTCCTCTGTGTTAGCCTTTTTTTAATGAGCCATTTCTACTGGGTTCTTTGTGATGCTGTGATGTCCTTATGTCTCCCTCTGCACCTCCTTTCCAGTCAGCTAATACCCTGGACATTAGTCCCCATGCTCCAAGCACAGATGATAGCTCCCTTATCAATAGGCAGGGAAGAGTAAGAATCATGAGGTCTAGGGCATGAGTCTAGTCTGCCTCCTTTATGTAACCTTGAGAAGAATGAGCTTCCATCACCCCAAAGAGTGCTCCTCCTGCATAGAAACTAGTGGAAGCCCAGTGATGTCCCTGTACTCAAACCTAACCTCAATTAAACATTAGGTTTAAGAGGTGGGATTTCAGGTTCCCTTAGAAGTATAAAGCCGAATAAGGAACTCACTATGTACCATACAAACCATGTAGAATTTGGTAAAACTGTCAGAAGATACCCAACTCTTTTCTATTCTGATTACTCAGTGCAGACAAGCAAACACAATCTCAGTCATACATGTGTAACCTGGTCCTTCAGCCATAGGCTTACCCTTGGTTGCTGAGATCTTCATGGCTTTCAGAATTTATGCTGGCTGCGGTATGACAAGGGAATGAAGAAACTGTAGACATGGGTATAGAAAAGTTGGGATTGGGTGGGTAATACTCTGTTGGAGATGCTCCAGCAATAGCCTGGAAACTGTGTTTATTTTAAACAATGGGATGGATTTATTTTATACAGTTGAACAAGAAAGAGTGGTTTAAGGTAATCTAAGTGGAAAGTCTCTGTGGGGGAACAATTTCAGGTTGCTGTCATCCAAGAGTAGGGAGCTATGACGGATAGTTTCGGTGCACGGTACACTGTTTTTCGCTAATGGCCAATTGCTCATAGCATCCACACTTGGACTGGAGGAAGTCTTTGCCATTCTTCTCAGTCTGATTTGGGCAAAGTTTGCATTCTCATGGGTCTGAGGTAGAACAGGAATGATGCTTTGGCCTCTACTATAGCCTGGCTGAGTTGCGGGTGACACTGCTTTGTCCGTCAAAGATGTTGTGGTCCCTGTAGTGATTTTCAGGTAATCTGTTGTCATTAAAACTCTCAGTGTACCTGATTCCCAGAGTGGTTGGTCAGACGCTTCCATTATTCATGGGGGAATGCAAGTGAGGACTCTGTGATTTCACTCAGTCGCTTCTGGGTTTAATCAGAATCACCTGATAGCCTTGGATTTAGGTATCCCTGGAAGTTGGGCAAGCTTTGAACCTAAAACCTGATGTATAGATCAGAGAGTACAGCAAATTCAACAAGGTCCAATGGACCTGGGAGATAATTGGACAGTTGGGTAACCTTGGCAATACCTGTATCTGAACAGAACCCCAAAATATAAGAGGTCAGGTGTGTGAGTGTAGAGCTTTTGTTCAGAGCTGTTGCCTTGAATACTTCTGAACACTCTCCTTCCTGAGCATTGTCTGTCTCAGTATTGATATGAAACTTCTGTATTGTTGAGAGGGCCGAGGCATTGTTACTAGTAAAGTAATAAGACAATGCTCTTTACCAACTCGCTGACAATGCCCTTTATCCCAAGCAAACATGCATTATTCTATCTCAGACTAATTAATATCATATTTAATAGGTATCTCACTTCATGCTAGATTCCAGAACTCTTTTCAAAAGCAGCAAGCTTAAGAAATTTTACTAATTTAATTGAGAGCAGTCTTAAATTAATTGTATAATTAATCTTGTCAAATTAAGTAACATTTCATATACTACCTTATTAAAGAAACTTGAATATTTTAAATTGCCATGCTATTAGGCATTAATAAAGAAGTTTTTCACTGGCATTGTTCTGCTTTATAACACAAAGAGGGTAATTGCAATATAAATTGCAATATAAAAGCTAATTTCTATAGTACATTAATAATTAGATACACGTTATTTCCCATTATTTCTTTTTATTTCAATAGATGATCTTTTTTTAAAGAAAAATTATTCCCAAATAATAGGGTCTATTGTGTGATGATTGATTTTGAGACTGGACTCTGGAACATTTGAGGAGTGGTCTAATTAAAAATAAAATGCATGAATCTACATGAAAACAATAACACCTACAGAAAAGCTCTTGGGAAATTGTTTCTTCTGATGTTTGTGAATAGGAAGCTCACCCATTGTGTGTGTGTGTGTGTGTGTGTGTGTGTGTTATGCCTATATATGTGGTTGTGTGAGTATACATGTGTATACTTGTGCACATAGATATGTCTGCCCAAGCATGGAGAGAGCAGACATTGACGCTGGACATGTTCCTCAAGTCTGAAGGAATTTCCAGTCTCCAGCTCCCTACAGATAGAACTACAGGAGCATGCTGTCATACTTTGCTTTTTAAATAAGTGCTAGGAACTTAGGTCCTTATACTTGTGTGGCAAACACATTACTGACTGAGCCAAAGCCATAGCCTCTGTGTCTTGATTAAATGAAGATCTCTAATTTTGAGTAAATCCTTCAGGATTGTAAGATAGTGTCCTCATGTCTGAAATAGGTGACTTTTCTCCATAGAAAAGTGGGGTGACCATAAGATAGTATACAGCACAAGGCTTGTCAGCTGGTGCAGTCTTTCTAGGATAGACAGGCAGAAGAGGAATATAGAACACCTTATCAATATTTTATAGGAAGATGAACTCAAATCAAGTCATAATTTCTTGACTTCCACGAGCACATATATTTTCATAAATATTTGTTCAGAATTTTAAGCTTCTGGCTATGTTCCTGTGTTAAAATTCAGAGAGCTCTGCTCAAGCCACATGCCCCAGGCTAAGGCAATCCAGAAACCAACTTCTGCTCATTTCCAAAGAAACTATGGTTAGCCTTCACTTCAGATGCTTAAATGTTAGCATTTGTGACAGGCAGACAGACAGACAGACAGAGGGTTCATCTCAAATGCCCATGGCCTGGCTCATGGCTCTTAGTAGGCATTCAAAACACTTGGGCAAATCACATAAGCAGATAGCTAGATCAATAAATGGAATCAATACAAATATTTAAAAAGTTTTGCTAATGACAGTACTTCTGATTAGCTCTCTATGCAGGGATTAAATTATTGAACTATATGACCATGACCACAAATAAACCACAGACTTGGGAAGAAAGATGATTTCTATAGTATGGGGTAATGAGGACGTAGGGGGTAACTTTGGAAAGCCGGAGAACTTTGTACTTGATTAATAATTTTAATCAATTCTCAACCAATGCTATAAGTTCTTTTGTTGTTTTAAGAGATGAAAGTTTGCCTACTTTTAAAGTGAAAAAGTTTAGGAGGAGAACCTGGGTGGCGAGGAACTGGAAAAGCTCATGCCGTCCTTAATTACAGTGGGGGAGTTCTGGGAAAGGGTGATATAGCGTAGTGAAATTTTGTTCTTTGGGAGGGCAATTTAAACAATGTTTTACTGTTCTAAAATGTTATAGTTATTTACTACAGAAATGTCGGCAATGCAGAAAATCACAGAAGATAAAAGAAGATAAAGTTTCCGGCTCATTTCACCAGACTAAGAGAGTCAATGGTATCGTCTGATGGATATCCATTTGTCTTTCCCCTCATTTCAAGGAAATTATAAGTGTGCTATTCAAATTTAGGACAAGAAGTAATTTCTTAAATTATAAGGCACAAAAGATTTTCTTTCCAGCATTTATTTTCTCCTCTAAGCAAGCCCACCTCTGAGATCATCTCATTAACACCCTGCCTTTCTCTTGCACACACACACACACACACACACACACACATTTCTATATTACCTATACAGAATAGTGCCTGCATCTATGCATATATTCACATGAAATTCTTTTTAACAAGAGTGAGTTTATAGATCTGTTCTGCAGGCAGTATAAATCTCTATGGCACTACACAAAAGGCTGTTTCATTTGCTTTAATGGCTGTACTGTATATACTTTATAAATAAAAGTGTGGCTCCAAGTTATGTATTTTGTATAAAAATACGTCTCTTTTGTTAAACTATCTGGCTATGACTGCTCATACCACCTATGTGTTTGGAGTCATTTCCTAGACTTTCTGTTAATTCTGAGCTATTTAAAAATGCACACACCCTACATAGAAACTTTGGGGGGTATCCTTGGGTCCCTTTACCCAAGACACTGATCCACAGAATTTTAAAGTGAGCAGGCCAAGCCTTTTGGTGTACCTTTGCAATGCCCAGAGCCACTGTGGTCATCAGTGTACCACAGATGAGCCTTGCTTGAAAGCAGCCTGCTCCTGGGTGCCCATCAACTGCCTGTCTGGTGTGTGCAGGTCTTTGCTACAGATTTGACTTGCACCTTGTCAGATCCACAACTCACTGGTACTGTTCTCCTGTCAGCAGGAAAAGTACCAGGAATGTCCTCAAGCCCAGCTAGGTACGTAGAATAAGGATCAGGAGTCAACAGCTTTTGTTCATCAGCCCTCTGGGTCCCTGAGACTCCAGTTATCAGCAAGGATTGGTGTGTGTGTGTGTGTGTGTGTGTGTGTGTGTTTTCAAGCACCATTAGATTTTAAGATAATGCCTATCATTTATTTTAAAATATCCATTCTTATGCAGTGTATAGCTTTTACATTAATTTCCATTTCGGTTTTTAAAATTAAATAACAGTAAAAAATTCTGGCTGTGTAGGCCTATAGATTTTTAGTGCTTGTACAGGCTCAAATAACCACCACAATATGAAAACAACTGGTCCATGACCTACAAATTCCCTACTGTGTCCCTTTGTAGTCTTGGCTCATCATAACCCCTCTTAAGTCCCCAAACCATGGCAAACAATGTCTTCTCTATCCCTGGAGTTTATCTTCCTAAATGATATGAATTCAAGATATTTACTGTGTGTATGCACATGCGTGTACATGTGTATTTGTGTGTGTGAAGGCTCATAAGCACATGTATTTGTGTGCATGTGGAGGTCAGGAGTCGACACCAGATATCTTCTTCAATAATTTCTCCACCTTGTTATTGTTGTTATTGATGATGGTCTCTCAACAAACTCAGATTTGACAAGCCAGCAAGCTTCATGGATCCTCCTGTCTCCACACCCCAAGTGCTGGGGTTATTGATACCCACCATCATGCTGAGCTTTTATGCGGATTCTACAGTTCTGAACTTAAATCCTTGTGCATGCTAAGCCAACATTTTCCCTACTGAACCATCTCCTCAGTCCTTATATTGTTTTCATTTGTGCTGATGTGCCTTAGTGCATACATTCATCTATTGAACAATCTTGTTCCTTCATTTGTAGGCGGTTATGAAAGGGGAGGTTGTAAACATCCACTGTTTTCTCTGTTTAGTGTATACAGCCCAGAATGGACTGCAGAGTAAGCATACATTTAATTTTATGAGAAACTTCCCAATTGTTCTCCTTCTGTGGGGATGCTATTTTATACCCGACCCCAGCAATGTCCCAGATTTCCATTTTTATTTTAAGCCCTTGCCATAGGAGTGTACTTGAATTTTATGATGTTTGCTGTATCACATTAAAATATTTTGACTACTTTTATTTGGGTTGTTTCTTATTCAATTTGCTTCGTTGTTCATTGTTGTTTGTTTGCAGTACCAAGGACAGAGCCCAGAGCCTCACCTAACTATGCAAGTGTTGACTGACATCGTGGGCCCTCGTTTTCACTTATTTGTATTGTTTATTTATTTAAAAAATATGTATTTTATCATGTTTGTGTGTGTGTGTGCGTGCGTGTATATGTGTTATATGTACATGAATACAGGTGCCTGAGGAGGCCAGGAGTGTGCACCAGGTCCCCTAGAGCTGGAGGTACAGTTAGTTATGAGTTACCTGATGTGGGTGCTGGGAACTAAACTTGAGTCCTCCATAAGTGCGGTAGATGCTCTTCACCCCTGAGCCATCTCTCCAAACCCATGTGCGATCTTCTTATTTTGAGATCAGGATCTCACTATATTGCCCAATATGGTCTTGAACATAAACAATTCTGAGTTAGCCTCTCAAGTAAACACGATTTCAGGCTTGAGCCATTGGGCCCAACTTTTAATTATGTTTTGAAATTTTTTAAAATATATTTTCAATGCGAGGACATTGTTGGACACGTGATTTGGAAACACCTTGTCCCAGTATACAGGTTGTTTGAAATTTTCTCTCTTGTTCCTCTGAGCACAACAAAGGCTATGCTTTAATAAAGTCCAAGGCATCAGTCTTATGGCTTGTGAGTTTTTTGTTTTAATGAAATCAAAGGTGTCAGTTTTATGATGGCTTGTGAGCATTTTTTGTTTTATTTAGTTTACAAACTCTTTTCCTGCCTCTAGATCACAAATAGTTTCTTGTTATATTCTACATATTTTATAGGATTGGACTCTATATTCGACTAGTACACATTAGTTCTTATTTGTAGTATGGATATAATTAAAGATTATACAAGTGTTAATGTCTATTTTTCCAATTTAATTTATGAAATTAATACTATCATTTTCTACTAATAACCTAATGTGGGATTCCCTTTTGTATGCTATGAATATGTTTTATTGCCATTAGTTAATAAAGAAGCTTCTCTGGCCTTTGACAGGGCAGAACAGAGCTACGTGGGAAAACTAAACTGAATGCAGGGAGAAAGAAGGCAGAGTCAGGGAGCTGCCATGTGGCTCCCTAAGGAGAAAGATGCTACAACCTTACTAGTAGGCCACAGCCTACCAGTGATACATGTGATTAATATAAATTATCATGGTGATACACAGATTAATATAAATTGATTAATTTAAGATACAAGAACTAGCTAGGAATGTGCCTAAGCTATTGTCCAAACAGTGTTGTAATTAATAAAGTTTCTGTGTGATTACTCGGGTCTGGGTGCCTGGGAAACAAACATGCAGTCTCCATTTTACAACAACATTGGTATAATTTTCAAAACTGAATTGGCCACAGTGGAGTCTGTCTCCACAGAACACCCCTTTGCTCCACTGGTTGATCTGTGCATCTTCTGTACCTTCACCAGTGTTCTATTCTGCTATACAAAGCTGTATTATAAGTTGTAAAGGATAACTTTATCCTTCCAACTTCACATGTCTTCAATATTTTAGCTATTCTAGTGTCTTCATTTACTTATAATTTCACAATAAGCTTTTCTGCACACACACACACACACACACACATCCTTGTAAAGGGGAAAAGAGTAATGATTCAGTCAATAAAGTACTTGGCACTCAAGCATGATGATATAACTTCAAATCCCAGCACTAAATTAAAATGTGGGTTCATGCAACTCACGCCCACAATCCAAGTACATGGCAGCATGTGTTGTCCGAGAAAAAAAGATTCCAAAATCCCAAGATCGAGCTGGACAGCTGATTGTCAAGCTCCAAGTCCAATGAGAACTGTCTTCTCAAAAATAGAGTGCTGAATAAAGGCACCAGATGTTGACCTCTGGCCTCTAATTCTTTTCTCTTGCAATGCATTTGGCTAGCCTGTTATCAGAGTAACATTATTTTCATTCAATGAATTATTAAATATCTCCTCCTATTTTTGTCAAATGATGTAAATTTTATTTATGTGTTAAATATTTGATACACTTAGCCTCACGTATCTGGGAATTTGTTATTTAATGTTTTCAGTTGTGAATTAAGTTTACTTAGTGGATATAAGATAGTGAGGGTATTTCCCTAACTTAGACGAGTTTCAGAAGCCAGTGGCTTTCAAAGTGATTGATCTATTTAACCTAAACATGTTGTGTTCAATGACTTGATGTGTTGAGATTTGCTTTTATTCTCATTATTACTTTAGTGACCACAGAGTATAGAAGCATCCTTTCTTATATTCCTGATCTAAGCAATTTTTGTCTTATCTCCTTCATAATTCATCAGTATTGCTGGAATTTTCCTATCTTGCAGATCTTTCTAAAGAGTCCGTCTTCACTGATTCCCCTGTTGGTTTTATGTTTTTGTTTCATTAACATTTCTTTAGTGCTAGCACACAAAATTTGATGCAACTGTTTCAACTCAATGCATTTTCTGGTTTCAGTACTTTTTACTTGACTTTTGAACTATTTTTCCAAAGATGTTTTTTTTAGTTTGCAAGGGCTTGGAGTTGTTCCCTGTTACCTTGTTATTGATTCCACTTTACCTTCATAGAGTAGGCAGTCTACTTTTACAATTTAATTTCACGTGTTAAGATGCCTCTTAAACTCCCACTCTTTCTCCCTTCATGGATGAGATTCAGCTTTGTGGCTGTTCAAAGTACACTTGATAAAAATATATATTCTCCTGCTATGTAGCAACACATTCTATAAAATTCAGTTAGACACATTGGTTGAGAATGTCATCTATTCATTTTATATTCTTGTTGATTTTCTATCTTCTACTTCCATAGATAAATATAAGCATAGAGTTATATCTATATTATAATTAAGACTATCAATTTCTCCTTTAGTTTCTGTCTGTTTTACTTCCCATATTCTCACATCTGCTGTCATTTGGATGCTGTGTCTATGAAGGAGTGTTATAGTTTCATTAAAATAATACCATTATAGAATTCTATCTCTGGAAATTTTTGCTCTGAAATCTACTTTGTCTGAAATTGATTTTATCACTTAGGTCTGTATGGGGTGCCTTTTCATAGTTATTTACATTATATCTAACTATGATTTTATGTTTTAAATGAGTTTATTGTAGGCAACCTGTAGTTCAGTAATTCTTTTTATACATTTTTCCATGGGTATTTTAATGTTCTTATACTACTCCTTATAATTTAAATATTTGTCCATGTAGATTTAAGTATATTATTTTAACAGTATTGTTTCTTATAATCAGCATTTTTGTACATTAGCTGGGGTATTCTGACTCAGGATCCTGATACTACAGCATCACCTGATTCAGTTGAGGCTGAAATATCTGGTCAAAGGCATGTCTATGGTGTATTAATGGAGATGGGTTAAATTAATATGTGGATGTAGTCCTTGATGGGGAGTTAGAGATCAGCCTCAGCTTCTTATCATGTGAAGCAGAACATTGGTTGTTTTTCTATGTTAGTTTATTTAGCTAGTGTCTCTGTGTGTTATCTTTCTATATCTTTCTGTCTCTGTCTCTCTCTCTCTCTCTGTCTCTCTCTCTCTCTCTCTCTCTCTCTGTTTGTTATCTTCCTGTCTCTATCTGTGTCTCTCTTTCTGTGTTATCTTTCTATATCTTTCTGTCTCTGTAGCTGTTTCTGTCTCTCTCTGTTTTCTTTCTCTATCTCTGTATTTCTCCCTGTGTGTTATCTTTCTGTCTCTGTATCTCTGTCTCTGTCTTCCTTTTTGAGAGCACTAGTAAGGCTTTTTATGTTCCTTTGAAGCTACAAATTGAATCTAGTTCCCCATTACTGTGTTTTCTGGACTGACCTGATCCTTCCCAGTCCAGATCATATGAGCTCAAGTATGGCTTGTGGGTATTGCTATGTTATTAATGCTGCTGTGAACATAGCTTTAAATGCCTGGATTTATCTAAGGCCCCTTAGTAGTTAATATCTGTCCAGCATATTTCATTTAAGTAACAAACCAATGGAAAAAAATATAGTGAAGATATTCCTCCAAATTGTGGTCTATCTTGACTATCTCTTTAAAATATTCTCAGTACTATGATACTCAGAGAAAACAGCCTCCAAACTGGACCCTTCTAATAACCTCTGGAGAATGACTTGAGATGCAACTTGCTTTTGCAAAACACATCAGTAAGGTTCACAATGCCATCTGTAAGGAAGTGCTGATTTCCTGGTGTGTGTTCTGCTGAGTTTTATGCTCTGGGCAGTAGCTACTTAATCACAAAGCTCTTCCAACACACATGAAAAGAAAGTGTGCTTGTCTAGCCCTCTGGGTCACTGATGATATTAAGTTGGGGTACAGTAAAAGAATAGTGGGACCTGGGAACTGGTTTGTTACTCCGTAGCACTTACTGAGTTTGGTCCATTCTGTGGTACCTGTAGAAAAACAGATATAGAAGAGGCAGCTTTTCAGGCTTGAATTCAATCCATTTCAGCCCCTCTTCCCACTGCACTCAGTAAGTTAGATATTCCCACAGTATTTCTTACTCATTTGGGAAGGACAAGTGACGTGGGAGTCCCCTCTGTGTACCGTGATTACCATAATGAATAAAGAAACTTCTTTGGACCTACAGCAAGGCAAAAGATAGGCTGATTGCTGGGAGAAAGAAGGGCAGAGTCAAGTGATGCCATGGAGCCACTGCCAAAGTCAGAATGCTTAAACTTTAGCCAGTAAGCCACTGACATGTGGCGATACACAGATTAATGGAGATGGATTAATTTAATATGTAAGAATTACTTAATAAGAAGCTAGAGCTAAAGGACCAAGCAGTGATTTATTTAATACAGTTTCTGTGTGATTATTTTGGGGCTAAGCAGAAGGGAACCAAGAAGCAATCTTCCTCCTACAGACAAGAGCAATAGCCCACTGGAAGCATCATGGTAGCAAGTATGGACACCTTAATACTCTGCTTTGTTCTTACTAACATGGCCATGAAATTTATTGTTTTTCCCTTCTTATATTTTCTTCTTTACTGAGTCACTTATCTGAAATTCTGATGGCCATTTAACATTCTGTTGGCTCTAAACTGTTAGGATAGAAAGAAAGAGTGAAGGGGGGGGGGTGTTAGGACTTACAAGTAATCCTTTAGTAGAAAGAATGCATTTTGAATAGCTCAAGCTATCCAAGATAGAAAGTGTCACACCATGGTATCAGGACACTCATCATTACAGTAAACACCACGTGGCTTATACTCAGATGAACTTCAAGTGAGCATCAGACAGCTGTCCACTTGTCTACCACTTAACATACTTTCAAAGGCATCTAAACAGATATTACACAAACTCTATTTCTGCTCCTAATGATTTCCTATGGTGAAAAATGACATCCACAAGTGACTTTTTATTCTCAATGTGTAAGATTGACAGACCTTGTGATGGCTACCTTCTTAACTTCTCTACATAGTTATGTGTATGAAGAGGTTAAAAAAAAACTCTGCATACTTTAGGAATCATAGCTCCTCCCCTAAATTTTCTTAAAATAAAATATTGTAGGTAGTTTTGCATATCTTTTAGTATTCTACGAAATTAGAAACTGTTGACAGAGTAAAATGCTAACTGGAGGATTTCTCTCAATTAATATGGACAATGAAGCAGAGTTCCCAGGCTTCTTCATGGTGGTGAGGCTATTTGGTTCATGCATGAAGAGCAGGAATGTCTACCATGTATGAAAGTGTTGCCAGAGTGACCCAGGCATCAGTAGCCTCTGTTTTCAAGAGTTTCATTTTTATTTTTTAATGAAATATTAGGCTCATGAAGTCAGTGTATTTGTCTCATAAGAGACTGTCTCTAGGAAATTGGTCATGGAATGTAGAGGTCATTTTTTGTTATTGTTAGTATGTTTATAATGTATATGTGTGTTTTACCTATATTTTGTCTATGTATCATAAGTATGAATTGCCCGTATTGGTCAAAAGAAAGTGTCAAATTCCCTGAAATTGGAGTAACAGAGGTTGTGTGCTGCCATGTGGGTGCTGGAACTCAAACCTCATTCCTCTGAAAGATCAGTCATTGTTCTAAACCACTGAGCCATTTCTCCAGCCCTGGAATCTAATATTTTTACTCTATGACACTGTGATAGGATTTCCTGTTTTTTTTTTTCATTGCTGTTATTCTTGTTTTTGCTTGTATGCTCATCTGTTTGCAGAAAGAAAGCTGCTTACGGGAGTCAGAATGTTTCCTATAAATGAAAAATGCCAACAACCACCGCTGTGTGTGTTGGACACATTTCTTATACAGTGTTTCCTTAGTGCATCAGTGTTGATGAGAACATCCTTACCTCAAGTTTGCCATGTCACCAGGAATCAAGGGAGCTATCTGCTGCCATTAGAGATCACATTATAAACGCACCTTAAAATGGGTGGAAGAGCAAAGTCACGTTGGGATAGAGATGTATCCAGGATGGGTATCAGCAAGACAAGGTGAATACTTAATCTCCACGTCTACATAGACAAAGATGGATGTCACATGGGATGCCTTCATGGAAAGTGGATGATAGGTTTCTGGGTGTTTGGTTGTTTAGGGTATTGCACTGGGTCTGTATCCCTGGTGGGAACTGGTAACTCACAATGTTCGGATTTGCTTTTAACAGTTTTTGAGAAGGGAAGGGAAGATTTCTTTTGCAGGCTTTTCCTTCTCCAGCAAATCACCTTTGAACTCTCCTGGGACTCGAAGGAGAAACCACTGTACCACTGTTCATTGCATAAAACCCATATAGAAAAATATGAAATATGTTTCTAAGCTCAGAATCTCTGGCAGCTTCATTAAAAGCCATAAAACCATATCAACTTCTAATTTCCATATGCTCGAGGGAGGGGCTTCTGAAGGTGCAGATATGAGCTGAAAAACCGACTGGAGTGAAATGGGAGGATTCCATCAATATTTGGGGCAAACTTATATGACTGTTCTAAGCACACACACGCCTATAGTACAGTGAGTATGAAAGAGATCACAGCAAGAACAAAGAGCAGACTTCCCATCTCTGGGTCGGGTTTTCTTTGTCAGTTTAGGGCACAGAAGAGACTGCCTGAGAAGTCTAAGAACTGCATAATTATAGCCCACAAGCTTCTCCTGGGGTGGTGTAGTGTGCACCAGCAAACCAGTGTGTCAACTTACTCAACTGGTTAAGTTAGACTCAAGGATACAGGAAGACACGCAGATGCCATGATACATATAAATGCGAACAGAAGAGAGACAGGAGCAAGATGTATGATAATTCTTTTAACTTTTTCCTTTTTTTCCTCTTTTCTATCTCCACAGATTTGATTAGTAATAATAAATCATATATCAAGAGAAATTTATGGTTCCTCACACAGCTCCTAATTTTTGACACTCATAATTCTCTGCACTCAGGTATTATTCTAGCAATTTTACAGATGAGCTGAGATGGAGCCGTGTAAGAGAGTTACAAAGATAAAACTGCAGAGCAGAAAGGAACTTGAAGATCATCATTTAGTTTGTGAAAGATTTGCTATTCTCTCTCTGTCTCTGTCTCTCTCTCTCTCTCTCTCTCTCTCTCTCTCTCTCTCTCCTCTATTCCTCCCCCTCTCTCTTTTCACTGGCCAAGAAAAATATTTTTCCAGTCATAATTTTCATAAACAGATCAAAGAGCCATTCTTATATTTATTTTCAGTTCACACGAATAAGAAATTTTTCTTTAAATAATGAATTATAACAGTGTGGCTGCCTGGACAAATCTAATATTTGAAATTGACTAGGAATGTCAATAGGCATATACATTTATATATATATATATTTATAATACAAATCAAGCTTTACTTCCTTTATTTATAAATGAACTGAATCTTCTGTTTCCTGTTGATTTGTATAATTTTTAGTTGTACAGCGTGAGAGATGATTGCCATTTGCATTAATTAATTAGAACTTGTAGGTGGTAACCTATTTTGTTCCTTAAATAGACTGTCTTGTGATTTCAGAGTATCCTTAAATGAAAATAATCCCAAATCTAAAATATACATAAGTGAACAAACTTCTCTCACTAATAACTTTAAGCTTGACTTTGGTCCTTAAAAAGCCAACGAATACAAGTTTAACACACAATTTAATGATGGTGCATAACTCAACATCGTGACCCAGATGGCCATCCCGCCGCTGAGAGGTGTAAGTCTGTGATAGGAAGGCTCCATCAGTAGCTGTGACTCTAGGCTGTCTCAGGAATTACAGAGCCATGCTGAGGTTGCTGGGAAAGGGCCTTGGAGGTGCTTGCTTTTCTCAGGAATGTCACCCACACAAGCAGATAGCTGCCATTTCTTTTCTTTCTTCACTTATAACAATGTGAGTGGGGTAAAGACTAGTACCTTTGAGAAATATCAAATTTTGAGGAAAAAAAATAGTTCACTGAGGGTTAGTGATTTGAAGATTTGAATGTAGAATCAGAGCAGCCCACTCCCCCAGGCCATGAGAAAGCCACATTCTGAATCAGGTGACTTCAGACTCCAGGAAGCACACAGAGGGGATGCCTGAATCCCCACATGTGGAACTTCTTGGTTCTCAGAGACCCCTCTTCCCCCCCAGAGCTGACTATAAGCATGTCCTGGACCTTGCAGTGGTCCATCAATTCATGCTCTAAAAGGATTTTCGATCTTTCTAGAGCCCACAATGAGAACTGACAGTCCTGTGGGAGTTTCTATAGTGGGAGAAACAGAATCGTCCTAGAATAGATCCACAGAAATTGGCATTTCACACGTCCATGAAGAGCACAGCTCTGTCCGTGGCCCCAGGCTCCTTCAGCTACGTTCTCAGCGCTTAATTCTCAGTCTTAATGCCAACCAACATCATCATAGATTGAGGGATAGACTCCAGCATGGAAAGAGACTAAACGGAACAAATACTATGAAGATTCAAGAAAAAGACTCCATACAGGAAAAGAGAGTTGCAAACATGCTAAATGCTAGAATATAAAGAATGAGTATGTTGGTCCATTTTATGAGAAACAAGCTATTCGCTGTTTCAGTGAATACTCAGAAAAAATTTACTCATCACTAATCAGAGACATTTAATAAAGATTCCATTGTGTGACATAAATAAACAAATAAACAAGCAACTGTCAATGATGGAGTCAGAAGAATTTGTAGGAAGAAAGAAAATGTAGGGGGAAGAAATGGAGAGATGGACCTGGGAGGACCAGCGAGAAAGGGCAGAGAAAGGAGAACCAGACAGAAAGTGGAGGCAAAAACAGTAGTCTACAATCAACAATGTTTTAAGGATGAACTCAATCAAATCTTGAAGACATTTCAAAAGGAAAATGGTAATGCCAACTGTAGAGGAAAAGGCAGATACTGGGAGGAAGATATGTTTGCTGTCATCCTCTAAGGCAAGAACTTGGCAATCAACATTTAAAACGAGCTAACTATTAGCAACATGAATGTAGGGAATGAAAAAGGTGAAACAAAAACCTCTCTCGCTCTTTGTTTCTTTCTCTGTTTCTCTGTTTCTACCCTCTACTTCTGTCTCTCCTCTCCCTCTGTCTCTCCTCTCCCTCTATCTCTCCCTTCCCCTCTGTCTGTTCCTCCTTCCCTCCTTCCCTCCCTCCCTTCCTCCTTCTCTCCCTCCTTCCCTCTCTCCAGATTTGATACTATTCATTTTTCTCCTTTTAAAATCAGGTGGGAGCTGGGCAGTGCTGGTGCACACCTTTAATCCCAGCTCTTGGGAGGCAGAAGCAGGTGGATCTCTGTGAGTTTAAGGCCAGCCTGGGCTACAAGAGTTCCATGATCACCAAGGCTACACAGAGAAAACAAATCCTGTCTCAAAAAACAAACAAACAAAAAAGAAATAAAAGTAAGACCAAAGAAAGAGAGAAAGAAAGAAAGAAAGAAAGAAAGAAAGAAAGAAAGAAAGAAAGAGAAAGAAAGAAAGAAAGAAACTCAACAAAAACAGGTGTTATGACCAGTGTGATATTTTTACAGATAAGTGAGTAAGTAAACTTCAGAAAATACTCCACATAATGAACCATCTCCACTACCATTAAGGACTGGGAAACAAAATACATAAAACGAAAATGTTTGTATAGAAATAGAGGGAGGAAATTCTTGAAACTCAGTCAGTAAAGGTTCAAATCTCTGCTGTCTTCTTTATCTAACTTGCCGGGTTTTGGGGTCCTTCATTTGCTTTTCTATAAGATTCTACCATGTTCTCACTGTAACATGAAGATAGCATTGCAAAGGCAAACGCGGTTACCTCCTCGGAAGCAGTTTGTGTGTGAACATGATCAACAGTCCCCAGTTGCTTCACACTAAGAATGTGCCAACTAAACAGTCCAGTGGCACTGTCAAGTATAAGGCCAGGTTTGTGGATGAGTCTTAGCCTGTATCATTGATGACTCTTCAGTTAATTTGTAGGAAGAAATTAGGCCCTTGAGAGAAGCTGAAAAAAAATTCTAAACCTTGAAGATCTTGTTTATATGGTAGGAACCTAGAATGACCACGGAAGACGGAGGCGTTGAGTATTTGCTAGGTGTGTGGTATTAAAAAGAAGAGAGTGAAAACATGCAGCAGGGGTAGGGTGAGCCAAGATGTCTGCACAGGATTTCTCGTGTGCAGGAAATTACTTTCAGCATCAGAATTAAAGTTTGTTTTTCTGTAAATCTACATTTTAACATTAAATAATCAAGTTCAGAGTTTCAAAGCCAAAAGTATAGCTGGCCCAGCCTGTGTGTCATTATGTCAGATACATCCTTCTCCAGGGGCAAACATATTGCTCCCCAATTGTCCTCTGAAGCATTATCCATCATTATGGGTTTTCTGAGCTTGCAGTAAATTGTGTCCTTCTCAATCACAAATTGAACCTTTCTAGGAGACAGAGGATAGCTGACATTAATGAGTTATAATGTTCCAAGAAAATACATTTCAACATTCTCCGGCAAGGACAACTTATTGGTAAGGGATATAAAAAAAAATAGGAGTGATACGGAGTAGCAGGAGGGATGTGAAGTGAAGCCAAAGTGGTAGCTTATTAAAATCTGCTCTTAGTTAGCCAAGAAGCAGCACAAGTTCCTCCCACAGTCCACACCTCCAAATGTGGGCAAAATCGAGGGGCATGGGACTCATGGGAGGACTCAGTGGAAAAGAGGGTTTGGCGTGCACACTTGAGAACCTGAGTTCAGGTCCCAGAACCGAATTAAAGAGCCTGGGGTGGCCAAACACATGTCTATAACCCCAGTACTCTAGGAAGCAGCAATAGGACAATGGCTGGACTTGCTGGATGGCTGCCTAGCTCCAGGGTCAGCAAGAGACCCTGCCTTAAAAAATGAGGACAACGATGGAGCAGAAAACCCAGCATTCCTTGTGGGCCACCATGTACATGCACAGCTGTATAAATCCACACAGACCAACTCTAACACACATACACGCACGCACGCACACACACACACACACACACACACAGACGTGTACATGCACACACACACCTGTCACACGCACATATTAACAAATGAAAAAATATGTACTTTCAAAGCACTGAGGCATGACGGTGGAGGCTGACTGAGAAGCCAAGGACAATGGCACTGGGTTTTGATTCTACTGCATAGACATGCTTTGTGGGAGCCTTGTCTGTTTGGATGCTCACTTTCGTGGACCTGGGGGGAGCAGGGAGGACCTTGGACTTCCCATAGGGTAGGGAACCCTAACTGCTCCTTGGATTGGAGAGGGAGGAGGATGGGGAGAAGGGTAGGGGAGGGAAGTGGGAGGAGGGGAGGAGGTGGAAATTTGGAAATTTTTAATTATATATACATATACATACATACACACACACACATATATATTGAGGCAGATTTTCCAAATCAATATCTTTCTCAAAACTCCTTGACCTTGAACAGACCCCTGGCCCCTGCCCTTCTGGTGTTCTCGTGCCTTGTAGCTAAGCATAGCACTGAATTCGGCCACATCCCCTCTTGCTCCCAGACATACCTACCTTCAGGTAGCAGAGAAACAGTTGAGTGGCTGTGAGACAATGTTCAGTCAGTAGCTTTGAGAAAAACTCAATAAACATGATTTTATGGCATGCTTTGACCTTCAGATATGTTTTAAATCCAAGATTAATATTTTATTATAGTAGCTACAGCTGGTAATTTTGACCTTTCAAAGCCTCCCCATTTTTGACAAATTAATGAACCATTTATTTCCTATTGCTCTTGTTCCTGTAGGGGCAGGCCATGAGACCCGGGCCTCAACACAAGAATGAATGTATTTTTCTCTCAGAGAACCCTGTTCCAGAACACAGGACTAATCTTTGACAAACTTCTTCCTAATTTTACCTCTGTAGATGCTCTGCAATGCTGTCTATTCTGTATTTCTGAATATGGCTTTGGAAATACAGAGGCAGCGGGGCGGGGGGGGGGGCGGTTATTAACATTGCCCAAGTATCCAAACACTTGTTCATTGGTAAATAAAATCAGTGTTATAGTGATAAAATTCAGAGGCCAGATAATTGATAGAAAACCATTCTGATATCACTGGATAGTACTGAGAATTGATAAATGTTAGGAGGAATATAAACTGATAAATGGCACAAGCTGGGTGCTTTTCCAAGAAATTACTCTTGATGCCCAGTGGTAAGACGTTCCAAAGTGAATACTGTTCTTACCGTCTATTCCGGTTCACCCTGCCACTGCATTCTAAGGCTGTCTGGAGGCAGAAGACTCTGTCAGCTATCAAAGCCCCTAGAGGTTAATGCCGAAAGCAAAAACACAATGTCATTCACTGTAGAACTATCACCTTCACGGCTCACTAGTACCGTGTACTAGTTCTAACTGGGAAAGCAGAAGGTATTTAAGAATACACAAGTATCTGTCTCTAGGATCCCATCTCATCAAATCTAGGAAATCGTTAAGCATAAAAGATAGCAAATTGTGAAGAAAAGGGAACTGCTGTCTCCTTGCCAAAATATATTTGTGAGCATCTCTGATAGAAACACCTTCCTCAGTTATCAGTTGTCTTTTTTCAAAAGTAAGACAAAATTGTGGCACTGGGTGGCAAGTTCCTTGGGATTAAGGACTCTCAATGAAGTGTTTCAGTGATGGCTCGAGCAGATTAGCTTTCTCCGCTGTGACAAGCCCCATTTCGGACTCCAAATGCCTAGTGATTACATGCTACTCTTTGCATGGTGCCCCTTTTAGCTTTTAGGTCACTCCTATTTTGTCAATCAGTCATAGAGTGTTATTTATTTATCTATCAGTTAATAACCATGCAGCAGAGAATAATTTCCTGGGCCTAGCATGGTAATTTGTACCATAATTTCATCCCTGCTGCTGTAAACTTGAATTCAGCCACAGCTATGATTGCTAATATTAAGATTTCTAGGTCACTCTTCCGCCTCTATGGTTCCTGTCTCTCTCATTTCATAGTGTTCTATCTTCTACCACTGAAGCCTGGCTCATCAAAAACATAAGCAAGGCGGCATGCCAACAGTTCCTTACAAGATGCCATACGTACTTGGCAAAGCAGGTAACCTTCAGGTACCTAGGTGAAATTGAATTATGCACATCGGTCCTGTATACCCTAGGGTTAAATTTGGGCCAATGTTGAAGAGAATGATTTAGAATCATAGCCAGGAGACTTTCTAGAAACCTCTTTGCTAAGTTAATTCAAGTGATAAAAGACAAGAAACACTAACTGGGAAGACCAAATACATCACCAAATACATAGACCTGTGGCACTAACTGGGAAGACCAAATACATCACCAAATACATAGACCTGTGGCAGGCTTTCTCCAAAATCTTATTTTTCTGGGAGACTCTTTTGAAAAGAGCTATGCCTCTTCACGTGTTTTGGTTACTTTACCTATGGCTAGGACCAAGTGCCCTGCAGGAAGCAATTTAAAGGACTCAGGATTTATTTTGGCTTTTAGTTCCAGAGCAACCTTCCACCCAGGCTGGAAAGACACGGCAGCAGGCAGCAGGAAGCTGGTGGGCCACAATACATCCCCACACAGGAAGTAATCAGGGGCTAGGAAGTAGAGCAGTGTTACAAAGTCTCAAAGCCTGTCACCTGTGGCTGGTGTCCTTCAGTGAGGCTCCTCTTAAAGATTCCAGAACCTTCTTAAGAAGACCCTGCAGCTAGGGAACAAGTGCTTAAACACAGGAGCCTAGGAGGGCATTACACTTTCAAACCACACCTTGTCCTCATTTTTCTATAGCAAATGGGCTTTGAATTGTATTAATTTACAAAGGACATGGATAATGGTTGGGCGATTAGCTGAGACCTTTTTAAGGTCAACGTAATTAATACTTGGAGCTAAGAATTGTGGTTTGTGCTAGCAAATTTACTGCTGCCAAGATAAGAGGCACAACTGGTGAGCTATCAAAGCTAGTTGATTTTCAGGAATCAGTTTTTAGTATTATTTACGTTAGATCACTGCATTCCATTGCGCTCCAGTTTTTCAATATTCTCAGTGACAGGTTTTGCCCATTTATTTCTGTACCATGGGCTTTCCCCTCCCTTGAGACAAATCTGTGAGGTCTCTGTTTCTACTGTTGTGTGTTTTTAACCAGGTAGAATAAGATTATTATGAGCCATTGATCTCGTCCAAAGACACTGGTGTCTCATCTGCAAAACTGAAAATAAGGGATGTTTCCTTCTTAGGCCTCATTATTATGGCTTTTATTAATGCATTTACTGCAGGTATTCACAGAAGAAAGTGAGTCAATTTTCTTGGATCTTTGGACAGCCAAATACAGCGACTCAGACAAAACACCCCTGAAGTGTACCCTCTTTTTTAATTTTTCCATTCATAAATTTACACTTCCTCTTTTCCTCCCATTCCCCTCCCACTCCCCCACTCATCCTCTTCCCTCCCCCTCCCTGCTTGAGAGAGGGCAGGGAATCCTGCCCTGTGGGAAGTCCAAGGCCCTACCTCCTACATCCAGGCCTAGGAAGCTGTACATCCAAATAGACTAGGGTCCCAAAAAGCAAGAACATACCTTAAAAACAAGTCCCAGTGCCTTTATCAATGGCTTCTCAGTCAGCCCCCATTGTCAGCCACAATCAGAGTCCGGTTTGATTACATGCTCTTTCAGTCCAGGTCCAGCAGGATTTGGTGAGCTCCCATTAGAACAGGCACACTGTCTCAGTGGGTGGACAAACCCCTCGCGGTCCTGACTTCCTTGCTCATCTTCTCCCTCCTTCTGCCCTTCAACTGGACCTCAGGAGCTCAGTCCATTGCTCTGATGAGGGTCTCTGTCTCTACATATATAGATCCTCCTGGAAATTGGAAGCAAACAAGATTGCCGGGCAGAAGTTGGGAGCATGGGGGTGGGAGGGAGGGTGGGGGTGGGGTTGAGGGAAGGGGAGAACTGGAGAGGGAAGGGAGAAGGGAAAGACTAGAGAGAGCTTGGGGAAATGGGAGGGTAGAGATGGAGGAAGGGTGGGTATAGGAGCAGAGAAGAAAATATTTACATTAAGGGAGGCATTTTAGGGGTGGCAAGAGACTTGGCTCTAGAGGGGATCCCAGGTGTCCATGGGGATGTCCCCAGCTAGGTTCTTGGGCAGCAGAGGAGATGTGCCTGAACTGTCCTTGCCCCACTATCACACTGATGATTATCTCGAATATCACCATAGAATCTTCATCCAGTGATGGATAGAGATAGAGACAGTGTACCCTCTTTGTAAGTTGCAGATATTAAGTAGCTTAACAGCAACCTAGTAGCTTTAGTGGAGGTCTACATAAGTTTGAATTTGAAATCTACTTTCCACATTTCACAGGTGGGGCTTCCAATGAACCACTCACATTCTCTGATAACTGTTTCCTCGTCTGACATATGAAAGAAATAGTGCCACTCTGCTAAGTATATCATGAATACATTGTTGATGCTTAAAACTTTCACAATCCTGAATCTCACATGTAGTCAGTTCACATCCAAAAAATGGTCATATTCCTCCCCATAGATAAGGGCTTTTTCATAAATTACAAAGCTTTTTATGAATATAAGACATTCTTATTAATAGCATGCCACTTCAAGATTCATATTGTTACAAAGCTGCTTTGGAAATGGGAAAGAAATTTAGGCACTGTCTTATAGCACCTGCCATAAGATAAGCACACTTATTGCCACAGTACAGGTACAGCATGTCAAACGAAGGGTACTCCTATCTCAAAGCAATCCTTCTGCTTTGTCTTTCTTTTCTAACATGAAAAATAATCATTTTGAAAGCTCATAAACTTCGTAGAAATCAACAGATCTCAGTCCCCCCCTGCTTGGACAGGAATAAGGGATGTCTCTACACGTCTGGAATTCATAAGAAGGGATTGTAAAGTTATTCTCATGCACCTCATGATGTGGTCAGCACTGGGTGTGAATCAGCAAAGTGGATGTACATCTTCTTCCTTAGAAGTCCTGACTGTACTGCCAGTTTCTCATCCCTACAGAAATCAGAGGTAGGTCTGCTCAAGGTCAAGGTAAAATGTCTGTTCTTCCTGGCCACTCTTGGCTCCATCAGCACTCACAAAGTCACAAATGCAAGATTTCCTCCATCTTAATTTTTTGCTGATTCTCTCTGAAGTAATTATGTATACATAACCCATGGGACTATCTATCTAGGTAGATACTCAGACTTCATTTCTTTACTTCGTATCCTTTTTATCTTATTATTGTAAAATCCATGCTTCAAGTTAGGCATTTCCTATTTCTCTTATTGATTTTCTCAATGGCATTTGGGATTGGCAATAGTATTTAGGCAGCAGATAACAAATAAAGCCCAATTTACTTTTTTCACACAACATATATCATATGGTATTTATATGCAGATTTAACATTAATTTATACTTAGATATCTGGACAATTTTTTCATAAAACATGACAGTAATTTATAATCATTTTAAAAGAATGTTTATGCACATAAACACTTATTCTAACACCATATACTTTCAAGTAGAACAGAAAGAAAAGCAATGTCAAGGTGTGCCTTTCACATAAGTTATTGTGCTCTGCAGGATATACCTGCACTCCTAATGTATAATACCTGAGTGCTTACCTTTGCGCAAATGACACTTACTTCCAAACTAAGTCAGGAGTGCACTAAAGGAAATAATTCTAAAAGGCACTTGTTTGGACATACTGGGCATATTGTCACCTACAGAATATTTAGAGAGTATGTCTCTTGATCAGGACAGTCTATGACACTGTGTTGCATGCTTTTGAAGAGACTTAAGAAATCAGCGGAAATGTTTACCACAGAGTTTTCCATGAAGGGCATTTTCATAAATCATGCATATTTTTTCAATAGGAAAACATGAACTAGAAATTCCTCTGAATATATGTAAGCTGTTGGGTGTGATAGTCAACTATCTAACGTATGGTGGCATATGATATCATGCACATTTCACAGCATAACACATGGTTTAATAAATATTTGTATTTTATTTGACAAGTCAGTTATTTTTCTCATTTTCCATTAATAAACATGTTACTCATGAAGCATGATAACATGTTACTGCAAGTGTCTATGAACCTACCACCCCACCAAGGAATATAACACAGCCAATCCCTTCTTTGGTTCATTCTCAGAAGTAACTCCTGCTCTAAATGTTGGTGTGTTGGCATCCCCTTGCTTTTAAGATTTAATATATACATTAAATATCATAAATACAACATACATATAACACAATATATTTGTACATATAATATATATGTGATATATGATATATATTATATACCAACCTCTGCTAATAAATATTTTACATGTCTTTAAATTTAACAAAACTACTGTATGGATTCTCAGATTCTTTTTTTTAAAGATATTTATTTATTTATTATGTATACAGTATTCTCAGTGCTCTGCCTGCAGGCCAGAAGAGGGCACAGATCTCATTACAGATGATTGTGAGCCACCATGTGGTTGCTCACATGGAATTGAACTCAGGACCTTTGGAAGAGCAGGCGGTGCTCTTAACCGCTGAGCCATCTCTCCAGCTCCAGGAATCTCAGATTCGTATTACTCTGGTCAACATTATGCTTCCAAAACTTGAGGCCAATGCCTGTAGATATATTATTTTCTACTCATACCCAATACCTAAAACCATTGCTACCACAACCCTTGTCTTAACTACTTTCCTATTCCATGATAAACCACCACAAGCAAGGCAACTTATGAAAGAAAGCATGCGATTTGAGGCTCATGTTTCTGACCATCATTGTGGGGCGCATAGCAGCAGGTAGGTAGAAAAGGTACTTACAAGTTATGACAGCCACAAGGCAGAAAGAAAGACTTAACTGGGCAAAGCTTGAGCTTTTGTAGCCTCAGATCCACCCCACTGACACACCTCCTCCAACAAGGCCACTCTTCCCAGTCCTTTCCAAACAGTTGTATCAACTGCAGACCAACCATGCAAATATATTAGTCGATGGGGAAGATTCTTATTCAAACAACTACAACCATTCTTCTACTAAAAGTCATTTATGGATATTTTCTTATCACATTCTCCTATAAACCAAATCAGAATTTTGCAGGGTGGGTATGGGTGAAGAAAATTTTCTTTTTTACGTTTTTGGAGGGGAACATTCTGAGATAATATCTTCTATAGCTCAGGCTGACCTTTAATTCACTAAGCAATCACGACTGCCTTAAACTCCTGATCCTCCTGCCTCTACATCCCCAATACTGATATTACAAGCAAGTGTCACTGTGACTGGCTGTTCATATAGACTTTTCTCAAGAGTGTTTATCTAGGGGCGGATCTGCTCAGTCATAACGTATTTTAGTTTATATTCTGAAAAATGCAGATTATGAGACAGACTTGGGTGCATGAGTTTATTGACAAGCTTATCCTAGGGATCGCAATGAGAAAGCAGGAGAGTGGGGTGGGAAAAGAAGGAAAGACACTACATGGTTTTTCAATGAGTTACCGCTGGAGATAGCGTTCATGGGAATCTCCAAAATCTCACAATTGTTCCTTCGAGGGGAAAGAAAGCTGGACTCAATATTTAGGGGATTCTAGGAGAGAAATTAGCAAAGTAAATGACCCTCTCTAATTTGTAAAACAGAGACTGCCAAGTCCTGGCAGATGCTGATGTGTGGTAATTGATGCCAACCTGCAGCCTAGGTCAAAGGTAATGGTAGAGCACTGATTGTCTCTCTTGCAGAGCTCTGTGTGTTTAATGGACCACCTGAAACATCACAGGCTGTTTTCAAGGCTATAGGTTACTGTCCACAACCTGACTCTGTTGCTGAAGCTACCACACACCTATGGCATCAAACATCAAACATGGAGAAATAGAGTTGGTACACAACTAGAAGCTATAGCCTTACTGACTAGGATTGATAGTGTTGGGAAGGCTCTATACACACCACGAAAGGGAAAAGCTAATCACCAATCACACCCAGCTACAAATCCACTGAGCTACAATAGTGACCTGGCTGCAATGTCACTGGTGCAGCAGCGGCACAAACGTTATAGGAATAATCAACCTCTTTTTGCTGGACTGGAAGATGGAGCCATGGGTAAAAGGAAGTCAGTCTATGGAACCCATATTTGACACTGTTAATGAGACCAAGAACCCAAGACTACATAAGTTTTAAGGTGGGGGAAAACCCACTATTATTTTGCAAAATAAGCATAACAGTAAGTCCTAATGACATCTTGTTATACTCATGGATCAGAGCCTCACTCAATTCTCATCAAAAAGGAGTCTTCATCCGTAGATGGGAATTAACCAGAGACCCACAACTGAACCATGTTCCAAGACTGGGAGACTGTGGAATACTTGGATTTAATTGAAATGTCTTTATCAAACCCCCCTCCTCAAGGCCCTAATATCTATGTAGAAGATGAAGTGGAAAGAGCAAGAGGAGGCCAATGACCCCCAAGGAAGTTGCTTTTTTCGGACACAGCAGGGTTGACGCACATAGGAACTCATAGAGGCTGTGACAGCATGCATAAGATTTGCACAAGCTCAAGACACACAAAACACAAGCACAGAGAATGGAAAGTAGGTGCAAAGCCACCCCCCCCCCAAAAAACAGGAAGCCTTTTGTAATTGACAGATGCTGGGGAAAATAAAATCAGTTTTCTTCAGTGGCGTGATACAGGGTATAATAACCACACCCTAGGGCAGACCTCATTCTCAGGAGTAGTTGGCCAACTCAAATCGGGCTCCATATTTGTGTGTGTGCGTGTGTGTATATGTGTGTGTGTTGTTGTTGTTGATTTGGTTTAGTTTGGTTTGGTTTGGGGGATTTAAGAGAGAGAAATAGCATAACCTTAGTGCATAGGGAGGTTGGTGAAGCTCTGAGAAGTATTGAGGGAGGAGAAAGAAGGTAATCATAATACATTGTGGGATATGGCTTTTAAGACAATGATGAGTTGCTTTCTAAAGTAGTGGGGTCCATTTAAACTTTCACGGGCAGAAAATGGAGGGACACGGATTCAACATCTCCATCTCCAGTCTTCTCTTTTATCAGGTATTACACGGTATTTTTAAACACACTGTTCTGTGTGTTTTGCTTTGAGATGGACTACATTAATAGGTTTTCCGATGTGAAGTTATTGCTATTCTCTTATGGGAAACATGACTTGCTAATGATATTCTGCTTTTCTGGAAAATAAGTTTACAACCTGCCGTTAAGTAGCCGATGCCCCTGCACCGAGTTCTAAATTGCTAAGGAGACGGAGCATTTTTTTATATAAACCTCTCAGACATTTGCATTTCCGCTCATGTCTATCTTCTATTTTAAATCATTATTTTATGTATTTTCATAATTTTATAAATATAATTTGAATACTAGATATGACCGTAAAAGTGCAAAGAAGTTCTTAATTTCAACAAAATCTAATTTGTCAAACATTTATGGATACTAATGTTGTATTTTATATAAGAAATCTCTTTCTACCTCAAGATTATAAAATGTTTCCATATTAAACTTTTCTATTTTAAACTTCTTTTTCCTTTTCAAATATAGATATTAAATTTTCTGGTAGTTCATTATGGATATTACGAAGAAGCCAACTTTGGTTATTTTCTTATGAATAATCAGGCTTCCCAGAACCCTTCGTGGGCTGACCCACCTTTTCCCACTCACACGCAAGGCCTGTCCCGGGCTGCCTTGAGCTTCCTGAGTAGTTCAGTCTCTCTGCACGAATACCTCCTTGTTTTAATTACAAGGCCTTATGTCACTTTGTCACTTTATCCCCTCACCTTTTCCTTCTTAAAAATAACTTCTGGCTGTGATTGGTCATTTTTCTCTGCTCTACAAATCGTAGAATCTGCTTTCAAAGCACACAAATCATGCTGAAAATTAAATTGAGCATCTATGTATCTTTTGAGGGTGTGAAGAGAAGCAAGCCCTGTTACATTTGAAGCAAGAGGTTGTCTTAGGGGTTCTATTGCTGCTACGAAACACCAGGACCAAAATGCTAGCTGGGGAGGCAGAGGATTATTAGGCTTACATGTCCATATAACTGTCCATCACTGAAGGAAGTCAGGACAGGAACTCAAACAAGGCAGGATCCTGGAGGCAGGAGCTGACACAAAGGCCGCGGAGGGGTACTGCTTAATAGCTTGCCTTCCCGGGAATTGCTCAGCCTACTTTCTTATAAAACACAGAACTACCAGCTCAGGGATTGCGCCACCTGCCATGGGCTGGGCCCTCCCCCACTGATCACCAATTGAGAACACGCCTTACAGCTGGACCTCGGGGTGGTATCTATTCAACAGAGGCCTCTTCATCTCTGATGACTCATGACTCTCACACAAGCCAGCCAGTACAAGTATGTTGATGTTTTTGTTTACTGATTGCCTCTAAGTCAGTGGTCCTCAGCCTTCCTCTTGAATAGAGTTTCTCATGTGTATGGTGAGCCCCAACCGTAAAATTATTTTATTGCTACTCCATGACTGTAATTTAATTTTGCTACTGCTATAAATTGAAATTTAAATTTGTGATATCTGATATGTGAATCCCCAGAGAGGTCTCCACTCACAGGTTGAGACCGGATCCTCCAGGTTGGCCATACCAGGACCTGTAACGTGTTTTCTCTCCGAATTTCCAGGAAGCCTCCTATGAGTGAGTGTTAAACCTTAATGATGTTTCTGCATCTAATCTGATAATTGCATGGCCTCCCCTTCACTCATTCATAGGATGGATTATGTTTTAATAAGTCTTTCAGTGTAGCATTATTGTCTTTCGGAGAGGAAACTTCTTTATGATTGTCTTCTCTAGGCAATAAGTTTACATCCAGGAATCAACCAGTCAACATCTTCATATTTACAAAGCTACACTCCAGTGTGGGTGGACAGAGAAACTGGTACAAACAAACAGCTAGAGGAATTATGAAATATTAGATATTAATATTCAGGAAAAGACAAACACATAAAACCACTCCCAGTTCTTGGGAGATAACTGCCAATTAAGTAACATTACAAAAACATACCTTTCAAATGTATTTGAATATGACATCATAAAAAAAAAAAACATTGCATGGAGCATGACTGATCGCAAAGGATTTGGGTTCTCCATCTGTCTGCCCTCTGTCTCCCTCCCTGCTTCCTACCTCCCTCCCTGCTTCCTGCCTCCCTCCCTCCTGTCCTTCTTTTTTTCTGAGAGCAATCTTTGAGACACCAGCTCACTCTCCACAGACTAAACTGGTCTGTAACTCACTGTAAAGAAGAACGTAACCTCATGCAATTTCTCTGCCTCCGTGTTCTAAGTGCACATACCACAGGTGTAACCACCACAGCTGCATGACCCTGGAACGAGACTGGAGATCGGCAGCACTGTGAAACCACCTCAGTGTAAAGGACACAGAGCAGGAAGCAGACAGGTGACATCCCGTGGGATGGAGGCGATACTGGATTAGAATTCCCTAAGCTTCCTCTCTGGCTTCATGCTTCCTATCGGTCTTCTTTGGACATCTTTTTCTTTACACTTTACAGTGTCTATCTAAGTAGTACTAAAGGGAATTTGTTGCATTAATTTCATGAAATCACTACAAAATAAAAAATCCTAGAGGGTAGTTATGGACTTTTTTTTTTTAAGGACTCAGGAACAGGGCATCAAGATCCATCAATATTTATAAACAAGTTTATCCTTCTGGCACTAGATATGAATAAGTATCCCCTGGGCTGTTCTGGCTGTGGCAGATAAGCCTGGCATATCTAACTGTGCCGTAGCCCAAGATTCTAGGACTGCACACAGAGTTAAAAGCGGGGCACGAGTTCACAGCTGAGTGGAGGATGCTCAGACATCTAGCACAGCCTATCACAGAAGCAAGAGCGTTTCCAGCCAGAAATGTACTACATGTCTGAGAGAAGGAGAGAACTGAGGAATGGCTATGTATGATACGCTGTGTTTCCCTGGGAAAGGGCTGCAAGAACTGTGTGCACCAGAAAAGGATTCCAGCCAGAGCGTCCTGTTTCATTAAAAGAAAGTGAATGACACGGTGGCCTTTTGAGGAGTCCCGTGCCTCTTAAGATGTCACCAAGGACACATAAGGCCATCTGTGAAGAGATGTACATAGCTCATTCTGTTAGATGTCAGTTTATGTTGACTTGTGCTGAAAATTCTAGAAGACTCTGCTCTGGTTGTGGAAAAAAGCTCAAATGGCTATGGAGGCCAAGAGTTCCCAAATGTGCTCTCTGCAGATCCAAGAACTAAGGAGTCTAAGGAGTATTCATGGACAGTGAGATTCAGTCTATACCCAAAGACCGGGAAGCTAGGAGAGCTGATGGTACAACTCCTAATAAGGCTAAAGACCTGAGAACTGGGGGGAGGGGAGCGGGATCCCAGAGTCCACTGGAGTTGATGCCTGAAGGCAATAATGAAACAACAGACCTCACAGCTCAGTAGAATGGAGCGAATCTTGGGTGTCCCTCCAAACCTCCAAAGCTTCTACATTGGAGGTTTGAACCCCAGTGAGGCAATGACCCTGATTTTATCAATCAATCAATCAATCAATCAATCAATCAATCCATTAATGGATTAATAGCTTAGCAGACTATTTGGAGGTTATTAAATCTATGAGGTGAGCCTACTTGGGGAGTAGGTCAATGGGCCCCTTGAAGAGGATAACTTGTAAAACTTGTAAAGCCTCTCTCTCTCTCTCTCTCTCTCTCTCTCTCTCTCTCTCTCTCTCTCTCTCTCTCTCTCTCTCGGTCTCTATCTGTCTCTCTCCATTCTGGCCACCACGAGGTGAATAATTTTCCTCAACCAGTTTTTGTCCACCATGATGTCCACCTCACTACACAGACCCAGGAAAATGAAGCTGAACTAACTGTGAACTGAATCCCCTGAAACTGAGTCAAAACAAACCTAGAGCTCATTCATTCCGAAGTTTTTGTTTCTTTGTTTGTTTGTTTTTTTTTTTTTTTTTGAGATAGTTTGTTTGAGTAACAGTTCTAGCTGTCCCGGTACTCAACTTTGTAGACCAGGCTAGCCTCGAACTCGCAGAGATCCACCTGCCTCCACTCCTGACTGCTGGATTAAAAGCATGCATGAGCTTCACTCACACTTATAAGAAACATTCCACCAGATATCTGGGCGTCTCTTATGCAACCAGGTCAAGTTGATGGGCAAAACTACAGCATCAACCTACAGCCCATGAGCTGGGTGCCAAGTGCCTCTCAGAGACACTATCATGTGGTTAATCACGGGTGCTTTTAACATCTTGGCATTAGAAGAAACACTGTGGTCAGAGCTAGTTAGGAGTTCAGTGACGATTGCAGCAGGAAGAGAGAGAAGACCAATGAATGCCAAGCTAACCAAGGAAGAGAACAGAAGGAGATGGAACAGGCAAGGGCAGCTCCCCAAAGCTCTGCCTGAGGTCAGTGTAAACCCTGACAGCACTTATTGGCCACCAAACCACATTATTATGTCAGTAGTTTCCAATAGAACCTACCTGAGTTTGAATCCCATCTTTAGTCATAGGAACAGAATGGCTCAGGAACAATACTGAACCTTTATACTCTTCCTCGGTGTTCTGACTTACGTGATCCAAGCTCACAGAGATGTGTGGAGAGCGTGCTTCAGAGCAATTTACACCCATAGCTCGGCAGGGTGCTTAGCTAAGAAAATAACAATTTAAAGGCTTAATCTGCCAATGACAGCTGCTGTTTGTCATAGCTGCTGGAGGGAGGAAGACACGTGCTCTTGACAGGCATACAACGGGGGAGGGGGTCTGTGAAAATCATGTAAGATGAGGTGGGACTTTAGGAACAACTTCTGGGTCTAGAATCCAAAGGCCAGTTTTGTGTAACAGGACAGACAAACCCTGAACTTTGCCTTCCCCTGGGCCTGGATCTCCTAGCAGTAGATGAGGCTTAAGACAAATAAGGTACAGCAACTTCTGCATAGGATCAGCATCATTGGCAATGCACTATGTTCTGCATTTAGATCTCCTGAGTGAACAGAAACTTATGACCCATAACACAGCCACCACCTTCCGATGCCCATCTTAATAATTATAAGTTCTGAGTTGAGTTAGATAGGGTGATGTCCCCATTATTTTATATAGCCAACCTGTAGCAACACAAAACTAATACTTTCTGGCTCCACAAGGTCCACTCCCCTAGTTTTGGGGATTGTGAAGAATTGCCTTAGACTAAAGAGGGAGAGAAGAAACCTTGGGGCAACTGCTCTTGCTAGGACTGCTTAAACTGATTTATGGGGGACACTTAATGAGAGCAGAAATTGAAAATGCACTGGACTGAATTCAGAGTGGTGGATTTTTATTAAGCAGCCAGAAGGAGTACAAGATACTTTCAAGAATAAAAAAAGGATATAAACCCTGCCCTTAAGGAGCTTAAGATCCGATTAATTTATCCATGCTAATGACATAGTAAGAAAGTCTCGGTATTCCTCAGAACAGGGTAACCTGCAAGTCTACATTTCTTAACGGAAAAATTTTAGGTTAAAGTAATTTATTGTTTCATTACCAGATCATTATCAGAGTAATTTATGGTACTGTAGAAAGAGGGAGGGAGGGAGGGAGGGAGGGAGAGAGAGAGAGAGAGAGAGAGAGAGAGAGAGAGAGAGAGAGAGAGAGGGAGAGAGAGAGAGGGAGAGAGAGAGAGGGAGAGGGAGAGAGAGAGAGGAACATGACAGTCATGGTTGTATTTGTGATGCACATGCTATGGCAACTTTATCTAGTTGTCTCGATGTGTCTGTGTACAATTGCGCGCTAGAACAGTGTCATTCACACCTTCCTACATGCGTTAGATTATTTAGAAGAAAGGTAATGTGGTAATGTGGTGGTAATGTGGTTGTTTGAAAGAAAATGGCCCCTGAAGGGAGTGACGCTATTGGGAGGTGTGGCTTTGTTAGAGTAGGCATGGCCTTTTTGGAGGAAGTGTGTCACTTGGGGGCGGGCTTTGAGGACACCCAGTGTCCCAGACCATTTCTGTTGCCTGTGAGACAGGATGTAAGAACTCTCAGCTCTTTCTCTAGCACCATGTCCATCTGCATGCTGCCTTGCTTCCCTCCATGTTGATAATGGACTAAACCTCTGAACTGAAATTAGCTACCACAATGAAATGGTTTCCTTGTAAGAGTTGCTGCGGTCATGGTGTTTCTTCACAGCAATAGAAACCCGAAGACAGGTAATCATACATAATGTTTTAACAGTTAACTCTCATTTCATTATAAAACACCATATCAGAGTAAGCTATATGGTTAGCGGGTAAAAGCAGCTGCCACTCATGCCTGACCATCCAAGCTCCATCCATAGACCCTACATGCAGCTGTATGAGGTAGCATGCGTATGTCGTCTCAGCACTCCTGCAGAAAACTGCACAGAAGCTTAGCTTAGAGTATGCAGCGTGGGAGAAAGAAGAGGGATGTTGTTATGACCTGCATGGTTTAGGAACTGATCTACCTGGGGCAACAAGGGATGAAACTACAGACACAGACACAGAGAAACAGGGTGGGATGTGGACTCTAATGAAGACTACCAATTAGAGCAGCAGGGAAACTCATTGTTTATTTTATGTGTTTGAGGAGAGGATATGGATTTACTGTATACAGTTGAACAAAGTAGAGGGTTTACTCTAATCTCAGCAGGGAAGTCTCTGTTAGGAAGCAATTCCAGGCTGAAAGAACACCAGAGAAGGAAGCTGTGGTGGACGTTTTCTGCACACACTGTCCATAGGATGTGCATGGACCAGAGGAAGGTTTGGTCTCTTCCTAAGCCTGACTCGGAGAAGATTTTATATCCCCATAAGTCTGAGGCATTACTGTCTTGGACATGGCTATGCCACGTCAACAATATATATCCCCTCAGGGCTTTATCTCTTCCTTGTGCATTCATTCCACTCCCTGTAGGACCCTGCCTCCATGAGGTGAAAGGAGAGGACCAATTCCTGAATGTCGTCATATGTGTTCCACATGTACATGTACATGTACATGTACATATATATGTATATATGTACATGTACATATATGTATGTGCATGTACATATACATATATATGTATATGTACATGTACATATATGTATGTGCGCATGTACATATATGTGTATATGTACATGTACATATATGTTCACATGTGCATGCAGGCACATGTGAACGCATGTGTGTGCACACCACATACATACATAATAAAATAACAATTTTATAGTGTCTAACATCTTTTATCTACCCAACTGTCTGGAGTTTGAACATTTGGGGTGCTTCAAAACTTTACAGGTGTAAACAACATTCTAGCATCATTAAAAGTAAATCTATGTACAACAGTTCTTTCCTTGAAATGCATTTCTCTTTATGGAATTAGACCTCTTGAGCTGGGCAGTGCTGGTGCATGCCTTTCATTCCAGCACTCAGGAGGCAGAGACAGGAGGATCTCTGTGAGTTCAAGGCCAACCTTGTCTACGTAGGCAGAAAAAGGACAGCCAGCACTACATAGAGAAACCCTGTCTAGTTTGGGCTAGAGTCTATACTTTAGACTTTTAATTCAATTTTATTTTTTCCTGTTTGTCTTCAAAAACTGATGTATATGTATCCATCACAGAAATATGGGGCATCAGAGTGCTCAAGCCTGATTTGGACTGGAAGGTCTTGTGGTAGAAGGTCTTCATCACATAGGTTTATAGTGCAAGGGGACCCTGATGGGAAGGCAGGATTGAATCAAACAACTATAAACAAAATTACTTCTCTTACTTGGTATTTCTATTTAACTTTCATTTCCCTATTATTCAAATAGTTACCAATATTTGCCAGATCTCTCTGCACAGCAAGCATTGTACATTACAGTCTTTCAGCTAGCTCAGTAGAGACTCCCAAGTATTATCTCTTACATGCTCAGGTCAACCAGGCATTAGAGGTTGTGGACATAATGACAGTGGATCCTTTTCAAAGAGCTGTCATGTTTAGAAACCAAAGAAGTGCTTTGTTTTAGTGGGCAGGGCACTATATCTATCAAAGAAACACAGGACTCATTTGAAAAGTACACATGGTACATACATGTTGGAAAGCATAACATTTTTTTAAAATCTTTGAGCACCCATTACTCAGAGCACAATGTAATGACACAGTACAATACAACACAACCACCTAAATGGATGTTCATCTAACTGAGCTGATATATTCATTAAGAATCATCTGAAATTTAATAGAATTAATACTGTGCATCAGAAAATGACAAATCCAGTAAATTCATCCAGCAAGAGCATGGAGACCAGAGGCAAGATACAGAATTTACTTCAAGACACCCAACTTGTGTAAGCCTGCCAACCCTTTGCCAAAGTGCTCATTAAGTTGAACCAAAGTTGAATGTGATGTCACACTCTGCTTTGTGTAAATTAACTGCATGGAAAACACCTAAGCCATTTTCTTGTAGCATTATCTTCATCTCTCAATCTTTTGTTTCAGGATTCGAGTTAGTTCACTTCAGATTCAAATCAAAACACTGCTCACAATTTTTGTTCCCAGGTTTGAAATCCTGCTGAGTCTATCCATTGTAGGATTTCTCAGCCAGGACCCAGTGGAGAATCTCTCTCCTCTAGGTATTGCCAGGTGATTCATAATTACACAAGTAATATGAAAAGGTTTAATAAATTATAACCCTTTAAGGGCCTGATATTAACATATAGGAAAGAAATTCTCAAAATCTCCCAAGCATTTTGTTTTCTTCAGTGGTTTTTAATGATCATCCTGTTGGTCTCCTAGGTCTCTGTGTATTTCAAAGTTATTTTTAGCTAACATCATAAATTAGGCCCCTGGTAGACAGTTTTGTGGACATAGAGATGTCTCTTTACATATCACCATCTGATCCGCACTAAACATAGGTAAGGACTGGATCTGTGGGTTTTCTCCATGGAGACTTAGATGCCTCCAGATAGGCCAGGCCTAACTATAGGCTATGAGTTGTCCAAGGTGTAAAATCAGATACACACTGGAGCCATTTTTTTAAAAAAAGTCACAGAATAGAGAAATCCTTCCAAGTGCCACGGAGTTGGTAGCTATAATTCAGGTTCCTACTCAGGGAACGAGGTGTTCCTTATCTACCTTGGACATGGGGCAGGATAGACAAGTGCTCAAGTGTAGAGCACTCAGTATCAGCTAGTGTTAAAACCACCATGGTCTCAGACAGGAGATCTAAAAAGAGAAGAAACAGTCACTTTGCTGCCCCAGAAAAAGAAATCTATTACTAGGATTAAACAGAGAATAAGAGTCTTGGAGTCCTACAAACTGCACTTCCTAATTACAATATGAATAACTGCACCATTAGCATGGATTTGAGGCTCTGACTGGAAGGAAACCCCTTGGAGGCCAAGAAGGAGGGAGAAGAGGCAACTTCAGTCTGAGCAGTTGGGGTCTGGTGTAGATTCTATGCAATGACCTTGGTGGTGTTATTGTTTTATTTGTTACTATCTTGTGGGTTATAGAAACTACACAGGAGGATTATATATTGGCTCAGTGGTGGTCCACACCTGAAACCCCAGAAGGAGGCCAAAGAAGAATTGGAAGTTTAGAGTCACTCTCTGCTGTGGGACCATTGGTCTTATATCCTGTCAAGATTTGTCACTTGTATTGGTGTAATAAAATGCTGATTGGCCAGTAGTCAGGCAGGAAGAAGAGATGGAGCAACCAGAACAGGAGAATTCTGGGAAGAAGAAAGACTGAGTTTGCAGTTGTCACTCAGACACAGCAGAAGCAATACCCCACTGATAAAAGGTACCAAACCTTGTGGCTAACACTGACAAGAATTATGGGTTAATGTAAAATGTAAAAATTAATAAGAAGCCTGAGCTAATAAGCCAACGAGTTTATGATTAATGTAGATCACTGTGTGTTTCTTTGGGACTGAACGACTGCAGGACCCAGTGGGATAGAAACCTCTGTCAACAAGCCTTGGTTATGAAAAAAGATCCTAACATTTTTGTTTTGTAGTGACAAGGAATAAAAAGATATTGTATGTGGAAAACAACATTTGGCCAATTAAATGCTAGGGTAAAGGAAGCAGTGTTGTTATAAGTCGGGGGAATTTGTTTAGTTAGAATCACTGTCTTTGTATGTACAGCCTCCTTACAAGTAGGCATTCTGGACTCCATAAGGTGGGATGCTGCGAGATCTTGTATTTCACAGGAATCGTATCCAGCCTGATGTATTTGTTTTTACCACTCTTACTTAGTGTCTTGGAATCCCTGTTAGTAAATATAGCTAGGACTCATTTGTCTTTTAAAAAAATATTTATTGCCGGGCGGTGGTGGCGCACGCCTTTAATCCCAGCACTCGGGAGGCAGAGGCAGGCGGATCTCTGTGAGTTCGAGGCCAGCCTGGTCTACAAGAGCTAGTTCCAGGACAGGCTCTAGAAACCACAGGGAAACCCTGTCTCTAAAAACCAAAAAAAAAAAAATATTTATTGTGTTTGTAAGTGTGTATGAGAGCATGTGGCACTGCCAGAGTGTCAAAGGCAGAGGACAACTGTGAGTGCCAGTCCTGTCCTACCGTGTGGGTTGTGAGGATTAAACAACTCAGGTCATCAGAAAGCTCCATTTCTCTCTAAGCCATCTCGTCTACCCTCAGCTTCTTCTTCTTCCTTCCTTTCTCCCTTCCTTCCTTCCTTCCTTCCTTCCTTCCTTCCTTCCTTCCTTCCTTCCATCCTTCCTTCCTTCCTTCCTTCCTTCCTTCCTTCCTTCCTTCCTTCCTTCCTTCCTTCCTTCCTTCCTTCCTTCCTTCCTTCCTCCCTCCCTTCCTTCTTTCCTTCCCTCCTTCCTTCCTTCCTTCCTTCCTTCCTTCCTTCCTTCCTTCCTTCCTTCCTTCCTTCCTTCCTTCCTTCCTTCCTTCCTTCCTTCCTTCCTTCCTTCCTTCCTTCCTTCCTTCCTTTCCCTTCCTTCCTTTCCTTCCCTCCTTCCTTCCTTCCGGCCTTCCTTCCTTCTATCCTTCCTTCCAGTCCTTCCTTCCTTCTTCCTTCCTTCCTTCCTTCCTTCCTTCCTTTCCTTCCATTTCCTTCCTTCCTCTTCCTTTCCTTCCTTCCCTTCTTGCTTCCTTCCTTCCTCCTTCCTTCCTTCCTTCCTTCCTTCCTCCCTTCCTTCCTTCCTTCCTTCCTTCCTTCCTTCCTTCCTTCCTTCCTTCCTTCCTTCCTTCCTTCCTTCCTTCCTTCCTTCCTGTCTGTCTTTCTTTTTTATTGTATTTTATTTGTTTTTATTGAGATAAGGTTCCTCTGTAGCTTTGGTTCCTGTCCTGGAACTAGCTCTTGTAGACCAGGTTGGCCTCAAACTCACAGAGATCCGCCTGCCTCTGCCTCCCGAGTGCTGGGATTAAAGGCGTGCGCCACCATCGCCCAGCTTTTTCTGTTTTTAAAGATAATTAAAGTCAGCCATCATAAACATTCTCATCATTCAGATTTATAGTTGTGACTGCTTGCTGTTTTGTGTCTACTCTCTGATATCAGATCTCTGAGCAAGAACGCCATCCCCCAGACCTTAATGGAGTCAATGAAACTTTCCTGATAGGCATCTTTGACAATGAGACAACATATTTCTGTTTAGAATGTCTGTCATTCATCCAGCATTTTCCCTCAAAGGTGTAATCCTAAATTTTATCGTATGATATTAACCACATTTCCTATCAACAACTCTTTCACCCTAGCCCTTTATTCTTCCAAACTTTAGACAAAAGAGCTTTCTTTAAAAAAATCTTTTGGGTGATAAGTGAAGTAAGAAAGTTGTCAGAAATTTGATATGAATATAAATTTAATTTAATACATATAATTATATATGTGTACATATAATTATATAGGTGCATATTTTCCTTCAAACTGGAAATAGACATTATTAGGAAGACTGCCTTCTAAGGTTACTTACGTGCTACTCATTCCTAACAAAACTACTTTGAACTGCCTCTTGTTTCCATAATTGATAGTTTTGCTCCTTAGCATGTATTTGAGCCTGAGTACAAAGGTCAGAACCAGAAGAGTGTGAAATGTGTAAATCTTAAGGTGGAAGTCCTTTCTCCCATTACTTATTTATCAAACCGGCTAATACAGGATGGCAGAGTTGGGTATGCTGTCTGTCTTCTTCCTGCCATGCCAATGATCACCCCGTGTCCTATATTGTTAACCTTTTCTGTTTATTTCTGCTTCCCCGTGACTCCTTAGTATACTCACCAGTTAATCACAAATATATGAAGAGATTTCTTTTTAATCTAGCAGTCTTCATTGCTTTGTGGCTCCATCAGGACAGTGTCCAGTGGCACTCCCAGCAGGGCAAAACAAGACATCAGCAGCTGGTTGTGCTTCAAAGGTTAGGAATTTGAAGGCAAATTAGCTGTCTAAAAATAAACGCTCAAATTAAGACTAATATAATGGAGCTTGGACTTTTCCCATCACGAACTCATTTATACTTAATGACACAGACTGACCATGGCATAGGTGAGTCTCATCATCTCTCTTGAAGTGTGTTTTAAAAATGGTTGATCCCCCTTCCTTTAAGGATGTGTAAATGGGCACTAATACAACAGAGCAATAACCCTTTTTGTGCAGCTCTGTGTTAACTTATTTCCAACACTGGTCAGAGAAAGGTGAAGCAGACAGCATTGAGCATGTCACCACCGTGATTCAGTCCTGCCCCTTTTAACTCACGGAATTCTAGAGGCCAGATAGAAGCTGTAAAGCATCAGAGAAAAAAATGACAGCAAAATCTTCTTTCCCCAAACTTTACTCAGGTCTCTTTTAGCAACCCCATGTAGAGAAACGTGTCTCTCCTTAGATGCTTTGCATGGTTCCTCTTTGTGTTCACAGAAAGCCTCTTGAGTTGTGGCCACACTTTTGTGTTTCTATCTCAGATCAGATATTTTGCTGTCACTCAGGGTTCCCTAAGATCATAGCACTGTTATAATGAATGGATACCTATCTGTCTGTCTGTCTATCTATCTATCTATCTATCTATCTATCTATCTATCTATCTATCATCTATCTATCTATCTATCTATCTATCTATCTATTATCTATCTATCATCTATCTATCTATCTATCTACCTACCTACCTAACTACACACACATGTATGTATATATATATATATATATATATATAATTTATTAGATTAGCTTTCATGATATGACCTAAAGAGGACAACAATGGCTGTCTCACAATAGAGAAGCTGAGAGCCTAGGAGTTGTTCAGTCCATGAGGCTGGCTGTCACTGAGGTCCTCATCTAGCACTGGAGTCCTGATCAATTCCTGGAGCGATACTAGTCTTCAGTCTGCATTGGAGACCTGAAGAATCCATTTCTGATGTCAGAGAAGGATACTACAACAGCAGGAATGATGGACTTGACATCGGGAATGAGGGCAAGCAGGCAAAACTGTGACGTTCTATAAATCGTAAAACAAACAGAACAGAAAAGCACATGAAGAGAATATATGATTGTAAAATTTAAGATAGTTAACATGAACATTATTCCTGTGTTTTGAGTAGGCACACTCAGACATATAATTTTAGGGAGTGAATGAAGCTATAGGGACCCCAATGCCTCAAACCTATAGCAATGTCAAACCTTCCCTGGGAAAGGCTCAGAAGAATGGCAAAGCCTTCCTTGGGTCTGAGAAAGAATGCTGATGGCGTGTACAGAACATGTCTATTATGGCTTTCTCTCCCTGGATGTTCACAACCTGAAGACTGCTCCCCTACAGAGACTGCACCTCCTTAGATTAGCTAAACCTGCCTCCTTGATCAGCTGGATAGGTTAACCCAGCCTCCTTGTTTATCTATCTATATGTGTAGCCCCACTTATTGCTCAGTTACATGCAATAACCTCACCTCCCTGTGCAATTTTATGTAATAAACATGCTGAACTCCAGGGAGCTGCAGCCTCTCCATCTGAGAGCCCAGACCACCAATTCCCAGCATTTCTTGTCCATTTCTCTGTTTTTTTTTAAATTTCTTTGCCACACCAGTCAACACTTGAAACCATGTAGATCATGGCATTTAATTCAACTAGACTCCAATGATGTTACATAATACCTGTTGTTTTTATACATTAAATTCATATGATGTCATATAACACCAACTGCTTTTATCAATTGGATTCATGTGACTGTAATAACTTCTATCTCCTCTAACTTTATTATAAACACTTTTTTTCAGATCTCAGAATAATTTCTCACCACCAAGAAGACTTTAAATGAGTAGACTACTAAATCTTTCTTTAACTGTGAACATAACATTATTTCCCGCAGAAATATAAATGATTTCATATCTGGTTAAACCCTAATCTTTTCCTTCACACTTAAGAAAATACATCAAATGAATTAATCTGCCATACACATATACACACATTGTTTTAATTTTCCCTCTCTTTATACTTAATATTTCATTAAAAATCAATTTTTCTAATTTCTAATTCTGATGCCAGCCTGATAAAACTGCAGGTGTTTATGGTCATGGCCCAACCCATGGAACAGCCTGGCTGAGTTCATTGCCTAAGTTACCATGGTATCTCCCAACATCATTTTTATTAAAGCCTACAATATAATTGAAGCTTTAAAGAGAGGTAGCTGTTCAACTCAGAAGTAATAAATGGTCAATCTGTTTCACATCTGTCTGTTAAAAAAAAAGAAATGAAACACTTAAAAGTATCAATTCTCTCCAGTTCTTTTCCTTTTCTCCTCTCTCGTCCATGTTTCCATACAGACATAGTTAGCTGCTAAAATTGCAGCAGATAGGTTTTTCTCTACGTCTACACTCGCTCAGTGTTGATAGGAAAGAGTAAATGGAAGTCTGCTGATGCTTGGCAGTGCAGAAGCCACCTCTGAACTCATCCCCCAGTGGGACCACAGCTGCTGTTCACCTGCCTTTGAATTGGCTCAATATACCCTGTCTATTGGGAGGATCTTATGGCCTTGCTTAATTTGTCTGTGGTAGCAAGGTTTTTTCTTTTCTGTTTTTGTTTTCTTTCCTTTCTTTATTTCTCTCTTTTTTAAAACTATTTTTAGAAGAAAGAGAAGGGGTGGAGATGATGGAAAAGAAGCAAAAGGAAAAATAATAATAATCTGAAATCGTTACAGCATCCAGCCAGGCATCCTCAGCATCCTTTCTGGCTTGAATGGGTTGCTGTGGAGTTGGGAATGCATGTGAATTTTCTGTCTCCTAAGTAGTAGAGTCCCTGGAAGAAGAATTCGCTTTTAAGCATGTGAGCAAACCCGGCACCCATCTCCCTCACCTCAGTGAGGCAACCCGACATAAGCAAGACCATTTTACTCACTGAACTTTGCTTATATTATTTCACTAAAAGACTACCTATGCCATCAGTTAATTCTGCTTCGTACGAAGAAAACATGAACCCAAATCACTAAAAGTGAAGATGCGCTCAGACTCCTGACTCAGCCGGGAGCTTTTCAGTTTGGGAAGCAGAGATTGAATTTGCCAAATTTTTACATAGTTTAGCGTAAGTCTAATTGTGACAAGAACAAATGTATCAGATGTGTGACAAGGCTCATTTCTACTTAGAGCTAGGACCTAAAGTCACCACAGCATAGTCTGTGCACTCTAGTTCTCAAACTGGCATTAAGGAGCAGTGAGTTGTTTCATTTACCCTGTTTCTCAGTGTTGGTGGCAATGTTTTCTCTTTAATGAATGTTTGCTACCAGGACAAATCAAATAGTTATCAGGTGACTGTCCCACAGGATACACCAAGGTCTTAGCTAGGTTGCCCTGCCCTTGGGCTACACATGAGATGGATGGAATGGTAGCACTCATAATTAGCAGAAATATGTGTATTTCCTAAAAACTATGCAAATTTCCTGAGAAATTCACCTACAATCTCCATGTTAGAGAATTAGGTTTTCCGACTACACACCTGTGGTGTTGAATACGGAGCAGTTACTTCCCCATTTGGGACAACTTTTTTCTTCCTATTTTTAAATGTTGGAGACTCCACAGCTTACCTCCCCCAAATTCAGTTTTCTACCTGGACTATTTATGCTCTAGTGGTCTTGTCCACTGCGCGTCCTTAAACACCAGCTGTATGTTAGGGCTGGAGAGATAGCACAGAGGTTAGGTGTATGCGCCTCTAGATGATCAGAATTAACTTCCCAGCATCCATTCTAGGCTGCTCTCAACTGCTTATAACTTTACCCCCTGAGGATCTGGTGTTTCTGGCCTACTTGGGCACCAGCAAACCCATGCATAAGCGTGGTGTTATTTATATTTATATTCATATTTAACTAAAAATAATACAAATATACCTCTTAAAATGCAGTCTATCAGTTATTTATCAGTTGCATATGATTCCATAACAAATTCCCACAAATTTGTTGGCTTACAAGCACAGAAAGTTATTTTACCTCAACTCAAAGTCAATATTACTGGGCTTAGTAGCAGGACATGATTATTCATTAAGACTAGTATACTGGGTCCTTTAGTCCCTTCTAGAATATTAATGCTGCAGGAAGAATCATCATTGGACATAGGTGACTTATAGGAACCAATGTGCCTTTGGGTATCTAATTTTACACTCAATTTTTCTGAGTTCTTTCTTTATGCAGTTCTCAATCCAAGCCTCTTTCTCTGGAGACCCCCAACCCAACTCATCAAACCTTCATTTCTTAAAATGTAAGAAACTCATTTGAAGATAGCAGACTCAATTACATAATTTTGAGACCATGCACAAGACTAATCGGCAGGGACCATGTTAAAATAACTGAGAAGGTTGTCATAGTTCTGTCCCCTCACCACAAACCTAGATATACCTAGGAAGAGAGACTCTTAACTGAGGAGTTGCCTTCATCACATTGTTCTGTGGGGGTATTGTCTTGATTGCTAGTTGATGAAGGAGGGTCTAGACCATTGTGGACCATGCTGCTCCCAAGCAGATAGTTCTGGATTGTATAAGAAAGGTATTTGAGCAAGCCAGGGTACAGAACCAGTAGGAAGCATTCCTCTACAGTCTCTACCTTTGTTCCTGTCTCCAGATTTTTGCCTTGGCCTCCCTTAAATATGGACTGTAATCTATAATGGAAGAACAAGCTCTTTCCTCTTCCAGTTGTTCCTGCTCATAGTTTCATTACAGCAACAGAAAAGAAACTGGAACATCCATTGGTACCAGAAGTAGGGTGTGAACCTATGTGAATATAAATCCATTGGATCTGGAGAAAATTCACTTGAATAAATATAGAGACAGTTATCGGTGAGCATTAAAAGGATCTCTAGATGTTTTGAGCAGGGCCCTTACTTATGTGACTGTGCAGGCCACGTGCACACGAGAGTCACACCTGCATAACATGATGTTGAAAGGACACTCCTTCAGTATTGACTCGACGGTGACATTTCTTAAAACTTATTTAAAAATAATTATACACTCACAAGACCTTGAAAATGTAATAGAGAGGTCTCCCTGCAAACTTCGCCTTTATTTTTAATAGGATTTTTTTTTAAATAATCACAAGTTGTGGGGATAATTATTCTTGCTGTTGAGTTCTGGCATGTGACAACAGGTGCATTCTAGTTCCCACAACACCTAAGACTTGAGAGATTGCCCTTGATTGATGTGTTGTGACGTCCTTTCTTTGCATTTCAAGAATATCCTGATCTCACATTATTAAGCATATGTTGGAAAACATCACTTCTTTCACGTCAGGCTTGCATCTCTCAGTCCACCGAAACATTAACTGTAAGAGCCAAGGCGACATCTACTTTGCTTTTAAACAGTCTCAAGACCCGGGCAAGTATCTGGAACATGAGAGACATCCACTAAATACATGCACATAGAAGCTGGAAAGAGGCACAACTTCTGCTGCTGCCACAACAAAATACCTGATGAAAACATAAGGCAGGGAAGATTTATTGTAGTGCATAATCTGAGGGTATAGTCCATCACTAGGGGATGGAGGTGGGGTTGTGACAGCAGGTCATTGAGGCAGCTGGGCCATTATATTATCAGTTAGGGAGCAGAGAACGACAGATGTGCGTGCTCAGCTCACTTTTACCTTTTAATTCAGCTCTGAACCCCAGCCCATGGGATGATGCTGCCCATGTTTATGGTATGTCTTCCTACTTCAGCTCACCTAGTCTAGATAATATCATCCTACCATCACGCCCAGAGCTCGGTTTCCATGGTGATTCTCATTCCCATCAAGCTGCCAATCAAGATTGACCCCAGCCCAGGTAAACAAACACGGCGAGATGATTGAACAGCGAAAGGGTGATAAAATTACCCCCATTTATTAATAATTTGCCTTCGCTGCAGCCCAGAGTTGCAGGCATTCTTAAGGTTAAATCAAATTTATGTTTGCAGTTTTTATTTCATAAATGAAAGGTAGGGCGTAACTGGAATCTGGAAGAAGCAGAGAACACTATTTTGCAAGCATGGGATTGTATGACCTCCTTATTTTTTTTAGAGGTCCTCAGTTTTGAGGTGATAAGATGGGGTGGTGGCACCAGCCTGATCAGGACCCACGTGGTGGAAGAAGAAAACATACTGCCCTGATCTTTACAGGCATGATCTTTACAGGCATGATCTTTATAGGCATGCTCCCCATGCACACACAATAAATAAGTGTAATACAAAAGAAGTCTGAAGCAAGGATTCTTGGTACAGATTGGGGGAGATGGTTTTTAAAAGGAGCTCTACAATTCTTTTAGCGGCTTAAAAATTATTAAAATCCAATAAAAAGCCTGTTTGTGGCTTGTTAGCTAATGTAATAGCTGGGAAGGGAAGAAGATTGCTTGTTATGAAGTCGGCTAACTTCCCTTTCTTGTAAAAGCTGTCAGAGAGCTATTTGTGTTTATTCTCAAGGTGAATTTATAATCCTTATCTACTTATCATCCCACATAGACCCGTCATCTGACTTTGAACAGGGCCCGGGAGATCAATATCAGCCTGAGCTCCGACCCCAATGAAGGATGGAGAACCATTCAAAGCAAAGAAACATGACAGTGGTGGTTGCTAGCGGGTGTTGCCAGGGCCTTTTGTCTCCAGGTCGGAGCAGTTCTGGATAATCATGTAACTATCCTCACATGACTTCGAGCACAGCAAATCTGGGTTTTAAAAAATTGATTGTTGCTTTGACTTTTTTAGAACTATTCATTTGGAAAACCCGGAACAAGACCCTGTAGTTAGAAACTTAAGTGAATCAGACAATTGGATAAATACACACACAAAGAACAGGACCCACTGGGAACTAAAACGGCTACATTTTCTAACACTATAATTTATAACTTGCATAGCTACAAAAGGGACATGAGATTCTAAATTATCCCCCTTTTTTTTCTTTTTTAAACCACAGTACATAAGTCATGTCTTCACAGAGAAGCAAGCAAAATACTAATGTTGTTTCTTCCTTTCTAAGGAAGGTCTCTGAAAGATTGCCTGTGACCTGCTGCCCCTTGCACTGATTCAGGTATTGTGAGCTGCTTGGTTAAGGGCTCTTGTCACTCCCAGCTACTCATGGGCCTTCATTTCAGGCTGTATGATCAGCATGATGTTTTTGTGGCAACCAAGCTACCCTATCGCTGATTGCTGAGCCCCTGAACCACCCTCAGCTCTTGCAGCCTCCCAGTTAATGACAGCTATGCTGAGCTTCCTAGACTGCCCCAAAGTGTCCTTGAAGGATTCTGTTGGCTGCTATTTTCCAGCCTCCGTGCTCGTGTGGGTGGACTTGCCAATTGCCTGTCTTCCTATTTGCTGACTGCTAGGCATGGGTTGGCCTCATGTCGTCTTTTCCTTTATGGAGTTTCGGATTGGTGAGTACCAAGTATTCAGGGTTCACACTGGGCTGGATTCCAGTGGGTGACTTGGAATTCTCTTGGAAAACAAGTCAAAAGTTTCCTTCAGAAACAAGGTAATAAATGCTGGTTAGCTCTTCAAGTCAGTCTTTCAAAGGCCAGGCTGTAACCATCTGGCAATAAAGAAGATACTTGGAAGAGACATCCATGCCTCTCTGGCTAGCAGATAGATTTGGGGTCCTAGTGTAGCCACTAATGCCAGCCAGGTGAGGGAGCATCAGCAGGTCTGGGGCTAAACTATAAACTATAAATCAAATGCCCATGTAGACACTACACAAAAGCCCAGTGCTTTGGGGACAATACAGCAGTTGCCAGTAGCTGAGGGAAGTGAGGGCTCTTGAAACCGACAGAATTTACCGTGACTGCCAGAAGTTGAGCCTAGGGCAACAAAGCAAGTTGTGTCAGATACCAATTCTGTGTCTGCTGGTAGATGGTTCTGGGTCCTGAAAGTGTGGCAGCAGTTTGGGGAGAGGCCCACCCCTACCTTGTACCTCCTAGAAAGAAAGTGCTTTCCACTCTAGCAGAAACACTCCTGTTATTTGCACAAGAGTCTTTGTATTTGCCTGATCCTTAAAATGATTTGAATCAACCATTATAATGTAGATTGTCCTGTCTTCTTGTGGGGCTAAGTAACAAGCCTGTAACCAAGAGAATAACCAATCAGCAGATAGATTTTGTCAGAAATGGTGATAATGGCCTATGTCATATGATGTTGGGACCTGTCAATCACCTAGGTATTATAATACGTCACATTAGGAAAATCCATAGAGCACCACAGCATATCAGGAGGATGAACGGTAGAGTATGGGCACGGGGAACAGTGAGAGGTGCAAGAAATTTCTAGCTTTTCCTACACATACAAGGAGAAAGGAGTTCTCTTCTTCACTTCTTTGTTCAGCGAACATGTGTAGCTGATTTTTTATTACTCTTTACTCTTTATAGGGCAGAGGAGGGCACCACCCAGCTCCCACATAAATTCACAGAGGCTTATTCTTTCTTGTATATAAGTCATAGCTTGCCTTATTTCTAGCCAGCTTTTCTTAACATAAATTATCCTGTCAATTGCCTCTAGGCTTTTATCTTTCTCTAGTCTATATACCTTCTTCTTTCTTCATGGCTGCAGTGTAGCTGGGAGGCTCCTCTCCTTCTGCTTTTCTTCTCTTCCCTTTTCTCCTCTTTTTCTCCTCCTATTTATTCTCTCTGCATGTCAGCTATGCCTATCCTTTCTCCTGCCTAGCTATTGGCTGTTCAGCTCTTTATTAGACCAATCAGATGTTTTAGGCAGGCAAAGTAATGCACCTTCACAGGGTTAAACAAATGAAACACGTCTTTGCATCATTAAATAAATATTCCACAGCATAAACAAATGTAACACATCTTTAACTAATATTCTACAGCAATCATGTTATAGTTTTTGTATGGTGCATGTTCAATGGGCTGTTTTCCTAAGTGCTAATGGGGGCATTGAGGGCACAAAGACCCAGCTCCATTCACACTGCCACCCTCAACATCTCGAGTGGTTCTTTTAGTTTGTTAGGGACCTTGATTCAGGCCAAACAAGAAGTAGTGGCTTAGATGCAGAAACGAGTTTTAGAGCAGAATGTATAAAGCAAAGTTGGAGACTGTATGAGAGATTTAGTTTTGTTTTTTGTTTTTTTGTTTTTTCGAGACAGGGTTTCTCTGCAGCTTTAGAGCCTGTCCTGGAACTAGCTCTTGTAGACCAGGCTGGTCTCGAACTCACAGAGATCCGCCTGCCTCTGCCTCCCGAGTGCTGGGATTAAAGGCGTGCGCCACCACCGCCCGGCCTATATGAGAGATTTAGTATCAGCTATAAGAGTAGGGGTTCAGGAGAAATGAAGGTGATCAGATGGAAAGACCCGGAAGCATGGATGTGGCCTTCTCTAAGCAAGAACTGCTGAGAGTAGAACATACCCAGTGTGAATACAGACTCCACAAAGGATGGTCGCAATTAGTTATCTTAATATTAGCATATGTAACATTTTGGTAGTGGTCAAGTCACATAAAGGGTGCTCAGAATACCCCACCCCATTTTCCTTCGTTTTGTCTTTTGATAAGTGAGACTATAAGGTGGCTGGTTCTGGAGAGTTCTTAGGTCTTATATGATAGATGTCATCTGCTTAACTTTTAATTATATTTATTTATTTTTTATTTTCAACAGAGTCTCCTTATGTCAGTGGTTCTCAACCTTCCTAATACTGAGACCTTTTAATACAGTTAATCATGTTGTGGTGACTCCCCATAAAATCATTTTGTTGCTACTTCAAAACTGCAGTTTTGCTACTGTAATGAATGTAATATAAATATCTGATATGCAGGATATATGACCTACAACCCCTATGAGGGTCATGACCCACAGGTTGAAGGTCACTGCACCATGTAGCCCTGCCTGACCTGGGACTCACTACATAGACAGGTGGGGCCTCAAACCCATAGAGGATGCCTGCCTTTTTTATCTGCAGCTATAAAGGCCTTATCATCAGGATGTGTTTAAAGCCACAGAGACCCAGATGGGAGCTTTGTTCTAGAAAATAACCTTTTGAGTTCTTTCAGTCCTGGTGCCAAAGGCCTTTACCCATCCTGAGAGATGTCAACAAGTGCCCGGGAAAGCTTGGCACAAACTGATTGTTACCCTGTTCCTTGAGCATGCCTGGCTTGGTGCTGGGTTAAGGAAAGGATGGTGGCCGGTTAGTTTTTCTCTGGGGTTAACATGGAGGCAAAGCAGATGTCCCTAGAGACTTTGCCCATATTTAAGTTTACTTTTGAGCATTGCCTTGTCTCTTCAGATCGTGTTTAATCTAACACGTTAAAAACTAGGCACTGCTGGGAAGGACTGGAAACTGAGGTAAGGACCCTCTAGGTGCCAAGCTTTATGTTAGCTTTATGCTAGTTTTAGTGGTAGCTGTCATGCGATAAATATTTGCAGTAAATGCATCTATGAAAGTCCCAAATTAGTGTGTGTTTTCTTCCCTGGTGGTAGTGCCTCATCTAAAGCTCTCCTAGAGATACAGTGCACTGTAGATCTGAAATCTACATTTTTAAAAAATTAAAGTATGGTTGCATTTTCTCCCTCCTCCTTTTCCTCTCTCCCACCCTTCTCATGTCCGCCCCTCCCTCCATTGCAAATCCATGCCTTCCACTCTGATAACCTGAGTTCTTGTTTACGCACATAAGGAAATAAGTGCATCTTTCTGGGTCCATTCCCTGCTGCCTGGCTGTCCATGTTTCGAGGGCTGGCTACTTGGATTGCAGTCAGGGGACTCATCCCTGGGGAAAATTAAACCCCCATTTCTCAGCAGCTGCTAATTGCTCATTGCCCTTCATCTAGGCTGGGGTCTCTTGAGATTTTCCCCATCAATGTTGGGACATCAACTATTGTTGTAATTGTTCAAGTCTTGTTTAGACAGCCATGCTGTTGAGATTTATTATTTATTATGTTTCAGGCCAGGATGAGTGGAAGCAAGTGTATTCTAAATAAATCTCCACGGTTTAGTGGCCCATGTTTTCTGCTGCACCTTGACCTTCCCAAGTGATTCTCTCTCTCTCTCTCTCTCTCTCTCTCTCTCTCTCTCTCTCTCTCTCTCTCTCTCTCTCTCTCTCCTCTCTCCCTCTCCCTCTCTACCTCTCTCTCTCCCTCTCCCTCTCCCTCTCTCTCTTGTATAAGATAGGAAAGTTAGAGAAAGCGCTGAAATGAAAGAAATGGCCTTTCTTGGGTGGAATAAGGCTCTGACAAAAATCTCCTCTGAGCAGTCTTTGTTCAAGAGAACCTTCCAGACACTTCAGCATGTTCAAACCCCACCCCTTATCCCTCCCTCCAAAACCAGGAGGGAGTCTTTTTCTGCACCTCACCATGACCTGGAGGTTCGCACAGCTGTGCCCATTCCCAGGGCTTCTGCTTCAGGAGTTCCCATTTTCACCTTAGCCCACACCCAGACCCTAGTAAAGCATCCTCGCTGTCTGTTATTTAGGCATTCTTTCCAGCTTATGGCTCCTGGAGCTCTTGCTCCAGGGGAGCAGACTGTAGCTGAGACACACTGGATGCACACTTTTGTCTAGATTGCAGGGTTTGGTTTGCTCCTTTCTGTCACTCATCGGGGGATCCAGGAAAGTCACTGCCTTGTGCTTGGTTTTGTCGTTTTTGTTGAGAACAGGGGTGGTGACATCCACACCTTTTTACCCATCAGAGGTGAAAACAGCGGCCTACATCAGTTGCCGTTAAAAGTTCTACAATGCTGATACAAAGCCAGGAGTGAGGCTCTCGTGACAATCAGACACAGTGCTGTAGGCAGGTATATCTCTGCTACCTACCAGGCTCTCATTCCGTTAGTTATAACTAGTTTGTAGTGAATGTGTGTTTGATATTGGGAATAGCCAAGCAGTGACTCCATATTGGCTCATTTTATCTACCAAAAATTCTTTTTAAGTGAAGAAAAAAAAAATCCCTGGGCATAGAGAAATTCCATAATGCATCCCAAGTCACACAGCTAATAAATGTTGTCACTAGATTTCGACCCAGGTAATGTGGTTCTGGAGCTTCTACTCATGGTGTGTACTCTGCTTCCTGGAAGGGCTTTCAGTGACAAGTTTTTAAAAATAGTTGGTGTTGGGATAAACCCAAGGAAAATTCGGCACATATTCACAGTAAATTAAGTCGATGAAATACAGGATAGAGGTATTCTTAGAAATAATGTCTATTTAGAAAATGTATACTATTTAGCAGGGGTGTCAGACAGTCTTAGCGAGCTGCTCCTCAATCAAGAAACCCTGGTCATCTCTGAGTACTTCCCAGGAATCATCTTAGAACCCAGCCTTCTCTGTATTTTTTCCTTATGTAATCTTGTTCATATATTAGAATAAATTATAGACATTGAAACTGTTTCAAATATTCTGAATTTGATAAACTTCTTATATGTAACTCAACATCAACTAAAAAAATAATTCAATCAGCAGTTTTCCCAGTATGATAGCAATAAATCATTTTGAATGACTTTCTTAAATGTTTAAACTGTGAGGCTGTGGTGCAAATGGGAAATGTTATGAGTTAATAAATAATTCTGCTTTTAACTAAGTGTTTAGAAAACTATAACGTCAAAGTTTAGATATTAGCACATAGCAGCATAGCAGAATCAACTTTCCCATCTTTTAATGGCAGCTTTATTGAGAAGCTGTGATGTTATTATAGCATCCCTGTCAGAATTCAAAACTCAAGACTAGGATTTCAACAGCTATCTTCCATGTGGAAATTGATTTTATTATATATCTTAGCGGAAAACTATCTTGAAATGCAATAAATTGTCAAAACTAAAATCCCTTCCCAGGGGACAATTTCCACTTCCACACCCAGCTGCAAGTCATGGTAAAGCAGGCACCCATCAGATGTCAGCATGTCGATGTATTTGGATCACGAGAAGGGTATGACTCTAACTGATTGCAAAAGTACTCTTCATGATAATGGGCCAATAATGGTACAAAAGCAATTGCTTGTTGCTTTCAGTTTAGGGAATCCTAAAGGGCTTTCTCACAGCCAAAGCACTCTTGAAGCTTCAAGGAGAGCTAAGCGACAGTCTGCTCACATGACTTCATCATCCAAAGGCGTCCTCTCTGTATAATGTAAAATACATGCCTCCATCACAACCTAATACTATGGAGTGATTTGCAGTATGGCGATTACCACTGTGATTTGATTCATTAATTCTCCGTAACAGTGGTTAATCAGCTCATTAAGCAAGAATTGTGCAGAAGAGCTCAACCAGGGAAACCTGCTAAGGACCACTAAATTCTGAGTGTGTTGGTGGGGGGGAGAAATAGGTTTAATGTCCAAGGAGTCTATAAGTATGGCGGTTTATCAAGTAGGACAAAAGTTTGCGTTATTGCACACCTCAAGCCATATAAATTTGGAAAATCTTGGCCTTTACTATTAAAAGATGAAGCAGTCCCTGAAAGGATGAAGATCATTCTGTTCATCTTGTTTTCCTGGCTTATGTAACTGTTTTGTCATTAAGGTATGGGAAGACACTCTGGTCTTGAATCTCATACATCAGTCATACTGACTAATGTCTGTTATTCCTATAACATAGAACTCAATTATGTTTTTAGATATTTAAAATCTCAAGAATTAAGTTTAAGTATGATTTGAATTTTTCCTAGGGAAATTGCTTTATTGCAAAACACACAGACTGAAAGTCAACGAGTAAAATGCCTTTAACAATAACAAAAGCTTAGGACTTCGTTCTGAGTTCACAAAGGAAGTTCTCAAGTATGACTTACTAATGCTAACAGAACCTGAAAGGCTATTACTATCATTAAACCAAATTTACCCACAAGAACATGCAGCTCAAATTAAGTTACTTGACAGATGGCAAAGTGTGTGTTGAGTTTTGACAGCAAAGCCCAGGGTCTTTCTACCCAGGCATCCGGGTCCTCCTGGTAGCTGGCAGCATTCCTGTGGGGTTAACTTGTTAAAGAAAAAAAACCCACCAATGCCACTTGATAAGAACAACAAGAGAGACTCATTCAAGGCAGTTTCTCATAGCAGAGTGGGACTGGGCTGGACTCCAAACACAATAAGAAGTTGGAATTTATAGACAAGGAGGGGGTATGAAGTCAGGGAAAGGGAATGTACTAAGGGTGGAATTTGCCATCCTGATCGAGCAGGATTTTTTTCAGATGCTGAGATAAGGAAAATGATCCCAAGGGTGATAAAGGATTCCTGCTAAACTGACCCTGCAGAATTCTTGATAAGTCTGGAATAAGCGAGCCAAAGGCACAGTTCGAACTGAAACTTTGTCAGAAGGAGGACTCAGGAACCTAGCTGGAGTTAAGTCAAAGAGAAAGAACCCCTGTGCTCCTTCATCTGAAGCACTCAGTAATCAGAAGCTAGCTATGTCCCCATGGGATGTGCCTAGTCCTCCAGAATCCAAGAGGGTGTGACCTTCAGCATAAAGATGAGAGAGGTCTTGTTAGTGCTTAGAAGGAAGGGATAGAAACTCAAAATTCAAGGAAGGCTTTTGTGAAAGCTGCTTACTTTTGGAAAAACAACTATGTCCCAAGCCTTCCCATACACTATTGGCCATCTTCCCAGGTCAAGCAAAATAAATAATGGAGCAGGCTTGTTGACTTAGAGCCAGTCAAAGTGGCTGAGACTATTCCAGTAGAATTCTGAGGCCAGCATCTTCCACCATCCAGGGGACAATGTCTGGGGAAGCATGACAAGCACTGAAGAGCCTTCCCTCTGAAGGGAGGAGAGAGAGCTTCCTCTAATTGCTCTCCCATGCGTATGTCTGTGCAGTGTACAGTACTTGATACTGCTTCGGTCTTTTAAGTGGCTGAAGGACAGACACTAAGAATAAGCTCTGGTTTGCATGCAACACACAATGTTGATGGATTTCAAATAAACCCTCCCTGTTCCATAAGTCGTTTATTTAACCTCAGCTTCACATGCACTGACTGCTCTGATTGGCTAATGCTGAGCCCCATTACATAGTCTGCTTTATGCCAAGCAGTTCGTATCAGTGAAAACTGTCTCAGAAATTGCAGATAAGCAAGTCAATTTGTTAATTGGAAGTGTTGCATGATATTTTAATACCTGTTTTAAACAGACGCCACCACGTTTACTTAATGTATTTATATTATGTTTTATAAAAGAACTACAAAGCGCCGGGCGGTGGTGGGGCACGCCTTTAATCCCAGCACTAGGGAGGCAGAGGCAGGCAGATCTCTGAGTTCGAGGCCAGCCTGGTCTACAAGAGCTAGTTCCAGGACAGGCTCTAGAAACTACAGGGAAACCCTGTCTTGAAACCCCCCCCCCAAAAAAAAAACTACAAAGCTTACCATTTACACAAAGAAAATGGGAACAGGAATATCATCATTAGAAAAGTTAACCTACTGATATGGGTAAGCACTGTGTTACCATAATTTCTGTTTTGTAAGTCATGGCATGTCTAGCTTTGGCCTCAAATACAACTTACCCACGATAATGAAGCCAAGGATCAAGCCCTGCACTGCAAAATTTCTAAGGAGAAAAACAGTTAAATTCAAGATTTCTCAAGGGGCTTCTACCTGGTTTTTCTTTGTATTTCTATTTTCCTCTTTAAAGGGAGTCCTTCTTTTATTGTGTTATATTTCTTCTTCTGTCTTATAAACATGTTGCTCCCTTTGACTCTTGACCAAAGGGTCTATTTTTTTTAAACTCTGCCCTAGAGAGTTAACCCAGAAAGAAACTGGTTTTTCTTTCCATCCTGTTCCAGGGAGCCACAGGCCACAGCATTCCCTGATTGGCATGTCAATCTTGTAGAGTCATTGAGCACATGAATATACGTAGCTCTAAAGATGGTCAAATGTATGTCATAAACCTACATTTTGTTTTGCTTGCAAGCTGGTGGATGGATCGAAAAATGTAAACATCAAGGCTAGAGAGATGGCTCAGTGGTAAACAGCACTGAATGCTTTTCCAGGGGACCTGGGTTCAATTCTCAGCAGCCACAGGGCAGGCAGCTTACAACCATTTGTAACTCCAGTTCCAGAGGATTTGATTTTGTGTGTGTGTGTGTGTGTGTGTGTGTGTGTGTGTGTATGTGTGTGTGTGTGTGTGTGTGGTCACTGTGAGCACCAGGCACACACATGGTGTGCAGATGTACATACAGGTGAAACATCCATACACACAAAATAATAAAGTAATTTCCTAAGTGAAGTATCCTATTTTTTCCTTCTGGATCAAGGAAGAAAAGTCAGCTTTATGAGCCCAAAGGCACCTAGATAGCAAGATGTTTTGTTTTGCATTAGAATTCAGTGTGTCAACCTATGAACACCTGATTTTCAATAAAGGAGCTAAAAGTACACAATGGAAGAAAGAAAGCATCTTCAACAAATGGTGCTGGCATAACTGGATGTCAACGTGTAGAAGAATGAAAGTAGATCCGTATCTATCACCATGCACAAAACTCAAGTCCAAATGGATTAAAGACCTCAATATTAATCTGAACACACTGAACCTGTTAGAGGAGAAAGTGGGAAGTACTCTACAACATTTGGGCACAGGAGACTGCTTCCTACGTGTAGCCCCAGCAGCACAGACATTAAGGGCAACATTGAATAAATGGGACCTCCTGAAGCTGAGCAGCTTCTGTAAAGCAAAGGACACTGTCACTAAGACAAAAAGGCAGCCTACTGACTGGGAAAAGATCTTCACCAACCCTGCAACAGACAAAGGTCTGATCTCCAAAATATATAAGGAACTCAAGAGACTAGACATGACTCTAGAGGGGTTCCCAGGTGCCCAGGAAGATGCCCCCAGCTAGTTCCTTGGGCAGCTGAGGAGAGGGAGCCAGAAATGTCCAGATCCTATTGCCATACTCATGAATATCTTGCATATCACCATAGAACCTTCACATGGCGTTGGATGGAGAAAATGACAGAGCCCCACATTGGAGCACCAGACTGAGCTCCCAAGGTCCTGATGAGGAGCAAAAGGAGGGAGATCATGAGCAAGGAAGTCAGGACCGTGAGGGGTGCGTTCACCCATTGAGACGGTGGAACAGAACTAACGGGAGACCACCAAGTCCAGTTAGAATGGGACTGATGGAACAGGAGACCAAACTGGACTCTCTGAATGTGGCTAATGGTGGAGGAGGACTGAGAAACCAAGGACAACGGGGATGGGCTTGGACTCTTTAGCATGGACAGGCTCACTGTGAGCCTTACCCTTCATCTGGCAATGGATGAAGATAAGAGACAGAGGCCCACATTGGAGCACAGGACTGAGCTCCCAAGGCCCAGATGAAGAGAAGAAAGAGGGAGAACATGAGCAAGAAAGTCAGTACCACGAGGGTTGCATCCACCCATGGAGACAGTGTGACTGATCTAATGGGAGCTGGACTGGGACTGAATGAACATGTGATCAAACCGGACTCTCTGAACATGGCTGACAATGGGGGCTGACTGAGAAGCTAATAATAATGACACCGAATTTTGATTCTACTGCATGTACTAGCCTATTGGGAGCCTAGTCTGTTTGGATGCACACCTTCCTAGACCTGGATGGAGGGGGGAGGGTCTTGGACTTCCCACAGGGCATGGCACCCTGACTTCTCTTAGGACTGGAGAGGGAGGGGGAGGGGCAGTGAAGGGGAGTGGGAGGGAAATGGGAGGATGGGAGGAGGTGGAAATTTTTAATAAATAAATAAAGTCACAATTTTCAAAAAAAAGAATTCAGTGTGTCTTACTCATGAGTCAGGGGAAAGAGACCTGAAATGGAGGGGTCTCAGTTATTTTCTTTGGGGATGGGAGTGTAATTCAGTTGGTACAATGCTTACCTAGCTTCCATAAGGCTCTGATGGGAAAGTCCTGACATTCCAGCAGGAGTATCAAAAGTGCAAGGTCATTCTCAGCTATTTGTTTGAGACCAGCCTGGGATACATGAGACCCTATCTTAATAAAAAAAAAAAAAAAGATAAATAACTCTTGAAAGTCAATCTCAAGTCTAAATGAAATTAATGGAAAACTTTGCAATCAAAGCCTTGCTCTGGCATACTCAGGAAAGGGGTCTAGTTTGCAAGACACACATGCACTCATCTGACATCATGGGATCTATCCAGTTTGATCATATCTGATATAGTTCTTACAGCTTGGAATATTAGCATTGTACAAGGAAAGCTTACAGGCCGATTTCATCTGAACTGACAAAGAGCACAATATAACATGTTTTATTATTCAAAATGTCGGCATCAATCAGTCTATAAAAAGATCTCAGTGCCAGGAACCTGAGTGTGAATACCAAGGAGAAACAGTCCAAAGGGTCCAACCTTCAGCAGGGAGATTCAGAAAAATGACATTCTGGAAAGAGATTTCCAAAAACAACACATTCAGAAATCATCACCTTAAGCAAAATAAAACATGTGAAACAAGACGCTGTGTTTTGTCTCATATATGGAACCTATTTTTTAAATTTGTGTAGTGTGTGAGGGTGTGTATAGATGGGGTGGGGGTCATGAACTAGAAAAGTAGTCTTCTAGTTGGGGTTTCTAGTGCTGTGGTGAAACACCATGACCAAAAGCAAGTTGGGGAGGAAAGGGTTTATTTGACTTATACTTTCACATCACTGTTCATCATCAAAGGAAGTCAGGACAGGATCTCAAGCACAGCAGGAACCTAGAGACAGAAACTGATGCAAAGACCCCGGGATGGTGCTGCTTACTGGCTTACTCCTCGGAGCTAGCTTAACCTGCTCTTTTATAAAACCGAGGACCACCTGCCTAAGGATGGCATCACTCACCATGAGCTGGGCCCTCCCCCATCAATTGCTAATTAAGAAACAGGTTTGCCTACAGCCCAATCTTAAGGAGGCATTTTCCAAATCAAGAGATCCTGTCAGATGACCATAGCTTGTGTCAAGCTGACATAAAACTCTCCAGCACCAGTAGCGAATGAAATGAAAAAGAGGGAGTAGGGGGTGGAGGTGGGGAGGGTATTGGATTACATATGGCAGGAAAAAGGAAGAAGGGTTATTGGGGGGAAGAAATGAGACCAGTGTGAGACAGGCAGGAGCACAAGGGACAAAAGCAGGGGTAGGGTTGGGGAAGACTAAGAACAAAGCATATATAAAAATACCATACCATAACTCATTCCTTTGTATGCTAACTTAAAACATTGTTAAAAAGTAGGTAAAATTTAAAATGTTATCAATTATTGATATGGAGATTTGGCAGAAGGCAGCCAGAGAAAGAGTTCTTGTTTAAAAGAGTTTGCAGGATGGGATGAATGAAACAGATGATGAATAAACATATTACTGAGTCTGGGGTGATATTGAATATTGAGGGTACTCAGAATCAGGGACCTCTGTGATAACTCATTTGGGTTCATTCAGGCTTTGTGAAATGTAGCTTTATGTAAGATCATATTTGACTATATAGAGTAAAATCTCCAGCAGGTAAAAACAACCAGAACAAAATCTTGAATTCTTCATAATTCATTGTGCTTCCCCATCTAGAAAAAATTAGATAAAATATAAGGGGAAAAAAGCTGAGATCAAAGAGTTTTTAAAATCCCAGCTTTTAGGAGTCACGCTACACATTTCCAAATCATTAAAAGAGAATTTCATTTACACCTAGTTTTGTTCGTCCAAAGCCAATGAAGCTTCCCAATGTGCTTTGGATAGTTTTTATTAAAAGGAGAAACAAAATACTAGTGAGGACCTTGCTAAATACAAGTAACAGAAAATGCAACTGAAGTTAGTTCATGCGATGGGATTCCACATCGTAGATGGCAGGAACCTGTCCCCCAACTTTTATTCAGCTATCAGGCATTTGACTTGACCTCCACACTTTGAGTTTTTATGAAAACTACTCTCATAATCTGCTTCTCTCTGATCTAAAGACAGAGGCAGTAAGAGTAGCTGTTTAGGGGCTGGAGAGATGACTCAGCGATTAAGAAGCCTGACTGCTCCTCCAGAGGTCCTGAGTATGATTCCCAGCAACCACATGGTGGCTCTCAACCATCTGTAATGAGATCTGGCACCCTCTTCTGGCCTGCCAGCATACATGCAGACAGAACATTGTATACATAATAAATAAAATAAATCTTTTTAAAAAAAGAAAGGAAGGAAGGAGGGAAGGATTGACACATATCTTCTGTGGCTTTAGAAGTATCAAGATATATGAGATGTGCCCAAAAGTCCCAGTGACCATAAGACTTAACAAGTCCCTGGAGAATATGGTGACCAGAAGGCTATTAGCTACTGTAGTAACAATTCCTTTGGTCCTACCAAAAGCAAATGAAGTGGGTGAAGAGGATGATGGCTGGTCCAGATTGAAAAAGAAATAAAAAAGATTTAGCTGTTTCCCAGCAGGCACACCAATAGCCCCAGGTTACAAGTGACTGGCTTTGACTGAGTATTTGTGGCCAAGACACTAAGACTCTTTGATAGGACAGCAAAACATTAAAAGTCATTAAAATTATAAAATCACCTATTAATTTATAACTACAAACTCCTCGATCATATGGACTTGGCTCTCTTGTATATTCCAGCACTTTAGATAACTCTTGGCTGTAAGAGCTACCCATTAAATTGTCTTTAATGGGGTGTTCTTCTTTCTTAACCATTTATAAAAATGACAAATCTATGGGGAAGAAGTTTGAACTTGAGTTGGCAGCAAGATATCTTTAGAGAAATGAATTTATGGTGGGGGGGGGTCACATGAGGGTCAGAACTTGGTGTCTTCAATCGTTTTCCATGGAACACAGAGTCCTTCCCAAACGCTGCGAGGAAACATGCTTGGGAGACACTGATTGCTGCCCCACTCTTGTTGGTGCTCGGGAATTATCACTCAGTAAACCTCCAGGAACCCCAAGAGGAATGAACACTGCCTTACTTTGTTGTGAATGGCTCCCAAATTTACATGAGGAAGAATTGTCAAGGAATTCATTTTGGGAGGACATGGACTAAACTTTCACACTGTAGGGACGTGAAAAATGAACAACTGCTTGGCTTGGTGGGAGTGGAAGAGTTTGTAGACACATGTGCTCATCAAAGGAACGCTTTCAAACAGTAGAGCCACACAGCAGCAGGGAACTGCGAGACGTCAGTCTTGAAGAAAGGACCACCACGAAACTCAAGTTATAAATGCCTACGTTAAATGGTATGCAGTGGTTTATGGCCGTTGATGTATGTATTACAGGTGCTAATGCATATCTATTTTCCGATTTTAGTTTTTATTAAAAATAAATAACTTGATGTTTGCATAGGAGGAAAAATCTCTGGAGTTGTTCCACAGAAGTAACAAATGAGAAGGGGTTTATGACTAATTTTTCATTTTCTTTTTAAAACTTATGCATGGGTACATACACGTACATACGTACACACAAATTTCTATTTCCCTGCCATAAGAGGAGAAAATGACAGAGCCCCACATTGGAGCACTGGACTGAGCTCCCAAGGTCCCGATGAGGAGCAAAAGGAGGGAGATCATGAGCAAGGAAGTCAGGACCGTGAGGAGTGCGTTTACCCATTGAGACGGTGGGACAGATCTAACGGGAGACCACCAAGTCCAGTTGGAATGGAACTGATGGAACAGAGGACCAAACCGGGCTCTCTGAATGTGGCTGATGGTGGAGGAGGACTGAGAAACCAAGGACAACGGCAATGAATGTGAACTCTACAGCATGGACGGGCTCACTGTGAGCCTTAACCTTCACCTGGCGATGGATGGAGATAGAGACAGAGCCCCACATTGGAGCACCGGACTGAGCTCCCAAAGTTCTGATGAGGAGCAGAAGGAGAGAGATCATGAGAAAGAAAGTCAGAACCATGAGGGATGCGTTCACCCACTGAGGCGGCAGGACAGAACTAATGGGAGACCACCAAGTCCACTTGGAATGGGACTGATGGAACATGTGACCAAATCGGACTCTCTGAAAGTGGCTGATGGTGGAGGCTGACTGAGGAGCCAAGGACAATGGCGATGGGCTTGGTCTCTACGACATGTACGGGCTCTGTGTGAGCCTTGTCAGTTTGGTTGCTCACCTTCCTGGACCTGGAGGGAGTTGGGAGGACCTTGGACTCAACATAGTGTAGAGAACCCTGATGGCTCTTTGGCCTGGAGAGGGAGGGAGTGGGGGTATGGGTGGAGGGGAGGGGAGGGAAGGGGAAGGAGGAGGGGAGGAGATGGCAATTTTTAATAAAAAATAAATAAACTGGAAAAAAATAATTTCTGGTTAAACATTTTCATTTTCTTCAAACTTGCATGCTATTAAGTACCTCTTTCTCCGCTTTTTCCCTTACTAATTTGAACATAAGTGGGTGCACTTTTAGCACTGTGTACGATTTCAAACTCATACGTCTTTATTCTTTTCTGAAAAAAATAAAAATACTCCTAGGTTCTACGGAAGTCAAAAAGAAAGGCTCATAGGCAGAGCACTTCAAACGATCTTCAGCCGATTTCTATCTCAGCTGCTACAGTCCCAGATTTCAATGAAACACATGAATCGGGGCAACTTGACATTAACATCAGTCCAATAGAGATGTCAAAAGTATAGGGTGCAATTAGAAGCTGAAAAAAATAACAAAGTGAGGGGATACCATCAAATCGCAACAGAGATTGTAAAAGCACTTGACACTCGCCACCTAATGAGGCTGATTGAACAATTCAATGGCTTTTATTTCAGGCATGAAGAGGAGTAGGATTGGGAAAGCACCTCCACAGGCAATGGAGAGAGAACCCTTGATAGAATGCCTTCAAAGGGAGCGCGCCTCAGTCTGCTGAAATGGAATAAAACTGTCACATTCTGGGGTCCATGGCGGTCTGTTCTGTGCATTAACAAGCCACGGATGCAGCGGGCAGAAAGACGGGATGTTTACATCTAGGTCTGTGAACTCAGGTTCTTTCTTCAGTGCAAGGTTCCGGAGACAATAGAAACGCCTCTCCCCTGGTCTCATTTTTATAACTCTGTATTCAGAGCCATGTATGGCGTTTAAAATTGCTTCTCGGATAGGAGCGATCCAAGCAGATTAGACCGGAAATTATCTCATATTATTTCCAAAGGGAAAGAAAATGGCCAAAGCTCTGGGAGCAGGAAGTACTATGAAAGCCTGCTCTTCCTCAGAGGGCTTGCAACTGCTGGCAAATGTCGAATGGAGTTTTTATCCTTTGACGTATTCTTGTGAAAAACTGTAAGCATACAGAAAATTTGGAAGATTGATACAGTGGACACTTACAGATCCATCTCCCAGAGTTAATAATTTGACTCGTGTTTTTCTACTTACAGTTTATTTAAATTCAAATCCGACATCTGTGTTTTTGGAACCACATGGAGGCAGGTTACATAAACCATAATATTGCATTTGTAAAAAATCTTTTCTGTACATCCCTTTTGAAAAGAAAAATAACATCCTCTTATGTCGACAAGAGAACATGGTCATTCTTAATAGGAGGAAAATCCCACACAACTGTAGCCCTGCCCATAGAAGACTGATCCTTCTTCCATTGGTGGGCTTTAAAACTACTTCTTAATGCTGGCTGGTCTTTTCAAAGGAGGGTCCACTCAAAGTTTATAGTCTATATTTGATGTTATTTATTTTAATTGATAATTGCACTCTGTAGCTTTAACATCTGATGTATGTGTTACTGAAAAACATTACAAATGACATGCTAGAATGTAAACTGAAAATAAAATATTTATCTACACACACACACACACACACACACACACACACACACACGACTGGGGCCTTAAGGAATTCCAGAATGTGGATATTAAACTTATGTTAGCGATCAAAAGTAATGCAACATCTTCAGAACCATTACATTTTGAAATGAAACCGTCCAATCTGAGAAGGCCAGTCATATACCATCAAAATTTTCCTGAGTCTTTACACTATTATTTAATATCAGTTCTCTTAATCAAGTCGCCTCTTACCTTTCAGTCATTCAAACCGCAGTGTGTCACCTTCCACCTGAAAACTCGCTAACATATCCAGGTCTTGGCTCTTCTTCAATTTATGAGACCCTTCACTTGCTCACTTAGAGAATTGTATTTCTCTCTTATAGCCCACTCTCCCTTATTCTTTAGTATGGTATTAGATCTCTAAAGGAACAAAGCTGACAGAATACATAATACATGTGAGTTGTTAATCTATTAGACTGGCTCATACAATACAGTCTGTGTAGTCCAACCAAGGCTATCACACACTGGAGAGTTGGAACCTAGCAGTTACTCAGTTCACATGGCTTGACATCTCGGCAGTCCCAATCTTGTGCTGAAGACCTGGAAGATTTCTGGAGAGCTGCTGGGCTTTGGTCTACATTGGCAACCCAGAGAAGGTGATTCTAACATCATAGACAGAATGCAGCAGCAGCAGCAGCAACGGGCTAGATGAACTTGCCATTAAGAGGGAAAGCAAGCAAATGCAAAGTGGTTTCCTTCTTCAGTGTTCTTTTCTCCGGTCTGCCACCAGAAGGTACCACCCACATTTAGAGTGGATTGCCTCGCTTCAAATAATTGGATCAAAAACTCTGCTCCCAAGAATGCTCAGGGGCTCGTGTTTCAGCTGACTTCAGACTCAGTCAAGCTGCCAACAAGGATTAGTCATCACCAGTATATTTCTCTGTCACACCTGAGGATAACTTTCATGTCCACTAGCATTTTTTTTGTAATTCCCAATAACTAGTGTAGAGAAGGCCGGGGGGGAGGGATGAAGGGAGGGAGTGAGAAGGGGAGAGGAGAAAGGGAAAAGGTTAGGGATAAGGGAGAGTAAAAAAATCTATGTTTTTAACTAAATTAAGTTAGGCCCCTTAAATTGTAATCACATGATGCTAAGCCCTGCAAAACAAATATTTTGCTTTTTACTTCGTATTCTAGAACATAATTTGGGGTACATTTTCTTCAATAACACACTTACACGCACTCACACACATATACACACATGCACATACACGCACACACACACACACACACATGCATTCATATGGCTATGATGGGGCCTCAAGTGTCAGAGACTGTGTTTAGAACAAATTGAGGGGACTGTTTCTAACAGATCAGGCATTTTAAAGACACAGCTCTTCATGCATATCTCCTGCATATAAGTACATAGTTTCACAACTACTATTTGAGTACAGTAATTTTTAGGGCATTAAAATGTCAGCCACTACACTGGTTTTTGTTATTAAAGGATTAGCTGCTACATGCATTGAAAATGAATTTCTCCAAGTCCAGAGACCACTACTCGAGAAAGAAAAATTCATTCTCTCAAGTGTACGTGGAGCCCAGACAATCTAGAATGAGCTGGTACCTCCAGACTCATTTGGCTCTAAATGAGTCTGTTGACTTGGATGCCTAGAGGCACTGGCTTTGATGCTGCTTTGTCCAATCCTTTATCTGGGTGGGGTAGGCTGCCTTCTCCTCGTGCTTCCCTTACTGACTCTCCAGTGTCTTAAAAAAAAAAATCTTTGTGTCTTCTGTAAGCAATTACTGCTACAATTACTTTAAAAGCACATACAAGATTGTCCTAAAGGGAGTTAGACCCAAATCTCTAACCAAAGTGACAGTGTTATTGATTGTTTAATAATTAGCTTTGATCTGCTTCCATCCTTGGGCGGTCACTTTTAGACTGGGTTGACATAATCACTTGGGCTGTAAGATCTACTTAATGTAAACATCAGCGCCGTTGGTGCAAAAGGGTATGTCCCCAGCCTGTTTCACAAACACTGCAGGGAACACTTTTGTGTGTGTTGTGTGTATATACATAAGCGTATGTAAGTGTGAGAGAGTGTGTGAGTGCATGTGTGTGGATGTGCGCATGCCTGTCACTCCTCAGGAACCATTCACCTTGTTTGTTGAGACAGGGCCTCTCACTGCCATGAAAACTGCCCATTTGGCTAGGCTAGGTGCCCAGTGAACCCGCCAACATTCTCGGGTCTCTTCTTCCCCAATATGGCAATTGCAAATGCCACTCCTGACTTATGACATGGGTTTCAGGGAGCACATTTAGATTGTCAGGGCTGTTCTGCAAGCACTCTACTCGCTGACCTGTCTCCTCAGCCCAAGCTGGATTTCTGACTCCTAACTCGGACTCTGAATCAAGAAGTAGCAAGAAAGAATGGAGGCAAGTAGCTCTCCATGACAGCTGCGTGACACGAGGACCGGGATGGGGGACGTTCTGTCAGAGCTATAAACATAGTCGCTGTCTCCTGAGGCTCCTCTTTTCAGTGTTGTTGAAAAACACTCCAAACAGATTTCTAGGACAGGAAGTGAAAATAAATAAGACATTTGTCTGTGGGAGTTTAGAGTCATACAATTGCAATTTAAGAGGTCGGACTTGTTTGATTGAAAACAGCTTTCTGCGCCCCCCTTTCCCTTCCTCCCTCTCTTACTCCCTCCTTCCTTCCCCTTCTTACTCGCTTTTCTTCCTTTGTCTACATTGTTAACAGTACTTGGCTTTCCCCAGACTTTGATTTTGTCAATAGAAGTGTTATATTATATCAATATTTCTAATGCGATTTCTATAGATATGCTTAGTTCTTTGAATATAATGAATCCATTTTCTCAATACTGTCTGCTAAACAATTTGACTGTCCTCATTGATTTACCTCCCTGTAGATTGCCAAGCTGTCTGAAACTGGAATTCAGGAAATTTCCTTATTTCATAATATCTTTAGTCAACCCATAATTATGAGAATGGTTTGAGACAGGATGTGTCTTCCCTTATTGGCAAATGACAGAAATAATAGGATTGTATGCTGGGTATAGTGGCAGCTTGAACAAGAATGCCCCCATAGGCTCACATATTTAAATGCTTTGTCACCAGGGAGTGGAACTGTTTGAAAAGATTAGAAGGATTAGATAGCCTTTGGAGTACGTGTGACCTTGTTGAAGAAAGTGTGTCATGGGTGGGAGCAGTTGAGGATTCTTAAGCTCATGTCTGACCCAGTTTCTGTCACTCTCGGCCTGCAGATCAGGGTGTAAAGTTCTCAACTCCAGAGCCTGTCTGCATGCCACCATGCTCCCTGCCATGAGGACAAGGGACTAAGCTTCTGAAACTGTAAGTCTCCACTTAAAGGCTTTCCTTTATTAGCATGGTTCATGGTATCAGCAATAGAACAGCTACAAAGACACATATCATGTGTCTATGTGCACATCTAGGCACACATATGATTGGTGTCCACTTGAGTTTTGTCGTGACCTTTAGCTTTGAAGGTGCAATCATCCTGGGTTGGGAAGCTTGGATTTAGGAGGCAGACAGATTTGGGTTTGAGTTCAGGGTCTGCCTGACAGTTAATACTGGGCGTCTGAGCAGATGGCCAAACTTCTAAGCCTCATGTTCTTGGGACTGGTTGTAAGGATGAAATGGGAAAAAATGAGATAACCACACATAAAGCATAACACTTGATATGTTAGTGTCCGGTGTGACTGGCCTTGATGTCTGTTCCCTGTGTAGCATGTGCTGTGCAATGTGTGGGAGGGCTCAAGGGCTCCGAGTCTTTGTTTTCTTAGTGCTTGGAAGGGAGGGGACTCTTCTCTCGTGGAAAGAATGATGTGTGCATATTTTGTAGGACCTTTGCAGCTCACATTGGTTGACAGCAGCTGGACCTTGCACTTGGGCAGCAAAGGAAGCAAAGGCTGAGACTTCCACAGCCAAGTGACACATCTGCATCTTAAAGGACATTGATTTACAAACCTCACCAAAGGCATTGATGCTTGGTAGAGAGCCCCAGCGTGTCCCAGGCATCCACTCCGCAAACCCTATAAGCTCACTAGAGTTTTCAGCAATTCTGGGATCCCCCCAGGAAACTGGCTCATCAAACACCAATGACCACTACATAAAGTCAGCTGTTGCTCTGGGGTCCAAGTCTCTAACATTTTAATAGAAGCCAAAAATAAACTGTACTGTTTACATTTACCAAAAGGTGGCACATGGCTGTACATGAAAAATGAATCCACCTTGGTGGTCATATTAGGATCATAGATTAATAATTTGCAGCCTTAGGGGCCATCTACATACCTCTCCTAGTATCACCAGCTTACTTGGGGAAAAATGTAGTTGGACCCTAGGACCCTAAGACCCTAAAACTTTACCCTGACGGCATTTTCTAGATGGGCTCTGTGTCTCTCAAGGCCCTAGTGTGTGTGTGTGTGTGTGTGTGTGTGTGTGTGTGTGTGTGTGTTTATGTCCACATTTTGCAGCTATAGCTTAGCACCTTATATATGGCCAACAGATTTCAGGAGCTTAAAACATCAGGGCACCATGATGCACCCTGGGAAGGCATAGACTCACAGAGGCATGGGAGGGTTCACCAGGCAACCAGCCTAGACCACTTAGTCAGAACCAGGACACAGGGGAGACCATGTCTCAATAACAGTAGTAGACAGTGACTGAGAAATAATACTAAGGTTGTTCTCTGGTCTTTGGATATACGCATGTACCTGTGCATGCGTGGACATACACACACACGCACACACACACACACACACACAGGCACACCTCCACACACAAGAAATGACTAATTCCTGTGAGATAAATGAACAACTAAACATAAAATCCTCCAAGACCTTTCATAGATTATTTACATTCTGTTTATATAACACATCAATTCATTTTGCTGCATGATTATCTAAGAATCCAACACTTTCGTCGACCGAATACACATTAGATTTGTGCAATTTCACATAAAGAATTCACATAAATACAATTTATGAAAAAAATCACCTCTTCAGGTAGAAGTTCAACATTTTCTCTGGAGTCAAAACCATTTATGAACCATTTTTCCTTGGCTGTCAGGAATCTCAGAAGTATGTTTAACACTCTGTTATAGTCATCAATTTCCTGGCGAAACTAGATCTTTCCTTGTCCTTCTTCCCCCACCACATTTTAATTTTTTCTAATTGTTCTGTTTGCTTGTTAGCTGTGTCACTTAAGGAAAATATTTTATGGAAGCAGGCAACATAGAAATCATTAGCAAACAATTACAAAGTAAAACAGACAGCTTTAGGACCAATACACTCCGGAGGCTTCATTCATTTGGCAATTAGCATCCAGCAGGTTTTAGCACCCATTTGCCACCTGTTCTGCTGTCTTAACTTTGTGCTCCAGAACACGGCTCAGCATTGGTGATTTCAATAAAGAATTTCATTTCTATTGTCCCAGGGAGCTAAGTGCTTAGGGTGTGGGGACGGATAAGAAAAAATATAGAATGAGCATCCTGCCTACATGGAGGTCTCTTACTGCCCCTTAGGGACTTACGAGACATGCTATGCAAAACAACTCATGGGGAATCCTGATCAGTATGGTAGACTAAGAGCGCTATGGAAGAAAAAGACACAGGGACGGGAGATTCATCAGCTGGTGAACTCAGAGGTTCTGAGTTCAGATCCCGGTCACTCAATGTTAAAGTCCAGGTGTGGTGGCCTGGACATCCAACACCAACATGGGAGGAGAGAACTTGCCGGTTAACAGGTCTAGCTAATCCATGTGCATCAAGTTCAGTGAGAGAAAAGATGCCAAAATATAAGTTGGACAATGACCTTTGGCCTCTACATGTACATACACACACACACACACACACACACACACACACACAAGTTCAAATACACAAGTACATACACACAATCACATACCAAAGAGAGAGAGAAAAGAAAAAATGTCATAAGCAATATGGCTTGGAGTATAAGAAATTTATCATCTCTCAGTTCTGGAGGCTGGAAGTCTGAAATTAAGGTGCTGGCACCCTGCGGAGGGATCCCTTCCAGGCTTGTTCTATTAGGTCCTAATCATTCTTGAAATCCTTGACCTTTGGTTTCTGAATGCAGCTCTCCAATCTCTTCCTCTACTGCTACTTGGCACTCTTCCCATGCTTCATGTCTCTCTGTGTTCCTTCCTATTCTTCAAAGGACAACAGTCATATTGGGTTAAGTAGGTTTGTCCTGTCCAATTTGACCCCATCTCAACTGATATATTAATGGTGCTTACAAAACCTCTACTTCCAAATAAGGTCACATCCTGGGGTGCAGGGGTTTAAAGCACAGCAAATCTTCTAGGAGAGAATCCTTTTCCTTTCTGTATCCTTGTCCTCGACCATTCTTGGCTTTGCACTCATTGCACTGCTAATTCTGCTGGACAAGGAGCTTCATTTTAGCCCTTGACATTTTTTAACTGAAAATAAGCTTTTCATTCAATATATTCTGATTATGCTTACCACCCCTGCCTCCTCCCAGAGCCTCCCCACCTCCCCACCCTTCCAATTCCACATCTTCTTTATTTATTTCTTAAGAAAACAGACAAATTAAACAAAAAGAATAAAGTAAAATGAACAAATTAACAAAGAAAAAAGAGAGAACATGAAAAACACAAACAGGCAATAGACACACACATACACACACATACACACACACACACACACACACACACACACCTCAAAAAGTCACAGAATTGGAAGCTACATACAAGCAAAAGACCAATAAGGTAAAAAAATTTAAATGTTCAAACAAAGCAATATAAGACCAAAAAAATCTTCAAAAATATCTTTGAGCCTGCCTGTGATGGCCATCACCTGCTCAACATGGGGTCTAGGGTGGCGCCCTGCATGTTAGGGTCTCATCAGTTTTGTGTGATGTGAATCTGTAAAGCCCTTTTCAGGACAAGGGCATGCTTTCCTGTGTTCTTATCTCCCGTTCCTGTCACAAGCCTATTAGGACCCCTAAAATAAAAAGAAAACTCACACCTGAAACCCCCCCCCCATGAGAGTGTGTGCGCGAATATGCAGAGGCCGTCCAACTGCACTCCTGGCTATCCGTGCATCTGCGGAGTGTATGGATTAGAAACAAGACTTTCGCTTATCGCTCGTTCTTAATGGAATGTGTTTTAAAGGAGTCTTCGGTGATTTCCTTTCAGGGAGAAAATGCTCACTAACATAATCAGCTCCATTTTCTCCACTAATCAGGACAAAGGGGACCTTGAAATGTGCTCTGTATCCCTTCCCACACCATCTCTGAGAAGCATCAGAGATTTGAGCCGTCTCTGACTCCTCTCCCCAAAATGAAGACACAGACATTTTTAATAACATCTGGGGCATTCTGCTCATTTGAACTGTAAGAATCTTGCTCAGATATGGTTTCTTGTTGGTTTGGTTTTTTTTGTTGTTGTTGTTGCTGTTAAACATACTTACAACTGGCATCAGTTAACATGTCCTTGGCTGCTAGCTCTGCGCTATTTTGCCCAACAATCACTGAGTAAATGATCACAAATGGGTACCTTTTACATAAAACACCAGTGGACACAGAGAAGATTCTAAACTAAAGTATATATCTGAGTCCAAGCAGCAGGAAGGATATTGACCTCATTAGATCAGAATCAGAAGTTAGAACACAACAGGACTAAATCATTCTGGACCTTGTATTGAAAACCTGTTTTATCTCAGGTTATTTATAAAACTGTGGCTCAGAACCTCCTTGCCTTGTGTGCACACACCCTTCTAACCACCCCCTGTTTTCCTTCTTTGTTCCTGCTAACACTACCTACATGTCTGGGGAGATGGCTCAGTCAGTAAGATGCTTGCCTCTAGGGTTCTGATCTCTGAGCCCCTATAAAGCGCTGAACTCCATAGTACTTACTTAGAACCCAGATATTGAAGGACAGAGGCATGAAAAGCCCATTGGCTAGTCAATCTAGCCATAATGACAATTGGAGTGCCAGGCCAGTGAGACACTCCTTCTTACAGGACTATGGCATTCCAAAGGCTCATACCCAAGGTTGTCTGCTTCTGTCTACATACTGGACAGCAAACTGCATCCACATGTATGTGAACATGTATGTGCCTTTCATACATCACCCACACACACACATATCCATACACATGTTTATGAAATCACTATGGCCAGAGCAATAGAAGCCTACAGTGTATCAGTTTGCAGTTCATGCAGCATCCTGCATCTTCACAATACTGCCTAGAGCATCCTGATCACTATGTTTGGGTGCTACCTGGGTTACACTACATGTTAAGTATGACATGCTCTGCCGTCTGCTCTTTGCCGTGCTACTCCACCTCACTCATAAGTCCTCCAAAGTTCTCTGATACTTATATTGATCAGCCCATCGGTATTTAAAACCTTCACGACAGCGCTCCGCTCACACAGCTGTGTCTCCCAGTGCTCTTCGATATCTGTCAGCACCCGAGGCTGTCTGGACAACTGTCCTCTTCCTTACATAACCCAGGTCCACCCTTGCATCTTTTCATACGCTTTAGAAAGAACTTTAGTCCCTTAAAGTGTGGGGACTTTTGTAGCCCCCCCCACCCCCCGCATGCTGCTGTCAGACTGAGTGGAGGAATTTGCAATTAACAACAATAAAAGTTTTTCACTGTGCATGAGCAAAAATTATTTCAAGACCAAGTGTTTAGCAAATCGGAACTGTTGCTGGCAGAACCCACCCATATTGTGTTGTGTGACTTCACTGGGACCTGCGTCCTGAACACACACCCCACCCACCTTGCGCTGTGCATGCTACCTTGCCATACAGCTCCAATGATTGGTTCCTGAATCCAGGCTCAGATTCAAGAGGCCTGTAGGTTGTGAATTGCAGGGCCTCTACTGTTATCTGTAAATCCTTGGCTCTTTCAGAAACATCATGGTTTAATTCCAGAAAACAAAGTCTTGCTATTTTCCTGAGATCATTTCTCAGTACCCAGGGTTAAATTAGTATTTCTTTGGGTTGTGTTGTATTGTAATTTCTCATTTGAAAGATTCCCTGTTTGAGTCGCAGACAGGAGTTTCATAAACCTTTCATCAAGTAGATTTTATCATAAATTGAGGCCTGAATTTCTGAAACAGCCCTCAACTGACTTCCAGCATTTTGAGCTACATGTTTATGTGAAGTGACGTTCTCAGCACTAACTCCAATAAAATCAAAGTATCTATCACCAATGAAGGAAGTCTGCATCCTGAAGTATTCAATACTTGGCCAAGTCGCAATTGTTTATGGAAGAAAACACAAGCAAACCCATCTCAACAGCATGCAGATTTTTCTCTCATCTTATGGTAAATGTGCTTGACTATGAAAGAATTGTCTTAACATAAATTTCCTTGTGGTTTATTGTCAATAACTGTTTGCTTTATATACTTACTTTACATACCTACAAATCTTGTAGAAGAATTCTCAAGTGAAAAGGGTCAATGCTCTGTGGCGGCTGTATCCCACAATGACATTTTCTTTGCATTGTTGTCCCCTCTGTTAAGACTGTATTCCAGGCCATTCCGCATTATACATGTCTCATTGTTATTTACAAGTCTGCTGTTATTTTCCAAGAGATCAGGTATCTCTTTTTGAAAGGCCTTGTCTGTCATTTCTTTTCTTAATAAAACCTCTAAACATTATTGTTCTTGGTATACATGCTATAAAGATTCATATCTGACCAATAATAATTATATACTTACATTCCTTAACTTATTTTTGTGCCAACACATATGTGAATGTCGTGTAAGATTAAAATACCAAACTCTAAATCATAATGTCTCTAAATTAATATTTATAGTCTATTACATCATCCAAAATCTGTACTGACACTTTAAAAATACTAAATACTCATGTATTTTTGATTCTGTGTGTTTTATCTCCCTTAAGGGAAAAACATTTAAGGATTTCCAGAGCATCCAGAATTTGTTATAAATTTCTGATGTGGAAGAGAGATGTCTCATCTTTGACTTTTCCAGCTTGACAAAATGGTACATCTTCATGAACCATTCATCTTCAGGAACCTGTTTCCCTCTGGTTCTGTGCATTGTCTGAGAGCGCTCTAAGTTTATCAGACTTCTTTTGGACTCTATAAAGGCAAGCAGTAGATGCCCTCCTTATTTTCTGTATTTGAAGAGTAGGGAGAAAAATGCTTTTAAGTGGAGTGACCTTAACTACATTGAAGTTCTTTGATTACCAAGGGGGGGGGGGGGAATGTTAATTCCTACCTAAAGCGTCATTAAATGGGTGCTTGGTAGAAAGGCTAATAAAAGCACAGAAATCCCATTAGGTTCAGGGGAATGCCACACAGCAATTCCTCAGACAGAGCTGTTGGTCCTGCTTCATCAGTGAAGCACCTTAGACGCCCAGTTGAATGAGGCTTCTCTCCTGCACTCTAACTGGTAGGTTACTGATGTTAGGCCATTAGCTAAGGGCTGAGTAGCTTTATGGGATTTCTGCACTGCTGCAGCCACGGAATCAAGTTTTATCTTCTGGATATGTGGAACGTCCATAATAAATTAAAGTTTCCTCTGCTTTCATGGACTTGAAAGCTTCAGTCTTCGGATAGTAACTTTTGGAAAACCATGAGTGTTCACACAAAACTGGGCATCGCAAAATAGTCTGGGAAAGCCCCCTATGCAATTGCTCAGATTTCTTTTGTTTTCTTTTTCCCAAGTACATAGAATCTCACTTGAAAGAACGGGTTCATCTACAGTAAGACACAAGACACGTGATGCCGTTTGGTTGATGAATGCCTGGCCACCATCAAGACCTGGAATTTTGGGAAGTTTCTGACTATCTGTCACTTAGACTAACAGGAGGAATGACATCAGGCTTCAGAAAAGTAGCCGTTCATCTGCAATGGATGGATATCAGAAAGGCTCTGCAAATAAATTTACCAAGTGAATTTCCAAGGCGTAAGCCATATGTCTGCTTGCATATCTGAGAAAAACACGTTACAGGTGTGAGACTCCATTGCTATTGCCAAGTTCCTGTCTCCCTGGTGTTATCAGATAACAGTGTGTGAGTGACAACTGCCCTTCTTGTCATCGTAACCTGAGGTCTGTGGATACGTGATGAGTCAGCCGCATACATATCCATGATACCCGTATACCTGAGGAGCGCACTTCTAGCAAGATCACTCAGCTGTAGCACACGGGAGATACCACTTCAACTAAATTACAATAAGAGACTTTATTCATTATATTCATTATACATGGTCTCATCAGAATAGTCTTTCGTTTAAAATCCCAAGGCTTATCAGCCATGATCAGAAAGTTTACACAGCAGATGGCACAGATGTCCACCTACAAACTGACGTGGTAAAAGTGGGCATGGTGCCTAATTTAGCAAAAAGCCTCACTAAAGGCCAGAGAAAAGTAACCATTAGACAACACACCTCTATTCTGGTTCAGAAAGAAGAGGGAACTAACCCCATTGCCGGATCCCTGCAGCGCGGAGAAAATCTAAAGAAATAAAATTGACACTGTTGAACCACAGAGCCCACAAACAACTGGTCACGGAAGGTATCATCAAATATTTGAAAGACTGTCATGTGAAACAGGAGTTAATTAGATTTACTCGGCTAATTCCACCGGGCAGTGCAAAGAACAATAAAAAGTTTTGGAGGGAGCTCTGTTTTGCCTCAGTCCAAAGAAACACAATAAATGTAGAACCCTTTGTAAACTGGTTGAGCCAGAATGCTTTGCCAAGTCGGACATGCCAGGCCCACCTTTGTCTAGAATAATGTGGATGGAACTCACTGGAGGGATGTGATCACATGACCTTATTAGGCCCTTTTGCCTCCAACAGTAAGAGACTTGAACTTGGTCAATGAGAAGATAGAATCCATCCGAACCAGCTTGTTTATTTTTCAAATTCTCTGGCAGTCAAGAGTTTTACTCTTATTCCAGCTGTCTTCTGTAGGAAAAAAAATGAGTTTCAGATGAGCACTTCTGTAGCTTCTGCAATGTGATTACCTCGGGCAGTGTTTCAAGTGTAATTAAAATTCTGTTTGCGCTCCTTGAAATACACAGAGATGAGCGTGGTGGAGTGGGATCCTTCTGATCAGTGTAGTTATCTAACTGAGCCCGGTGACAGAGTTATTCTGGATCCATAACATTTAGATGAAGGCTAAGTCTCCATGGACAAGGTTGCACTCTAGAGTATGAGCCTATGGTGTTCTGGAACAAGTTTTCAAGTCTCTCAGAAGAAAAGAAAAGCTGTGGACACGGTAGCCCGGATGCTTAATGTGTAGCCTGTTCTAATAAAGCAATCTGGATTTCATTTGAAAATAAACATTACAAATGTGTGTTCCAAAGCCAGGTGGAGGCTCCCTTCCATATCAATCGAGTAAAATAGAGCTTTGGAAAAAAAAAATACACAAGAAAATAGAAGCCTATTGTTGCCTTCCAAGAGTCAGGAAGAATAATAACTCACATTATGAGAAAGGGCAGCACAAAATTACTCGTGTAAAGAACAGCAAAGACTCCTTGCTTTCCCTTCTTGGCCTTCTTGCTAGCAGTGGAAGATCAAGATGTTAGAGGGAATTCCATTCCATCTTAGACAGAACTGACAGGAACACATTTTCAATTACCTGCAGGTGACAATCGGACAACGCTGTTAGCTGTTAGTGTCCTCTAAAACAAGGTTATTTCTTGCTCTACAAAAGTAACTATTTATAAATGACTGGACACGATGTCTTTAACAAACAATGCTACTTCTTTCAAAACATACGAATGCTTTAGGTTTGGATGCCAATGCAGCTAGTATGCACCTTTGCTGTTTCTTAGGGTTCCTGCTAATGGGAGGAAAAGACACAGTGCCACAATTATTTGATAAAAAATATTAAATATTTATTTATAATTAGTCCCAAGGGACCTACTAAGATAAAATGACCATTATTCACTTCTATTAAATCAAAGTTCATAATTTCACTTCGGCTGCTTGAGGGCGTGTTTCTCAGGACATAGTTAAACATCTGTGAATGAACGGTTATAAGTAAAGTGATGAATGAAATTAATATAAGCGAACAATGCACATTCCACGTGGCAGACTCATCCTGCATCCCAGAGTTTATTGGAGATATATGTATGTATATTTATATATCTATATCTATATAACTATACCTACATATGGGTATAAATAGATATACATATAGAGATGTAATTTGTAGCTACATATTTATATATATAATTACATATATATTTTTCTTCCTGATATCGTAAAAGCTCTGAATATTCCCAGAGACTATTTTTGTAACCCCAATAAAAGCCTCTTCTTCTCCACAAATTGCTCTACAGCTTATCCTTGTACCCATCAGCGTGAGCTCCTGCTTTCTTTTTGTAGACTTGGTTTTCAGTGAAGTCATTTATGCCACCTCTAAGCTAAAAGCAAACAGAAGAGATTTTGATCGCCGTCATGGCACCCTTTTTAAAGGCAACTCAGGCAGCCCTCCCTGCTCCTCTTCTTCAGATTTTCCAACCACCCCCAGTTGTTTGGTGCATTTTTAAGACATGATTTAACGTTCACATATTTAACTTAGATTATCTCCCATCCAAGATGAAGGTTTTAAGGGTGCCAAATTATCTTACCACCTTTTCCCGCCCTTGATTCCATTAACCTTAGTATTTCAAAGCAATCTAATTTTGGATAAATTGCTTTCCTGTGTTTTGGCTGCTAGCTTCTGACAAACGTGTTTTAAGTTTCACTCAAAGGCTAATTTTTCTTATTTTAACCACCGAATGCTTTACAAATTATGCTAGCAAGATGTCTTTTATTTCTCAAGTTTTCGTTACTGAGAAATTATAATTTTTGAAGCTAAAAGAAAAAGAGAGCTTGAAAATTTGATACTAAGCTAAGTACCACTGAGTAGCACACATCAGAGGACTTCATTATTAGAAGAATTCTCCTAGCCACCTAATAATATTTAGAAAATATATTGGTGAAAATGACAGGTCTTTAAAAGTTTGCTTGTTTTGATTTTGAATGTTTGAGGTTGTTTTTTTTTCTCCAATGAAAATACAAAGTTAGCTGACTCTTCAATCCAGAAGTTTTCACCTAAGCCTACCTCATTTTCAATATACATACATACTTTGTCTTGTCTTTCTAACTCTAATACACACTACACCCACCCACTCACCCCCAACACACACACACATACCACCGCCACCATAAGCATCACCACCACCATCAACCACCACCACCATTTCAAATATTCAAAGAAACCGTCACTTAAGAAGGCCATGTTGACGATCACACTCTGTGATACTGCCAGAGGATATGTAGCTCCTGAGCTCCTGCCTGCGGCCATGTTGACTCCTTGGTCTACACTGCCACAGGGGGCCATGTTGAAACCCATGTTCCGGGCTTCCAGTGTGATGGGGTGCATTGTATGAAATTCCCAAACAATCAATTAAAATACTATGTCGTGGGTGGGGGGGGGCAAGAAATACTAAGTCAAAAGACTTCGTGTTATGATGGATAAAAAGGAAAGAAACTATGGTTTCTTACCATAATTACCTGTTATTGAATAGACTTGTCTGAGCTGAAGTGGGCATGCGTTAAGGATGAACGATGAAGAGAAAGAACAATGGAGCTCTGTAGCTGTTGATCTTCAGCCCTTTCTACTGGACTGGCCCTGGACCATGACTTTTATAAAATTATCTTCTTTCTCCCCCACAGCCATGTAGGCATCCTTTTCCTATTTTATAGGTAAAAGCAGGGTATTAAGAGTTCAGTTTACCCATGGATATATAGCCAATGCTCAGCTCCATTTCAAACCCAGATCTGTCTTGAAATCCCATGTTTGCATAAGCTTTGTTTAATATTCTATTTCAGACTATCCTAAATGTGTGTCTAAGAGAAGGGAATGATTTCTTATGGAGATGACTTCCCTGAGAAGTTGGCATTTGTGTTGAGAAATGAAGGGGTAGCTGACTGGATAGGGCACCAGGGAGAAGAAGAGACCATTTCAGACAAAAGGAGACATTAGCTGTAGGCAAAGCAAGAAGTTGTAGTGAGATTTGAGGACCAGTAGACAGTCCAGTTTGACTAAAGTGAAGTGGAAAAAAGATTGATAGGACCAAAAGAAAGAAGACCATGAATAGTCATTACTATATTATGTGTGTTCATTATTAGGAATTTGAGAGTTTGGTAACAGGACAAAAGAAATAATAAAAGTTTAACTTTCTAAGTAGAGCTTAGTGAAATCTCAAGTCATCATCCGAGGCTAGTTAGGTTATTAATATTCTCTGTTTTTCCTTCTCAAGTGACAGTCATTATTATAATGAGGGCTCTCCAAACTAATTTGTATTTCTTGGAAGAAAGTATTAAAAATTTAAATGCTTTCACATATTCATTCTTGAACCTGTGCTATTTTAGAATATTAACAAACATATTTAACACCTAGGAATACTACAACAAAATGAACAATAGATTGTTTACTCACATGTACTCATTATTCAAAATTCCCTAGAGATAATTTGCCAGATATTTTTTCACTAAATACTGTGACTTATTATCTGCTGAAAAGGAGGATGGTATTTTTTTCATAGCAAGACTTTGGTCAATTCTTATAATAGACATGGATCTTTTGCATATTGAAATCTACTTGGAGATATTTGTTTTGTTATGCCCTTCCAAAAACATACATTTTTTTGTGTTAAATATAGCTATTTTCAGTATAAACTGAACATATAAACATGGTTATGTTTATGTTTTTCATTTGCTTATTGGTAATTATTCCAAAATGCTCAGTTTAACACTTCCCCATTCTAGGAATTTAGTTGTTCATAAAAATAGAAAAAAGACTGCACTCAGTAACACAGTTTTCTTACTGCATTTTGAACTATTTAGAAATTATTTTTTGCAAGGATACAAACTTGTTTGCCATACCATCGATTCAGATTTAGACTGCATCTCTGTCTTTTGATTAGCAAGTATGAACTCAAGCAAGCCCAATCATGCATGAAGGCATCTAATGGAATTCAAATATAAATATAATTGACGAGTGCCAGAAGTGCAAAATTTGTGTAATTTGCATGGCAAGCGCGGGGTTAATAAATGAGAAGCAAAAGACCCAGGAGCAGCTTCCAGAGAGACAGAGATGCAAGTGTCATGTATTTCCCTGAGCTTCTCTGAAACGGAAGTCAATCAAGCAATTAATACAGTTAAGAACACAGAAGCACCCTTGGATCTTAATCTACCTTAGGAAAGCGATCCAAACCAAATACATAAAACTGGTTGGCTAAGACGACTTTCCAGTGAGGTGGAAAGTCTCATAAAAGTCCAGAAATGGAATACAAGGAGCAAGGTCATTTGGCCCATCCTGTCTGTCAGCAATGAATTATTTCATCCTGATTAAACACAGCTCAGTTAGCATGGGTAGGCCTCCATTTTGATCCGTGCTGAAACCACTGCTCTTGAAAATGTTTCTTCCCACCCCACTTCGCAACCTTCCCAACCACACCCATGCAAGTATTTTCCATTACAAAAGAAAGAATTTCCCATCATAAAGACTGGGGTCTGGGATGTGAGTTCTTCCCACGATGGCCTTCAGTTACCAAAGACGCAGTTTTGTGTGGTTAGAGAAAAAGTAGGACTAGTTTTATTTCAGGCTTTAGTGATAGCCAATCTAGATGGTAAGCTTTGGTATTCCAGGGATGGTGTCCACATTTGCTTATCATAGCATTATTGCGTCCTGGCACATTGCCTCAAACTTTACTCAATTAATACTTGCTGGGAAAATGAATATTTGAATGTATAGTTTGCATCTGTACTCTGCAGATTGGGTGGGCTTGCTCTATGAAGAGTGGATAAATACCTTCCATGGGAATGAACTCTGCTGAAAAGTTTGGGAGGAAAGTTAAATAATTGAACAAGGTTAATTAAAGTAGACCTCCAGTCAGCCAACGTTGGGCAATTTGTGGAAGGAATGCAAAATTCTCACCAATTTGTAAGATTAGAAGTTGAAACTTCAAAGCAGTTTCATCAGGCAGCTGCCTTCAGTCTTGCCTTCAGATCTCTTCCCCATGGCTAGGGTCCTCACAGCAAAACTTGGGGAGCTTCGTCTAGACAGCCCTTGGGAAAGGCTTGGGTGCATATCTCAAAGGAAACACTCTTGCTCACTCCTACTGGTATCTCATAAGCTAGGCAGCATCTGAGCACAGAGATTAACAACACCAGATGTTAGGATGGGAACAGAACTCTTGATGCACTTGTTCCCATGGACAAGGAACAGGGTTGTGTGGGACTTCCGAGTTCAAGGCAACCATAGGGTAGTGGAATCAACAATAAGGCTACTTGGGAAGGTTTCCTTTTTCTCCCAGAGAAACTCCATGTAGCACCTCATAAAGTTAAGCCCCTTAAACAGTTAGATGTTTGCAATACACAGTTTCTCTCACCAAAGCCACTGGAACAGAATGAAGCTCTATTTCAGGAGCCATCGGCTAACACAGGATACTGCCCTGGGTTGGAGGCAGTAGGATGTGCAGAAGTAGAATGTGCTCAGCATCTCCCCAAGAGCCTGATCCTAGAGACAACAGGACCCAGCTAGAGCAAGCAGCTTTTTCCCTACAGCCCCCAGGCTCAATTTCCTTCACTGTATACACAGTCCATGAAGCTACCTGTCCATAGAAGGCTCCTGTGTGACTAGGGCTTAATGCACAGTCATTCCTAAATTCCTAACTTCATCTCCGTATATGTATTTTGTGAATGAAACCCTATGAGACAATGTAGTCTATACTTGTACACAGGAGATAAGAGGCCTCAGATCCTGGTTTCCTATTTAGAAATGGTAACTGTGATAGTATGGAAATTCAGTGAGGCCTGGCAGGGTAGTACTCAAAGAAACTTAGGGTGAGTAAAAGATAAGGGTGTGTCATCTGTGACTAGGGAAGTGGGGTGAGGGTGTCAGTTCTAATGGGCCAGCCTAACATTTGAACCAATTTGCTTGCCAAACAAAAAGACTGTGGTTGTCTCTGAGAACTAGGGGATTTGGTACTCTATGGTACCCTTGCATACATTGCTTTCCAATTTGAAATGAGAGAGAGAGAGAGAGAGAGAGAGAGAGAGAGAGAGAGAGTCCCGTGGTATCTTTTCCCCTTCAGTCTGTCATTGTGGTGGGCAAACTAAAGGTAGAGAGTGTTAGAATGTGTGTGTATACACACACACACGCATCACGCATATACCCACATGTATGTATGCATGTATGTATGTATGTGTGCATATTAACAAGTGAAGTTGAAATAACCAGCTGTACCTGCTATAGAAATTCCCATTCTCCTGGTAAGAACCAAGCATGCATGCACATTTGAGTGATTCTGTGTACTCGTTAACTGGTCTTATATTTGGATTAAAACGTGAAGCCTACAGAGTGAAAAACAAAGCAGGGGCTGGTCGTGATGCTCAGTGACAGAATATTGACTGGCATGTGCAAGGCTCCAGGATCCCTCCCACCCCAATAGATCGATCATAATGAATTACACTCTTGATTTTTTATTTGCAAAGAATAGCATTGCATAAAATAAATTTGAAAAAAACTTAAAACCACAATGGCCAGGAGTAGTGGCTATATTAGTTTCTTGACTTCGTGCTGTGATAAAAATATCCCAACAAAAGCAGTGGGGCCAGGGAGGCGGTTCAGTGAGTGTGTTTCCTGCACAAGCCTGGTGACGAAGGAGAGAGGGTTTAGAGTTCATAGAGAGCGTCTGTCTCAGGGAGGAAGTCAACACGTCAGGAGCTTGAGGCAGCTGGCCGTGAGGCATGCACAGTGAGGAGGCAGAGAGTGATGGGTGCTAGCATTCAGCCGCTTTTCCGTTTGATACAGTCCAAGGTCTCAGGGAATACACTCATCTACAGTGGAGATCGTGAGCTGTCTCAGGACGCTAACAGGAGCAGGGTCAGGCCTCCCCTGGACATTCTCTGACGCATTACCCAGGTGATCCCAGATTCTGGCTGCAAGTTCACAACTCTACCACAGTAGGACACACCTAAAATTCCAGCAGTCCAGAAAGAAAGGCAGGATAAGGAGTTCAAGGTCAGCCTTGGCTACACAATGAGTCTGAGGACAGCCTGGGTTAACTTGAGACTCTGCCCAAATCCAAAAAGAAGGAAGAAGAGGAGGAGAAGGAGAAAGAGGAGGAAGAGGAGGAGGAGGAGGAGGAAGAGGAGGAGGAGGAGGAAGGAGGAAGAGGAGGAGGAGGAAGGAGGAAGAGGAGGAGGAGGAAAGAGGAAGAGGAGGAGGAGGAAGGAGGAGGAGGGAGGAGGAGGAGGAAAAGCAAGAAAACAAGTAAAAATCTTACCATGCAAAACTGAAGAAAAGAAAAGAAAATATCCACATTTTTATACCTTTCCTGTTTCCCTGCATTTTGAATAACTACTCATCTTCATTTTTGCAGGTTTTGTATCCAGACTTGTCTGGAAGAGATAGCAAGAAGCCATTTACTGGTTCTCTACGGCTTGATTAATGACACGATTTTCATAAATGTCCTCAACAGAATTACCTCCTTTGCATTCTTTCTTTCCAAGCCATAAGCAGCAGCTTCTAAGAGCAGGCACTCACACTAGAGGAGGTAAAGGGAACTAAGGTTCAGGACCAGCTCACATTAATGTTCTTAAGCCTTTCTGAGAACAAAGTTTGTATTGTCCCAAATAATTTTAGACTTTGATATTTTACAGACAAGGCATTAGCTGTTGCAGTAGTGTGTGCAAACACTCTGGCATCTTCTAATGGTACCCACAGTGTTCACTGACACCTAACTGGTCAAATGCATCCCCTGGAAGCCCAGATTGTTAGAATTTCACGTATCTGGCTGATGCATTTAGCTGGTTAGCCGGTTCAGCTTTGTACTTACAGCTTTCTTCCTCCTCAGTCTTCTGCCCAGTTCCTGAGACAGCTTGTTTTGTAACAGTTCAATCATGTTTACCGAAACATCACAGTGGCTTTCTCCACTGCAGGATTCCTGTGTATAAGAATAATTCCAAAGCTCATAGTTTCTCGTTCTGATATTTCCCCAGATATCCAATACCTTTTAACCCTATCTGCAATGTTTCCTTTAGCGTCTCTTAGCACAGTTGGCTACAACTTATTGAGTGCCACTACACTAAAGATCTGGTTCTATTTAATTCCCCTTTGGATGGGGAATTGATTTGTGAGGGCTCCATCCACTATGATAAAAACACTTTATGTTTTTAGTTTCCAGTTTTTGTTTCCACTTAACACTGAAGTCCAAGATCTTGTTTTATAGCTATTAGAATTCTGTTCTCCCAGTAGCTAGCTGCAAGATCAATGGAGACAGATGAGACCTCCAAGAGGCTGGCTTCATTCTTTCTACACCTGACTCTTAGAAAAAGAGTGACCATTTCACTGGACCCTTTCATCTGAATGAAGCAGGGCCAGCAAACTTTTGGAAATGGCTGTCAGTATTTTAGGCTTTGTGAGACACAATATATCCAATTTGGTTTATGTAAATTAATGAATTTGATGAGAGTGGCCATGTTCTGACAACTTTTAAATTTTATTTTTGCAGAAGCAGGTGGCAGACAGGATTTGGCCTACAGCCCATAGTCTGAAGCCCTAAATAAAGTGTATATCTTAGATATTTGTTCTGAAGCTTCCTTGTTCTCTCTCTTTCTCTAATCTCCTCACAAACAAATGCCCCTACTGGTCTTACTCGGAGCTCTGTGGGTCTTAATATTTCAAATATTACCTCCATATTTGCCTAATGTGTCTTAAATCTATAGCTTTAAAGACCTCCACAGGGACATCCTAAACTTATTTAATTTGAAATAGTTAAGACATAGCTTATTGTCTTTCTCTACACAGGGCAAATTCTCTATCTGGTGAGGGGAATCATCCATCCACTTTTCTGATGAGATCCCCCACTCTAAATATTATTAAAACCCATTGACTAACATGCATCTTCTTTCATCCCACCTCCTCACAGGTGTGTTAGTGTCTTTTACTCATTCGGCATCTTGGATTGGTATCCAACCCATTCACTGTAAATAATCTATACCAGGGGCTAGAAGTGGCCAAAATCTGGGTGTATTACATTGCCAGGAGACTAGAGCTTTGGGCTCCATGGAGACTTTCAGGCTTGTGGAAAGGGAGCTAGAGATGTATAGACTACATAGGATGAGCAGTCCCACAGCCGTTTGCCTCCTGGCCACAGGCAAAGAAAGAAGAATGTGCCAGGTTCTGGATGGAGAAAGCCATCCAAGGACCCAGGTGGAAGGAAGATAGTTAAATTTTCACCCAAGAGGAAGTGGAAACAGTCATTCTTGCCCTGTATACTCCCTGAAGCTAAAGCATCAGTAGGTTTAACATCTGGGATAGAGACGCTAAAGGTTTCCGTGAAACTTTTCATTTGGTCCTCATCTTTGTTGGTGGGATGGAGGAGGAAGTGGAATGTAGGCCTTGCCCTTAACTAGTTCATCTGTCTAAATCCATCTCTAACCTTCTTTTAATGGTATTTTGCTTGTACTATAAAAAGTACCTTCTAGTTCCCTGCTTCCTATACTCTCAGAAATCTCTCACCTATGGTCCAGCTGGTGGATTGATACATTATACCCACCCATCTCTGAGATTCCTTTATGCATCCAAGTAGAATTATTGCCAGTTGAGCACACTGTGATGTCTTTGATTATACCTAGGTATTACTTTTTATCTCTTTTCCCCTATAAATTTGAAATCTTAGATGGCAGAAACTTTGAAGTGTAAGTTTTTCTACCACGAGTAAAATGAAATCTATCACAACATGAATCCTTAATAGAAAAAAAAATTGGATGATTGGTGAAGGGAGGAAGAAGAGGAGAGAAAACAAGAGCTAGGGAGGAAAGGAGAAAAGAGGAAAAAGAGGGACAAAATGTTAATATTGATTAGAAAAGTGGGTTAGAAATTTTTACAATTTTAGCATCAGGATTACATTATCTAATTTTCTATATAAAGTGCTAAAAAGGCTAGTAATGTATGTGGATGGGTGGATGTTCCCTCAAGCAATCACCTAAACACATTTTCCCTATGCACATTTTGGACCCTTGGGAATTGCGAAGAAGACCTGACCAATGTTCTAATCACATGGCAGTTACTTTGAGGATACCATTCATCACTGCTTCTTTTAAAGTTCTGTAGCCTCTACAAAAGTCTGTGTTGAGGAAAAACAGGAACATGCTGTCTTCTGTATGTTAGCAAGCTATGTCTTTTTCATCATGATGCTCTCAGTCTTTAATGCAATCTTGTATCGGTGAGTCTGTGTCCAGTGTCACAATGGTAGGGAGCAACACATTGCTGAAGCTTAGTTCTTGTTAGTCCCCTGGTTGAGATCTGAAAATGCTTGAACTTTATTATTTTAAGCAGATGACAAATCACACAGCAAACACCCACATGCTCTCCTTCTCTTTCCTTTCAAAATCAATTTCACAATATAAAACTCTGTGTTCCCTAAAATTTTGAATTTAGGACATGGTGGTTACCAATGAGTTTGGGTGCATATAGCATACTATAACCATTTCTTTGTAAATTCCTTATTAAAGGTCACTAATCTGATTTTGAATTCCCTTTTTAAAACTATAAATGGAAGATAAAAATGTTTTCTTTATATTTGATATTATTAAGGTATGAAAATATCTTAAAATATGTAGTTTTTCTCATGCAGATGTTTTGTTTAGATGTGTTGCTTCAACTGTTCAATCAGCTAAAGATGTTTTCCCCTTCCTAAATAGTTCTTCCCCAAAATTAGTCATTAGTATACTTAGTTCAAGCCATTGGTGCAGGGATCCAGCACATACACTCTGGAATCAAGCTCAATACTTCCTGAGTAGGTATCTGTAGAATTAGGATGAATTACTGCAGGTAATGGTAGATAGTGAGATGCTGAGAATGTGGAATTGGACGGCACATGTCAAATTCATAGTGCACACACTGTGACTATTCAGGGTATGTTAGCCATTGTCAGTGTGGTTGAGTCTCAGCTAGATAGGGTGAATATTAGTTTTTGTTAACCTTATCTAAAATATGATTTGAGGAACAAGAACCCTTTTTTCTTACTTAAACTCAACCACAATACTCTTATGTAGAGGTCTTAAAATTGCATTTTTAGGGGGAGAATCAATGAGGCAGCAGGAAGCCGTATCTGGTACAACTGGACTCTGACTGCATTGGGAGTTGATTGACCATTCACACTGCAGCTGCATCCTGGGTGGATGCACTGTTGGTCTGTTGTCTGGGGACTTCCTTTGGCTATCTCCATCAGCACAGGCCTCTACATCTTGACACATACAGATCTGACAGGCACCCACTCGTCCCTTCACTTTATGAAGCAACTCCACAGCCCTGCTTTAATATTCTGTTATTCTAGATTTGCAAAGATTTTAAATCAATGTGTGCATGAAGGCTTTTGTAAGGAGGTCACTTCACAGAGTCGTCATAACAACGGAGCATGATGATGCTGCCATGTTGAGCTCTGGCTAGCACATTACTTAACACGGGTTCTAGATTTTACCCATAAAATAAGTGTAACCTTTCTACCAGTAAGAAGAAATTTTAAAAAGTCTTACATTTCACAAGATTCAAGAGTATGTGTAACTTAAACCCATAAACTTGAAGGAGAACTAGGCTAAGCCATGGTAAGCAGAAACAACCAGCTGCTTTGAAAAAATCTAAAAAATATTAATCTATATACACATATGTGTAGGTAGAGCTTTTCATCAGGCCCACCAGCCAGCTCCCAAATAATAGCACAGAGACTTAATATTAATTATAAAAGCTTGGCTAATAGCTTAGAATTGTCAGTAACTAGCTCTTTCAACTTAAATTAACCAATATTTTATATCTATACTCTACCATGTGGCAGTACCCTTTTTCAGCATAGCATATTCATATTGCATCTCTCTGTATCTCCTGGTGACTCCATCCTCTCCTATCCCAAGCTCTCTTTTTACCAGTAAGCCATCCTAACCTTTTCCTGCCTAGTTATTGGCCAATCAGCTCTTTATTAACCAATGAAAGTAATATAATATTCACCGTATACATAAAAGATTGTTCCACAGCACGTGCATTTTATCTGAAGATTCCATTTGGGTCTTCGTAAATTGAACTACAAATGAGTCTACACTTAATAAACAAGCTCTAGCCTCATGCTCCAATCAGCATGTTTGGAATGGAAATCCAGGCAAGCTCACTGCCCATCTGGGTGTCAGTGATCATGACAATGATGGTCATCCTAGGAAGGAAGCAAAATAAAAATCAGTTCCTATCCTGCTTGACAACACCCAGAATATCCCGGATTGCTTCAAGAGATGAGATTTCCAAAAAATTCCCTGAGATGTTTAAGTCTTAATTCAATTTATTTGAAAATTTCATTACAACTCATTAAATAAATTAAGAAAGTCCAATAACACAAAAAGTAGAAAAACAAAATACTGTAACCAGAGATGGAAGAAGAAATAAAATCATTGGCTCAGTGTAAAGTGAACCTCCGTGGCTCTGACAGAAACTTTCTTGCCTAATATATTCATTATATTTCTCTACATTTCCATTTTAATTATCACGAAGAAAAGGCAGCCACCCTTTTGCCAAGCGCAGTAATTTATACTTGCAATAGTAAGATAAGTAACACCACTCTAAATACATCATAAACAAAATATTTATTAGGAAAGCCTCATTAGCATGTATTTCATTCTGATAATAAGGTTTAGGAATTTAAATTAATATCAGTGTTATTCGAGAACATGGCTATTAACATTTAATAATGTTTAGCATTTATATAGTCCTTTGTGTTTCCAAAGTACTTTAGCCATTAATTAATTAAACCCCAAATTATCATTGTGAGCAGGTTCAGCTCATGGTTTCTTCGGTTATGAAATTATATTCATTAAATATTTTAACTTTTCCAGCTAGAAGTTCTCATCAGCAGTAATTGTCTTGGAAGTTCTCTTTTGCAGAGTGAAGTTGCTTGTGTATAGACAAGAATCCCTCAGTGAAGTCTATCACGGATTTTGTTCACGACCTGTGAGGACCAGACAAGGGCAGCTGTCGAGAGGAGAGAACTCTAGAACATTGTGGAATGTCTGGGTTTCTGTTCTGTTGGCTTTATTACTGGTCCCCTGATTCCATCACCACCCACCCACTGAGATATCTGGTCAAGGTCATCCTTAAAGGTCGAACTTTAAAATAGAATCCACGCTTAATATTTAGCCAGCTAAGATATGTCACACACAAAAACGTGCCCTGTGTGTTTTTTAAAGAGAGATAGAGAGAAGGAGGGAAGGAGGGAGAGAATTAGTTTAAGCAAGAAAACCCTCATACCTGGAGGAGGACTAAAACTGCCATCTTAGAACACAAAGAGATTTAATCTGACAGTCACTGACAGCATACAAAAGCCCCTCACAACAGGTATTGGACTTGAGCAGTGACCTGATCCATCTTGGGAAGGACTGTCACCCAGGAAGGTTTCTCAATTGGTGTTAGTTCCCTTCTGGACAGAGAATGTCAAGCAAGTGCCCGCCAAACCCACAGAGGCCAATTAGACTACTTCATTCTGGACCATGAAACCCAGTCAGAGCATCCTTCGTTGGGGAAGAAACCCCTCAGCTTACACTTGATTCCCTGACAACCGTCTGGGGCTGTTCACTTTAGACGTGGGGTACCCAACCTTAAGAGCATCTCCAGGCTACTTACTTGCCCCAACCAATGAAACAGCAAAGGCCAGTCCCTAGGGTTAACGCTAGGAGGCCAGGGCATGGCACACTGTTGGTTTTCCCCGATGGCTAATTTTATCAAGGCTAAGCTGAGAAAAAGTTGGAAAACACTTATGCCCCAATAGAAGAAAGACTGGATTTATTATCAGCAAGGAAAAAAAGAAAATTATTATCATCCATCAGCATGGCAAAGACAACAGGAAGAGTGTAAGCCAGTCACCCTGTGGTCTGTGCCCTGCCTTCCTTAGCTTTCTGTTGGGTTCACAAGCGCCACCCCTTAAAATACAAGCAGATGCAGCAGAGTGGTCAGGATAATGGGCTCCATCCTCAGTGGTCCAGAACCGTCTAGGTGGGAGTCACATTATATAGCAGATCAAAACAAATGTAACAGTATTTTTTTTTTTAAGTAAATGCGCTCAGCATTATATAGCCCTGTAAATCCTGAACATGCTACAAAATTCCTATCCTGGGGGACTGGATTTTCTAGCTTGTAGTTCTAGCTAATTTTCCATGGGTCTTCACTACCCTGCTGCTAATTCGAAACTACCTTTAGGATCTCAGATAAATGAGTGCTTTGTCGCAGAAAGAGACAGGAAGGCAGAAGGGAGGGGGAAGAAAAGGCGGGAAGGAGAGACGGGGTGAATTTACCTTAACCTTAAAACTCCATGTGTAAATGTTCCCCTGATGAAGGGCTGACATAGCAGATGTCCAAATATTTATTTCCGATTTGAACCATCACCCTTCAGTATTTAATGGCTTTTATTACCTACATGCCATGGAAACCCAGACTCCTCACATCTGATATTTAAAACTTTCACAATGTCATGTTTGACTTCTGACTTCACATCCCCTCCTGTCTCTGGCAAAGGAGGAGCTCAGGCAGGTACGTGCATCTGACTGTTCTCTGCATACCTTACCTAGTCCCCAATCTCAAGGCTTTCCTCTTAGGAGGAATATGGAGAGGGATAACTCACACTCTTGGCTTTTGTCTAAGCTGTTTCCATAAAGTGGGATGCTCATAGAGTTTCTAGGCATCCCCATATGGTTCCTAGGCCTCCCCAGCCAACCGTGGGATTCTGCAGCAGACAGGGCTATTCTTTATTGCCTTATTCTCTGAGGCACACAGAACTTTTAAACATGGTCAGCATTCACATGACGGCTTTAAAAACAGAACTGGATTTTAAAAATACACCATTTTCCCCCATGCTTGCAACTGTGAAACAGCACTAAACCTTAACACATTTATAATTTAGGGGAAACGTTGTAGCATGAAGTTTTCTCAACAGCAGCCTACTCAAATATAGGATGGACACTAATCGAAGACTCAATGGAGCGAGAGAAACCTAGGTAGAAGAGATTAAAAACAATAAAGAGCGTAGCCTTTGTATGGGAAACGTCCTGGACCGGAAGCAGCAGTGGGAAGAGTTTGGACAGATCCCCATTCAAACACAAACCCATTACTAAGGGTAGGTTGCTGTCTGGGTCAGAACTGCAGAGCCCTCTGTAAGAATAAAAGCAAATTGAGAAATTCATGTGATGTTTGAAAATCCCGACGGGCACTAGTGTTGGGATGAGGAGTACAGGGAATGACGGAGACGGTGGTTACAAAAGCCAAACAAACAAGAACCAATACATAAAGCAAACCTTGCGGTGGGTGGTGTCAATATATGCGCTATAACGGAAGGCACAAACATGCACATATGGGCGAGAATGATTGCCTTAATCACCTAGCAACTGTTTTTTCCATACAATCAACATGGAACTTCTACAATGTGGGAAATGAGGTTGAAAACGTGCTATCTTCAAGCCAAATAAATGGTAATGTTTTGTTTCTAATTTTTAAAATATGTGTAGGATGAGCATGTGAGTGTAGCAGGAGACACCTGAGCACTCTGAAAACAACAGCAGCAACAACATCATGATCATGATGATGATGATGATGATGATAATACCCTAGCTCCGTGAAACCGACCTCCAGTCCCCAAGTTTCTTCATGCTCCCATTTCTAAGTAATTAAGAGCTAATGGGATCATCTGAAATAGAAAAAGGACATAGATAGGGAAGGGAAAAAGAAGAAGTTGAGAAGGAATAAGGAATAAGGAAGTTCCATGATGCTCCATCCCATCTCTATGGATATTTTTTGGCAATTTGTTTCTCACCATTCTTATTTTAGATTCATCATAAAAATGTCACCATGGAGCCAGTGAAATGGTTTAGAGGGTGACCATGCATGACACCAAGCTAAACGATTCAAATTCAATCCTCAGGACCCACATAAAAGTGAAAGGGGAGATATGACTTGACAGCGTTGACCTCTGAACTCGATACACACACACACACACACACACACACACACTTGTTCACACACACACATACAACATACACACCCTCACTCGTACTATAGCAACACATGCATTAACGCGTGTATAATAATGGCAGAGGCAGTAACAACACACATAGACATATACAGTAGGGACACACACATGCATGCAGTAATACTATAGTTTTAAGTGTGAACTGTGGTGTGAAGAGGTTGCTCTGAAGCTGAACAGATGCCTGTCACACAGTTCACCCTCCAGGCAAGTCTGAATTCAGCGACAATACAGGACACTGATGGCAGGAGGAGGGTCTGGGACTGATTTGTAAGGCTGAAAATTTCTGATAAGCCTATTTTTCCTCTATTTTGGAAGATTAATTAATAATTATTAATTAGCATGGAACAGTTTATTTCATTATATATTGCTATATGCAGTCTCTCTGGAGTGCTACACGCAGGCACAAGACAGATGCCTATCCTCAGCCCCTTCTGCGAGAGGTCTCCTCGGGGATTTAAACCATCTCTTTCTAAGTGAAGCTAAATTCCACAGGAGAAAAAAATTACATATTATCTTGTATACAATGGTTTTTCCTTCCACTTTTCTTCCTGAGTGAAAAGGAAATGATAGAAAATAAAAGTGAGGCTTGGAATTATATTAAACCCTGGCAATTTGTGAGCTGTTATGTTAGTGCTGGCCTTGTGTCTGGTATGAATTCTCAGCACAATGGATCCAGTTCTGCTCCACGACTCTGCTCCCATTAGCATTGACAAGAGCTGTACTGTGAAATCCCGCAGATCAAAGAAAAATCTCTCCACTGAATGTGAAATTCTGGGGAAAGACACCCCCTGGGAAGTGGATGTGAGCCAATGAGAACTCGGAGAGCAGAGCAAAGCTAGGCCAGGAGGAAGGTCACTGGGGAGTGAACGCTGGTCAGGTGATCACATTTAGATGTATTCGGTCAACAAGCTGCACACAGGCAAAGCTGGGAGGACAGACCTCAGATCTTCTCTTTGTGGACCTGGAAGAGTCGCTGGTTCCCCTACGTCAGATTTCATTATGTGAAGTTAATGCGGTGGTTAGTATTTAATAAACAGAATAAAAGACAAGTCAATGTTACTGCAAGGGCATAGCAAAGCTCTTTGACTATTTTATCCTGGCAGCTCAATCTAGAAAGGAATGTGTTAAAACAAGAAATACTGTTCTTCACGAAGTTTTGAACTAGTTGGAATCAGGGAGAGACAGATAACACTTTTACCTTCCTCTTTGTGTTTATGTTACAGAGATGTCGAATTGCAAATTCATTACACGTTCCACCCAGCAAGGTGCCATCAGTTGAGGGATGCAAGCTTTGATGCATGCACGGGTTCTTGTAATGACAACCATATTCAAGACAACAGACCACTCTCCCCACATTTCTTTAATAGCCTAAATTACCCATCTCGGGTACCACTGGGCTGGTCTACATTCTATAACTAAGACTCGCTTTAAATCAGTTCGAATCTTCTAGGATTCTGCATAAATGGAATCATCATACATATGTCCGTAAAATGTAGTTTTTAGTCAGACATTTTTTTCTCAGCAAGATTATTTAGGATTCATTTGTCAACATATCATCTCATTTTTTTGCTAAGTAATATTCTGTGCCATATTTTGTCGATGGGTCCAATTGTGTCTAAATGAACCTGCTGTTAATGTCAGGGTACCATGTTTAGGACGTATGTTTTCATTTGAGGAAGGTAAATACCAAAGAGTAGGTAAGCTGTGTTGTGTTTCATGGAGCTGGTTTTACATTATCCACCTGTTTTCCAAAATAGAAGCACCAATGTATTCTTACCCACAGTGCTTTTCAGTTCCTATTGCTCCTTAGGTCCTTGGGTACATGCCATGATTACTTTAGTCTACTCCAGACATGTGACAAACTTCCACTTCGCAGTTTCAAAAAAAACTTGCATTTACCAGTTCACAGTCATGTTGGCCAAAAGCCCAGGTCCAGTGTGGCAGAATCATTTATCACAGACATGCACACTAAGTAAAAGTCACCATGCAGTCTGTGTTCTCTTCAGAGCTGTAGATCCTTCTCAACCTCATGTCCTTCCGTGTGTTTCCTTTGCCTCCAAGCTGCTGGCATTCCTCAACACGTGGTACCATTCCATCCTCTAAGCCAACTCAGGTACAGAGCTTTCTCTTGACTCTGGCTCGCTGACGGCCCCCACTAAATGGACTTCTTGCTCCAGACTTTAAGCTCATGTGACTGAGTCAGGACAATTTACATGTTCTCTATATTTTTAAGGTTAATTGACTCAAAAGTCCTTCTTCTATAAGAATATCATAATTATCACCCCCACCCAATTCAAGACAAGGAGCTCACACCACAGCTCACACATCATTTAGGACTGAGGCCATCGGAAGCCATCTTAGAATCTGGGTAGTGTAGAATGATCATCTGGAACGTAGCAGCCCAAGATTTCAATTTACACCCCCCTAACGACTGTGACTAAGCATCTTATGTGTTCATGTGCAATCTGTAAACTTTCTATGGTAATGTCTATTAATAAGATTACCATTTTAATTGGCTCATTTGTCTTCATAATACCAATATTTAGTCTTAAATATGTTATTTCTGTTAAGTCTCTTGTCCCATTTCTATAAAATTGAAGTCCTAAGATCACTGACTCTTCTGGTCAACAAAGATTTTCTATCTTTGTACCTGATCTTTCATCAGATCATGAATTTTTGTAGTTTTTGGCATAGATGTCGTATAAGCATTTGTAAATGTATCCCCGGTGCTTTCTCATTTTGAGAAATTAAACAAATTTTGTTTGTTTAATTTCAATTGTATTTAAGGACAGTGTATAGACATTCCATTGATGCTAGCATACAAAATCTATGTGCTATGCCTTTACCATAATCAATAGTTTCAGGATCCATTTTGCAGATTCCTTGCGAGCTTCAGCATAAAACCATCATCTGAAAGAAAGTTTTACTTCTTGCTTTTTAATCTAAATAACTCACTTTACTTAATCTCTTTTCTGCCCCGGTTCTGGCCAGCAGAATACTGTGGAAGTTAGAAGAGAGAGTAAGCTGCCGACTAGTGCCCAGCCTTCGTGGGAAAGCCTCTACTAACTAGAGTGAGCTACAGATTCTTCCCAAGCAAACTTTATCAGCCAGAGAATGTTTTTTCATTCTTGGTTGCTGGCAGTTTTTGTTTTTGTTTTTATTCTGAAATCATGAATTGCTTTCAGATCTATAAAACAAATTTTCTACATCTATTGACATAGCCACATGGCCCATCCCCCAAATTTGGCTTTTAATCAGGTACATTTGTGTGTGTGTTTGTGTGTGTGTTAGCCTGTTACTATCATGCATCAGACATTAAATCATCCTGTATTCCTGAATAGCTCTAGGTTGTCTATCCTATATTATTGGTTGTATGTGTTTTGCACTTCCAGAAGACATGAGTTCAATTCCTGGCACTCACATGGTGTGCTCACAATCACCTCTAACTCCAGCCCCAGGGTATCTGATGCCCTCTTCTGGCCTGCAACGGCACCTGCACACGCATGCTTATTACCCACCTTTCAAACACATATGCATAATTAAAAGTAAATTTTCAAAGAAATTTCACTTCTGTGTTCATGAGGGTATTGGACAATAGTTTTGCTTTCTTATAAAATTTGTTTTTTCTTTACAGATTGAGATGAAGTTTGTACATTTTTTTTTCTGTGTTTGAGAGAATTCACCAGAATTCATACAAGGTCTAGAGCGTTCTTCTTTATGACATTATTAAAACACAAATTCTGCCTCTAACATATCCAAGCCGTGACCTTGTCTTTAAGAAATGAGCTTTGAGAGTTTGTTTCTAAATAGAGACTTCCCAGTTTTGTCTGGGTGTCTAGGTGGGATAAAGCCACTCACCATATTCTTGTTTATCTCCATCAACTCTGAGAATTAGACAATATTGCCTTTCTTGTTTCTAATATTGGTAATTTGTAGCTGTTAATCTTTTCTTTTCTTTTTTGTTCTATTAAGTCTACTTAAAAAACTAGAAAGTTTGTTGAATTTCTCAATGATTCTATTGATCTTGTTGCTTGGTCATGTTTTGCTATTGTTTATTGATTTGGTTTATGCTTTTCTTTTAAATAATTGTTTCTGACTTCATTGCTTTAATTTACAAATTTTATGGTTCTTTGAATTGGGAGAGAAGACCACTGATAGGCTTCTTCATTTTTGTGTGTGTATGTGTGTGTGTGTGTGTGTGTGTGTGACAGAGAGAGAGAAAGAATGTGTGTATGTGCACCCATGTGTGTGTATGCAAGCATGTTGTGTGCATGTATGTGTGTATGCATGTGTGTGCATGCGTGTGTGTATGCATGTGTGTGTGTGTGTACAGACAGCATTTGTTGTTTTAAAAAGCCCACAAGCCCAAATTTTTGTGTAGTATTTTAATTTTATTATATTCAAATTTTAGTTTTCTATGACTTGAGGACTACTTTGGAGTTTGTTGCTTGTTTTTAAATACTTGAAAATTTGCAGATATTTTTCTGTTATTGCATTCTATCTTAATTCCAAGCTTTTCCTAAGATATACTTTTCATAATTTACACACTACTGGGAGAGGGTGTGTGTGTGTGTGTGTGTGTGTGTGTGTGTGTGTATGTATGTATGTGTGTGTATGTGTGGCTTGGAGTAGAGTCTATCATGGTCAATATCCTATGTTTGCCTTACAATTCTATTGATGGTTGCAGGGCTCCATCACTTGGATCAATTTATTTACTAATATTGTTAATCATGGTCAATATTCTATGTTTGCCTTACAATTCTGTTGATGGTTGCAGGGCTCCATCACTTGGGTCAATTTACTTACTAATATTGTTAATGTCTTCTAATATGATCAGTTTTTTGTGCACTTGGCTATTGAGAAGAAGATACTAAATTCTTTTGTTTTAGCTGTAGATTTATCCATTTCATTTATGTATTTTTATAAGCTCACATATTATATATTGATAAATGTTTATCCACCACCAGGTGCAAAGACATGCACCTATAAATGTATCAAATTTTGTCCCTATGAAATGATGATAATATCAGTTTGGGTAATATTTTTATCTGAATTTATCTTTCTTGATATTAATATAATCACTTGAGTGTTATTTCAGTTAATATTTCTAGAGTGTGTGCATATTGGTTTACTTACATTTACTCTCAGTGTATTTGCTTTTTTATAGCTCAAATTCTATCTTGCTGATGTGTCTTCTGTGGGAACAGAATCTGATAATGTCTACATTTAAAATGAGCTGTGTAAGCATATATCTCAGATGTGAACACCGATTCTCTTGGACAATAATCTGTCACCTTGCTATGACCTTTTCCGTGTTCTTTTTTTGTTGCTGTTGTTTCCTTTTCTTTCTCTTCTGCCTTACTTTAAGGGACTGTTTTAGTCATCGCTCCGATCACCCTTACTAGCTATCAGTACCATCCCATGTAATTTTCATCTCCGCACAGTAAGATCCAACTCTCCAAGTCTCACTTGACTTGAGTCTTTTTTTTTTTTTGCCCATCCATATTTTTTAGCGCGTGTGCTTTTCTCTGCCTATGTGACCATACAGAGCCTGTTTATAATTTCTAAAAATTTCTTTTACACTGATCCTGTTACATTTTCTGTGTCTGTGTCTTTTCTCACCCTCATTATAGTTTTCTCTCTATTATAGACTTTCCCTGGTAGCTTGCAGGTCTCCCAAATTCCTCACAGACAATAGACATTGTGAATTTACACTGTTGGGTGCTGAATGCTTTTGAATATTTTTGAGCTTTGTAGAAACAGATTGACCCTTGTGGCCTTTCTTAAAGTTCTGATAGGCAGCATGGGAGCAATCTTTACTCTGGAACTAATTCTGGCTGTGACAGTCGCCTGGATTCCATCAGCCCTATGTATGTATCGCGAGATTTTCCACTTTAGCCGTGGAGAGCAAGAGCCGTGCGCAGCTCTGCGTGTTGCTTCTGCTTTAGCCCAGTTCTTCACCCGCCTTACGTAGCTGCTCTACAACAGGAACTTAGCAGTGCCGAGTAAGAACTTCTAGGTGGTTCTTTAGCGGGCTGTTGAGACCTGCTCTCTGCTATGCTTTCTCTCACTGACTCTCTGTCCTGTTGGTTCCACACCCAAACCTTCCTGGATTCTCAACCCTGACCTCTCAAAGCAGAAACACTACTCTTTCTTTTAACCTGGCCAATCACTGGAGGCATTCAGGGTGGGCTCTGAAGCTGATATCAGTTCTCCTTCTCTGGAATATGGTTGCTCGAGTGCCTCTTGCCTGAGACAAAAAAGCCATTGTTTTCTGGGTGTTATTTAGGTTTTCAGTTGTGTAACAGAATTTCATTCCTACTTCCCTTCACGGCTAGCAGTCAGTGCTTCTCAACCTTCCTAGTGTTGTGACTGCTTAATACAGTTCCTCATGTTGCGGTGATGCTCCCAACCATATAATCATTTCGATACTACTTCATAACTGTAATTTTGATATTGTTTTGAATTGTAATATAAATATTATCTGATATGTGACCCCTGTGGGGGTGGAGACCGACAGGATGAGAACCACTGCTAGAGGCAGTTGTTTATGTATCTGTCTTTAATAAAAATAAATATTCAGCTATAGATGAATGTAACAGCTGACATTTTTCTAACCTAGAAAAAAAGCACTTTTAATAATACGTTAAAGTTTTTTATATACACAATCATGGCAAAATATTCTTTAGCTTGCTTTTTAAGTGAATAAAAATTAAATTTTTAGCTTTTGGAGCGATCTGATTTCAGTGAATAGACACAATAAGGTTAGTAGCTCATCCTTTGTGATTGGATCATTAGACACCCCCAGCGTATAGTTTTTAAGGTGTTCTGTTAGAGCCCAGAAACTCACATCTACAAGTGATTGCTACTTGCCCTGACATGGAGTTCATTCTAGAGTTTGAAATCACTAGAGATCACCATGCTTGTTCCACGGTTTCACCTCAAACACACTGTGCTGGAATTCTCCATAAGAGGAGAGGTGGGAAGAAAGATTACTGATTCTGACAGGTGGGTTCTGACCTAGGATTGGCAGTGTATAGGATTTATTTCTTCAGCTCAGTCTGAATTCTCTTTGTGGAAACTGAGGGGTTTTTATTATTTATTTATTTTTTTGTTTTTGCTTTTTTGCTGTTTTTGTTTGTTTGTTTGGTTGGTTGGTTTTTCAAGACAGAGTTTCTCTGTAGCTTTGGAGCCTGTCCTGGAACTAGCTCTTGGAGATCAGGCTGACCTTGAACTCATAAAGATCCACCTGCCTCTGCCTCCCAAGTGCTGCGATTAAAGCCTTGCAGAAACTGCACTGGCAGAAACTGTGGTTTGAAAGACTCGGCTGGATGGAAATATCCAGGATGAGTCTTGGGCCGCTCTTTTATCGGCAAAGTTACTAAAATTTCACAATACTTGGGCAAGTTAGCTTGAGGTGGTGCTGGAGGCAATCAGAACGTTTTAATCATGGATGGTGGCCCAAAGCTGCACAAAAAGTCACACTGCAGTTGAATGATGGCTGGTCTAGCCTACCGAAATAACCGGGTGATTGAATCTGTGTCCCCAGAGACAGTGATCCCTGACTTTGGCCCGGATAGTTGTGTTTCATAGTCTCCGCTGAGAGCTCTGGATTATAGTGTAATGAATAATGAATAACACAGGTACAAGTGCTGTCGAGTTAGAGCTGAGATATGTTAATAGACGGTGAGATGAATTCCTAATCGACTAAAGTAACTCACATTAATATATTTTACATTTGCAAAGCTTAAAAAGACAAATAGCTTCAATATCTCCTGCAGCAGAAACAGAAAAGTCGACTAGTGTTTACACAGCAATCGGGAGCCTTAATTTTCTATTGGTCTTACTAACTGGGTGTATTCCACGAGGCCTGAACCATAGAATTGTAGAAGGGCATTTGCTTTTCAGAAGCAGGACTGAAGTGCACAGCCCAAAGAAAACGATCAAGTTCAAATCTATTCTTCTTTTTCCTAGTTCCTAGACATTTTAATTCTGAGAAATTATTAATTAGTTTTCCTCTGAGTATGTCAGCTTTAATAATAGACAGGAGGGAAGACAAGCTTTCAACAAAGAGGAGTCTAACAGAGACTTGTTAGCAGCTTAGGATGAGAGTGTCGGCCACGGGAGTCACTAGGGAAGTCACATCCACAAATAGGAGGCAAACAGCAGGCTCTGTGGAAAGAGACACCCAAGGAAAGCAGGTCCCCTGATAAAACCTCATAAGAGACTCTCAGTCTTGGGGTTAGGTCCTGTGGTTAGGATCTGGCTTTTGAGCTTCTCTTGTTCATGATTTGGCCTGGAGGCATTAAAAAGCTTTCAGAAAGTAAAATTGGGAACAAAAGTTCATGTCCTGCCTAATGACATTAGTTTTGTTTTGTTCTTTTTAGGAAGGATTTTTTTCCGTTTTTATGGCTCGTACAGATAGCAGACAGATTCATTTCCTCCTTTCCTAATGCAGTCAATTGATGGTGCACAGCCCACGATCCCACAGCACAACAACCTGGAGCCCCAGTGAGGAGGTAGAGTAAGCAGGGGATACTTTTGAAAATTTCACACAATTAATAATTACAAATAAGATAAAAGGTGACGAAAGGAACTTGCCATTTTCTAATTGACTACATCATTGTTTTCTTTAGCTGAGAGGTAAAAAGTTCAGCGTTCTTAAAACAAAAGTAAAAACTGAGTCAAAAAGCACAACATCTGAACAAAAGAATAAATCATCAACAATAAATAATTTTACAACAAAAAATAATGCCAACACTAGAGAAAAAAGAGAAACAACTGATTGGCCAACCCCGATGATGGCTTCTCTGTGTGGAGAGTCTCGAGGAACTGTTTCTATGAGGAAAGGCTAGGCACTAGGAGTCTTGCTTATGAAAGATGCTCGTGATAAATAAGAGTATTTTCCCAGCCACTAAGGAGTTACTAGGACATGAAGAGAGTTAATTTGGCAGTTACAAAGCAAGATATTAAACTTGAGTAGTAAAATCAACTTGATAGAAATCATAAACAAGGCAATGATAGAAATATTGATTATCATAACTACTTTCCCTTAGTAAAATTTCTTGTTATAGAAGTGAACTAAATTTTTTTAAAGAAAAATAGTTGCTAAGTAATAATAAGGGGAAATCAATGTTAATATAAATTTAAATGTTTTATAGTGCCCTGGCATGTTTTAGGATTCCACATTCCATTTTAATAAAAAATTTTTTCATTATAGTAAACCATAACAATGCCCCTTTACAGTTTAGTAAATCTTCCTATAAGTGTGTTCAGTATAAGAGAAGCCGAATATTTTTAGTTTGTGCCTCCGAATGATTTCATTCCCTTTGAACTGTGTTTTGAAACTTGTCATGTGCACATGTCCTCAATAATTGTGATGGAGATGGCACGGCGGTGACGAGTAATTGATGTGCCATGTACATCTGCTTTAAATAGCGTTTCAGTATTGATAGGTGATCTCAGATGCCAACGGGGTGGGTTCTCATCCAGTGAAAATCGTAGGGGAAAAGATGACATAATGACTTAAGTATTGCTTTCAACAAAAAAAAATCTTGAAATATTTTGTTGAGCAGAAAATGTTATCTTTAATCCAGGGCACTCAATTCTCTGGTAGATGAGACTCATTTACCCCAGGAACTGGTCTTCCTTCTGAACTGATAGCTCACAGCTCCCTTGACTCACACTCACTGGGCCCTTTGACGAGTGTCCCTCAAATCCCAAAGTCCCCACTGTTTATTTCCCTCCTGGGGAAGCCTTGGAAATGTTTGATTGCTCTCTCAACTATGATATCATGATCACTGAATATTTCAGGAGCTCCTCCTTCCAAGCTAGCCCTGGGAGTACCAACTGTCTCTTGCGACTGCATGTGTTCTGAGACTGCTTTCTCTTCAGTGAGACACGTGCTGGCCACTGCAGCTCCCTCCATTCGAACACCAGAGTGAATTCTCACTGTTCTGACATGCTATGCTGCCTGTCTCCCTCTGCTATTACAGAACATTATCTCCCAATGAAAATAGACTCTCTCTCTGTTCACATTTCTTAAAACTATGATTAAATAGTTACCCTTAAGGAACCCATCACGCTCTGAAATATAAAATGCTGTTGCAGTTTTTCTGATAATAAGTCATTTGGAATGAGCTTAGAAATTTGATTGCGTCTGTAGTCAAGTGTTATAAATAAAAATCAGATTCATGCTCCAACATTACTCAGAAATAAAAAGTGTTCAATTTGGTATTGTGCATCGAAACCAAATTGATTGTGTTCAGACATAGCATTTCAACCACTAAATTATTGTTTATGTTCCTCTGTTAGGATCATGGATTCAGCTATTGCACGTTTGAGACCACTCACCAACCTTACACACCTTCAAATGATAATAAATGCTGAATAAACTGTATTACTTCTTAAAGCTGATATTGTCTCTCTGTTTCTCTCTACTAGAGAATCCCTGTCATTTTGTCACAATGGGTGATGATGGGTGTGGCAGAAAGTAACATATCCATTATTCCGAAGTCAACATACCCTGTGGCTCTGCTCTGGGCCATCAGAAACAAAAATGGAAGATGCACCATAAATGCTATGGGAAACATCCAGGGTAGCCTTGCTGTTCAGCAGCAAAGTATTCCAACAATTCAGAGAGAATTCAAGAAAAACTACATTTGTAGCTAAATAGTTTGGCTGAGATGGGCCAATCAGCACTACAGGGCTGCACAAAGGATGGGTGAGCTCACAGAACGGAGAACACAGGGAACAGCCTGCCCATATGTAATGAAAATTGACTAGAGCAACATTTGCAGAAATACTATTTGATCACAAACATCTCCTATCAACTAATTTCTCTTGTTATTTATACTACGTTAAAAAAAATAAAACAACTAGAAAGTTCTAAGTCCATGCAAGAAACTCTAACCAAGCTTTCTGAAAATAGAAGCAAGTTCCAACCAGTCCCACAAATCTTAGAAGCTCTGGTTGATGGGACTACAATGTACTGAGGAAGCAGAAAGGAAAGGATAGAAGAAGGTGCTGTAAATGTTTCCCACAAGACAAAATAAATGGGAAATGCAGTTTCTGAATTGGGAGAAACTCGACATGGCTGTGTATCCCAGTGCTGCCTACTGGACACTCACTAAAGGCAGCAGACCATGCCCTGCCCCAAGCAATTGGAACTTTAAGAAAGCAAGAACATTAGTGATGGAGGAGAGTTATCTGTCTATGTTACTTTCATTGGTTAATTAATAAAGAAAACTGCCTTAGCCCTTTAAGAGAACAGAAAATTAGGTAGGCGGAGTAGACAGAACAGAATGCTGGGTAGCAGGAGTGGGGAGACGCTTCAGGCAGTCACCATAGTGAGTCTCCATGCTTCTCCTCTCCGAGATGGACGCAGGTTAAGATCTCTCCTGGTAAGCCACCCCTCGTGGTGCTACACAGATTACTAAATATGTGTTAAAGGAAGATGTGAGAATTAGCCAATAAGAGGCTGAAACTATGGGCCAGGCAGTGTTTTAAAAGAATACAGTTTCCGTGTAATTATTTTGGGCAAAGCTAGCTGGGTGGCAGGACACAGCCCGCCGTTCCTTCTACAGATTGGCGCCCAACGTGAGACAATGGGCCAAAACAGCACCGCGCTGTGTACTACAAGCACAAAAGCTAGAAGGCACCACAGGAAACATCAAACTGGGGACATTGTCCTTCAGAAGCCAGTTTATAAAACTGAAGGCATACCTTAGGTACGTACCCCCATATGGAGGACAAGACCAGAGAGCCTGGGGCAGGCAACAACTGTGCCAATGCACTGTGCCCAGAGTAATGGACTTTCCTCTAAAAGAATGAGTGCTGCTTCAAGTAGCTAGGAATATTGTCAACTCTCTAAGGTAAGTGGCAGAACTAGATTAAATAAAATCTGGTCTGTGGAACATGAATTGAAACAATAAGATTAATAAAATTTAAAAGATGCGTACCTATGAATAAAAGAATAGAATGGCTTACATAAATAAGAAGAAAGGATGCGGAGCTCAGAGAGATAAATATATGCATAAGGAAGCCTGCTTTCAGCAACTAACCCCCCCAGCAGATTACCTATTCATAAAAGGAGGAAGCAAGCAAGAGAAGCAGTAATGCATGCTTTCCTGTCTCACATAAAAAATGGAAGCAAAGCTCTCTTTGTTTTTCACTATACAGGTATGAGACAAAATATCGGGCAAAGAGGGAATTGTGCCACTGGGACAACCCATGGAAACTCATCTTGTCCTTTCTCAGGACTTACTGGTTCACGACTGCAGTGAACAACAGTTCATACCTGCCTATGCAGCAAGGGGAATCTGGCAATCTCTCACCCAAACTGAGACGTTGGAGATCAGAAGAGGCTTCTAGCGATTGTACAGGAATAAAGGTGGGCATCCCAGCAAACTTGAACAGTGAGTCATCCGCCTGTGCTCTAGCCTCCAGTGTGGGTCCCTGGAAGGGGCATGATGCTGCAGAAGGCCAGGCCAGATTCAAGAGCTCAGTTAAGTCTCAGGCTCCAAGTGTTTCCCCAATCTCCAGTGATTGTTCAGACAAATCTTTGGTGCAGAAATTCAATTAATCATGCATTTAAAATAGGGAAAAGAAGGACATGGCGTTAGCATTAGGCAAGTGATGTTACCCCTGGGAGCAGGGCCAGGATTGACCCTGGCCTAAAATTCACCAAGTGCAAACATCACAAAAACAAACAAACAACAATAAAAACCATGCAGGGCTCAAGGCGCCTATGACAGAGAAACTGTACTCAGGAGTTCAAATGTAAGCCATGGTAGCAACTGTAGGAGTGGGAAGATGCATGACTAAGAACATGATATCATTAATTCAAAGCAGAAATCAGACATACTGATAATATCTTTTCATAAAATAATAAACCACCTGCAACACTGACTCTATGTTAATGTCTGTGAGCAAGACCAATACATATAATAATAATAAATAATAATTATATATAGTAATTAGAAATAATAAAATAATTATATTAAGATACATATTTATGATGATGATGATAGCTGAGTTCCTCCAAAGTCATGAGAAATTTGAGGGTGGAAATTGAACCCTAATGAAAGTAGGGTTCCTGTTAGGATGGGAAGACAGAACAAGACAGAAAATATTCCTTTTGGGTTTGCTCCATTAGGAGAAGTCAGCTAATTCTGTGAGAGATTTAAGAGGATGGTGATGGCTGCTGTAGTGGCTCAAAGGCAACAAAAATGAAACAGTCACTGTCCCACGGCTTTGTCAATGTTCTCAGTACCTTAGTAAGAAAGGAGGGCATCGCCTCGTACTCAAAGACAAAATCAGAAGGTGCTGTAGGAGAGTGGGTGACGTCTCTTAAACTACCGGGCAGAGGAACACCCAGTGGTCAATGTTTTTTTTTCTGACACAATGGGGGCAGGAAGAGGAAGGAGAGTTAAAGATGCGTATTGGATGATGCTGGGGCTTAAGGAAGCAGACACTTGCTCTGGGTTGGAAAATATAAATCGAGGGTGTCTCTGGAATTGAGTATTTCAGTATTTTTTGACCTATTCAAGGGGGGAGGGAGAGTGAGAGCTATGAATGACTGATGAAGAAGCAACAGATACCCACGCTAGCTCGAAGGAATGAGACTCCTTTGTGACTTGTGCAAGGCTCTTCTGATCGCTGCTCAGCGGTGACAACTGAGGGCCTTGTTTTGCCTTGATCCACTGTAACCACCAAGCACACTCATCTGGTGGCATTGGATGATGGTGCCTGTAAAACTGTCTTAAGTGGGGAATGTGATGGCTTTGTATGATCAGGCCTGCCACCAGCTGACAGCTGTCAGGGCTGCTCTTTTACATTTGATCCTCCCGAGGAGAATGCCGAGAGACATTCAAGACACGAGGGCATCTTCCCAGGGATTCCACTACAAAGCACCACTGTGAGAAATGAGATTCTCATCTTAGAGGTCTTCACAACCTTCTAATGCAGTCTGCTTGTTTTCTAAACGAGGACATTAATTCTCAAGAGATGTGAGCCCAGCAATGCCCATCTTCTCTGTGGCCTCGCAGTTTCTGTTATAAATGGCTCTCTTTCTATATTTAAATCCACATGGGGGCAGAAAACCTTAGCCCATTATGATCTCAGCCTCATACGGAATAAAATTATTTTACAAAGATATCTTTTACAGATATCTCTGACGTACGAATCAATCAGTAATTGTTTTCCTGGGGAGAGAGAGATTATAGAGCTAATAAATACAAACAAGGCAGAGTTGCCCAACACCTGATGTTATACTATTTTTTTTTCAAATTTATTTAGCTAACATTTGAAGAAGGATGCTTAAAAGAAATCCCACACTAGCTCAGAATTGAGTGTAATAGAAGGCTATTTATTTAGGAATAGACTCACAGATCACAATCCTCTGCTGGAACAAGAAACAGCAACCAAATCCTGCAGCCGGAAAAGAGGCTGGATGTGTGATATGTGTGTGTGTGTGTGTGTGTGCGTGTATATATATATATATATATATATATATATATATATATATATATATATATAATAGGCCACCCCCAAGTGGGCAGATAACTTAAAGGCGGTAGGAATTCCTACAGCACAGATTGTCTTTCTATTTCATTAAGAATGGAGCTGTGGAGACTCTTCAGTAGGTAAAGTGTTTGCTATTACAAGTGTGAAGAACTAAGTTTGATTGCAAGCAAGCACATACAGAGAGCCAGGCATGGTGGCAGGCTTGTGAGCTTAATGATTGAGAGAGACAGACAGATCAGTGACCTTTGGCTAGCCAGACTAGCCAAACGGGTGAGCCTGGGTGCCGGTTAGATTCTTATACTCAAGCAAACAAACAAACAAAAAATAAGGTAGACAGTGACTGAATAATGACAGCCTATGTTAATTAACCTCTAGCCACTACATACATGCACACATGTGCACATGTTTACATGCACATACGTATAAATGTTCATACTCTCATGTATTTGACAAGAAGGAAAGAACAGGATCAATACACACACACATATGAATACATGTAAAAAGAATTTTTTATCTCAAATGGGATATATTTCTCTCTGTGTGTGTGTGTGTACATATATACACAAAGAGTTTTATTGTAGGCATGTAATGAGTCCATAAAGCAGAATATGAACAAGATCTAACAGCAATGCCCAGCTCCTGTTGGTGACCAGTGGTTGGCTATGCTGGGTTAGATTTCCAAGATGCTCATCCCATTCTCATTGATCCATTTTCCACTCCTACAGTGGCATCCTCAGTCTGCCATGGTAGAGATCTTTTCTAGAGAGCAGAGGACCATGTTCCATTCAAGATAATGAGACATTTCCCTATGTGTGATTCCAGTACCCAAGAGGCTAAGGCTGGAGAATTACTATAAGTTTGAAGCCAGGTTTGGGACACATAGGAAGTTCCAGACCAGCCAAAGTTAAAATGTGAGATTCTATTTCTAAAAACAGTCGGTAGAGCATGAGACTCTTAATCTCAGGGTCGTGGGTTTGAGCCCCACGTTGGGCGCCAAGTTTACCGGCATGTACCGGCGTGTACCAGCGGTCGGAGGGGTTTGGAAATAACCAAAATAGTCCTTTTATAATAAATCAGTTTTAATAAAAGGGGAAATAAGGGAACTTACAGAACCAAGGGTCCAGCGAAGCAGAAGGTAACGCGGGGGATAGAAAAAAAGGGTTCCTTCTGGCGCCCCGATCCTTTTTAAGGGTACCCTACTCCCCTGGGGCAGCCACGCCCCTGAACGCAGGGATTGGGCCAGCTGCCCCAACAACAAAACAAAACAAAAACAAAAGTGAGAAGTTCAGAGCTTTGGGAGACCTGGCATCCCACAATGCATAGATGTCATAGCTGCAACCATGAAACCTGTTTGGGTAAACTTCTACAGAAAACATTTTCAGATTTAATTTTATTTTTAATTGTGTGTATATGTGTGAGTGTACATTAAGCACATATGCACATATGGGTGCAGGTGCCTGCAAAGTCCAGAAGAGGGGGTCAGATGCCCTGTAGCTGGAGTTATAGGCAGGAATTGAACAGGTGTCTTCTGTGGGAATAATAAGACCTATTTCTCCAGCCCTATGGAACATTTATCCAGAACCCACTGAAGAGGACCTTCTGAGAGGAATTTTTGTGAGGAACTGTCTGAAAGTATTCCTCTATGGGAGTCTTCTAAGAAAAACATTTAGAAAGGAACCTTCTAAGGCAAATCTTCTATGAGAAACATTCTGGAAGGATACCTCAATGTGAACCTTTTGAGGAGAATCCTATATGGAAAACATTCAAAGGGAACCTTTAATAAATATGGATAGCTATGAATAGAAGACCAGAGGCAACACACGTGGTAGATATTTGCTAGAGATTTATGGTTAGCAGTCTCTTCCAGTAAAAGCATCTTGATTTCCTTAAGAAATTACTCCTGCCTTCTTTAATCTATGTGATTCACATAAAGCTACCTTGATCCCACGGCTCTCAGGATGAACACTTGATTTAGATATCACAGTCAGGGCACTTTATCCCATTAGGCACAGCAACTGCCTCCAAGGTCGACAAGATATCCCAGATCACCAACGAACTCAGCCCTAGGACTAGTGGGTGGGGTTTTTGAACTGACCACAGCACTGGTAGAATATTGATCTGGGACTGCTAAGGGTTGCCATGTGGAGGCAGCCAGTCTGGGCTTTGAGCCCATGCAAGTGAAGTAAAGCTGAAAGGTAAAGCAAACAAATAAATAAATACCAAGTGCTTACACATAATAGCACCAGAGCCAACCATGCCAGGAAGGGATCCCTAGAATGTTAAGTTATACACCCTGAAAAACATTGTCTTTGTTTCTGTTGGTTTAAGCTGATTTGCTTTGTGCTTCTAGACTGAATAAAGCCATTCGCTGAAGAAGTAAACTTGGAAGTTTAGCATGGAAAATTTCTAGAGTGAGAGCTTGACATATATGCAAAGGAAATGCGGTATTCTGTAATTAGATCAAGACTTTGAAATAGCTTTTAAATTTTACTGGTGACGGAAAGAATATGTGCTGGCAAATTAACATTTATTAAATGCTTACTTAAAGGTATTTAAGAATACTTCATAAACTGTAAATTGATGCACAATGATAACAGGTTTTTCTTATGTGTAGCCATTGTCTTTTTGATCCTATTGATAAGAGGGAAGATTTTACAATGAGTCAAATTTTGTTAATATATTTTTTTTAGGATTTTTGGTGTGTGTGTATAAATGTCCATGTAAATACAGAACTCACAAAGGCCAGAAGACGACATCTAAGCCCCTAGAGCTGGAGTTATGGGTGGTTGCAAACCACCTAATGTGGGTGCTAGTAACTGAACTTGGGGCCTCTAGAAAAGCAATGTGTGCTCTTAACCTCTGAGCTATCTCTCAAGCTCCGTGAGTCTAATTCTTTTTTAATAAGTCCATATTGTTGATACAAACAGTCCTTCTTAAGAATACTCTCTCAATTTGAGACCCAAGTGACCCTTGAGTATAGTAAGAGTAAGTGACTTACCCATCTTTTCATGGTGGTATGGTGCATTGATTCTTCGAGAGAAGAGTTCTTATCTTCTCTGGATTGAGAGTAGCAACTGAAATAGCAAGCTGAAGTGACTTCTGAGCTGGTCTCTCTTGAAAGAATGTGTACTCAGTGACCCAAGTTTCTACTGGCCAAGGCCTCCTAAACTTCTTTGATTGTTTTAGGATCTCTGGTCTACTTGTGCCATCCACTTTTTCCTAACTTTAACAGTTTAAGTCCATGTGACAGACACAGTCATTGTTATGGAAACCCCCATTTGCCAGCTCCCATCAGGACTCTTAGCCTTACATCAGGGTTGTGTCTGCATCCATTTATTACAAGGATAGCCTTGGGATGGCACACAAAACATCTTCATTCTGCTCACCACAAAGCTACAGTGTTGTAATTGGGCTCTATCTTGGGGTAAACATGATACCTTGCAATACCCCACATAAATAGAAAGGGCAAGATCCCCAACCACACATTTCCCCCTTTATATTATCAAAATCATCTCCTTTTTGGGCCCAAAGATGAAATCAGGTCACATGAATCTGATTGTGCACTTTCCTAGTCTTTCTGTACATATTATGTCTAGAAAAGGGACAAAGTTTTTGTTTAATTTATGCTGTGGGATAATTCTCTTGTACACTGTAAACATTTGTCACTCTTGGTCTAATAAGACACTGATTGGCCAATAGTCAGGTAGGAAGTATAGGTGGGGCAACCATACTAGGAGAATTTTGGGAAGAGGAAAGGCAGAGATGCAGTCATCATCCAGACACAAAGGAAGCAAGATGAGAATCCCTCACTGATAAAAGGTACCAAGCCACGTGACTAAATATAGACAAGAATTATGGGTGAATTTAAGTTGTAAGAGGTAATTAGTAATAAGCCTGAACAATAGGTCAAACAGTTTATAATTAATATAAGCCTCTATATGTTTATTTTGGACTGAATGGCTGTGGGAATTGGCAGGACAGAAACTTCCATCTACAACTTTACCTGTGTCCCAATTTCTTCATTCCAGGGAAGTCCCTAGTAATGGACAGGCTCTCTCTTCTACACTACAGGGAATGTTATTCATTGTATCTTTCTATTGACTTAAAAAGGGAAACAGGAATGTTGGAGAATAAATCATGTTCTCAAGGCTGTAGCTACCCTAGCAAAATGGCTGTCTTCCTGCCGAATCTTATTTTGATGGGCTTTTCTTTTTGCTTTTAGCTGTGACAAATCCCAGTATTGCTTTGGTAGACAAATGCTGAGTTGGGCCTAGGCACAGCTCTGCACCTAATGAAACACAGAAGAACATAAACTAATCTTAAAGCTTTCTATGATCATACCACTGCATTGCTTTTGTAAAGATGGCTTTAGACGTGTGACTTTCATTTTCTCCATGATTGTTGAAAATTACAAACAGTGGCCCTGCAATGTAGAAATTGTTGCTTTTTCATTAATGAAAAGATGAATCTTGGAAAAATGAGAAATTTCAGCAAAATCATCCTACCAACAGTGGAGCCAACTCTAAATTTAATTTTGCTTAAATCAAAGTCCACATTTATAATAACTGTGAATGACCAAAGGCTGATGACTGCATAACCAGATTGATACTTTTATTGAGTCAAACTTGTGAATTTTTGTAGGAATCTGGCCAAGGTTTGAATGAAATAAGATGAAATATAGCAGGAGTGCATTCATTCTAAGGACTCAGACTTAAAAGTAGTTTTATATTAATAGGATGTAGTATTCTAGGCTTGAGAGCAATTCCTTAGTGGGAGGTGGATGCACCATGTGCCTTATGAACTTCAAACTCCAAATTAACCATAACCTGATAGTGGTGACAAAAGACTGAATTAATGAATAATTAATGAATGCTAAAGAAGAAGCTTTAATGAAATATGAGCAACATGAGTGTATTTAGGGGGATTAAAGAACCCTTTTTAGGAGGTATTGGAACACAATGAAGCATTGGATATTTCAGAAAAGCAAATATTTTACACATAATAAAGAAAGAGTTACATACTAAATATGAAGTGACTGTCTAAGAAATTAGTGTGGTTATCCTGAAAAAAAAAACCAAGCCAATCAGAAGCTAAAGACCATCTGCATCATAAAGTCCAGAGATCACTTACAACTCTGTCACTCCAAGAGAACAACAGCGCTTTGACTGAGGACTTCCCATGTCTCTTCTCCAGAGCCATCCTCTTCTTTTCCTTCCCTGCCCTCACAGGGTCTATATGGGTCACAGAAGGGGGACTCCTTTTGCTCTGTGTCTCCTGGGAGTCCACACAAGACGACACTATCTGGGGAGAGGTGAGCTAGGCCAGAGCGAAGGGATGGTGTTATTGTTTATCCCTCATCCTTTCCACACACTTTCCCTTCTTCTTTAACGAAGCTGTGAGTCCTCCATGAGTCAGGTGACCCTCATGTCCTCTCTCCAGAAGTAAATTGGAGGCCCAGCTTCTGCTCCTTCCCCAGACTTTGGGACTGAAAGTTTAAATAGAAGCAGTGTGTGACCTGCGTAGAGTATTTACTACTCCTTTATAAGTGATCATTTTATTCAAATACCTTTATCTGACTCAAGTCACAAAGTAAAGAGGCCCCTCATGTCAGAGGACATCCAAGTTACTGACAAACCATCTGTGAATAGATGCCCAACGGCACTGTCAACCATAGAAAGGCTAATGAAGCCTACGGTGTATCATTCCACACATACTACACTGAAAAATCTGGATCGTCAATGGTACAACTACTTCAGCAAGAAGTAGAGTAGTGAGAACTCTGGAAGGTAGCAGTGGAGTATGAACCAAGACAACCCCCTCAGGAGGGACTAGTACTTCCCAGGGAAGTTAGACATTTTGCATAATAAGATCCAACTCCTCTGCTTGCAGAAATTGACAAGAACATACATTCTAGTGATGTTTGGTGTAGAAAACAAACTGGAAACAGTCGTTACATCCAATAACAGACAAATGAATTAATAAGGTGGTAAGTCATGGGACATGAACAAGAGGCAACTCTCTAGTGCTGAAAGACAAGCCAATCAACTGAAGCTGCAAACAGCAACAGGGTTGACATCTGAACCATGATATTGAACCAGAAAAGCAGTTTACAGAACCTGCAGTATGATTCATTCTTACGAAGTCCAAAGACATGCCGAACAAAGTGGGGCATGGCTTAAGGGATGCACCCCGTGGTAAAAGCATGAAAACAAGCAGAAGAGTAGCAAACAGTTCAAGATAGGGCTTGCTTCCAGTCTACTGAGTGTTGTGGAGATGCACACAGTAACTTGGGAGATTGTTAGTCTTTCTTCTTATGCTGGGAGATCTTTGAATCATTGTTTTATTTTTTTTAATGCTCTGACTAAAAATTCTCTCAAATGCACATGTAAGCTAATCTAATAAGCCCATTTTACAATACACATTTAAGTACATAATATATGTTTGGATTTTATGTATGCTGTTTCTCTAGAGATCCTTGCCTAATACATCTACTTATGGACTTAAAAACTCCATGTCAGCAAGATCCATGAAACAGGGCTTTTTACCACAGGGTCTCAGATTCCATTCACTATATGAGGCCAGAGGAGCAGTTCCAGCCAGAAGTGGTGGGGGCAATGTTTAACTTAATAGGAAAGGTACATGGTGTCCTCTATTCCATTCTTCCATGACTACAGTTACATTTTGATGCCACTTTCTGAAATCATATAGTGACAACATGAAGAACATTCTATGAGCAAGCACTATCTAACGTCTGTCATGCCGGACCACCGTGAAAAATCCACAGTGCAACATGCTACAGGCTTTCAGTTTTCTTCATCATAGCGAAAACTGAACCCAGGCTGACTGAACCCAGACCTCACCAATTCAGCCAGTCTTGGCCACTTTGCTCCAAGGATCGCTGTGTCTGCCTCCTTAGTGCAGGGACAACAGGTGGCCCCCAAGGTTGCCTGGCTTTCAGATGGGTTCTAGTGAGCTGTGTTCTAGTCCTCCTGCTTGTCCAGCAAGCACTTTTTGTAGAGAGTGATCTCCTAGTAAATGTTCATTGTCATTTGTTAAAAGGAAGAAAGGATGGGAAGAATGAAGAAAGGGCAGGAGGGATGAGGAGAGGAGAGAATAAACATGATGAAAGGAAGGAGGAAGGGAGAGAGAAAGAGAAAAGGGAGGGAGGAAGGAAGGAAGGAAGGAAGGAGGGAGGGAAAGAGGGAGGGAGGGAGGGAGAGGAGGGGAGTGGAGAGGAAGGAGAGAGGAGAAGGGAATTGGGAAGGAAAGTGGAGAATTTACAACCAAGTGAATCTAATGTGTCAGTGGATGGGTTTATCCAGTGGTTGCTTGTGCCCTGTGAGCACTATGGTGCACCCTTAGACCTTAGAAGTCATTCTACCATGTCCTAGGCAGGAGACCTAGGAAAAGCCATAGGCCTCTTCAGATGCCTCTGTCTGTAAAATAGGGTGATAGTATTTGTCTTTTTCTACTTTGTAAAGTTTTGGCAATTGCAAATGTGCAAAACTTTCCCCTTGCTTCCCGAGTTCCTATCACAGTAGGAGACATCATTGCTGTGTATTTTTCTTTGGCTTTGCTGTAAGCTAAATTTATAAATTAAGAATATGATAAAACTACTGAGCAGCAAATAAATGAATGGGAAGAAAGGGTCCAGTAACAGCGAGTCACGGCAGGGCTATTTCTATATGAAATATGCATTTTGTCTAATTACTACTAGATCAAGAACATGTTTTATGTGTTTATTAGGAATGAAATGATAGCTTTTTGTTATCTAAAAATTGGCTATAATGTGAACAGAAGAATATTCTATTACTCAGAAGATTACTTAGTTTTTCTCCATGTCCCAGAGTGGGTAGTAGAGATTGAGTAATGAGGTCTGAGAACACTGACTAGTATTAAGTCACCATAGAGCAATGGTGGAAGTACAGATAGCAGTCAGAACACCTCACATGCCCTCAAAACGTGGGAGAAAGTAGATGTTTCCGAATCCAAGAGACAAGCTGGGGCTGGGGCTCAGTGGATAAGGCACTTATACAACTGTGAGGTTCATCAAGAGGCCCTGCTTCAGGAAGTGGAGAATCATTAGGGAAGGCACCTGGGTCTGGTGAAGCATGATTAATATAAACTCAGAGAGAGAGAGAGAGAGAGAGAGAGAGAGAGAGAGAGAGAGAGAGAGAGAGAGAGAGAGAGAGAGAGAGAGAGAGAGAGAGAGATTGGGTTTTAAACTGAGAACCTGAAAAGCAAAGCAGCCACTCACTCTAACCTCAACCTCAGTGTGAAATGGTGATCCTGCCTGCAGGAGTGAGACTGTGTGAGAGCTGTCTCCTCCCATCTTACAATCCTTTCTAGGGCTGGAATTAAAGATGTGCACCACTGCTATTAAAGGCATGTGCTGCCTGGTGTCCATGGCAAACTAGTATGGCTACTAAAGGTGGAATTAAAGGTGTGTGTTATCACTGCCTGGTCTGTAAGACGGACCAGTGTGGCTGTTTTATTCTCCTGATCCCCAGGCAAGTTTTATTTATTAAAATACAATTCAAATGCTACTACACACCTATATATATATATATATATATATACACACACACACACACACACACACACACACATTTGCACGCACGCACGCACACACACAAATGTGTATGCATCCATGCATATTCCACATATCTCCCCAAAACAAGAGACATATGCTAAAAGTTATCAAACATCATTTTTCTAGTTTAAACAATTATATGTAAAGAATGAGGATGATGTCAACAAATGTGTAGAAGAGATAGGTCAGTCTGTTTAAGAAACACTATTTAGGGTTTTTTTTTGGGGGGGGGGGCATGAAATCCTGGGTTGTCTTGGAACTTATACGTGGCCTAGGCAGCAATCCTTCTGCTTTAGTGGCTACCTCTTAAGAACCATGTAAGCAAGCCACACTTGTGTAATTAGCCAATGAATTCATAAATATTCCTTTATGCCTATCCTGTGTCCAGCACATTAGCATCATAGCAGAAGGACCGAAATAACCGCTGTTCTGAATGACACATCCTAAGTTGTAAGGTTACGGGTGTTAAGATAAGCAACTCAAACTCCTTTAGTATATTATGTCTCCATATTTAAAAACTTGTTTCCTATGTATTTATTCAGAGTGCTCACTGACGAATACATTAGCCACAAATCACATAAATCAACAGAAATCATGAGTTTACACACACTGTAAACCTCATTGTTCATGCAGCGGGGTAACTAATACGCTCACTTCCTCGCAGCCAGAAGGTACAGACAGGGGACCAGCAGGGGTGCTTTTCACAGCACTGCGTACACAAACATGTTTTGCATGTTGCTGTCAGTTGGCCTCCGCTTTGCATTTTACAGCTATCTCCAGCTCTTAAGGAAGCCCAGCGGTATTGAAGTCTTAACAGAACACCGTAGGATAGTCTTCCATGGGGAATGGCTCCAGAACACCCGTGTGTCAGAGACGGGGTCTACAGCTAGGAACTAGGGAGAATAAGGGTGACTGCTGTCAGCCATGGAGTCCAGATCAGTGCCCTAGAGGGTGAGGATGCTTTTGGAGGGAGCTCAGCCATTCTTCCTTGGTCTTCCTAGTCTTGAGGTAAGCAACTTTACGCACTACCACTCGGATGGACCCTGTCACTCCAGGCCCCAAAGCAATGTGCAGCAAACATGAACTGGATCCTTCAAGAAGATGACCAGAAGCAGAACCTTTTCTTATTATAACTTGATTATATGAGGTGTTTGTTACGGTAACGGAAAGCGAACACACCTCATTATTATTAATATTAATTATAATGTTTTCAGGGGCTTAAACTTTTAAATTGGTCTGGCTTAGTAACCAAGAATGACAGAATTGATAGTTTTGACATTTTGATATAGGTAAACAGCTTTTCCAGCTTCTTCATTAAACCAATAAGAAGAAACAGCTTAGAAAGAAATAATGAAACACCTGATCACTACATTTAATCTACTGATCATACAGTGGAGTCTAAATGTATGTGCAAATTTAACTAGAGGGTGGAGTTGCACAAGAAAAAGAGCAGTGTTTTTACTTAGTGTAAGGTAATACTCAGGCCTCCTTCCAAAGATACCCAGATACCCTTGCGTTCAGGACTGATGCATCCCAGGGGCTCATCTGCATGATGTGGGCATCTCTGGTACCCAAGACTCCTCTTTCATCTTTGTGCGAGCCAGAGGTCACCTGCTCTTTAGTGGCTACTCACTAAAGCCCAGAATTTTTAACCTGAGCAATGACTCCAGCTCTCAGCCTCTTTGCATACTCCAGGTAGGTGAGAAGTCAGAGAAGAGCTGTGGCAGCTACTGCAAATTCAGAGGCATCCCTTCTGCTTCTATGGGACTATCTGTGATAATTCAGCTCCGAAGTGCCCCATATGGAAGTGGCCTTCCCATATCCTGTTAGGACTTGTTCACATAAAAAAAAAAAAAATACTTATATACAAGTTTAGCTTCTATCCAAGGAGAATAAGCCATTGAGTTACTTGAAATTTTACTGAATTGCAATTATTTTAGCAATAAAATTTTCAGACACAATAGCTGTTATTAACGTTGCTGTTATATTTACAGAGCTATTTTAGCAGTAATAAAAACAAATTTTTAAATTTAGAGTTTAATAAACGAGCTCACTTTTTTTAGTTGGGATTATGTGTCTAACTCAATATGTGTTCCCTTATGCCCTGTAATGTGTTCCCCGTCCCCCGTGCATTCATCCTGCAGGGTTAAAGCCTGCTTTGGGACAGAGTGGGGTATCTTACTATACCTACTTGGGTGGTACAGAATGACACATTCAAGTCCATGAAAATGTAAGGAAGCCCTGCCACTCTCTAATACCTTCAGGGACTTCATTCAGCTTGGAGCTGGCAAGGACTTACATCATTTTCTGGTTTTTTTTTTTTTAAGGATATTTCCAGTTTCCTAAGTAGCACCCTTGAATCTGCACAGTACAGTGCAATGAATCAGTCCCTTTGGTAATTAACTGGACAATTGAGCCAGTTCAGATAAACAAGTAAAGTACTGAGGCTTCAAGTAGAATGAGATGGTTGTTTACACATCATTGGCTTTGAGGTATTAGTGCCAGAGCTTGAGCCCAGCCCTTCAGGCACACGAGGGACTCATTCCACCACTGAACGGCATGCATTCTTCACATGTCTTCAAAACCATTTATAGGCGTGTTCATCCAATGTCTCCAAACCATAAAGAGCTGTGCATAGTGGCTAATGCCTATAATCTCAACACTTGGGAGGGTGAGGCAGGGGATTGATGCAAGCTTAAGATCAGCAAGGACTACATACATAGTAAGTCACAGGCCAGCATGAGCTACAGAGTGAGACCCAGTCAAAACAACCAAATGAACGACAGCAATAAAAAGAACACTAACTACAGAAAACAATTGTGATGCAGTCAGTTCTTAACATCTCCACCCTTAAGTTATATCGTTCTTAAAATTTAGATGGATGCCTGTCTTGTTCTCTTCCTGGATCACAATAGGCTCTCAGTGACTGTCTGCTGAGTCGTTGAATCTTAGTGCCAGCTCATTTCATTTCGACAACCTTGGAAATCTAAATAAAAGGGCTCCAGGAGGCCTTTGACACAATCTAATCCATCCAAGTTAGGAAGCCCATTAAGTACACGGGGCATGGTCTGATAACACCGCCTGGCTACTACTAAGGGAAATTTCCCATAAGAACCCTTTGACTAGGTAAGCAAGGAGCTGGAAACTAAGCGTGATCAAGGCCAGACATCCTCGGCGTGATTCGGGAGACGGTCTTGTGGTGAAACACTGGAGAGACTCAGTTCCCAGCACAAGGCAAGGAGCTTATCATGGGAGCCATTGGAAGCCTTGTGGTTTTCAGTCACAGGAGAAAACAGATATACATTACACAGAGCTCCAGAACATTCAGGTCCTAGTACCCAGGCTGCCACTATATTAAAAATTACCCTACTTAGTGAGGGAAGTGCTTTTTGGGCAAACAGGAGAACCTGAGTTAGGATATAGATCTCCAGCACCCACATAAAAACAACAGGTATGGCCACACGGGCATGTAGTCCAAGAGCTAAGGGACAGAAGCAGAGACAGGGAACTTAGTGGCTTGACTTCTAGTCAGTCTACACAAATCATGGAGCCTCTGGCTTGAGGAGAAACCTTGTTTTAGAACTAAGGTAGGAAACAGCAGAGGAAGGCTTGACTTTGACTTCTAGCCCCCACATGCTCACACATAGGCGAGGGCATCCCACTACACAACCTCCCTCGTGTGCCATACACCAAAATACAATTATTTGAATGTTATTTTATTGCCATGTATTCTAGACTTCCCCATCTTTAGATATTGATTTTAGCATTCACCACTTAGAATACAGTTTATATTTCAGGCTGGGCATGATGGGACACGCCTTTAATCCCAGCATTGGGAGGATAAACAAGCACACCCCTGTGGGTTCCAGGCAAGGCTTGACTGTATAGTGAGACCCTGTCCCTTCCCTGCACCCAAGTTTATATTTAAGACTTGTTTGCTTTCCCCTCTGGACACCTAGAATGGTAGTCAGCCTTTCATAATTCTTTACTAGGAAGTACTTGCACCCCATATCAGCTTAAGGCTTATGCTGTCCACATAAATCTCTGTGAGTTTGTGTACAGTTAAGAGGTTGCTCATTTTCTATGTCTCTTCAGTATATTTGGGTGTGATGGGCATTTTTTTTAATAATTCATGTTTGAAGTGGGTAATATAACCAAGCCAAGCATCATCAGAAGCTGGTACATCAGAAGCTATGGAGACAGAAATCTGACAAAGGACATCACATCATGGCCTTACACATCTGGACCATCTGACAGGACTTTGTCACAAGCCATCCTTATCCCGCATTTCCATTTGTTCTGTGAATAAGGGAGAAACTTTAGTAACCCGGGTCACCCCAGATTTCAGATGCCCACTTGAACAATAGTCACTGTGTAGTCTATTCAGAGGGTCAACTGAGAAACAGCACAGAATAGCCACACCCTTCCTGAGCCTTTGCCTTACTCAGCATCTAAAGACAAGAGTCCACATGGGATGCCAGAGCTAATGAGTGCCGATGCCAACAGCAATAAAATGAGATAAAACCTCATCCTCCCACCAGTGTGGTCTGAACACAAAGGGGCTATATTTTATGCTCCAGAATTCAAAGTTTTGTTTTAAATTCTGCACATCACAGCCATACTAAATATCCCCTTAGACAAGACACAGAGCTGCTGAGTAAGACCCCTGCAAATCTGCAGTGCTTTTTCATAAGACCAACATCCATAATTTATATCTGCATACAATTAGCCTGTTTACATTTATACATTTTCTGCTTCCTTTTATGAGAAATCTTCCACAGGAAGCTTGGAAATGCATTCAGGATAACCTTTTTAAAATAAAGACTCCAGACCAAGCTGTTTATAAAATCCAATACCTAATAAATACTTTATATGAATAAAAAAGGGTTGCCTTCACCAGAAACCATGCGCTTGAATTTGATCTAGCCTCAATTACCTCCCGTTTTTTAAATGCATTTGGGGGGAAAAGAATTGCTTCTCCACCTCCTCGTAGCTGTTCATACACAACTATCATTGTTTTCTTGTGCCCATCATTAGAACATGGTATGGAAAATTTTAGGACCATTCTGGTTGGGCTTGGTTCAGTCAACTCCTTGTGTTAACACAATAAAGAAAAGAAAGCAAAAGTCTGTTCGGTTCCCCATCAGTGTAATATTCATAATAACTTGATTCCGCATTTCTTCAATATATTTAGCTTTAAGGAGATTTCACTGTTAGGAATGTGTGCAGTAGTGAGAGCCTTATGAAGTGTGTCGACCCACAAACATACACATCACACAAATACATCAAGAATAGTTAGTGCATATATGTGAGTTTTGAGAAGTTAATGTAATGAAAATATACATGCATAAAATTAAAATTACTGGAGGGAGCTGGAGTTGGTATTATAGGCATACTCAAGGTTTTGGGTTCAAAACCAGTCTCACAAACCAGTAATAAACAAGTAAAAAAAGATCAAAAAGAGAATCACTAGAAATCTCAATTATACAAGTGTCTAGACATCACCATTAATTAACTCATTCACTCAGCCATCATCTAGTTATTTATTCAAATAATTACGATTAAGGTTTTTGAGCTGGCAGAAACTGTGCTAGAATGCAGAACAGCGAGCAGGCTAGACCAAACACCTGCCCTCACAGAATCTAGGGAAGGAGACTTCAGATGAGTATAAAATATGAATCAACAACTTGATATGTGCATAGATTATAGAATGTCTTATATGGCCACGCAAGGAACTAAAGTTATTAACACGATGGGATAGAAAAAAAAAACAATTCACAGCAGGCTTCCAGTTTGAGCTCTTGAGTCTCTTTCTTCTGTTTCACTAAAATCCACGAACCTGTGCGCTCTCTTTCTTAGTCTGGAAACTGGAGGTCTCCTTCTCTCTAATTTTTGGAAAGGGAAACTTATGCCAGTTTTCAATAATAGAATAGCAAATTGGTGAGTCTGCAAGAAAACCCTCAAAGAAACGTAAACACTCACCTTCCAGTATCAGAGATGGTGTGTAACACATGTCAGTAAGGAGAGGCCTAATTTCTTGACATGTACTGGAGAAATTTCCTTCCAGATGTTGGAAACTCATTTTAAGAATGTCAATGAAGTATATAGTTCTGCATACATAAATACATTTACTATTGATCACATTTTTTCATCAGGAAGAATGGATTAAAAAGAGATAGGATCCTTTGTTTTTCAGAATGAACAATGTGAACATCAGGGGATCAGAATGTCCTATACCACCCCAGAAGGCAGGGTTACTTTTCTTCATCAGTGCCTTCACTGTTTGCTGTTGGGGCCTGCCCGCCCTGCTGGTTCCCATCAGATGGAAGGCAGCTCCCTCTCGTTTTCACAGCTTCCAGCATACGCAAATTTTATTTGTTTTGTGATCAGTAATTAAAATTATCGCTTTCAGACCACAGGGTACAATGCTGGATCCAATTTAGTCATGTTATTTTTAGTTCATGAGGACTGAGGTATGTGGTGTGTGTGTGTGCACATGTGTGAATGTTCATTCATCCACAAGCACAACTGGTGTTAAGTATACTCACTCTTCGAGAGCAAAACTGAAAGTCTGTAAAGATTACAGGAACCCACTGTCCCCCTAAAACCAGAAAGAAGATTCAAGAGTTTAAAGAGAACTGAAAGAAAATTTATTTGAAACTCTAAAATATTTCTCCCATGCTGAATTGACCCAAATATATTAGCTATGATGTTAGTATAAGTAGTATCCACCATGTTCCCATGGAAAAGATGTCAATAGAATATTAAAAGCAGAGAAGCATGGGGCATTGAGTCCAGCTGTACTGAGCTGGGTGTCTGTGGATTTCTTGGAGATCTTAATAAAATCTTTTAGATTACTCACAATAAATATTTAAAAAGTTATAGACTATTTTAATGGATCTGTTCATTTTTTTTCACGATAGACTCTTTTTAAAAGGTTCACAAGTTATTTCTTAACAGACAAGAAAACTAAGACACACAGTTTAAATGAGGTTCCACAAGAATCATCCAGCATGAGGCTATGACTTTAAGAAAGTTCTGAAAAAAGAGTAGGTTAAGAATACAATTATCCCTTTGTTAAGAATACAGTTTTCTCCTCTTGTAAAAGTTTTAGAAGTAATAAATAAGAAAAAAAATGTTCCTAGAGCATAGATAATCATAAATGGAGAATAATAAAGATAGAAAGATAGATTATAAATAGATAGACAGAATAGATAGAAGACAGATACATACACAAAAACATGCATACACACATAATTGATCTACAAATATGATAGATGAATATATGGATAAGTGATATATATATATATATATAGACGGATGGATGATAGATGATACATTATTGTAGACAGATATATAGGTGCTAAATGCAGAGATACATAAACAGATGAAAAATAAGCATAAAATAAAGAATAGATAGATAAATGACATGAATTTGATGATCAGTATATATATGCTTACATAGATAGATAGATAGATAGATAGATAGATAGATAGATAGATAGATCTTCCTACTTTTACAGTTACTACCTAACTCTGTTCATTTCCTTATATGGATTTAGTCACAACATAAAATGACTTTATTCACATTTTATTTACTGTCTATCATCTTTTCTCCTCCATCAGAATGTATGCTCCTTGTGAAATGGAATGGTTTTCTTGTAAAGAGGAGAAACTGGAATAAGGTACATGTTTTAATAAATGCTTACAGATGTAATTAGTAAGTCTATTGAGAAATCAGCAAGTGCTGCGTAGATGGGTGGGTCGTTGTTTTTTAGTTTGGTGCCTATTTTATTGCTTTCTGGAGAGAAAAACACTTCTTTGTGTTTACTCATATTTTTTTGACTTTTTAGAAATGAGCATGTGTTTCTTCTTAGAATAAGAACAAATAGTGATTTTTAAATAGCCAGCATAGGTCACTTAGAATTACAGAACTCATTCAGGTTTAATTTTATATTCTTGTCACTTTTAAAATAACAGTCAGCTAACCACACCTCCTACAGGCAAAAGCAAAAACTAACAAGAGCAAAATTACCAAAATCCTAACAAACAAAGAGAAGACACAAAGCCAGCAGCCAGGTATCAACTCCAAGGGTCATTTGCTGCCTTTCCCTTGTGCTAGCCTGTCCTTGAATCCTGCAGGAAATAAAAGGGAAGATGTTAGTCATAGGGCTGTATAACATAGCATATGAGATGCAGATATGGTTTCTTGGGCCTCCTCTTACAATATGTCACTGTCCAGCGGGTGTTTTGGTCCGTCCTTATGTCACTGTTGACCAAATTCCTGAGAAAATCAGCTTGAGGCGGTGGGAGGTTTGTCTCTGTCCACAGTTTCAAAGGCAAAACCCTGTGGATAAATGGCTAGATCTGCTTGCTCTTCTCATGGCAGCCAGGAAGTAGAAGAACAGGTGGAGAATGGAGTTGAAGACCAGACATAGGACCCAGAGTACAACCTCTGTGCTCTAGTTCCGCCAGCTGGACCCTACCTCTATAAGCTCTACTATCTATGAATGGTGCCTAGAGATTTCGGATACATCAGCCCTCTCGTGATCACCTGTCAAAGACCAGATCCACCAGCTGGGGGCCCAAGTAGGCACTGTTGTAAAAATATTTTAAGTAGTGTAAGTTACTACAGTAAAATTCACAAAATCATGAACAAAATTGTTCATAGTTAAGAATACAGATGATGTTTCCCCTCTCCCATTAGGCTATACTTTGCAGTATTTTCTTGACTTTTCTGTAATTTAAAATACTAAATTTTCAAGGGGAATAAAAACCTTAGGTAAATCTGAAAAGCAAGTGTTAGAGTTATGAAAAGGATGTTATTTTATCAGTCTCAAAAGATGCTTGAAAACACAAAAAGAAATGTTGAAAATGCCACCATTCAAAATACCGTAGATAGAGCTGGGGAGATGCTTAACCATTAAGAGTGGTTGCTACTCTTTCAGAGGACGTGTGAAGACTAATCATGGTTATCAATTTGACACCCGAAATTAACTGAAACTCAAATGGCTGACCCCACCTCTGGTGGGTTTTTAAATTTTAATCCAGATCTTTGTGGTGGGAAGATCCACCTATCTGGGCCACACCTATATAAAGGATGGAAGAAGGAAGCTGGTTCTCTCTTTGCCTGTTTGCTCTCACGCTTGATAGCAAATCCATTCCTTTGCTGATGTGAAAATCTTCTCTTTTGTCTTCTGGCATATACTGAAGATCAGCTGGGACATTCAGCCTTGTAGACTGAACAACTGGATTCTTGGACCAGTGGTAGACAGCCATTGTTGTACCAGCTGGACCACAGCCTGTAAGCCATCCTATTAAATCCCCTAGAGAGATAGGTAGATAGGTAGGTGGATGGATGGATAGATGATAGATAGATAGATAGATAGATAGATAGATAGATAGATAGATAGATAGATGATAGATAGATAGATGATAGATAGATAGATAGATAGATAGATAGATAGATAGATAGATAGATAGAGATAGATAGATAGATAGATAGATAGATAGATAGATAGATAGATAGATAGATAGATAGATAGATATAGATTCATTCTGTAAGTTCTGTTCCTTTAGAGAATTCTGACAAATATAGGATTCAAATTTGGTTCCCAATTACAAGATTGGGCAGTTCTCAATCATCTGTATCACCATTTCTAGGGGTCAGATGCTATCTTCTGGTCTCTGAAGGCACACACACACACAGAGACACACAGACACACACACACAGAGAGAGAGAGAACCTTTACTCTGAAAATAAGTCATTTTGAAAAATCAATTAAATTGTAGAAGAACTATGAGGAAAAAGAGAAAACTGCAGTAGAATGGGCCAGTGAATATTTCTGGGGTTAACCCATGGATGAGCACAAAGTTCTGGTGGCAGACAACATCAAGACCTTCCAAGAGACTTGAAAGACATTTCTGAAATCCCTGACACCGCAGAATGGACTATTGTTGTCTTTGAGACCTCTGTTCTTTCCTGGTTTGCTATTTACTTCTAGTTGATCTTAGAGTAGCATGAAATCCAGGACCTGGGACACTCTCAAAGCCGAAATCCATGCTAATCCAGGGGCAACTCCACCATAGCTTATACTTCAAGGGAGCAACAGGATGCATGGGTAGAAGACCACATGTGGATGTCACCTGTTTCTAGATCTTAGGAATAAGCCAGAAGTAAGATGCTCATGGACCCTGGAGAAAAGGAGCTACTGATAAAGGAATCTAACACTGTGACAATGTTAAAGCACATCTTTAAATGTGGGGTTTCTACTGTCTTCATTAATTTTGTATTAGTCTGTGCTCTGATCAGATATGTATTGACTCGCAGGTCTAAAATCAAAACTCCAGCAGGCAGCAAGATTCTTATTGCTGCCTTCTCCTACAGGAGGAAGCCAACTTTAGGGTAAGAGAGATCAATAGATTAGATCCACAGACAGAACCCTCTAATATCAACCATAACCTGTTCATGACCCAAACATTTGCCACTAAGTTCCAGCTTCCATAGCTATACCATTAGGGATTTAGTTTTCAAGAGATTCTTGCAGGGGGCAATAACTTCCTAGGGTGCCGGATTGTCGGATGTTGTGTGCCATTAGCTGTGAATATTAGCTTTGAGTACACAGTGATGCCCACACTACATTCTTGCTTTTACCCTTACTAACTCTGATGAGTGGTACCTAGAAGTAGGATGGGTATTCTGCACCCAAACACCATGCCCAAGGACGAGGAACCATGCATTCCCCTAAGAAACAGCATTCCCAAGAGCCCACAGTGGGACTGCTATGAGATGCAGCCTGTCAACCTGGCAAAGACCAGGAGACACCAACATCCTTTCCCATGTGTTCTTCCTCAGGCAAGGAAAGCTGCCAGCTCTGCTCCCACAAATTCCACAACCTTTCTTATCCCTTCAAGGAAGAGCCTAGAAGGAGCTAGGAGCCATGAGACCTTAGGGCAACTTTTCTTAGGATGATTAATTTTCCAGACATCTAATGGAAGTATTTTATTTCCGTTCACTTTTTGAGTTCATAATATATACTTTGAAATAAAAGTATTTTGGTTTTTTTTTTATAAAACAAATCTCAGGGTAATCAGGGTACGGTGGTCTCAGACTTAAGCTGTGTGTTTTTAAGCATAATCAAGCTAGTTTTCCTTGCCCAGTCAGTCCTGTATCAGATAGCTTGTTCTGAAGGTGTGGGAACACAGAGTACCCAGCTGGTGTTCTGTTCTGGAACGTTCTGAGGACCTTTAGGAAGTGAACTGCTGGGGACAAGGTCAGTTGGTAAGATGCCCATCTTGCAAGCACAGGATCTGAATTTGACCCTAAGAACCCATGGGAAAACAGCTGAGGATTGGGGCATTTACTTACAGTTCTGGTTCTGGTGAGGTAGTGAGAGGCTCACTGACCAGATATCTTAACCTATCTGTCCATGAGAGACCCGTCTTTAAAAAAAAAAAAAAAAGGAGATGATACCTGAGAAATACCATACATCCAACTCAAGGTTTCTTTTAACTCTTTCTCTCACAAGCACACATGAACATACACTCACACATATGCAGACAGACACATACACACATAGAGACAAATTTGGGGGATCACCAACTCACAAAGTGTAAAGGAATATTCCATAACACACAGAAAAAAAACACAAAAACTCATACACACACACACACACACAAACTTTTGCTTTCTGCCAGGTATTTGCTCACAAAAAAAGAAAAAAAAACATGTACTATTAAAAATAGAATCTCATCTATTTCTTCATTCCATTTTTCAGGGGAAGGTTGAAGAGGAATAATGTAGGACTTGTTATATCCCAGACTGATCCCAAATTCACCATGAAGCTGAAGAAGACCTTGGTCCTCGTGACTCAGGCTCCAAGGTGTTGGGATTACTGACACGTGCCACCATGCAAGATTCTTTCTATTAAAGACTACATATCTTTTAAAATTATTTGCTTATTTATTTTGTGTTTGTATGTGACTATGGTATGTGTACATGTGTGTGCACTCAGGAGCATGCAACAGGTGAATACATAGAAGCCAAAGAAGGATACCACATGTCTTCTATTACTCACTGCCTTATTGTTTAGATGCAGGGTCTCTCACCAACCCTGGAGCACACTTTTATACCCAACTACACTGACACCCATCATGCCCCACCAATCTTCCTGTCTCTGTTCCCCAAGGGCTAGAGTTACAGGTGCTTATAAGACCATCATGCCTACCTACATTGGATGCTGGATCAGAACTCAGGTCCTCACAGTTGCACAATAAGCACACAACCACTGAAATGTCTCTCCAACCCTAAAAATTCTATTTCATTCTCCTAGTTCTGAGGGTAAATAGACTGTTGTGAACCTAAGAGATCTATAAGTCAATGGCTCTCATGCCTGAGATATTATGCCTGAGATACTTCTGATCTGTGAGAGCCAAGAGACAAGGACTAAAAACACATGGATAATCTACATCTATAGAGCTTATGTTTTTTACTATTTAATCATGAAATATTAGATATTTTGATATTTGATTTGCAAATAGATCTTATAAGATGCTTAACATGATGGCTGTCATATTATTCATCTACAGATAAACTTCACTGAAGCATATGTGTCTGAGAATACCATATGTTTAATAAGTGTTAATTTGTTGAAATGTTAAGAAAATTCATGTGATATATTACATTAAAAAATGGCACTTTGACAAAGTAAAACACGAGGCTATTACATGATACAAGGTTCTTTTAAATTGCATTTGCTTTCCCAACAAAAAGGTAATATGTACTCAACTTATAAAAGCAGAAAATCAATGTTAAAGGGTAATTTCCATAAAGGTAAAGTCATGACTCTTGCATAGATATATAGTGAGTACTTGTCAGGCATTTGAGTTAGCCTATTAATTAAATCAGAGAACCAGGAAAGGTGTTAGAAGCAGGTCAAGAGAGAAGAGTCAGAAAAGCACAAATTAAGGAAATTGAAGTGGATCCACAGCTGGTTTTGTCCACAGGAAGAAAGGCTAACCAGCAAAGCTCCACTGAACTGAGTTAATCTGCATGTCTAAAGACAAAACATTCATTATAGGGCATCTATACTTCACAGGTATAAAATAAGTCAAGGGCAGCAGATAGCTCACAAAGGTATAAATAATGCATGGCTGCCTGCTGCAGTTTTCCTCAGATAACTTTTTTTTGGCTTTTTACAGATTCCCTTACAGCAAAGGAGGGTAAGAAGACAGAGTGCAAGAGGGAGAGAGAAAGAAAGATATTAATAAAATAAAAATGCTTCAGAAGTCAAGTGCAAACAGGGCATGGTGGTATATACCTATAATCCTAACATAAGGGAGGCAGAGGCAGGAGGATTTCTGTTAGTTGCAGGTCAGCCTCTTCTAGGAAACAGGTTCTATAACAGGCAGTATTACACCACATAGTAACACCCTAATTCAAATCATTAAGCAAACAAAAACTGAATAGATTAAACCGCAAAGAACCATTTCCTTCTGAGAAAGAGATCCCTATAGAATTGTGCTGTATCATCCATCCATGCATGGTGTTCCAAAAACCCCTTTCTTACACTTAAAAGGGCTATTTGAGAATAGTGAACAATTTCTCATACCAGCGTCTCTGTGCAACGTGATATTTTACGTGGTGTGGTCTACCACAATTAAACCAACAAACACATTGAGTTTTTACAGAGTAAGTAGAATCCGAGGACAATCATCTTTATAGCTATCTCTAATGATGGAGGATGGTCATCTGTCTATATGTTACTTTCATTGGTTAATAAAGAAACTGCCTTGGCACTTTAATAGGATAGAAAATTAGGTAGGCGGAGTAGACAGAACAGAATTCTTGGAGAGAGAAGGCAGACGCTTTAGGCAGTCACCATAGGCAGTCGCCATGCCTCTCCTCTCCCAGACAGACACAGGTTAAGATCTCTCCTGGTAAGTGACCACCTTGTGATGCTACATAGATTACTAAATATGGGTTAAAACAAGATGTGAGAATTATGATTGCCTGGAAAAGGAATTACCAGACCCAAAGCTAGGTCCACTTTAGCATATTTTGATAGATATTGATAAAATGCTGCTGTTCCAATTCTTCAGTCTTGCCAGCTGAGTACAATGATACCTGAATCTCCACACTCTACTCGAATAAGATAATATCCTTACTTTCAAACTTAACTAATTCGTTGAGGTAACCTGTTTCTTAGTTGTTTTCCACCTGTGTTTTTAATATGACTTGGGTCAAATTTTGTATTATATAAAATAAATATTTCACAAAGCATCATAGGAAGACAGCTGAAAATGATAATAGAATTTATTCTTCTCTCTCTTTTTTTTATAAGTAAAACTGGTCAAGGACTACCGACAAATAAACAGATTATCCCATGCATGTCAAAGGCAAAGACACAACACTTCTGTGGTGTAGTGTTCTGCCTGTACACTGTGAGGCAGGACAGTTTGTGAGTTGGCAAGGGCCTGGAGACTGAAACACACACACAGAGAGAGACTCAGGTAACACCAAGAATGCCCCTTTTATTGTGTTCCAGGGCAGCTTATATAGGTCTGCTTGACTAATGGCCACACCCTAACTCTCAGCTGCAAGCCCACCAGAACCACTCCCTTGCCATCAGGAACTCCTGAGGGTCTCATGCTCAGAGCACCTGCAAAATAAGTTGTTTGCTCAGAAAAGCTATAAGCATAGAAATCAAGTTGTTTACTCCAGCAGACAAGGGGTCACAGGAAATTTAGGGTTTGGGGGTCCATAGTCCCCAACACTATGGCACAGAAATCCAGTTTGAAGAGATTTTCAATGAAAAGAACAATACAGTGCATCTATGAGCAGAATTCCTGAACTGTGGAAGTGAAAAGTGGTACTAAATTTGATTGGAATTTGGTTAATAGTGAAGAAGCAACACTCTGGGTTTAGTCAGACACAGAGCATCTGTGCAGTCAGCTATATCTAAGAGAAAGTCATTCATCACTTATTAGTGCCTATGTCTACTTGTGGGTACCATGTCATTTCTGTCTTAACACATTCACGTGTCTTCCCTTTACTGTTCAGGGGCAGAATGCTTTCACCCCCTGGACCATTTGGCCCATTTTATTTACATTTATAAGCTGCAAGACAATGACTCCAGTTTTGGTGTCTATTAAAGAGATTAATTTCAGATTTGTATCTGAGCTGCTAGATGAAAAAGAATGCTGAGGAAATATATTCATATAAGAATCATGGAACTCTCTACACTACATTTAAAAGAAACATGGTTTTTCCAGCCTGAAGGCAAATGAGTCACTTCACCCCTGTTATTCCTCATTTCTTGAGTTTTTCTCCTAGTTTGCTGCAGCAGAAGTCCCAAGAAGGGACCCGCAGGAGCCTTATTAGGGTGCATGCAGCATGACTGTCCAATAAGCAAGAAGGCTAGTAGGGGAGAGACACGGTGAAAATACCATCTGTTCAGGCTTACACACATGGTCACCAGAAGTCAATCACCTGGTACTTATTTATGGAACTTCAAAACTCACTTAGCTTATTGAAGCCTCTACTGTCTTCTCTCTCTAAAATGGAGTTCCTAGGAGCTCATGGCTCACTCAGAGACTTCCTCACAAGTTACATATACATGCTGAGTAAGTTAATATACAAGCAGAATTCTACACTACTAGGATAGACTGGCTCAGCAGCTCCAACTGAACTAGTAACACAATAATTCCTTGCTGGGTTTCAGGAGACTAGCCTGCGTGCATGCTTAATTTGAAAGCAAAGAGATTTGTGTTAAAGAATTGATCAAACTGCAGCTTCTTAAACTGATGCAACATGAAAATTACAAGTTTATTTCAAAGGGCAATTTGAAATTTTTATGCTGAAAATGGAAGTCAAAGAAAAAAAGGATGTCAACAAACTTACTGAAGGGATCTGAAATCTCTCATACCAACCCATTATCATTAACTTTATGTTAATAGGGCTTGTCAGCTTAAGGTTCCAGTGCTCCATGCGCTTTGTGGATTTCTATATTGAGGGATTATCACTGGCCTGTGGCCCCTAATTGGATACTGTCTAATTATTAATATTCATTTTTCCAGAGGGATTTGTCTCATAGAATTAAAAAAGCTGATGAGTCGGCAGGAACAACAATTCCCCTCTGACTTAGGAGCATTAAAGCGTATATAATTCAAACACAACCTCCCAAACGAACCCGGATCATTATTTGAAAACAACACTTAGCATTCCCCTCTCACCTCTAACTTCTCAGACTTTTAAATAAACTTGAATATATTCTTGGAGAAAAAAAAAATAATTGTATACTCAGGAAATCCAGAATTCTGCTGGCTAATGTTCAGTCTACTTTGAATTCAGCTATCAATAAATCTATGTCAAGGTTATTTTATGTCACGACTTGAGAGGGAAGGGGAGACAATGGGTGTTACTTCCTTTAATGTGAGAAATAGTTGTATTGAAGACAAATTGTCTTTTATAACTGAAATATAAATGACTGTCCTTAGCATTTGAAGAATTCTCTGACCATAAAATAATCAAAAAGCGCTACAGTTCCACGGGAATTTACATTTCTTTTTATCAGAACTGCGAGGGAAAGGAGAAGAGAGAAGAGCATTGGTGCTCCTAAATGAGATGAGGAAAATCCGCCAGGAGAAAATCAAAGTAGTAAGGATGAATGGTGACGATGTATTAGTGAGGATTTTATCTGGGAAAGCCGGGGTTTATGAATTCGTGCGTCTGTCTGTCTCACTGTCTAAAATGTGACATGGTGAAAAAGAAGAAAGATGTCTCTGGTGATAGAAATGCCACACTTCTTTCTTATTTTCTCATTGCTGAAGGAGAGGTTTCTTAGATCAGTCGCTTGGAGGAAGAGGGAGCTGGCATCGGACATTGCAGCTAATGAAGAAATGACAGACCGCTGCAACTTACTTTTGCGATTGGTTTTCAATTAATTTTTTAAAAATTATTATTTTGGGGGGTTATTATTATTATTATTATTATTATTATTATTATTACAAATTTTCACCTCCTCCCATTTACCTCCCCCCCATTTCCCCTTCCTCTCCCTCTCCAGTCCAAAGAGCAGTCAGGGTTCCCTGCCCTGTGGGAAGTCCAAGGTCCTCCCCCCTCCATCCAGGTCTAGGAAGGTGAGCATCCTAATATACTAGGTTCCCACAAAGCCAGTACATGGAGTAGAATCAAAACCCAGTGCCATTGTCCTTAGCTTCTCAGTCAGCCCTCCATGTAAGCCACATTCAGAGAGTCTGGTTTGATCACATACTCTATCAGACCCAGTCCAGCTGGCCTTGGTGAGTTCCCATTAGATTGGCCCCACCGTCACACCCCTCGCGCCGTGACTTCCTTGCTCATGTTCTCTCTCCTTCTGCTCCTCATTGGGAAATAGTCTACAACATATGGGCACAGGAGACCACTTCCTAAGTATAACCCCTGTAGCACAGACAATAAGGGCAACATTGAATAAATGAGATCTCCTAAAACTGAGAAGCTTCTGTAAAGCAAAGGACACTGTCATTAAGACAAAAAGGCAACCTACTGATTGGGAGAAGATCTTCACCAACCCTGCAACAGACAAAGGTCTGATCTCCAAATATATAAAGAACTCAAGAAACTAGACTTTAAAATGCCAATTAAAAAATGGGGTACTGATCTGAACAGAGAATTCTCAACTGAAGAAGTTCAAATGGCCAAAAGACACTTAAGGGCATGCTCAACCTCCTTAGCAATCAGGGAAATGCAAATCAAAACAACTTTGAGATACCATCTTACACCTGTCAGAATGGCTAAAATCAAAAACACCAATGATAGCCTTTGCTGGAGAGGTTGTGGGGTAAGGGGTACACTCATCCATTGCTGGTGGGAATGCAAACTTATGCAACCACTTTGGAAATCAGTGTGGCGGTTTTTCAGGAAATTCGGGATCAACCTACCCCAGGATCCAGCAATACCACTCTTGGGAATATACCCAAGAGATACCCTATCATACTACAAAAGCATTTGTTCAGCTATGTTCATAGCAGCATTATTTGTAATAGCCAGAACCTGGAAACAACCTAGATGCCCCTCAATGGAAGAATGGATAAAGAAAGTGTGGAATATATATGCATTAGAGTACTACTCAGTGGTAAAAAAACAATGACATCTTGAATTTTGCATGCAAATGGATGGAAATAGAGAACACTATCCTGAGTGAGGTAACCCAGACCCCAAAAGATAAATATGGTATGTACTCACTCATTAGTGGATTCTAGCCATAAATGAAGGACATTGAGCCTATAATTCATGATCCTAGAGAAGCTAAATAGGAAGGTGGACCCCAAAATAAAAATTATTTTTAAAATATTTAAATTAATTTTAAAAGTTATAAAGAATCTGGCCCTTGTGGGAAAAGGTGGACTTATACACTGTTCATAGAGAAAATATTGATGAGGTTTTCTAGTAGTACATATGTTTTTAAAAAATTGACTTTTCTTCTTAGCTGCTTAAACTTCTTAACATCATCCTTTCTCTATTGGAGACCTTACAGGGACTGAGGTCAATCAAGGTCAAATGCCCTTGCTTCCATCTCTCCAGTGCATTACCAGATCTAACTGCTGTCCATGGAGGACCATGAGCAAGTAGCAGGAAGTCTGGGATTCAAACTGTGGGATCATGGCTGTCTTGGGGAAGAAGGGCCTGTAATTGCCCCACATGTCTTAGCGTAGAGTCAGAAGAAAGCTTTCAAAACTCTGCTGTAAGCTCTTGAGAAGCCCATCTTCACTTTGAAGAGTATTTAGAACATCAACCAGGTGTCTTCTGGCATATCCCATACATGAACATAAATGTGTATCTGTAATTGTGCTTTCTCTGTAACTTGTTCTGAAATCTGAGCACTTCATAAAATGAAAGATGAAAACCTAGCTAATCAGCAGTCACCCTAGTCAGACATTTCAGTGCTGAAAATCTGGATTTGAATGTCACAGAGATGAAGCTAAATTGGTTTGAAGTTAACATTCTCTTTTGCCCCTTTCAGTGGAGGCTGGTCCCTAGCCACCTGCTGTAGCTTGGATTCTTGAGCCAAATAATGTTGAGCTATATCTCAGTTTGTGTGTTCTGCCAAGCTCCATTACTCATCTCCAGTAATGTGACAGATGTGAGTGTCCTGTGTACCTGTTGGTGACATCTACAGGCAGATTTATACCCACCCAAAGTCTGAGCTCAAATGAGCACTGTCTAACTCCACTGACATTATGATAGGTAAAACAGTTGTTGCCAAAAGAATTAACCTAAAGAATTATAAATGTTGAGTCTGAAATCCCTACAACTACTGCGTTTCATTCTTGGCTATACAAGGACCATATAGGCCTTAGCGCAGCACACAAGTCTCCACTGGGCTCATTAATCTCCCAACCAGGTTGACCTTCTCCCTGCTGCCCCACACCAGCCTTTCATGAGAAACACAGACTCTGTGTTTATCACTTCAAGACTAACAAGCCAGGCTTTAGCATGAATCTTTTCTCTTTCATATTAAACTCTCACTTAAAGCATTTTTACCGAGCCCACGCCATAGAACGAATATCCAGAAAACATCTGTTATTATTGTAATGGTAGGATTAGCTCCGCAGCTTCCCATCTTCTGTTCCTATTGAAGTCTGAGTCCTAGGGGAAGCCTTTGGGAGAAAGGTCAACAGACTGTCACCAGCCACCTCTCCTTGTGATGTTATAACTTGACGTTCCTGTCTCTGCTGACTGAATCAATAGCTCTCATGAAGCTTCTTGTAGGCAGGGATCTGTGCCTTTGCCCAGCCTTTCCCTGACAGTGTTATTAGTGTAGCACAAAACAGTCGCTCAGTAAGTCTTAGTTGGGAGAACAGATGACTCATGGCAAAGGCTCTGATTTCACTGATGACTCTTGGTGACCTGAATGCAGATTTTTGTAAGGTAAGTGTGGCAATTCAAGCTAAGGCCTGGGGTTTAATGTCAAAGTCTGCCCACACACTCTAAAGCTGGCCATCGTCCACTCCAAGCACTGAACTCCCTACCCCAAGACCTACCATTTGATCCCACGCTGTGGTACATGATACCTCAAAGTTCCTCTTCTTTTCCTTGTCCATAACCCATGTCTTTTCCTCGCACCAGCCCATTTCTCTGTTCCAGGGTCTTACTATAGCCAGTAAATAAGGACAGAAGGTTAGGTTAGAAATACATCTTACTTAAAACTGGGGACCTCATCTCTCTCTCTCTCTCTCTCTCTCTCTCTCTCTCTCTCTCTCTCTCTCTCTCTCTCTCTCTCTCTCTCTCTCACACACACACACACACACACACATATTGCCCTCTACTCACCAAGAAAAAAAAATAAGTAGTATCCTAGTAGTATCCTTCCAAACCCATAATAGAGATAACGGAGAAGAAACTGCCCATTGAAATAGTACTGCAGAGGAAGAAGGGAAAATGACTCATGTTCATGAGCATCCAATACGAACTGCAGACCAGAAGTCATACAGTAAATCACAGAATTCCAGCACTTTAAATCATGCACACACTCATGCAAACCAGATGTTTTAAAAAAAGTAACCTTATTTCCAACCGTCAATGCTTCCCTCTAGAATAAATTTAGCAATTTAGTCCTTAACACTTTGGCACGGCTTCTATAAAAATATAAGCGATTTTAGTCTCAATTGTCAGATACCAAACACATAAGCTGTATTTTAAATCTCTATATTTTAAACATTAAAGGGTTTCTGACTCTCACAAATCAAATAGATGTGAAATTATAGCTCAGAGGATGCTATTTTTGAGCCCCCTGGCCATGCTTATGTTGGTTTGGCTATATTTAAGGATCTGATATAAGCATTTTCTAAAATGAAGTATTAGAAAAAAAACATCCAAAATACTAGAAATCACCTTCAACAGCCTGGGCAATTGAGCATAGAAGCTTACTTTTACCCAATTTACTGTTGAAATTGCAGAAATTTTTTCTATTTAATTTTTAGAAATATGTATTTTAATTATATTTAATTCTCTGTGCATGTCTATGTGTATGCACATGAGTGCAAGTACCCATAGAAACTAAAAACATCCAGTCTCACTATAGCTGGAGTCCCAACCATTTGTGAGCCACCTGCCATGGGGGCTGAGAACCAAACTAGGGTTCTCTGCAAGAACGGTCCATGATGCGAATCACTTAGCTATCTTCCTAGCCCCCAAGTTTTGGGTTTGCTTTTTTAAAATAAATTATGATTTCACTCCTCCCTGTGCTTTTTCTATCTTTATATTGTTCTGAGAGACTGGGGCTAGCCTTGCCATGCACGTCAGGGAAGCCACTGTGAGAACTTAAAGTCACAGGTGAAGTTCAAAGCCATTACAGCTCTTCCTTCTACCAATAATTAATTGTGGTAGTTTAAACTGACATTGACATAGAAAAGGAAATGAATTTTGGAGTATGTTTTAAAAATATAGATTATTGACTCAGCAAACCATAATGGCCCTTTCATTATCTTCGGGGACCATTGTATGAAAATACTTTTGAAGAGTTTTTTAAATGAATATTATTGACCTGATAGACCACAATAGTTCCAAAGAGGACATTAGTATCCATCTTCAAGTAGGTATTTATATTATTTTAAAACCATTATTGGCATGTGTGCATAAAATCTTTTCAACTCCAGAACAGGAGCTGCCTGGGAAAATGATCCAGTTATAGATACTTGGGAGAAAGTCAAACTTACCCTTCATGACATTCTCCTAACAGTGAAAGCATATGTTCTGGTGGATTTGTTTCTCTTTAAGTTGTATTGAGTGCCTTAATTCCTTTTCTATAAACCTTATTTATTATAATCAAATGTCAAAAATAATGTTAAGCAGTATTTTTGAGGGGCAAGGAAATTTAATTGGTCCCTGCATTAACTTGTTGAACTTCCGAGTTGATCATGGCAGTCGATCGTGTTTGCTGTCCATTTCTGGGAGCTAGAGAAGACATAAAAGTAATTTTAATATTAACCTAGCCATGCCTATGTGGATGAATGGGTTCTTATGTCCCACTGTGTCTGACATAAGTTCACTCACATGAAGAAACAGAGAGGGTCAAATGTTCCATGTGAGTCCTACTATGTAGGGAGTTAATTGGGACTTTTTTCTCTTGGTATTTGAGAAACCTAAATATTGGTGGTTGAGAAACAGAATGCGGAGGAACCTAATTTCCATATCCCCTCATAAGGTGTCTAATATAAAATGATCTATAGTAGGATACTAGATCACCAGCCATTGAAGGGTACTGTTTGTTCCCAACTGTATTCATATCAGCAATGAATTCTGGTAAAGGGAAAAGGGGGAGGTCATTGTAAGAATAAGAAGGGTCTCACAGAAATGACAGAAAGGAAGATTTAGAATGAGTAGGAATCAAGAAACACTAGAAGGTTTCAGAGGAAGGCCATTTTTCCAGGCATGCCCCTCCCCTAGGCACACCAACATTGTGGGAATAAAAGGACCACAGATACCCAGAGAAGCTTGTCTGTGAAGCTTATCTGATGTAGGTGTGTCTTTTATCTATCTGATGATTTCATTGGATAATTAATAAAGAAACTGCCTGGGCCATCTGATAGACCGCCCCTTAGGTGGGTGGAGTAGACAAAACAGAAAGAAGGAAGTGAGGTAGATGGCTCAGTCAGATGCCACGCCTCTCTTAAGTTAGGCAGACCGCCGTGCCTCTCCTCAGAGAGATGCCAGACGCAATGAAGCTCCAGCCCAAGATGGATGTACGCTAGAAACTTCCTGGTAAGGCACCACTTTGTGGTGCTACACAGATTATTAGATATGGGTTAGTCAAGACGTGAGTAAGAGGCTGAAATTAATGGGCCAGGCAGTGTTTAAAAGAATACAATTTGTGTGTTGTTATTTCTGGGCATAAACTAGCCAGGCAGCCAGGAGCTGGGCAGGATGAAAAGCAGGCCTGCCCACAGCACCTCACTACACTTATCCCTCTAGAAGAGAATTTCTGACTGAACAATCTGCATCATGTGGCTCGACATTGGATGCTTCATACTGATGGTAGGAGTGTGTGGAAAAAGGAACACGCTGGAGGTACCCAGAGAAGCTTGTCTGTGAAGCTTGTCCCTCTAGAAGAGAATTTCTGACTGAACAATCTGCATCATGTGGCTCGACATTGGATGCTTCATACTGATGGTAGGAGTGTGTGGAAAAAGGAACACGCTGGAGGCAATAGGCTTCTGGGTTGGGAGAGAGCTGCTTCAACTCTCCAACACCCAACAGTGGAGGCAATTTAATGTGCCTAAAGAAAATTAAGGGGTTTGTCCTAGTTTGTAATCTATTATTTTGATAAACACCATGGCCAAGGGCAACTTAGGAAGAAAATGATTTATTTCATCTTACAGTTAATAGTTCATCACTGGGTTGTTTACTGATTTGCTACCCATGGTTCAGGCAACATTTTTTCCTTAAATACAACCCAGGACCACCTTCCCAAGGGTGATACTAACTGCAGTGACCTAGGCCCTCCAACATCAATCATCGACAAAGAAAATACTCTATAGACTTGCCTATACCCAAACTGATGGAGTCATTTTCCCAAGAGGTTTCTTTTCCCCAAAGGACTCGAACTTATGTTAAGTTGGGGAAAAACAAAATTGAGGACAACTAACAAACAAACATTTCTTTGAAATAGGAATGGTTACCATGCAGCCCAGAACATGCACATGCAGTAATACAAATATGTCTCAAATAAATAAAAAAATAAGTAAGCCAGAAAAGAGTAGGTGAATGAGATTCAAATGTAAATCATATCATGACAATCATAACCCCACCAATAAAATTTAGTTTTCTAAATTGCTTGTATTATGAAATTGGGGAAACATAATATTACATAAATACATAATATTGACTCTTGGAAATTCCTAAAAATGAGATAGATTTATGAGAATACTAATGTGTTTATGGGAAAGTCTATAATTTTCATTTAAATTTCTAATGTCAGATAAAATGTAAAAATGTTTCTTTTCCTATATAATTGAAGTAAACTAATTATATTTTTCTTTTTATTGGTGGTGTTCTTATTAAAATTATACAATAAAACACAACTTTAAAAAACTTATGTTTTTTTCATTATTGAAACATCTTGTGTCATTTTTACATCCTAAAAAGAATATGCAGCATGTAAAAAAATGGCAATATTTTTTATGTCATTGACCAATTGGAGGATGTGTGGCTTAAAACTGTACCCTATCAGACAAAAAAAACTATCTGGATATTTGTGATACTTATATATCAATGTATTTGAATAGAAATTTTATTATTTACCAAGTGCTCTTTACTCAAATACCAAGAGAGAAAGTGAGTAGAAGAGATTTTAAAAGAAAAAGAGAGAAAAGGAGAAGTGTGGAGACTGATAAATACTCAAAGGGAAAGAAATAAACTTGGAGACAATAATTGGACTTTACTATCCCCTCCCCATAAATCCACAGTTAGCACCATACACCATAACTAGGCTATATCTCCCTATCTAAGAATTTGGCTAAGATTTTTCTTTTTTGTTTTCTTCTCTGCTTTCTCCTTATTCAATCAGGGTTAAATTCTGGTCTGCTATAGGCTTTTCCAAGATAAAGTTATTGAATGTGACCTTCCATGCAGTGGCTCAAGTGTTCTTGGATTACGGCTGGTCCCTGTGACTAGCCACTCCATTACCGATAAGACTTAGTTCTATAATTTCAAGTACTCTTACATCAGCTCCTTGTTTTCAGTCTTGATCCCTGAATTCTCTAATGGTTCTTATGGCGTTCTCTGTCCTAGTTTGCTTTCTGTTGCTGTGGTAAAGCACTAACAAAAACCTTACCTTGGGGAGAAAAGACTTTATTTCAGCTCAGAGCTTGTATTTTATCATCGAGGGAACCCAGGGCAGGAAGCTGAAAGTAGAAACTGAAGCAGAGACAATGGAGGAATACAGCTCACTGACATGCTGCTCCTGGCTTTCTGCACTTGTAGCCACTGGTTCCAGGGCTGGCACTGTTTAGATTAGTCTGTGCCCTAGGGTTTCTATTGCTGTGATAGAGCACCATGGCCAAAGCAATGTGGGGAAGAAAGGGTTTATTTGATTTACTCTTCCATATTATTGTTTGTTATTGAAATAAAATGGGACAGGAACACAAACAGGACAGGAACCTGGAGGCAGGAGCTGATGCAGAGCGTATGGAAGGGTGCTGCTTACTGACTTGCTCCTTATAAGCTTGCTCAGCCTGCTTTCAAATAACACAGGACTACCAGCCCAGGAATGGCACCACCCACAATTAGCTGGGTCCTTCCCCATCAGTCACTAAGAAAATGCTCTACAGGCTTGTCTGCAGGCTGATCTTACAGAGGCATCTTCTCAACCGAGGCTCCTTCTCCTCTTACAACTCTAGCTTCTGTCAGTTGCCATAAAATTGCCCAGCACAGTGGCCCAGTTCGTTGATGTCTGCCTCCTTCTCTCTGTCCCTCTTAACTACTTTCAGGCTCTCAAATGCTCCCTCCTGACTGATATGGGTGCCTACTAAGGCCTTCCTTGTTGACCTTTATTGGAAGGGGGTATTGGTACAAACAGATATATGGTAAGACACCTCAAAGAGAACTGGGAATAGTCTAGGGCTCATTTGTTTGGTAATCTCATTTGTTTGGGGACCTATATCTGTCCACTCACAAATTTAGCACTACACTGTTTAAATTGATCAAAACACTGGAAAGCCCCTACCAATGGTTCCTTTACCAAACAAATCACTAATTTTAGGTATTTTTCTTGATATGGCAAACTAAATCAATGAAAGATTAAGCAACTATGCTACATGCTGTGAGGGTAAAACAGTCTGAATATGTCTCCCAAAGTTCAAGAATCTCGCATACAATTGTTTGGGGTGCAGCCAGATGAGAGGTGAGTGGATTCAATGTCATGGCCACAGCCTAGCAGTCTGGAGCATGAAGTGTTATGAAAGTATCCTCTCCTGCCACTGATGTCCCTCCCTTGTGATGGCGCATTGCCAGATGTGGCCTCTCAGTCTCGGACACCCCACCTTCCGCAGTGACAAACCAAATAGACCTATACTGTTTATCGATTGCTGCTGATGTAACGACACAAAATAAATAGGGTAAGACAGAAGGATCGAGTGGGGGAATGGGTTTTGTGGGAAAGAGCTTAAACTGGGCTGGGGAGATGGTACTCAGTTAAGTGACTGCTAAATTCAGTAGCCCAGAATCCATATAAACACTGGATGTGGCGTCCCCTTTCTTTAGTGCCAGCACTCCTAGAGCAGAACTGGAGACAGAGAGGTCATTCTCTGCAAGTTCCAGGGTCCCCTGCTGTGGTAAGTGCAGCAGCGAACATGAGATTCTGTCCTGACATTTTCCTCTGACCTCCACAAAGGCAATGTGGCTTATGTGCATCCACAATTTGGAACATGTATGCACACACACAAAGGGGGAGGCATAAACCTCATGTGCGGTATCAACTTGGAATACCAAGCATCAGATTATTTCATCCTGTACATCTTTTGATCTAGAATTAAACAGGAATATTTATAAAATACCCAAAAGCTGGCAAATCAAAGTTCTTACTATATTGGCAGCTAAGAGATCTTTCTTGTGTTAAATGATATCTGTTTATTTCATACTCGGTGCAGAGGCTTTGATGGTGAACTTGAAGAAAACAATTTTCAATCTGAGCATTTATCCCCCTGGCAGAAGATCTGGGTTGTTCTTCCGACTAAACTAACAAGCTTTTACAAAAATACAGAGAAGATAATCTCTGAGAAATTTCACTGAACTTTCTGAGCTACAAAAATGTAGCAACAGCACCAAAAGTCTCATAGATCTCTTTGGGTTTGGGGAGATAATAGCAGCTCCTGGTTCAGCTAAACTATTTAGACTTCTCATTGCTAGGATTCTCTTCCATGCTGAACCAGTGTGTGCATTTTCACAGATATTCTGCTTTTTCCCCCAATAAAACTGTTAGAAAATTGAAAAATAAAGCTTTTTAGTCACAGCTCAGAATTAATTGTTCACCCCAGATTGAAGCTAATTTGCATGAATTTCCTTTTAGTTGGGGTAAGCATAGCTATTATTTATTTCCAAAAAGTGTTATGCCCCCCTCGTCAAAGCGTGGAAGCAGGTTCAATCAGAAACTTCAGTTTTCAGAATAAGCATCATCTTCACGGATTCATTTCCCCACAACTGAGAAAACAGTTCGTATTTTCTGTCAAGGCAGCAAATGTGGGTTTTTGATTGGACACGGAGGAAACAGTTCTGTTTCAAGATCTCATTAAAAGCCACCTGCTGCCTTAATAATGATAGCATAATTAAAACCCGATTCCCAAATTTGGTATAACTTAGACACTGTGGACAGAAAGAGAAAGTTGATTAAAGCCGCCTAATTTGAGACTAAGGTAGCAATTTGCAGAACGTGTGTCCTGAATGTGTTTGACAAATGAGATAGGACAATGTGAAAGAGAATTTTAATCTGTAAAGGAAATGAACCCTATGACCCCACCCATATTCTCCAAGCCCCTGTATCACCTACCACCCATCATCTCCTCCTGATGAATGCTCCCTCTAATAAGAGATGCTTCTTGTGTTTTTAATTTCATGCTAACCATCCTAATGATTTTCTAAGAATGTTTTTCTTTTATTTTTGGAAGAATTGAATTGGCCGTTTTCGAGGTAATCATTTCAATAACAAAGATGTGGAGCTGCAGCACAGGAAGACATTAGGAGCTAAGTGAGGGAATCATGGGAGGATGTGTTGTCCCCATTCAAAAACCAAAGTAGAGATTCAATGAAGGCAACGGTCTTTCTACATCAAAGTGTCAGACCTTATAAATAGCTCAGGAGCAATAATCAATGGATTGTCAAATCAGCTAATGCAATATTTATCAAGTGCAAAGCATTTCTGTCAGAGCTGTATGAAGCAGGAAGAAGTCCCAGTAGTCCTGTGGTTTGCTTTCCTTATAAGGGATGTCCAGGTCATTCAGTATAGTCATGCATTTATCTGACCCCTTCATGGTCGGTAACTTCCACACCTCTATTGCAAACCTCACGGCCCGCTCAGGTCTGCAATCTGTCACTTTACTTTGCTTCCCATGTGAATCTCCAGTCCTCTGGACTGGAGAAAGTGGACAATCCCCGCCTACCCCCCTGTCCCCCTCTTCCCCATCCAACAACACACACACACACACACGCACACGCACACGCACACGCACACACACACACACACACACACACTAGCTCTTCTCATTCTTCTGTGACTTTGCACATGCTGCTTCCTCTAAGGCCCCAGGAATTCCATCCCATCCCGAGGGGGTGGGGAATCCATCTGCTTGGTGCTGGCACAGAAGTCTGCATATAATCCTCTCATTACAATAGCATATTAATAATGACGGTTAATGCTCACCAAGAGCTTAGTGTGTGCTAACCACTGGAAGAAGAGCTTTGCATATGTGACAACATTTAACCCGCCCAACAAACTATGAGATAAAGTAACAGTCTCATTTTAGAAAAGAGGGCACCTAAATTACCCCTGGCTCTGAAGGCAGCCTGGAACACACTCCCGCTCTGTCCATGAATAAGACACACTGGCATGGCTTAGGACTCTCCTACTCTGCTCGCTTGCTCCTCCCAATCCTGAAGGCCCACAGAGCATGCCTGATACATGTTTGTGTCCTGACACAGTGACAGGTCATAGGACGTGCTTAACAAATGTTTCCTAACAGCAAACTGTTCTCAGCTTCAGGAGAAGGGCACGAGGCACAGCGGTGAATGAGGCATCATTGTGCGTCTACTTCTCAGCACAGCTTCCCTTCCCTCCCGCGTGGCATTCTGCATATGTTGACACAATGTGACCCAAACCGTGTCCCCGGGAGGGAGATGCCAAATCGACTTGCCAATGGCGTTTCTGGAAGCCTCGCGTGCCCTTGATAATCTACAGTCATTTTTCAGGTAACTGATGTCAGGTGGGAACGGGCTACCGTAGAGGTGGTCTTGGCAGTTTCAGTCAGGAGTGAAATCCGGGGCAACTAACAGATATATATACATCCCTTGTCTTCCACTGGTGCTGTGAAAATTGATCTCCGAAATGCTTTGACTTGAGGTGAAAGTAACTGTATATCACCAAAGCAGCCTTGCAAATATTCTCCCACCTTGCAAATATACTTTCAAAGTAAGTAACCATTCTCAATGGGTAAATGGGAGCGGAACCTTATCTTTATTTTATGCTCGTTGGCTATTGGAGTGGAGAGTGAAGCTAGGGGACCCATTTTATTTATGTTTGCAATTGCTCGCCCATCAAGACTCCTTCTTTATCTTGTACCTAGTTCTGTGATTTCATGGGCCATCACTCTGCTCATCTCGGCCCATTCCCAGCTTTAATAAGGTCTATAAGACAGCAGATGAAGCCTGTGGATGCCCCTGACCCGGAGCAGGTAGGTAACACATACTGAAAGGAAATAAAAGCATCTGGGACTCTTCCCTCCAGAAATGTCAGTTACTGTACACAAGACTGAAGAACGGGCCTTGGAAGTCAGCGTGCCTTCAGATAATAATCCATTTTCTCAACCACTGAGAGTCCACAGGGGAAGAAATCGAGCTTACTGTTGATAACCAACCCACAGCCTAGATTAAATTTTACAAATTCGTGGGCTCATATTTTGGAGTTATCCTCAATAGAGTCCAAAAGTAGAGAGGGCAGGATTTAATGTGCAGTTATCAAAGGCAAGCCCTGGCATCCGGCTTTAAGGTGTCTACCGAAGAAGAGCCGGCTTCAGCACCACATCTGGTCCTAGGTCAGGGCAAGTATGGAGTTATCCCAAGAGTACTGAAAAATCCTTCTCCAATGAGCTAAATTTAATTCAATATTTCTTAAAATGCGAAATTAATGCAGAACGCCATGATGCACAAAATGTCAACATTTTAAATAAAGACAGGCTCAGCCCTGGGGCTGTGCCAAGCCATATTGGAGCCTGAGGCAAAAAGGAAAGTGAGGAAAAGTGATCTTGTCTTTATTTAAAATGCTAAGCGTTTGCTCCTGGTGCAAATTGTAACATTAATTTTTTTAAAAAAAATTACTTCGAAATAGGATTTCTTCTGAGTCTGGATGGGTTTTAATGCCCTGAGTTGCCAACAGGTCTCACCCTTGCCCTGACCTCACCCAACACACAAGGCTCTTGCCATGAGGGTGGAGATGAGAGTAAACCCAGGGAGACAACATAGTTACTAACATGAAATGTTCTTGTAGAGTTTTTCCTAGGATACTACAGGCACTCGGTCCGTTGGAATTTGAAAACACTATATTATAGTAACTTGGGGGGGGGGGTGTCTGGGGTACTAGACTGTGAGCCAAGTTGTGTCCTTATTTTAAGGCAGTGATTGGAGGGTAGAAGGGAAAGAACAGGAGGGGAGGTTACTGGAGGCTTAGAGAAGCATAGAGTGATTGTCATCAGAGAGGATACCGAGCAATGTGCATGCAGGTGGGGCTTGCTGAGGCTACACAGACAAGGAAAGCCAGCTCCCATGTACCAGAGTGTACAACAGCATACCTTAGACCAACTTTCCTCTCTGTTTTCTCATACTCCTCTCACTTTTGCCAAGTAGATAGCAGTCTAGGGTCGGGTTGCAGAATCCTGATATAACCCATCATGCTTGCTCTCCACGTGGAGAAAGCCAGTTTGTTTGTCAAAGCTATGTTACTGACATGTTATTACTATGCTCCTCTAGGGAATACGAGTTTCCCTGTCTGTGACTTCCCCCAATCTCACTTTGATCCAGAAATGTGATCCTTGAAGTTGTACATTTGCTTCATTCAGCAGTCCTGAGAATGGATTGCAAATTTAGTGTGTCCACCGCAAGATACCCCTCAACATCAACAGCACACACAGAAGTCCTGTGGCGGTACCCTCTGCTCTAGGGACAGTGGGCACTTTAGAGCTGGCTCTAACAGTATTCTAAATCCACGCATGACACAGCACCAGGTTTGTGGGGAGAAAAGAAAAGAAACAATAGTGGTGTTTTCTACTGGTGGGAGGAGCTATTAGGATAGGAGTATGGTGAGACAGGCTTAAGTGACCACACTGCTAATGTAAACACCGGGGCGGTAGCTTGGAGGGAAGGTGGAGAAAATCAAGGGTAACACTGTGAAGTTTCTAAGACTTGGAGCTAAACACTTATAGCCTTCTCAGCTAGTCCCAACGGTCTCCACTTTGTTTTGGTTTGCTTTGCTAAGACAAGGGGTCATTGTGGATAACTCTCTGTTTTCTGTGTCCCAGGGATGGAATGATAGACATTCACTACCATTCCTACATCCTGGGGGATTCTGAGCTAACAAACATTTCTTGAAATGTTCGGTAGTGTGCTCTTATGTCATGTCCTCAGTCTGTCCCAGGAGTCACCCATTGCTCTGCTTATGGCTTTTTCTCTGCTGTCTTTCTGCTAGGAGAGCTTCACTCATCTGCTGGGCTCAGACCATTGGATGCCTACCCCGAGAAGCCCTAAAGGGCCCTCTCATCTCATACTGTAGAAATGATGCTCTCCCTAATGTTCTAGAACATTCTCTTATGATTATCTTCCATATCAGAAATACAGGCCCCCATCGCATGTTAATTTCCATGTTTGTTAATAGGACTTCCAGAAGATCCTTGACATATGATGAGTATCGTGGATGGTGTGGTCAGCTTGACTGAATCCAGACCACCAATGAGACAAATCTCTGTGAATACTTGGTAGGGACTATCTGGTTTGTCACTCTTTGAGAATGTCTGGGAGGGATTATCTTCCTCACATTAATTGATGTAGGAAGATCTAGCTTGATTGTGGGCAGAATTATTCTTCGGGCAGTGGATCCTAGTGTGTATAGAATGGAGGAGTCTAGCTGAGCCCTAATACGTCTTGCCCTGTACCTCTGCTTCCTGACTGCAGATACAATGTGATCCACTGCTTCCAGCTCCAGCCATCCCGACTTCTCATCATGAGCTTTGACCCAGATGAAACCCTTTCTCCTTTAAGTTGCTTTTGTTCACATGTTTCTGTACAGCAGAAAAAGAACCTAAGATGATGGGGTTCTGGTTCAACACATTCAGTGCAAACTGAAAATATTACAAATCAACATACATTAAATAAAAGAGTACCCGGTCTCCTATCACTAGATTTGAGATTGTTTTATATTTGGTGAGGCTTGTGTGCACACAGCAGAAGCTGTGCTTTGAAGTTTGGATTCGGTTCTTCCCGAGGGTGGCAGTATGTGCAGAGATTCCCTCCTACCATAATGCCAGGCACTAAACAGCAGCTCCCCTTTATCTCACCCCACCCAGGAAACAACCAATACCCTCTCTAGCGTACTGTGATCCCTGGGGAATCTGCAGGACTCTGTGCCAGTAATCCTATGCCAAAATCTGAGGATCCTCAAGTTCCATGCAGAAAACAGCATAATGTTTTCTTAACAGTCTCTTCGTGTACTTTAGGTCACCTCTAGATTACTTGTAAAGTCTAACACAATGTAAATACAGTATACAAGGTTGTCATAAGAGTTTTTATGCTATGTCAAAGAAAAAGATATATATGTTTTATACAGGTACAATAGTTTATCTTCTTTCTTTCTTTCTTTCTTCCTTCCTTTCTTTCTTTCTTTTTTTATTGTTTGTTGCTGTTCTTCATATTTTGTTTCTCTTTCTCTATGTAGCCTTGGAGCCTGCCCTGGAAATCTCTGTAGACCAGGCTGGCCTCTGTTTCTCCAGTGCTGGGATTAGAAGCATGTGCTACCACCTCCCAGTGGTATACTTTCTTTCTTCCTACCCTGAACCCTCTGTGTTCTCATGCTTGTTTCTCTTCTTTCACCTTGTTTTTTTTCTCAAATATTACAGATCCAACTTTGATGGAATCCATGGCTGGAAACCACAATATGCAGGTCTCACTCTTTTCTACTCTATTGCAGGACTTGGGAAGCCATATATGCTAGTTGCAATGGACTCACTGGGCTGAAACCCTGTGACATGCTGAGGGGCATCTGTATACTTAACCTATGAACCTCATAGCCTGATGACAAAGTCCAGTCTTTGGGATTTCCCGGGCTTGTGGGAAGTGAGACTCACTGCTTTGCCCGCATCAAGGCAAGAACAACACACAGTGCTAACCTGGGAAAAATCCCAAGCATGAGAGTCCCGGTATGGATTCTGGTGAGTCTGTTACTTTTACACCATCATAAAATAAAAATTCTTATGCCATCGTAAGTTGAGACTATCAGCTAGCAGTATAATATACTGAATAAAAGTCATTGATTAAATTCACCTGTGGGGCTTTAGAAAAGAAAATTTATGAAATGAATAGCATTCTGAAAGATGGTTATTTTCTGTCCAAGGGAGCTAGTTCACCAAGAACCAATATTTCATAAACCTCAGGCATATTGGGATGTACCTGTTTGCCCAACACCTAGGTATTACTGAGACTATCTATCACACCTTGACTCTGATTAACAAATATCAGATTGCAAGGTCAGGCTCTAAGAAACAAAACAAAACAAAGTCAACATCTACTTTGGGATAAAAGCTAAGTGAGTTCCCTCCCCTGATTTGTTTCTAGCCCCACTTGGGTTGTATATCACCCTTTTATAGGGGAATAAAAAATGCCAGGTTACTTTTGCTTTATTTTTGTATTTTTTTGTGTGACACAAGATTATTTATTTCTGACATGTTACAGAATTAAAAGGATAAAATGGAGTTAAATTAGTTATATTTTTTCTTAATCTACAAAAAGCAAGTTAATTCACTGGTATCTATTTTCAGAAGATTTGAGGGGAAAAATCAAGATTGGTTTGGATTTTCACAAAATCAGATAACTTATCATAAGTAGTGTTACTGTCAGAAGCAGAAGATAGAATCATAGAAAATGTGTTAATAAATATCCTAAAATTTATTTTCAAACACATACACACACACACACACACACACACACAGAAAGCCGACAGTAAGAAAACAGGTTGTTAGGAATTAGCATCCCTTTTTAAATGTGAGTTTCAGTGTGAATATCAAAGTCAAGAATAAAACAAAACACGAGAAAAAGCACTTTGACTTTTAGAAATAACATTTTAGGTTCTCTCCTTACTTCTTTCTCCCTAGGGCCACAAGCCAAGGGCAAAATGTGTCTCTACTTGAGGTTCCCGTCATCTGTCACTGTTTTATTACAATCTTAGCATTGTTTAAAACGCCAATGTATTTTTTTTTCCTTTTGGCCATGAAAATGGATGTGTAAGTGCAGGAAGACCATGCATATGATTAGCATAATAATAGGAAATGCTCGCAAGGCATTGGCTTATCTCGACTTCTCTGACCTTCAGCACTTTAGCTGGAGTTAGAAGAGCTCTGGGTTTTCAGCCTCAGTATGCAAAGGTGGGTGGGTATGGCATAATTTCTTGAAATCATTGCCCTCAGAGAGTGACAAGGTGTAAATTTCCAAAATGTTTGAAATTTCCATCCACCAGCTGAGTTCTGATACGTTGCGGAGTGTAGAACAGAACCCTCGTTAAGGATTTATCTCAGGCCCTGAGCCGCAGGCCAATGAACGCCTGCGCTGTGAAGGTGAAAGGCACGGGGTCTCCAGAGCTAAGGGGCCATCCACATCAATTTGGAGGCAGCAAAGTGGCATCAGCAGTGGGAGAGCTATTTACACTCCCTTCCCGCCCAAGAATTATGGTGCTGTAACCAGGAAGGAAGCAAGGGTAGCTGAAGGGGCTGCTTGGAAATATAATGGTCATTTACGGCTAAAGTACCCCCATAACAGTAGGTCCCTCGTTCTCATCTGCAGAACGCATGAAGAATTAGCAATGAAACCCCCCCACACACACACACACACACAACATAGCCCCCCTGGAGACCTTTTGCAACATGGCCATTCATATTAAAGCAAGAATTGGCATTCACTTTGCTTAACCGCTAGGATAAAACCAAGGGACCTTCGTCAATTCTGGCCTCACCCCATAAACACTGACAGAGAGGGCTCAACCCGCCGCTGAGGCCTGAAGTCTTACCATCTCACAAGCAAACCAAGGGACGAGGAGGAGAACGTGAAGAGAAGTAATTAGACAACATTTATCATGCAGTTCGTGAAAGGGCTGTGTTTTGTAGCAAGCGTAAATTATAGTATTGCGTTATCAAGATAATAATTTGTTTTTGTAACAAAAAAAATCACACCATTATGCGTTGCATCTGTATTATTTTTTAAATTAGGCTTTTTAATTACAGAGATAAATTATGTATGTAAGAATCTCACTTTGAAAATTTTATACAACATGTCATCTAAGATCCTATTAAATGTTGGAGTCTGTTCCCATCACATCTAACTGTTTTCTGGTATCAAGAATTAACTATTTGTTAGGGCACGGAGAGACCTCCCTTAAATATCCCCACAGCCTGGAACCCTGTTCACGCAAGGATAACTGTGTTGAGGACTTACAAGAATAAAGGACTCCTCTGAGCGACCCCATGAAGCTTGATTTGTGTTCCTTCCTTCAGGAAGGCTCTTCAAAATGTAGCAGCATTCTTTGTGTCTTGAGAAAAATCAGCTTCTGCCTCTCTAACAATTCTCTGAAGATTTCTGTAAGTCAAAAGCTGAAGCTGGTCTAAGATCAAAGCTGGCAATAGAATTGTCATCTGGTGCATCTGGGGACACCCGGGCTTAGGGAGAGCACCCCAGCTGGGTCGAATCCCATCAGGGTAAACAACCTATGCCAGAAGGACAATCCCAATGCCTGGGAAACATGGGGCTGAGTGAGGTAAGGTTCCCAGGGACAGTCTCAAGCCTGCAGGAGAGCAAGCATTGGATGAGAGAGAGTCGTCATTTCTATTACTTTGTTTCAAAGCAATGATTGGAGACCAGCTTTGACCAGCTCTTCTTTGGAGTTTTGTTCATTTCCAAATGGCCCACATTGGCTTCAAATCTGAGCTCGATGTTGAGAATGAGTTTAATAAGGACTCGGTTTGGAGTCAAGTCAGAAACGACAATTTGGGAAAGTGTAAGCTCTGTGGCCAGCAAAGTATCCCAAGCTACCCTTGCCACCGTTACCTCGTTGCAGGCATAGCGATATCAAGCCCATCTACATCTCCACATCTAGCCATAATTTGTTTCTGCAGCTGGGGATTCTGGGTAGGGACAGTGATCCCAGAAGCTTAAAAAAGAGGACAGAGATCGCCTGGAAGCAATTAGGCATACAGCAAACACACACTTGCCCAATTTCTTACATAGCCTTTGTCAATTCAGACTTTGAAATATTTTCCTAAAGTTTTAAAAATGCATGGCTCCCTTTGAGGAACATAGACATCTTATGAGTTGATATAATTCTTTTCCAGTTAGCAACAACAACAAAAGAAAGATTTTTCCTTTATCATATCTTCTCTGTTAAGCATAATCCCTCGTAAATTAGTAAGATTATGAGCAACTGTGTTGTCAAAGTAGTGGAGAGAGAGAGAAATGGGAAATATTTTAGGGAAAACATATGCTTTTCAGACCATAGGAGAGGAGTTTAGACCCCAAGTCTAGGCGTTCAGCAAAGCGTAATTGCAAGAAAAAGTGAACAGGAGGTCAAGGCTGATGCATGGTCTCATACTTGATTTTCAAACAAGGACAACAGGAGAGAGCGATAGCCAGGGAAGACTTGGGGCAGAATGGTCTGTTTCCCTCTGAATGTCGTAAGAGAAAGCTAAGAGGAACTTCTCTCTACCATGAGAAGCTAGAGCTACTCTCCTTTCCCTGCAGAATCTCTGCGTACAAGAACAGGGTTAAAATGGAGTTCATAAAACTGGAGAGATGACCCAGCATTTAGGAATGCTAGCTTATGTGTAGTTCAAGCTTTGGGGAATTTTAGGACATTTGATGCCCCCTTCTGGCTTCCATGAATACCTGCACTCATGAAGCGTGCGCACACGTGTACACACACACACACATACACACACACACACACACACTGGGGGAGTGTTCATATATACATAAATAAAAAATAATCTTTAAAATGAAGCTGATGTTCTTAGCAAAAAGGCTTGAAGGGTAGATCAGCTTTACACAGGGAATTAAATACTCAGACACATGAATGAAAATACTGATCAAGCTGTGCCTCGAGAAGACCCATTGGCTCTCATTTCTGTTTTTTTTTTTTTTTTTTTTTTTTTTTTGGTTTTTCGAGACAGGGTTTCCCTGTAGTTTCTAGAGCCTGTCCTGGAACTAGCTCTTGTAGACCAGGCTGGCCTTGAACTCACAGAGATCCGCCTGCCTCTGCCTCCCGAGTGCTGGGATTAAACGCGTGCACCACCACCACCCGGCTTTGGCTCTCATTTCTGAAAGAACCAGTAAGCATTCCTTGATCCATCCTCTTGGAACCCAGCTGGGATCATACCACTCCCCTGATAGAGAGCTTTCTAAAATGCTCTATTGTGTCTCAAATTAAATAAAATCCTGGGCTAACCCTATGTCAAAGCCTCTGACAACTTTTGACCAGTCTCTCTTCCAATCTGCTTTCCTACTGACCCCTACCCCAAACTTGACTGACATCTTTCCCAGCCATGGTATCCCTCGCCTCCTCAGATCTCCTCCTGTCCTAAACTAAACTGTTGCCCTAGAATGTTCTTTGTTTCAACATGACCCAAACCCGCCTTTGCTTCAGGATTATGATTAGAGTCAACACTTGAGTGCAGCATCCCCAGGCAGCTGGAACCCTCAGTAAATAGTTTCTTCTCTGCACTGGATGACACCTGCTTGCTCTCTTGCAGGATTTCTGCTCTTTATTCTAGGACTGTAACACCGTGTCTGGGTGTTGTATGGATAATGGGAAGGAACACTGTATTGTAAAAAGACTTCAATCTTATTCTCGTTGGTCTGGCTTGCATGAGCCTTGGCCAGTCATTCCATTTCTTGTACCAGTTTCCTGACTTGTAAAATGCCCAACATATCACTTATTGGGGGATTTTATGAGGCAATGCATATAAAGAACTTTTTTTCTAGAGGCAATGCATATAAAGAATTTTTTTTTCTATTTCTCTTAAAACATACTGTGTCTTTACTTCCCTGAAGATAATCAAGCAACTAAGGAAAGACTTATGTTTTATGAATTAGGAAATATTTCCTAAAGAGGCCTTAAGTTAAAACAAAACAGACAATAAAACTCAAAACAAAGCAAACAATAACAAAACACACACACACACACAAAATGGTCCTCATGAACTAAGATAATAATGAGCTATTAATCAGATGCACACAGAATATTATATTAGTCAAACACACACAAATGCAAGAGAACAGGTTGAAAATTGAATAGCTATAGTTGAGGACCTTGAAAATCAGCTAAGAGTATTGTGCAGATAAATGAAATGACAATATTCCTTCAAATTTCTTGAGCTCACTAATTAACAAGAGAAGATTTGAGGCAGTGAAATAACGAAATATGATACAAACTTGACAAAAGAAATTGGCCACAAATTGATCAAAGCCCTTCTTTTATTGGTAGGATCCAGAAAAAAGACAAATCACGTGCTAAGTTTCCAGCAGTCATGTGATACCTTAAAGATGAGAATGTCTCTCAGACTCAGTGGGGAGCCTTGATAGCTATTGTCCATAGATGAGAAGCTCAGTCTTCAACCTAAGGGGTCTTTTAGGAGACACCATGGTCTCACGATTCCTTGGACTATTTACACTCATTGCCAGAAGAAACTGAGACACACTGAAGAGTTTTGACCCAGACTTACAAAGAACCATTATTGTTCTCTTAAAAGCACAGTGGATTATTTCTGTATTTAAGATTGTACTTAGCCGGTGGTGGCGCACGCCTTTAATCCCAGCTCTTGGGAGGCAGAGGCAGGCGGATCTCTGTGAGTTTGAGACCAGCCTGGTCTACAAGAGCTAGCTCCAGGACAGGCTCTAAAGCTGCAGAGAAACCCTGTCTCGAAAAACCAAAAAAAAAAAAAAGATTGTACTTAGCCACCATCAGCCTGCAGGGAGGGACTCTAACGACTAGTGCATTAATAGACTGTAAGAGCAAAACTATAACCCAGACTTCTAAATATGCATTGAGTTGTGTGATTTTATCTTTTTTTATAGTCGACCTTGTAAATTAAAATTTCACACGTTCACATTTTCTAATATTTAAGTTTACTTTGGAAATTCTTTGATTCATTTTTTATTAACCATTTGCCAACTAGTATTCTGCCCACACGTTGTTGGCCAGGAAGGTCTAAGGAGCCTGAGGGTGTGTCTTTCGGAGCTGCAGGGAAACCGGAAGTAGATGTGAACTCCTGATGGAACTGTGCTTGCTTTCCTTTTGGGATTTTCTCTTCAAATAACTTCTTCATCTATGAGGACTCTTGGGGAGAGTGTGCATTTCAGGGTCAGGTAGATTCCTGGTGTAAGGGAAACTCTCAGGACTCGACAAAGATGACCCCAGCTAAGACTTCTAGCAATTGAGGATACATGGGCAGCTCCTGTGATCAGTCAAGACTTCAAGTGGAGGGACGGGGACACCAGCCCAGCCATATAACCTTAGAACTGCAGTCTGGCTTGTCCTCGGGATGTGCAGAGACTGTAGGAGTGATCGACCAATGATTTGTCCAGCCTAAGATCCAGGTCATGAGAGTAAGCCTACCTCTCACACTTCTTGGAGGGCCAGGCCCAGAGACTGAATGACTCAGAGACCTAGGATAGAAGCAAATAGGCCTAGAGGAAAAATATGTAAATGAAATGATGCCTAACTATAGTCTGTTTTACTCATAGATTGGTGCCTAGCCCAACTGTCATCAGAGAGGCTTTATCCAGCAACTGATGGAAACAGGCAGCTAAACATTAGGCTGAGTTCTGGGAATCCTGATGAGGAGACTGGGGAGGGATTATAGGAATTAGACGGGTCAAGGACTTCACAGGAAAACCAACAAAATCAACTAACCTGGCCTTATAGGAACTCACAGAAACTGAGCCAACAACCAGGGAGCCTGCTTAACTGACCCAGGCCCTCTGAATATATTTGACAGTTGTGTAGCTTGGTCTTCTTATAACAGTGGGAGCAGGGGATGTCTCTGACTCTTTTGCTGTCTCTTGGGAGCCTGTTCCTCATACTGGGTCACCTTGTCCAACCTTAACACAAGGAGGGGTTGGCGCCCAACGTGGATAACCGAATCCGCAGAAAGCTTGAGAAAGCTTGGGAAAGAATAGAGTAAAGCTCTATTTTTCGGGTCTGGCAAGCAAGCACTCTCATCTAAGAGAAGCTTCCTGACTCAGCTTCAGCTGCAAAACATTGCAGCTCTTTTAAGAGGTTCGGCTACGAAACACTTAAATGCTGTTGATGAAAATTAACTGCATGCTTTTCGGTTTTCAGCCGTAGCAGGAAAAAAGCTGTGTCGTTTTAAAATGCCAGCTTTCTGGGCCGTTCTGCCTGGGCAAACTCTGACTCTTTCAAGCAGGCGGTCCTGACTGTGGAGCTTTTGAGTGTTGTTTAACACTGTTGCAGCTTGCTTGCTGGCAGGGACCTTGAACCGCCAGAGTTGTGGTGATAAACAAGGCTACAGCCGGTACCTCTGCCATGAGGCTGGAAAGCTAAGGAATGGGCTGGATCTAGCCGCCAAAGTCACGGCTTTAATCCTACTGATATTGTTTGGTAAAGTAAAGACTCATGTAGTCAGAAAGAGAGATATACAGTAAAAGAAAAATTCAAAGTCAAAGAAAATGTCTAAGTGGTTTACACTGTGTTAAAAATATATGCAGGCTAAAGGTTAAAGTTCTCAAAAGTAAAAAAAAAGAAAAAGAAAAAGAAAAAAAAGGAAGTAGTTTGTTGTGGTGGTACACACCTTTAATCCCAACACTTGGGAGGCAGAGGTAGATTGACCTCTGTGACTTCAAGGTGTGGCAGCACACACCTTTAATCCCAATGCCTGGGAGGCAGAGACAGACAGATCTCTGTGATTTCTAGGTGTGGTAGCATACGCCTTTAATCCCAGCACTTGGGATGCAAAGGCAAGTGGCTCTCTGAGAGTTCAAGGACAGCCTGGTCTGCAGAGTTATTCCAGGACAAAGATATACAGAGAACTTGTCAAAAAATAAAAGTAAAAATAAACGAAATAGAGGTTAAAATAAAGCCATACAAAGATGGAAAATATATGGAGAATCTTGATACTGTATACTATTATACTCTCTTTGAATTGTTTGAATGCTGAGGAAGAAGCAATAGCTGCTAAAAGATATTTGTTTACAAATGCTGCTGAACTAATCCAAGATAGATATTTTGAAAATACCTTGACTTCAGAATTTGGATCTAAGGATATGATGCTTTGGAAAGGAGTTTCTTTTATTTTTACAGAAAATGAGACTCATTGGATTGCTTCTATCCCAATATGGTATGATAGACCACGCCCTCCTGAAAGGTTGCTGTGACCACCTTCAGAAAATTACATCACCCAACTGATGACTGAGATGAACCTGGCACACAGGTTACACCATGAAAGATCTGATTAACAGCGTCCCCATTCAGCAGGAAGCAGTTTGGAGAGAAATAACTGCACCCATTTTCCCAAATATTGTTTATAAATGTTCTTTTACATTTAAAGGGGGAGATGATATAGATATAAATAATTTGCATTGGTATAGATTTTAAGGTCAATTTTGTTATATGTATATGTATTTCTGCTCTTGATTTAGGTATTGTGATTGTGTAGTTCATTTTAAAAATGTAATGTATAATTAAGAAATATAGGTTGTTAATGGATAATCATCAATAATAGTAAAGCTTATAGTCATGTTAGTTAGATTTTCTAGATATATAGAGATATATTTTAGTTAGATAGGCATTCCTAATATCTTTCAAAGACTACAGAATATTCCACTTAAATGTTTTAATAACTTAGGGCTTTTCATGACAATGAGACACATCTGCTCCTGACAGCACCAATCTACTTTAAGAGGAAGATGGGCATCGAAGAGGATCCTTACGGAGTTTGACAGCCATTTGGGCAAGAAACTGCTCACAAAGAACCAGCAGAGAGAGGACTGCTGAACTTGCCTAAATGTGAGATGATTCTTTCGGGTTCCTGACTCATGAAAGAGTCTGCGAGACATTCTACAGGACACAGCAGATAGTGACTGAACTGCCTTTGAAATTTCCTGCATCATGGAAATGTCTCCTGGAAACTATGGGCCTGTAGGCCGAAGATGGATGCCCCAACAGTACAAAAGAACTTTGGGTGACTGTCCAGGCAGCGAGATGTCTCTGTCATTTTTAGAGTTTTGGAAGTAGCTTACTTCTTGTTTACTTAGGTAATATTATATCTTTCTGGAGTCTTTGATGGAGTTGAAGAATAGATAGATAGTTATAGTTTTCCTTAGTTATGATAAAAGATAAAGTAGATATAAATATTGTAACTGTAATTTTTGCATGATAACTGTTTTGTTATATGTAATTTTACTATGTTAAAGTTAAAGCCTTTCCTTTTTTTTTAAACAGAAAAAGGGAAAATGATGGAGGTGGGTCTTCTATCAATCTGTTGATTTCATTGGTTAATAAAGAAAACTGCTTGGCCTAATAGGTTAGAAAATAGGTGGGTGGAGTAGACAGAACAGGAAGAAGGAAGTGAGGTAGATGGCTCAGACAATTGCCCTGCCTCTACAGCCAGATGCGATGAAGCTCCAGCCCAAGATGGACGTACGCTAGAATCTACCTGGTAAGGCACCACTTTGTGGTGTTACACAGATTATTAGATATGGGTTAGTCAAGATGTGAGTAAGAGCCTGAAAATAATGGGCCAGGCAGTGTTTAAAAGAATAAAGTTTCCGTGTAATTATTTCGGATAAAGCTAGCCGGTGGCTAGGAGCTGGGAGGCGGGAAGCTGGCCCACAGCTCCTCACTACAAGGGGTGCTTTGTCTTACTGCAACTTGGTATGCCACGTTTTGTTAATATCCGTAGGAGGCCTGCCTTTTCTGAATAGAAATGGAAGAGGATTGGATGTGTTTGGGCACGGGGCAGGTAAAATGGGAGCTGGGAGAGAAAAACTGTGAGGAAAGGAAGGAGCAAAAACTGAGTGTAAAATAAATACATAAAATAAACTAAGGGCCTCTCTACTGAGGATGGGAAAAGTGCTAAGCTTTAGAAAGCATGACTTGGAGCTTGTTGCCTAGATTAGAGAACTGCCTGTCAAGATTACATCCTTAGATTAGAACATAGCTTGGACTCAGGGAACATTGATGGCTGTTGTCCTGCAGATGAGGACTTCAGCCTTCATTCTAATGGGTCCTTTTCTGAGACTCTGTGGTTCCATGGATCCTCAGTCCTTGCCAGAAGAAACTGAGGCACATTGAAGAGCTTGATATACAAAGAACCACTGTTTCCTGCCCAATGGTTATGAAGCTAACAGTCTTAAGTGCAGCTCCTTCTGTGGGAAAATGGCATTGCTCTCAGAAACACCCAAAATCCAGAGTATACTTGATTAAGAAGACAAGAGAGCAAAATAAGAATAGTTGCTTCTTTTGATCTTTCTAGGAAGAGTCAGTGGTTCATCATACTCTATATCAGAGGACCAAGTCTAAGAAATACAATGTACCTCAAAGGGAAGTTCCTGAGTGTGCCCTAAATCCAGGGCGTGCTAAGAGTTGGACTTGGGAAAACTACTTGGTCATCAAACCCTACAGGGTAGCATCTAATTACAAAGGGGAAACTGAGGCAAAGAGGGATCATTTGTTCAAGGTCACAGAGTTTGTGATTTCAGTAGAGTGGCCTCCCACTTGCCTGTTGGTGCATATGCAACCATTAATAGATGCTAAGTGTATGTTTAATTATGAAATAAAGGCCGTGTGTTTCTTTCTAATTGGCTGGGTGGACAAGAAGGAATTTTTCTGTGGTTCTATTCCAAGTTGTTTATATTAACAGCTTTTTCTCAAGAAATCAAATCTCCAATGTGGCGAACTGTGAGTCATGAGGACAAAACATTTTGGAAATGCAGCTTGTTTGTGTAGAACGAGAGATGTGATAATTTATTCCATTGTATCAAAATATAATAACGCCGGAGCCAACTCTGGTATTAAAATCCTACTCTATCCAAAGGGCAGAAAGGAAGACAAGCCGAGGACCAGTTCAAATTGAATTTCACCCCCATGCTATGGTGCTTAACAAACTCTGAAAGTCGTCAAGCACAGGACTTTGATCATAATCACGCATCCTTGTGCCTAAAAATACTCGCTGATGATTCTTAGCACAGTTAGAGATGCCTCTCGAAAAATACTGAGGACGCTCGTTAAGAGTTCACATGTCCTGATCAATGCTTACTCCATTAATAAGTGAGACTCCTGCTTATTGGAAACGGTTGTCTGCACAGTGTAGATTTTGCCCCTTTTTCTTAGAGGCCCTGAAATGGTGAGCATTTTCTCCTTCTGTATTTAAAAAGCAGAGAGGCAAGCGTTTGAAACGCAGCTAAAGCAATCCCCCCTCCATGTTCTGTGCAGATAACAATACCTTCATAATTAAAGGACTATTATTACTATTTAATTGTCTGTTTCATTGTTTAATGAATAGGAACTAGTTAATTATGGTGATGGGACAGACAAAGGACACGTTTCGGGTGGGGGATGCACAGCTCTAGCTTCACGGTGTGGGCTGCAAACTGCATTATACATCCTTCTGCATCAGACCTAGATTCACACATCCTTGTCAAACTATGAATCCCTTTCAACGTGATTTGAAAATGTGTTCAAGTGGGACTTTTTTTTATTGTTTTGCATAGTTATCACATTTATTTCTTTATAGGTTGGAAGGGGCTGTTTTGGATTTATTCACCAAACAATTCTAAGAGTCAAAGGTCAGAGCGTCTTTTTCAACTACTTGAGCAGCAAGGGCAGCTTTCAGGCAACTGTGGTCTAGGAACCATAAAGTATCCTCAAAGAGCAAGATAGACAGAACCCTAACACACTTGTCCCTGCAGCCGTCTACTCTGGAGCTTACTCACTTGCCACTAAAGAGGATCTGACCTTGTTGAGAAGTCATTTCTGGCTTTCCCTACAATCAATAACACGGCGTTATTATGTTTGTGTGCTTTGATGGCTGTAGGTGCCACACTGAATGGCATCTTCTCCATGAAAGGCTTTCTTTCTGTTAAGTGCATTTTCACGCTTTCCTTTTTGTTCACATTGCAGCCCATGAAGCACATCACTTACCTGTACAGTTAATTTTATACATCTGGAAACAAAGAGGTTGAACAGCCTTGCCTTGATCTGGGGTGCAGATGCCTCACTAAGACTTCTAGCAAAAGGAAGAGCTGCATAGCAGAGTCATCAGCACGACTTTGATGTGGATGCTAACAGGTGGCCAAAATAACAATCATGGAACTAGGGGTATTGGAATACCTGCTCTGAGATCAATAATCAACATGTAGAGTGCTGCTAAGGGTCATTTTGTACAAGAATATGCTGATATGATGAGCATAGCCCATATTCACTGAGCCCTAGTGATTTCTAAACACTCTACTAAGAGCTCTCTTAAATGGTCTCCTCTAAGACTTGTGGTATCTGTGGCTACTGCTCTCCCCAGTTTCCAGATGAGAAAGTATCTATCACCTAATGAGGTTGCTAAGTGTGGGACTTCATGCCACACACACACTTCATAAACCTAAGGGCAGCCATTTGAATAGACCTTGGGACTCAAAACTCCAGAAATTTCAAAACACATCAATATAATCTTTTTCCAGATAGACACTCAAGTATAGGTAGATGTATTCTAATTGAATTCTTTATTGCATTTAAAGTTTGTGTTCAGATACACAAGATCATTTCTGGCTAAGATGGGGGTAGTATATGGTGCTTCTAACCAATACTCAGTGGGAGAAATGGTTCTTTGATTATACAAGAGAGAAGGCATTGTGCTCCTCAAGTTTGTTTGCCTCTGTGACACATTAGCAATGTCACCAATGTATGTCAACATCACGCCTGCCATCCCCTGTCTTCTGCCAAGGCCGACATGCCAACACATACATTCTACTGTTCTCACTCTGGAACTGAAAATAACAGAAACAGGGCTCACCAGATGCATCAAAATCTCCAAAGTGAGTAAATGCCAGAAAAGGTGGGGAGAGGGTTGGAGAAAATCCAGCACTGTGGCAAACACTTATTAAGCAGCATTCCTTAATGAGAGTCCTGCAAATCATCAGTGTCACGAACGTGAAGCGCTTCACTTAGAGGCAAACATTGCATAGGGCATAGCTTTAAAAATCTGGTCACTAAGATTGACCTCCATAGGGGTTTCATCTGACATTTTCCTGGAACCAGCCCACACTTGTGCTTAATATTGATTTTAATATGTCGCCTTGCAGTTCAAAAATCTGGTATCGTGTCATTATGTGGAGCAGAAAGTATTAAACTGGGAGCTTTGTATCGATTGAGTTCCCCGTCTGCCAAAAATACCATAAGTGTCGGACATTGCTCTCTGCTTTGATTTCCTGTGCACTGACCCTGCTCTGTTGTCCAGCACAACGTCATCAGCAATGCGTCTGGAAATCCCTCACATCTGAGAAGGGGGAATTGGCCTTTGTGGTTTTCATCGGAGACCTGAGGATTAAACTACAGTTAGGATGGCTTACTGGGCAATCAAGCTATTGTAGGACCTGGCATTCCCTAGCATTGGCATAACTTTAATTATACGACACAGCTCAGTGGATCCTACATACAACTTACACAGATAAAATGAGTGAATGAATGAGAACTAGGTTAAATTTATGGGGATGCGGAGGCATTAACTGACATATTGTTTCATGAACCCATTAAATTTTAAGGAAAATATATATTCCCTAAAAAGTGTTTCTAATTATAGCTGTATTGTAACCCAGTCATATCGCCCATTCCAGATTGGACTCAGGAGTTCTCTCAGACATCAAGATCTGTAGCCCTACTGCTGAATCTCTATTTCTTTGATAATCTAAGCAGCTTGGTGGGGACTGTCTTTAATATCCATCAGCCTTCTTGAACACAATTCAGTTCGTTAAGTTTACGTGGGAAAGCAACCCAGTGCAAACGGTGGGCCTCGGGGGAGATCTTGGTGCTGGGCTGTGCCAGTAGGCTATTGACAATAGTGCCAGGTGTCTTAGCTACATGTGTGCATCGACCTAGAAGCAGAATAGGTTCCTGAATTCAGCTGCGTTCAAAGCATGCAGGTGGGGGTAACAATCCTATAAGGCTTCAGGCAGAGAGAGGCAAGCAAGCTCTTAGTACTCAGGGCTGTTGCCTGGGTTTGCAAAGCTTCTTCTGTTCTTTTAACGATTTGTACTCCAAAGGAAGCATTGTTTCATCATTCTACCTCAAGGAACAATGTCAAGACTAACACAAATATGCATTTGGAATAAAAACCAACTGGGATCATTTTAGGTTATATGAAGATACTTACTGTGCAGACACTGCTTTTTCCGAAAGAGGCAAAGCTGAAGAAGGAGTCGGTGGGATGCTGGAAGACTAGGCATTGGGGTTGAATAAGAAACAGCCAGCCTGCACAGGAAGAAAGAAAACAAGATAAACATCACAACCAAGTAAGATGAGTATTGATGTGGGTGCTCACTGGATGGTGAGAAAGATGTGGCAGAGATGGACCATGATCCCATTAGCATCCCTTTCCTTATGTACCTGAGGTTCCTAACATAGTCAATAAGATAATGAAGGATATGTAATTACAAAGACTGGTCTCCATCCCACAATTCACAATCCCAGAGAACCTAGACAATAATGAGGACCCTAAGAGAGACATACGTGGATCTTATCTACATGGTAAATAGAAAAAGACAAGATGTCCTAAGTAAATTGGGAGCATGGGGACCATGGGAGAGGGTTGAAGGGGAGGGGAAAGGAAAGGAGGAGAGCAGAGAAAAATGTATATTTTAAAAATCAATTAAAAATTGAAAAAAAACAAAAACTGATTTTTGGCTTTGGGACCTTATAATTTATCTTTAACCTATCTCCCCTTTCTTTCTTTCTCTAGTATGTAGATATGGAACTCACTGGAGCTAGGCGATGACATAGTTAATGATTTGGGCAATAAACTATATCAGTTTTGAAAGACAGGAGAGTATTCTATGACTTCAGAAGAGGAGAATTGTCTTAAGAAATGTATATGATGAAAGTAGCCAGCCCTAAACACTGTGCTAGATGCTGCTCTTCTTATAATGAGGTACAAAATGACATCGGTGGTGGCAAGAATTAGGAGTTAAAGAGAACAGGTAGAAAATTTCGGATAGCATTGCAGTAATTGTCATGGTAAAATAGAAATATTGATATTTTGCATATAATTTGGATATGACATAACTAGGGCTCCCATGTACTCCCAAAGTTTTCTTTTCCCAGTTCAACTCATCATTAGGTTGGTCCAGTGACTTCAATAAGGTATCAGCAGCTTACACAGGGCAATAATATTAAAATAAAAAAGGAAACAAAACAAACAAAAACAGCAGCTAAAAAATTATCTAGGATTAGTGATGCCCCAGGCACTTTGCAAAACTCAAGACAGAGCCCACCTACAGGCACATACTTAAAGCAAGCCTTAAATAATTTTTGAATAAAGGCAGAAGAAAAAACTTATTTTACTGTTTTTATTATTATCATTATTATTAGCATGTGTGTGTCTGCTATCACATGTTATGTCTTGTGTGTAGAGGTCAGAGAACTGCACTCTGGAGCCAATACTCTTCTTCCACTATGGGCTACAGAGATTTGTCAAGGTTGCTCACCAAGCACTTTTAGCCACTCAGCCATCTTACCAGCTTAGGATTTCTTTTTAATCATTTTGTGGTTTGAATCAGAATGTCCCCATAGGCTGATATTTGCATGCTCAGTCCCCAGTTGATGAAGCATTTGGGAGGATTAGAAAGTGTATTCTTTTGGAGGAGGTATATTGCTAGGGATAAGCTTTGAGATTTCAAAAGCCTATGCCACAAGTCTCTCTCTCTCTCTCTCTCTCTCTCTCTCTCTCTCTCTCTCTCTCTCTCTCTCTCTCTCTCTCTCTCTCTTCCTCTCTCCTTGCTAACTGCAGATCTCTCAGCTACTGCCCCAGCACCATGCCTGTCTGATGACCAAGACAAATTACAACACATGTGAAAGACAAAGATACATAAACAAGAATCAGGAGAATTAATAGACCAAAGCCTCTGAGACATGTAAAAATGAGGTTATATGCCATAGAACAGATATTTTAGGAACATAAGACAATTTGAAATGTGGTAACCGAGAGACTGTAAATTTAACCACTGATATTTGATAAAAAAAAAAAACCTAAAATGCTCCAAAATGAAGAAGTAAAAAATATAAGCTATAGAGACCATAGAAGCAATGCACATGAAAATACCAAAAGAAAATAATGTAATGAATGTATAATTTGCTATATAGTTATAAAACCTGAGTTAAAATAACAGTTTTTAGGCAATTATAGATTTAGTTGAAGAGATAATTATGGAAGCAGAAAACATCTAAAAGAAATCCTGAGAACTTTGCAGCATGGAAGAGTGGGAAAGAAAGATTAAAACCATACTGACCCAGTCATATAAGGCATTGTCACAAGAAACACAGACAACAGAGAGGTGGAGGAAAGGCAGTACTGGCAGAAAAATAACAACAAAAAAGCTTTTATAACTGAAGGCGACAGAATGTATTCTTCATTAGTTACCGTGAAAACAAAGTAGGATGGATGATTAAAGTGTAAACTCAACCTAGCTCCGGCCAAACAAAGGTACAATACAAAGGAAACATAGTAAGAATAGTCAGATAGAATAGAGCCTGTACAAAAGTACATAGGAGTGTGGTGTGGGAGGTCCTTCTGTCTATGTGTTGCTTTTACTGGTTAGTGAATAAAGAACTGCTTTGAGCCTATGGCAGGAAAGAACAGAACTAGGTGGTGAAAGGTAGACTGTGGGCTGGGAGGAAGAAGGGTGGAGTCAGAAAGAAGCCAGGGAGCTACCAGAGACAGATGCTGGGAACTTTAGCTGGTAAGCCACTGTCACTTGGCAATACACAGATTAATAGACATGGGTTAAATTAAGATGTAGGAGTTAGCCAATAAGAAGCTAGAGCTAATGGGCCAGGTAGTGATTTAAATAATATGGTTTCTGTGTAATTATTTTGGTTTCACGCTGCCAGGACCAACAAGTGCCCATATATATATATATATATATATATATATATATATATATATATATTTTTTGTACAATTTACTTCAGATTGTTATATTTTATTCACTTATCATGTAAGTTTTTAATCGTCAATAAAAGTGAAAAAATAGAATTAATAGAGTAACATTAATAGTATACATTTATACACACTCAAAAACATTCTGCTTAGAAGAGATGAAATGTAGAGGCCTAAGTATGCTACATAAGAAGATGGCCAGTGGGCTGGAGAAATGGCTCAGTTGTTTGGAGCTCTTTTACACAGTCATGTGGGCTGGAGTTTGGATTCCAGCATCTATATAAAATGCTGAGTGTTGTACACACATCTGTTACCCCAGTTGCACAGGATCAATCCAGGAACATTGCTGGCTTCCAGCCTAGCCAAGGAAAGATGAGTCTCAGGTCCAAGAAAAAATTCCAACCTAAAGTAATAGGTGGAGGATGATGGAGAAGGACACCCAACAACTTCTGGCTTTAGTGTGAGACTACAGGCACATCCACCTGCACATACAGGTACACATACGTGCACACAGAGATACATACACGGATGCACATACATTCTCACACCACATAGGTGGACATACATGCACACAGATATTGTTGGTTTTCTTTTACAAAATAAAAGGGTGATGATGGTGTTATACACAGGCACATGTGCATAAAATCCACCACTCATACCTGTAGCCCATTAAAATCTTCAGTCACTGAAGGTAATACTTTCTAACACTGAAGATGAAAGCATCCTATAGACACAATGACTTCAAAGTCTGTACATTCTTATGAATTGGAAAGAAGAAACAATAAAAGTAATATCCAGAAGGCTTATAGATTCTCAGACTATGGGAAATTTAGTGAGGTTTAAAAATTTAAATTTCAATTTTAAAGAAATAAATAAAAGGACCAAGATCCAGTCACAAAGATGTCTAAGAACCAAGAGGTAATGTTTATTCTCTTAGTCTTAGATCTTGCCACATTAGATAATGTTCACAGCTTATAAGGAAACTGACACTGTAAAAACGAATCTTTGCAACATTTTTTCCAATTTGTTCTTTTGCAAAAAGCAGACCCTTCTTGAATGTGTTTTCTATGAGAGTGTGCAGGTGTGTGCTAATGTGTGGCATTGTGCATGCATGTATGCTTGCATATGTGCAGACATAGCTTCTGAAGTATGGGGAGCCATAATGCTGCTCCTCCACTTCCCATGTCTGCAAAAAATGCTTTTATGCTTTTCCTGCTCCTGGGATGTTACCAGGCTTTCAAACTCTTAGGTGATGTGAAGGGGGAAAAAAAGTTATATATACCCTCTCATGGCTGTCCTTGTAATGCACAACACAGAACATCACTTAAGATTTAAGGGCCCATAAAATAGAAAGCTTGCTTAACCCCTTGACTGCAGAGTGCGTGCAAGGCAGTCCTGTGATATTGCACTTTTATGAGTGCTGAGAGCCAAGATGTGCACAGTCTTAGCCATATGTACTCATTCTGTTATGGTAACCCAGGTCAGAAGCAGCATAGGATTTCTTTCAGCTATTTCTATTATCTTTGTCTTTGAGTCTGTCCCTAGAAATCTATTTTGGAAACCATGGAATGCCTGTGAACAAACAAAAACATAATCCAGTGAATTAGCGAAAGAAAATAGAAAATATATATGTTCTTTTATTGATCGAAATATAAATGAGCATGGCACATTTTCAAATAATACAGGATTAATTGGCATTTTACCGTCTAGTCTCTTGAGTTCCTTATATATTTTAGAGATCAGACCTTTGTCAGTTGCAGGGTTGGTGAAGATCTTTTCCCAGTCAGTAGGCTGCCTTTGTGTCTTAGTGACAATGTCCTTTGCTTTACAGAAGCTGCTCAACTTCAGGAGGTCCCATTTATTCAATGTTGCCCTTAATGTCTGTGCAGCTGGGGTTATGCGTAGGAAACGGTTCCCTGTGCCCATTTGTTGTAGAGTACTTCCCACTTTCTCCTCTATCAAGCTCAATGTGTTCAGATTAATATTGAGGTCTTTAATCCATTTGGACTTGAGTTTTGTGCATGGTGATAGATATGGATCTACTTTCATTCTTCTACAGGTTGACATCCAGTTATGCCAGCACCATTTGTTGAAGATGCCCTCTTTCTTCCATTGTGAACTAATGGGAGATCACCAACTCCAGTTGGAATGGGACTGATGGATCATGCGACCAAACCGGACTCTCTGAATGTGGCCAACAGCGGGGGCTGACTGAGAAGCAAAGGACAATGGCGCTGGGCTCTGATTCTTCTGCATGGACGGGCTCTGTGGGAGCCTTCTCAGCTTGATCGATCACCTTCCTGGACCTGGGGGGAGTTGGGAGGACCTTGGTCTTAGCATAGAGTAGGGAACCCTGATGGCTCCTTGGCCTTGAGAGGGAGGGAGGAGAGGTATGGGTGGAGGGGAGGGGAGGGAAGGGGGAGAAGGAGAGGAGGGAAGGGGGAGGAGGAGGGGAGAAGATGGAAATTTTTAAATATAAAAAAATAAACCATGAGAAAAAAAATCAAATAATACAGGAGAGTCAAACCAAGGGGCAGATTTCCCTTAAAAGGAACATACAACAGCAAACAGGTCTTAAAATGAAGTAAGCATTAATCTCTTTGGACACCATATGGCATTCATGCATTTGCCAGAAGAAGATCCAAACACAGAGAGAGCAAGAAAGTTAGACCTTCGGTCCCACAATGGGTGTTCTAGAGAAAGAAGGAAAACTGACACTGGTGGAATGTTCTGAGTGGAGTCAAGAGCAAGAGTGAACTGGAGTCCCTGAGTGTCTCCTGCAAATCGGACAGGGCACAGACCTTGGAACGCTGTCTGCTCCCTGGACTTACCATTCAATTTGTATAGCCTGAGGCCGGGTCTTATCATTTCAGATATTCTTATTCATTTCAAGAATCATTTCTCCTATCTAGGAGTGTGTGGTGGATAAGAGACAGTGGTGATGTGTTTGCATACCTACAGAAGGGGTGTGGAAGCAGCAAGATCAGTCATTATAAAACATGATATGAAATGAGAGCATGGCTGGACTTGGAGATGCTCATCTGCAGCTTACATATCTTCTTATTTGTCTTTTACACCATTTCTACACAGTAGATATAGCATCAGAGAAAACTGAAGCCTAGAGTTCCCCGGGGACCTCTCTAAGATCACACAGCCTGGATGTAAGCTGCAGACCTGGGGCTAAGCACGACTGTTCTTACAGGTCATCAGGTGGTGAGTATATGTTATTACAAACCTGAAACTTCATTTTTTTCCCTCAGGAGAACCAATGAGAAATTATGAAAGGGATGCAAAGAAGGGAACAAGGGAGGGGAAGAGACACAGAAAAGGACATAAGTTAAGTACCAGGCAGACAGGGACAGAAGAGGACATCAGGGAGGGAAGGATGCATAAAAAAAATCTGAACTCATGGCTTTGCTGGAGCTCAGCTGTTACAGAGCCTTGCCTTAGTATCCACTAAAGTTTGAGCCCAAACACTGAATAAAACTATATCTAATAGTGGATTCCTGCAATCTTATGCTTATGAGGTAGAGAAGAAGATCAGAATTGGAAAACATCATCTTTAGATACACAATGAGTTTGAGACATACCTTAGCTACACGAGATCCAGAGTGAAACAAGGAGAAAGAGAAAAGGTGGAGATTAGATTACAAAGATTAAACAAGCCCCCTCTATTAAACCCCATGCATCAGAGAGCACACAAGACTCATCGGGTCTACAGTGCCTCTCAATCCGGATAACTTCATATTTATGTCCTTCTACAAAATAGCCTCCAAAAATAAAATATAGTGTTACGATGGGGAAGGTGGAATGAAACAAGAAGTATTAAAGGAAGTATGGGATAGGAAGGAAGAGTAAATGGAGGAATACAGGGAAGAGTAGCAAACGTTAAAAGCCTTTTGGAAAGGCCATATGGAAACCTACTACTGTAGAAGTAGTATTTCCTTCTATGTATTTTAATATGCATAGACATGTGCATACTAGTTTAATTTAGTTAAATATATATGTATTCAATGTAAACTGGATTAACCTATAAATGGGGAGAACATTATCCCAGCTAGCACTATACACCACCAAATAAAATTTCAAGAATTGGTCACCGTTTTGAGTTGTTGACCAACATGGGATCCCACAGACTACCCAAACATTACCAGCTATTGGTTACTCTCCACAACTTGAAGGTAAGACCCTGTTGCTAAAGACACCACAGACTTGAGACATCAAGTGGAGACATCAAGCTAGTACTAAATTTGACCTTTTATCCCTACTGGCTAGCTTTCATAGTGATGGAAGGTGCTAGGCAAGCTACCAGGGGAGGAGAGTAATAATCAGTCCTACCCATCTATGAACCATGCAAGTGAAAATAATGGCCTGCCTGGCAAGATATGCCTACCAGTATAATACCGGCATGAAATTACAGGGGTAACCCACCACTTTTTAGATGGAATCCATTTTTAACACTTTCAAAATGAAGCCAAGAATACATGACTAGTTAAGGTATGGTCCTTAAATGAAAAGATATTACTATTCTGCTAAATGAACATACTAAAAAAGCTATTCTTAATGAGTTATTGTTATACTCATAGATTAGCTTCCTTTTACAATAGATGTCAGTCAACCCAGTAACCCACAATTGGCATGTTTTGGCCTATTGGGGTGTCTGTATCACAATCCTTCTCTCAATACCCAGGGATCAATGTGGAAGAGGGAACCAAAAAACTGTAAGCACCAGAGGTGGGGGATGACTTCAAGGAAGCAGTGTTTCTCTGACACAACACGACACATATAAACTCATAAGTGTGACACACACAAGATCTACACAGTATCAAGGCAAACAAAATCTCAACTTGAAGGAGGCAGGTGGGCATGAAATCTCACCCTTAAATGAGGAGCCATTGGCATTTTATTGCTTCATGGAGAAGGAAAGTTGGTAATTAGCCAATAGAAACTGTACTCTATGGGAATGGAGGGAAGGAAGGAGAAAGGGGGAAGAGAGAATTAATAAAGTTGGATGGGAAGAGATGTGGGGATTAGAATTAACTGGGGAGGTGATTGAATATGATCAAATATATTGGGTAACATTTTTTAAAGAAGAAAAATATTATAAAATTGTTTACCCCCATGACTCAGACGCCAGAGCATTTTATCAAAGCACTATTTGATGCTGTGTGGTTTTGACAAATCTGAGGTGAGCAGGTTGCTTTAGTCTAATCTTATCTCTTTTTATCAGTGCATCCTATTTATATTTTCCTCCAGAGTATTTTATGTCTTGCCTTACAACTAAGTAGCTGAGGGTGTCATGTACACTCAGTCAGAAGTAAGAACATATATTGCTGTTATGGTACTCAAGAGCCCCACAGTCTAAATTTTAGTGTTTTCAAAAAAAAAATAGTTAAAAGGTTGTGATTCCCACCAGCCATCCATACAAATCACAAGCCTTGATCAGACAAAGTAGTTGATGCATATAAAAAATTAAATGATTTACTTTTATTTGTTGATTATTTAATAAATCCATGACTAAAATTAGAGACTGTACAATACAATATTAATGCAGGGAACTTTTAAATATAATAAAACACTGAAAACTCATTTTATCTCAGAGGTTTTAATGAAGGGAATATGCATGCCCTGGTTTTTATTAAATAGACGGCAGCATGCTGTGAAGCTTGGAATCCATCTTAGGAAAAAAAATGAATTAAATTTGGGACGACGAGTTCTTATTCTGGAAAGTGTCCTACTTTAGGGTCCCACACAGCACACTGAAGAAAGTATTTAGGAATGATAACTCCAGGTTAGACGTAAGACCATACACTCCAGTTCAATTGTCTTTATTACTGACGTTAGATTGCTTGGAAGGCAAAGTCGGCTTCTTTGTGTTAAATAAGAGAACTCAAGAGATTCTTACCTTGTTCCTGGCTCACTTTCTAACAGGAAGGAGCTGACTTCTGACTAGAACCAATAACAAACCAGAAAGCTCTAGAAACTTCCATTGCCTTCCCTGGTTCCACTTCATGATTTCATCGAGCATGTCCGTGGAAGATCTAAGAGCAACTACCAGCTTCCTGCCTGCATCAGCAGGTTCTGATTTCCAGATTCACGTTTATCAAAGGCATCCCTATGAATGTAACACTCAGTACCACTGAGCAGGCGGGCCCGCTAGCGGAGTCATGGGTGACGCTGGAGGACTACACCTTCTATATACAGAAAGGCAACAAGGCTGGGAATTTCCACAAGTGGGGTCTTCTGGAGGATAACCTGGCTCTTGAAAAGGCACACTTTCTGCTGCAAATGGTTGGCCACAAAGCAAACTCTAAACTCCTGAGCAAAAGAGGGTGAGACAAAACCTTCATCGTTCCTCTTACACCAAAGATCTATAGAACAAATTTCCCCCGCACGCTCCAGTTGTTCCTCTCGAGTTCACTGCATGCAGGGCATTCTTGGAGCACAATGGAGCCTTGTTCCACTCTACTGAATATTGAACTAATTTTTTTTCACAGTGAAAGATTTTGGCTTTATAACCAAGATATGGGAAGTTTTACAACTAAATTTGGATTTTCAAAGTTCCTTCCACCCCCCCCCCTTCCCCGACACACCCCATTTTCTTTTAGGAAATATGCCCGGACTAACTAAGCATAGTTGAGTATGCACTGTAATGGTACTGCACCAAGATCAGTTGTCTCTAAACGAGCAAACGAATCGGAGCCGACTTGTCAGTCAACATTAAGGAAGAAAAGAAGAAAATAGTTATTTAGAAAGTTAACTAGTATGATTATATAAATTGGCCTTAGAGTAAAATCCTTCAAATCAGAGATACATTGTATGTAGCAAGAGAAGGCGGTTTAAGTTTTTTTTAATATGCATGATGGATTTAAAAAATAAATTATTAGGTCAGTTTTACAAAGGTAACTAACAGCCCAAATCTTTTGACAATGGAACCAGACCACAAAACCAAAAAGGGTAGCAAAAACAGAAGAGGGCTTAGGAGGCTGATCTGAAAAACAGAAGGTGAAAAATAGAACACTATCTTATATTCTAACCTGTTTTCTCCAAACATGCAGTGTCTGTTGGGTAGTTTTCTAGTTACAGGGCTTATTTTCTGGATGGATGCCTTGCAGAAGAGAATGCACATGTGCTTTTACCTATTAATGTTCAGCTCAACTATAAATGGGACAAACCAAAAACTCTTAAAGACAGCAGATACAAGCCCAGGTTGGCTGAGTTTGTGACAGGGTCACACATGATAAAGATGCCAGAGCAGTTGCACGGCTATGTCCTAAGTGACTGAATTACCTGGCATTGGAACATATCATTGTACTCTTAGCTGCTACTCGTCAGCTTCCTTTTTGGTGAGAAAGAAAAGCACGGAAACAGAAGAAAGCAGTTCATTAAAATATCAGCATCATTATTTATGTGGCGTTTAGACTATACAACCTAAGAATATGCTAGATGTGTTAGCCTTAGCATCCAGATAATTTGTCAATACCTTTAACTCGCTAAGGAATGGGGTAATGTGTTAGTGATTCATTTTATACCTGATTTATCAATATTTTATTGGCCCAATAGGACTCCCTCAAATCAAAACTGCCCAGAGAGAATTATAGTACATCTATTACCTCTGCACTCTAAAACTTTGGATTGTCAGATATTGAGCACATAGGCCATCCCTGCTGTTCCATAGGGCTCTCTTTTCCCACTCTGTTCAGCCAGAGTGTCTAATTAGCAGCTCCACTTATTTCTCATTGCCTTCAGCATCTCAATCAAGGCTTTCTGCCGAAGGAACCCCGCTGCTGGTGCTAGAATTTAAAAACCATGAAACTCATATTCATGCAATCAGCCTATAAACACCACCCCTTCATCACCGGGGGAAAAGAGTTTTACCACAGCCTGTTCTTCATGCAGGACTGAGACGAGCCTCATCTTCTTTTTCTCCCTTATATCTGACTTTGGTGATCTGCATTACTGTGGACATAGCTGGGAGAATTGAAGAAAAGGGAAGGAAGCTGAAGGTCCTTAGAGACGGGTGAATTTTCTATGGAGTGTGTTAAGCTGGGCAAGTGTTCATCTGTTTTCAAAGATACCTATATTCTGTAAAAGTATAAATACATCTTAAGCAAGCCACCATAAGACATAAACTTTGGAAGGGGCGATGCTTTCTTCCCCTCTATCTAGTGGATGGATATCAAGTCTGAAACAGACAATTACTTAAGCACTTGTCAAGACCAAGAAGCTATCAACAACAATACACATGAAGATTTCTAGTAAGGGTTTTCAACAATCAGATCATTAATTTAAAGTAAGTGGACAGCTAGGCATTATGGTGCATGCCTTTAATCCCAGCATTTGGGAGGCACAGGCAGGTGGGTCTCTGTGAGTTTGAGACCCTAGCCTCATCTTCACAGTGAATTCCAGGCCAGGGATGCATAAGGAGACCCTCTCTCTAACAAAAAGGAAATGGAGTAAAAGGCATCATTTTTCTTCAAGTATCTTTTGACATAATACCTTAATAAAATGACGACAAAATCCTAGTGACCATATCTGCGCAGAATAGACCAGCATAGATGACTGATGTACTGCCTCACCTGGGAATGCATTCTGAGATAGGACACACTAGCACCGTTGTCATCATACATGGATGACTGGGAATATTTACATAAAATAAGATTGATATGACATCTACTTGGCAACATGATCTTCTGTGACCACCATTGTCTATGTGGTCTGTCACTGACCAGAATGTTGCTATAGGTCATGCAATTGTATTCTGATAGGGCCAAACCCATCTCAAAATCAATAGGAAAGACATACAGTCATTTCTCAAACTTTCATAGAACAGAAAACCCACAAAACAACAGATTTATTAGAATATAGACCTCTTAGGCTTCCCAAGAAAATTTCTGTCCAGAAGGTACGGAACAGCACCTATAAATCTCTATTGTAAAAGAGAATCTGAGGCTAAGGAGAAACTAGTTGGTAAATTCCTGCCACACAAACATGAGCACCTGAGTTTAACCACTAAGACCCATGTGAAAAAAGCTGAGCATAGTGGAATATGTGTGAAGCCCCAGTGCTGAGAGAGCACAAACAGAAGGATCCCAAGACCTCCTACCTAGTCAGACAGCCTAAACTGCTAGGCAAGCTTCAAAATAGCAAAAGACCATCTCCAGAGGACGCTGATGGCACCTGAGGAATGAGATCCAAGGTTTCCTTCCAGCCTCAACACATGAATACATGCATACACACCTGTGCCTGCACACAAATAGGAATGCGTGCACACACACACATGTACATACAAAAAAAAAAAGAATGTGGTGATTTGCGTGCAGTGATCTTACCAGGGGTTGAAAGATCATGATGTGGACCAATCCTAAATGAGATTTTCTCAGTGGAGGTGACCCTAGGGTATCTACATACATAGGTAATCACAATGCCAGGGCTGCTGAAACTAGGACCCTTTATAGATCAAGTGAGATCATTCTTATCATGCTGTTGGGCTTTGTCCACTATGCAGTGGGCTACAATTCATTCAGCAGAAACATGGGGAAAGCGCCAAGACTTCACTCTGGCGTTCCTCGGTTCTCTTGTATCATTTAATGTCAGTAGTTTGACTTCTTGGTACTGTTGAACAAGGTTAGCTTCCCAGAGAAATTCAATCAAGCTTTCTGCTGTTCAGCAGGTTGGGTCAGTGAGCTATGCAGCTCTGCTTACGTTCACAGTTAGACATCCGATAGCTGCTAAGATAACTCTCTTGGACTCTTTCAAGAAAACTTCAATTTGACAGACTTGTGAAAATTACCCAGGTTTGGGATGGGCACTGATAAAGTCACAAAAGTGTCGGGACTAGTATGAGTCTGTCCTTTTCTGATGGGGAACCAGGAATGAGTAGCACACATTTGAAGCTTGGTTTTTGTTGATTGGTTGGTTGGTTGGTTTTGTTGTTGTTGCTTTCGATGCATCTTTCAAATTTGAGTAAGAACATAATGCCTGGATATTTTGCTTCTGTGCAATACCTGGTAAACGGGGATTTTACCTGATGAAAATCCTTCAGTTTTATTGTAATATTAATGAAGTGTACATTTCTCCATTACTAGACAAGATCACAGAGGATCTGATCCCTACATACCATTTGTTGGTAAAGAATTTTCTTTTGTCTGGATCATTAATGGAGGATCCCAGTCCTCCATCTATAGTCGACGTAGTCAGCTTTCTTGTGGACATGTTGAAGACCTTCAGAGTGTGACCAATACCACCTCCTCTTAAAAATTCTGCTTCCCTAATCTCTTTGCAAGGATGGTATGTTATACACTAAATGACTTTAGGAAATACCATTTGCCTATCCTAGAATATAAATTGTGCCCCTGTAGGAGGGTTGGCTGGTCCACTATCCATCAGGAACCCAGATACAGGAATCCCTCTTTGAAACTGTCCAACTCTATGCTTAATATTTTTACTGATGTGCTATAACATAGTCTTCACCTTACTGTCTGTCTTCCTCTCTCTATTGTGAGTCTCCAGAGGAAGTTGAAGTTCCATGCATGATCTACTGAATCAGGAGCTCATCAAATCCTGCATGAATAGACGCTCCTGATTGAATCTCAAATGCCTCTAAAGACTCATGTTAAAAATGTAGCTGCCAACGTAAGAGGTTTTGGGGACGTAACTGAACCATGAGGACTCCATGGAAGTTAATGGAAGCATAACATAGCATTATTGGGATTTGGTGGAGTTTTAAAGTATAGGGCCTAGTTGGAAGATGTAGATCAATGGAACTGGGCCTTCGAAAGTCATTTCTGATCCCAGAACCTTCTAATTCTTACTCTGCCTCCTGGCATTCATGATGCTAACAACCTTCCTTTTTTGCCAGTCCTTCCACCAGGATACTCTGCCTTGCCTCACACCCAAAGTGACTGCAGCAACTGAACATGAATTAAAACCTCTGAAACCAAGATGAGTCTCCCCCTCTTCAGTGTTTCTCGTGAGTGTCTACCACTGCATTGACAACTCTGATACCACAATAATGGAATAACCGAATCAATCAATGTCCAGGCTTTTAAGCAGACATGGCCAGATGAGAACTGAGCCCTCAAGACACATGAAGCCAGTGGAATGATAGTAGGAAGAACAGACAGCAAGCTGGAGAAGGTTTGCACCATCATATAGCATTGTGCCTCTAGGGATCTTTACACTGAGCTTTACAATGGTCAGGGCTGGCAATAAGAAAGGAAACGCTGTCGCTGGACCCCACTCCTGTCAATAATAAGCAGGGTTGGTTTTCCAGCAATTGACAAGGTTGAGAACAGGGTACACAAACTGTGTGTCCTTCAGTATTGTTGCTGAGGATGACCGAGAAGCCTAAGCCTAAGAAAGAGTTCCACTCAGGAGGTGGAGGTGTGTGCCCATTGGGAGAGTGAGGTATGGATTTGTGGGGCATATTAAGCTTTGCTTTGCTGCCAGTGTCTTTAAGCCGCTTGACAAGACTCTGCAGGTAGGGTCCCACATCTTTACCCTTGGTCATGCAGCATCTAGCAGATTTGGGGTGAGGTTCTTACTGTGTATCTGATTGGATGAATGTCAGGATGGCTGACAGCAAGCCTCGGAGCAGCTACACAGTGGCATCTGCTGCGGTTCCTCTGCCAAAGGCAGGCTGAGGACAACATGTAGGAGAATTCCCTGAGGACAGAAACTCTAGAAAGAGGGTCCCCTCCTGAGCAAAGGTTGTGTGGGCGGCACTCTACACCTCTGCCCCCGTTTTTTCTTTGTTTCCAAAGGTGGTGACTTAGAGACGCATTCTTCACCTCCTGGAATCCCTAGCTGAAAAAGAAAATGGGATAAAAGAATTTAATTAAAAGAAAATCACTCCATCTTTCAGAACCTTTCTTTCATTTGAGTTTAAAACATGCACGAGTATGCCCTGAAATATTATAGGTAAAAATAGAAGGCTGCATCACAGCCTTGGAATCTACAGTTCAAAGTAAGAGGGGCGGTTAATAAGCTGCTTTCTCTTTCCCCGTTCTGCTTCTCCTTCCCACTGAGCAGATCTAAATACTTGATGTTTTTGTTGGGTTTTTATTTTGTATTTTTTTTAAACGATCGCCCATGTTTCAGGCAGACCTCTCCCTGAGATATATTGGCCAGCGTACACAAACAGCTGGTGTGCTCCAGGGGCACTGTAGATTTTATTCTGGATGGAGCCCATGATAAGAAACTGAATTTAGAAAGCATTTTGTAGGAGACTAAACTCAGCCACTGAATAAAACACAAAGAAGGGGCCTTTGAACGTGTTCTTGCCCATTAGAATTTAATGCATCAAAAGTTATCTTGTGTGTAAAGTGGGGAGGGACAAGAGTAAACGAAAAAGCCTCACAAAACAGAATGCCCCGAAGACATTTTAGTTTTCCTCTAGAAAAAAGTAAATTCCAAGAGATAATTTCACACAAAGTGAATGCACTCAGTGTTCAAAGCAAAAGCACTTGTCCGCTCCTTTCTTACTCCATCCAACAGCAGCAGTAACGTGTTTAGCCTCCTCATGGAAACCGGGTCCTGCACCATTTTGTGTTGTGGAGAGAAAATGATCTTTAATTGATTGGAATCACTGCTTTATTATATATACATGTCACCTTGTAGTCCCCTAACAAAGAACCCGGAGGCACATAAATATCTGTGTAAATAATACTTTGCCCTGCCTGTCATTCCCAGGAATACATGGCTTGCTATCCATCCCTGCATCTTGGGTCTAGGCTGAATTAGACATAAAGGTTAAACGAAGGTTAGTCAAGAGAGGACAGCACATTGCAAAACAGCTCCATGTCCCTTGTTTGTGACTTGCCGGGACAGTGAGTAAAGAAGAGGAATGCTTTCCACAAAGAAATTCTGCATCTTGCTATTTAAAGTTTCTGTGGCAGAAGCAGCACCAGGGAGTTGGTTAAAATGCATAAGCCCAGGTCCTGCCTCCTCTGAGGCAGAGTTCTAGAACCATAGGCTCCATTAGCAGTATCCCCAGAGGTGCACGTGCCAAGTACACAAACAGGTCTGCCCACACCTTCATCGGGACTTCTGCCCTTCACACATGAAGTAAAACATGTCTGACAGTGACACCCATGTGATGCGAGAGATTTGAAATAACCAAAAATAGTCCTTTTGGAATAAATCAGTTTTAATAAAAGGAGAAAGAGGGACACTTACAAAGCCAAGGCTCCAGCGAAGCAGAGGGTGACTCGGGGAAAAAACAGGGCGTCTATCCCCAGCCCGGTTCTTTTTAAAGGTACCTTTCTCCCCTGGGGCAGCCACGCCCCTTAACGCAGGGATTGGGCCAGCTGCCCCAACATCCATGCATTTGTGACATTCAGTTAAGGTAGCATGTTTGCAAACTTTTTTCCGTGTGACAGAGCAGCTGACATAAATTTCTTGAGAGCAGAATGTTTTGTTTCAGCTCACAGTTTCAGAGCTTTCAGCCCCTGATCTGTGCTGGCTCCCTTGCCGCACGCTTGAGTCACCATGGTCAGGAAAACGTGTGAAGCAAATCTGATTTTGCGATGGCCAGAAGGAGAATTACAGGAAGGGGTTGGGGCCAGCACGCCCTCCTATGGTGTGCCACTGACTGTGCTTTTTAGTCAGCCCCCATCTTCCTTTAGTTCTGCTGCTGCTCCTGAGACAACTCGGATTTTGAGTCCAGTTAGTACCCAGGTGGAAGCCCAGACCTCACTGTCCGACCTCTTCTCAACAGCTCCACCAACTGGAGGCTGAGCATCAAACCTTTTGTGGGAACACCTCCCATCCAAACAAAACAGGTATCCATCCACATTACACTCATGTAGACGGGTGACCCAGGAAGTTGTGCCAGGCATCGGGGTTGAATTAGATTCTGCCGTCACCATCTTCAAATTACATTTTGAAACGAACACCCTGCATTTTCATATTTTACAGACGCTCACAAGTAATAGCTCATTATTTCCCAGTTGATGGAGGAGAGTTATCTGTCTGTTTCTTTCATTGGTTAATTAATAAAGAAAACTGCCTTGGCCCTTTAAGAGACAGAAAATTAGGTACGTGGAGTAGACAGAACAGAATTGTGGGAACAAGGAAGTAGAGTTGGGGAGATGCTTCAGGCAGTCTCCATAGGGAGTCTCCATGCTGCTCCTCTCCGAGATGGACGCAGGTTAAGATCTCTCCTGGTAAGCCACACCTCGTGGTGCTACCCAGATTACTAAATATGGGTTAAAGGAAGATGTGAGAATTAACCAATAAGAGGCTGAAACTATGGGCCAGGCAGTGTTTTAAAAGAATACAGTTTCCGTGTAATTATTTCGGGTGTAAAGTTAGCCGGCGGCCCGGTGGCAGGACGCAGCCCCGCCGCTTCCTTCTACACCCAGTCAGTGCTTTGGTCACCGATTCCCACTAAGATCTCATTACTATAACTCTACCCCATTATCCTACTGCATACTCTCCCTTACCATTTGGCCTTCGCGTCTGCTGGTCTGGAGGGTCGTAGGTGGAAGGGAAAGCAGACCAAAGATACAGCTGACACCCTAAGTAGACTGAGAGGTGGAGGTTGTGTTGGTAACAGTATCAGCCATAAGCTACGAAGTGGAACAGGCATCGTGAAAGAAAGCAGTATGTTCCGTGGGGTGGCTGAGGGGAGCTGCCACTGCTTTTGTTCCACTCTGCCTTGAGTTGTTTTATTTTCTTGTTTTTTTTTTTCTTGTTTGGTGTGAAGTGGCATGCGGTTCTCTTTCACTTTGGGGAGGAAAAGCTAGCCCTTCAGCTGAGATAACTGAGCAAGAAAAAAGGAAAATTGAATTGAAGGAAAGTAGATGCTGGGGCTACATGTATACACTTACTTCTGCTAATTCATACCTAGAGTTTCTATTGATGGACTCTTAATAGGTGAAACTTTAGAAAGGAATGGAATACCTGGGGCAGAGAACCTAGGGATCATAGAAGAGATAGAGGCTGAGAAATTGTATGAAGAAATCAATGCTATTGGGGTCACATAAAGAGGACCAGAGAAGGAAAGAGAAAAGGGAAATAGGAAAAGCAAAGCAGCAACTGAGAAGAAAATCGATGCCAAATAATAGAGAGAGAATTGAAGGTGGGGAGTTTCAGAAGAAAGAACTGTCAATGGCGAGGAAGATGAGGAAGGAGAGGAACAGAGGGGATGATGCTGCAGACCCAATATTGTGGGTTAGACTAGATTCCAGAGATCAGTCCAGAATCTAACGACTCTAAAGAAAGAAAACAATTCGAAGAGCTAATTTGGATCCACTAAAGTAACCAACAGAGTCAAGTAAGAAGCATTCTTGTTCCTATATGGGAGACAGTGTATATTTAAAGAGAGACAAAAAATAAAAAGTAGTGCAAAGAATTTGAAAATACTGGAATGAGGAATGGAATGGGTAAACAGGGAAGAGTCCAGCCAACTGGTTTCCAAAACCAAAGGTAAGCCTGAAATATACGCACCAGAAGTAGTATTCATGCTGAGCAGGTTGTAGTGATTATTTAGGAGTATAGATGTATATATACATACATACATACATACATATCATATATATCATATATGCATGTCGGTAACAACAATTCCTATAAAATAGACATCATGAATTTGGAAGAGAGTAAGGACGAGTATATGGAAAAATGTGGAAGGAGGAAAGAGAAATGGAAATGTGTAATTACATTGTAATCTCAAAAATAAAAGAAATAATAATAAAAAGGAGTGTGTAAGAAAGATAGTGAGGGCTCAGGGGATGCCATCAGGCACCAGGAACATGGTTCAAGGACAGAGGTCCCCTGTGAAGAGGGGGCATGTGCTTCCTCTGTGAAAAGGGAGCCATCATGTAGGACACCAAGGAAGTGGTCCCATCTGCTAAAGCGGCATCAGGAGTCGCCTGCTCCTTACAATATGCAGTTTCACAGTTTTGCACAAGTAGAAGGGGCCAAGCAGGCAGCATATCACAGACGCATTACAGAAACAGGAGCTAATCATCCCACATGAGCCCCTTCCCACAAACAGGGCCGCACGGTGTCCTCGCCCAGAGACAATAAACGAACTGCTTACTCGGCAGTAGGAGCCACACGACTTTTGAATATTTCATGGCAAGGCTTCAGGTATAAAATTTCAGAAGTGGAAATCTGTAGAGCAATAAGGAACTGAAAATAAATAAATAATAAATATAAACGAAGGTAAGAGAATTATCAGAGAAACAGCATTTCAGAGGGAGGCCAAACGACTGAACTAACCCAATCATCTTAGAAGAAGAGAACCATTTATTTATAAGCCTGGAGTCAGAGGTTACACACACACACACACACACACACTCAGATACACACTCAGACACACACTTACACACACACTCAGACACACATATACACACACGTGCACGCATACACACATGTACACACATGTGCACACACAGGTACACATACACACTTAGACACACATTTACACACACATTCACACATATGTACACACATATACACAAACACATGTATACACATACACATACCCAAACATGAGCATGTGTGATAGAGTACCATTTAACAAAATATCACGCTAGCTTAGTAACTGCCCTGGTCCATTTCTGGTACTGCAACAACACACTAGTAGCTGAGTGGTTTAAACAAAAATTTTTTTTCTTCTATTTTGGGAACCGTGAGTTGCAAGATCAAAGCAAATTTGATGGAGCATTCTTCTTAGGGCATAGGCAGTAACTCCTCGAGTCCTCGAATGTAGGGGTACAAGGGATCCCTTTTGTGATTCTTTTAGGAGGGTCCTACCTCCTAATGAGGTAACTACCCTCATGACCCAATTATTTCCCAGAAGTCTCTGTTCACATTGCCACTGCCCTTAGGGTTAGGACGTTAGCACATGGGGTCAGGAAGGGCCCCGGTGTTCAAATTCAGCACAGGGCTGCATCAAATTAAAATTCTGTGCTCCCCTCTCGTACAGTTTCTTCATTTTCTAAAACATACCATGTTAAAGACTGGAAAACAGAGAAGATATAATAGCTACTATACACACACACAAACACACACACACACACACACACAGGCAGATGTGAGGCAGTCATGAGCAAAGACACTTTACTTGAACATAAAAGCTCACATTTTATGACAACACAATCGATGAAATTAAAAACACAGTTTAGAAATGTCATTCCAACACCACAGCTACGAAGAAAGGAATTCTAATATTGCATTCAAATGTATTCTACCAGCTATCCATGCTCTGGAAGACCAAGTCTGGAGGCCACGGTGGATGACTCAGGACAGGAATAGACTTACTCTGCAGATGGAGGCTTGGTGGTGCCATTTTAAAAGTGTGTGACCTTGGCAGGGTGGCATGGCCCCACTAATCCTCTGTCTTGTAATATGCAAGAGGGGGTTGCCGCTAGAATCTTCTTAGCTTGTCTATGGAAATCTAATGAGATGTTGAATGGGCAGCACATGGCAGGGCCCAGGAGGATCTTGGCAAGAGGTGACTGTGACCTTTCGGCTTCTCTTTTGAAGTATGTGCTACATGTGAGAGCTGGAGATCAAATATGCACACGGGCCTAGGATTTAGGATAGAGACTCCTTTGTAAGCCTCAGAGCAAAGAATGGTTGCACACATCATGTGCCTGGTGAGAGAGAAACTGACCTTCACAGAGGGAACAGGCCCGTGCTGGCTCTTCAGCAGCAACACCTCTATGCAAAGCAGGAAATATGACAGTATGTGTCAAATGGCAAAACCTATGTCCCATGCTGAAGTCATATGTGCAAAATAAAACCTATTTTGTGTGCTGTTGAATGTAACTACAACCAGGAATGAAAATGGGGATATTTGTGTGCTTCTCTGCTGAACATTCTTGGGTTTTCCCCCAAATATTTTAACCACGATTAAGGTATGGACCAAAGGACGTTATGTGTAGACTGTGCTGTTCTAATTGAAACTTTCTGCAACCACCTTCTATACAGCCATGGTCATACATCCATATCCTGGTCTCAGAAACAAAGCAATAGGTGGGGGTTGTGGAAGAGAGCTGATGAGTCTGTGGTCTCCTAAGAATGTGGGTTGGTGAGTGGCAGAGAAACACAGAGGAGGAGGAGCCGATGAGGAGAACATGTGTGCTCAGGTGGCCTTTACCCCAGTTAAAAATTCTTACAGATAAGAACAAAATGGATACCAGAGAAATGCTGGATTCGAGGACAGGTGTCTTGAGATATAGGTGGGAGATCTAGAGCAGGGGTTCCTGCCGCTCCTGATGCTACGATGTTTCAGTACAACTCCCCATGCTGTGGTGACCACCAGTCAGAAAACTGTTTTCATGGCTACCTCAGAACTGTGATTTTGCTACTGCTATGAATTGTAATGTAAATATTTTTGGAGACGAGTTTGCCAAAGGGGTCTTGACGCTCAGATTGAGAACTTCTGGTCTAAATGGACATGGAGAAGTGTGAGCAAATGAGACTTTTCAATTATTGCTTTATTTTTTTTATTTTTTTTAATATTTATTTATTTATTATGTATACGATATTCTGTCCCCATGTGTGCCTGCAGGCCAGAAGAGAAGATTACACATTCAGAGCTTATTAGGATAAAGAAAATTTGGGGGTTTAAAGAATATTTGTTTTCGGTGTATGTGTCTGTGTGTGTCTATGTGTGTCTGTGTGTGTCTGTGTGTCCGTGTGCATCTGTGCATGTTTGTATATGTCTGTGCATGTCTGTGTGTGTGTGTGTGTGTGTGTGTGTGTGTGCACATGACTGTGGATGCCTTCAGAGTCCAGAGGATTTGGAGCCTCCTGGAACTGGAGTGGTTGAGGAATTACGAACTGGGAACCAAACCCTGGTCCTCTGGAGAAACAGCAGGCATCCTTAACCACTGAGCCATCTCTCCACCCCTGGAAAAGAAATGTACGGTTCTGTAGACGGACAAGTCCATGGTGTGGACCCTCAGGGCTCCTTCTGGTGAGGACCTTCAGGCTGCATCCTAATGTGAAGAAGGGTGTCACCGGGGAGAGAGCATGCGTGAGACAAAGGGCAGAAACAACAGAACATGTGTGTGTGTGAGAAACTTTTATTAGCAAAGCCTGTGACAATTAAGTAACAGCATTGACAATGCCCACTCCCTTGAGAGTGGAGCACTCAAGACCTGATTCCTCCTAAAGATCCCACCTCTCCTTTCTCAGAGGGGCAATTCAACCTCACAGGGTGTTTGGAAGAGACTTTGGCAACTAACTGTCTCCTCAGCATCAAAACATTCTTCATTGGAATGAAGAAGGAGGCTCATAGGAATGAGAAAGCTAAGGAAATACAGGAACTCAGAAAACTCTCTGCACTTAACATTCAGGAAGCCAAGAAAGTGGCAAGGCTCGCGAGACCTCTACCCAAGAGAATAAAAGTGATAAATTATTGCTAGTGAGAGAAAGCTCTGGGATGCAGCTTTCACAGAGCCCTCACCCATGCTGAGATGAGCTTTTTCTGACATGTCACTTCCTTTGAGTCCCTTGTGTGCCTGTAAGTCACCTCACTGCATTCTTGTTCACCAAGCAAGATGTGGTGAAAGTACTTCCTTGCTCTGCCTTTGGTACCCTATGTCAGGAGAAGAGATATTGATTCCCATCTTCCCAGGAAAAGTTATGTAACACAACCACAGTAACCATGGAAAAATATCTCAATACCAAGACTGGATAAAAGTCAAAACTGATCATTGTGCACAAATCATCTAAAACCAGGCATGCTTCAATCATGTCGGCATTATTACATTTTAGGAAAATGGACAAATAATAGAATTTTGAAAGGGAAATGAGAAGACATTATACTCAGTCAAGATTGCCCATCTATGTTTATATGGAAAACAATAGAAATACATTTCGGGTGTATATGACTCATAAAAAGTGCCAATCATTCATACCTCTAAAAAAAGAAATTAAAATTGTTTTCCATCTGGCCACAATTCAACACACAAATGTGGAAAAGCTGTTATATATAAAGACTGCCGGAAAGAAGTTGATAACCAGTTAAATATAGATTTATGTCTAGGAAATTATAGCAACACTATTTATATTCTCATTAAAAAGAGAAGAAAGACATCTACTACCATATGACAGGGTTTCATCTGTCTAGCCAGCACAGTTGAATATAGGACATGGGCAACATATTATCAAAGAAGACAAGGGGTTGTCGCTAGTCTGTACATTACTTTCTGTTTACTTAGGAAATATCAGAGGATCAAATGAAAAGTATTAGAATCAATCTAAAAGAATTCTATTTTACTGTTGAAAATGAAACACATCTATTTCTTTAAATCAATATGCGTCATATGTGCAAGCAACTGACTGTAGAAAATATAATGTGAAGTTAGAGCCCATTCATAATAATGAATGCACAGACTGTGCACTGTAATGAAGAGTGTCCACAATGCTGACAGGCACTAAAGCATATTTGGATGAATGGAGAGGTGGTCTATCCTCCTGTCTCAGAGAGCTGAAAGTTCTAAATCTGTCCAAGTATATTTATAGAAGCACGTACTTCTAGCTAATGGCCTGATGGAACACTGGGATACAGTGTAGTTTTAATGTCCGCCAGAGAGAAGTGAGTGTTAGGAATAGCTGAAGATTTTATTTTAATAAAGTGGAAGATTAGGGTTGACGTTGGTTTTACACTTATATTAAAGTACACAATACACGGGGATACTAATAGGACAGAGCTGGAATGATATGGAATGACATATTCACAATGCTGGGACAAAAGGAAAGATGGAGAGCATTATATAATCCACAAAAACACAGACGTGAACCACCCTGTGACAATCAGTGGCCTGAAAGCCACAACCCATGATTCTGCTGCTGTAACCTCAGAGAGTTTATTCCCAGTAAACCTCGGAGACCGGACCATGGACAGACACAGCCATCTGATCTCATTCATATGTGAAAAGGATAGATAACTCATGATGGTAAAATTCATAGATTTCTTGCTTGGTAAAATTTAAAACTCTTATATCTCAAACTATGAGAGCAGAAGTTTACTTGGTTAAATAAGAAGCCACGTGTGCAGATTGTGCTCTAAAATTATATCATCAGATGATCAAAGTGTAAAAGATAATTATTCTCTTGTGTGTGTGCTTGTGAGTTTGGTTCAAATCCGCATTTCTTAACCTGTGTGTCATGACCCTTTCACAGGGGTCACCTAAGAACATCGGAAAACACAGATATTTACATTGCAATCATTACAGTAGCAAAATTACAGTTATGAAGTAACAACAAAAATAATCTTATGGTTGGGAGTCATCACACATGAGGAACTGTATTAAAGGGTCACAGCATTAGGAAGGTTAAGAACCACTGGTCTATGTGGAATGATGTGTACATTCTCTGCCTAGTGGTTTTGTTCATGTAATGACCTGTACACTCTCCGTCTGGTGGTTCCGTCCACTCAACATTGTATCTGTAAATTACCCAGCTGCGGTTGTTTCCCAGGTGACAGGAAGGAAGCAGGGAGGAGCAATTTGAACTTGACCAGATTGTATTTTTTTCTTCAGAATACATCATGAGGTGGGCTCATCATGTGTGTGTCTTCTTCCTACAGAGGAGTCTTCAGCCTAAAGATGCATAAGTGAGGTTTTTTTTTTTTTTTTTTTTTTTTTTTGGTTTTTTCAAGACAGGGTTTCCCTGTAGTTTCTAGAGCCTGTCCCGGAACTAGCTCTTGTAGACCAGGCTGGCCTCGAACTCAGAGATCCACCTGCCTCTGCCTCCCGAGTGCTGGGATTAAAGGCGTGCGCCACCACCACCCGGCTCATAAGTGAGTTTTAAAAGTGGTTCTTTGAAAGCAAGGTTATGATAAAGATAAAGAAGGGCAATGAAAATGGAGTTATGATAATTTCATAAGAGATCGTGTGTTCTAAGGAGGCCCCAGGAGTTGCCAGATATCACAGAGATCTAGCATATTAAGGGTGATACCTTGAATGGATGAGTTAGGAAGAACCAGCCCACAAGAGAAGGCTTGTCAGTTCCATCATTGACTCAGGGTAGAGTGAGAAGACTCTGTGTCCCCCTAGGAATAACTGTCAATAAGCCTATGTAGAATTAGTGGTGGGCTGCGTTCCCGCGCTGGCTCTGGCTAGCTTTACCCAAAATAATTACACGGAAACTGTATTCATTTAAACACTGCTTGGAACACCCATTAGTTCCAGCCTCATATTGGCTAACTCTCACATCTTGATTAACCCATTTCTAATAATCTGTGTAGCACCACGAGGTGGTGGCTTACCGGGAAAGATTCTAGCCTAAATCCATCTCGGGTTGAAGAATCATGGTGACTGACTCACTTCCCTTCTTCCCAGCATTCTGTTATGTCTACTCCACCTACCTAATTTTCTGTCCTAGTAAAGGGCCAAGGCAGTTTCTTTATTAACCAATGAAAGTAACACATAGACAGATGACCCTCCTCCATCAAGCCTAGTTTGTACCTAGAATTGATGTTATGTGTGTGGCCTGAAATTTTTAAATCAAAATTGTATTTTAAGAAGGTTTCCAGGCACCCGACAAAGCAAATATATTTGGATTCTAGGTGATTCTCTTTACGTTCCATCTTCTACACGAAGTCCCACAAAGCCATCGTCTCATAAACAAAGTAAAGTAAAATAAGGAGGCACACCACCATGATGGAGAAGTGCCCCAGAAACATCCCTCAGGCTCTACAAAGACCACATATACTGCAGTCACCACAACCAGTATGTGTGAGTGTATTCACATATCCAGAGAGCTAAACGAAGGCTTTACTGGCTGGCTTGAGGAAGATGAAGATGCCAGGGCTCAAGATGCAGTAGCTCAAAGTAGAAGTTGCTTAAGAATACATTTTTTTCCCTGGCCACCTCAGCTTTCCTGTCTGCCTTCCTTCCTTGTCCCCCACAGCAAGCCACAACAATCTGAAGCCCATTTCCTGATGTCAGCCATGAAATCTAAACACATTATCCTCACTGGCTGCCTTCCTAAAGCAGAGCTGGCCACAAAGGTGTTTTCTGGCTTCCTTTGAATGTGAGTTTTAAGACATCCATTCCAGAAAAAGTGTCTTTCCCTAACCCAGAAGGAAAGAACCTGAGAATTAACACAGACGAGACTTGACTTGTTGAATATGACATTAGATGGGACACCTTTTGCCCAATCACCATTCTCCATGGCTGCCCACACTTTGCTGAAATGATGCATAAAGATGGATAGCTCAACCCAAGCCTGGGGATCATCTTTCAGAAGCTCCATAGCAACTAACACTGGGATCAAATAAATCTAGGCTTTCCTCTTGTTACCTGGCCTGTTGTTATAGGATGTCAGCCATGGCACATACGATGAAGAAAAAAAATCAGCTCATTTCCCAATCCTGAAGAACTGTTGAGCTTGACCAGGGAGCAAAGAACTCAAGACATAACTGAGTGGGTAAGAAGACCCAAGTTCAAGTTCTAGCACCCATGTCAAGCAGCTCACAACCACCTATTTTATAGCTCTAGGGGTTCTGACATTCTCTTCTGGACTCTTCAGGTACCCACATACTCAAACATACACACACACACACACACACACACACACAAGTTTTTAATTTTTAAAAAAGAAACAGAATATTGGGATAAGACAACTGGAAAGTAGAGAACTCAAGCAACTGTGAAAAAAATAAGAAAGCCCCTCCCCCAATCATTCTTTCTAGGAAGAAAGAAAACAGATAGTGAAAATGAAAACTCAATGATACCATGTCTAAAATGATTCCAGAATTGCCAAAAAGTAACTCTTAAGTTCAGAAATGCTCTGAAATCTAAACAAAATGAAAATCGAAGCAAACATAGAAATGTTTCCATGATGCTATAAAACTCTAAAGACAAAAGGACGAATATTTCAGCATTATTTGTGAATGAAAAGCAAGTAGAACTACTGTGAGATACTATTCTTCATGCATCACATTGACAAAACATTTGGCACAACACCCACCTGTCCAGGCTGTGGGGAGTGCACCTCTCACCAATCATTGGGGAGAATCTAAGTCTGGGGGCGGGGGATCTGGTCCATACACAACAAAATCAGGCATGTGTCTTTGATCTCGTAACACTTCTCAAGGACACCATCCTCATTTATGAAACCACTATACATCTAGCAGAAGGCTATAGATTAAAACTGTTTTACTAGAAAAATCAAATAGTAGTCAACCATAGGCTAAATATGCCATGAAACACACACAATAGAATATTATATAGTTGTCTAAAGTAACAAGGGACAATCCTGTATGTCATTGTAGGAACATCTCCAAAACCTCACTCTGTAGAGTCAGGCTGATTTTGAACTCATGAAAGTCCTCAGACTATTGCTTCACAGTGCAGGGATTATAGGCATGAGCCACCACACTCAGTCTCCGGGACATTTGGGGTAAGAAAACTACAAAACTCAGGAAAGAAAAATACTATATTGTAGTTTACCTGAGAATGTGTGAGGAGATTTTGAATATAAAAGGCTAAAGGAAAAGTTATATATAAGGAGAGAGGAGCATGGAGTTTTTCTGAATAGCCCTTAATTGGTGATTTAACCTTAGACCTATATTGCATTTCAAACAATCATAAAATAACAACAAAGAATGAGTCCTAGAGCAATTCTTGGAAATTGAAAGTTTCAACTGCAAATATCATTTACAGATAGTATGATTACCCAAGGGGGAAAAAGTTCTATCATAGTCTGCATGAGAGAATTAATAGGAAAATCTAAATCTTCTGTTTATAAGAACAGTAAGCATAAGAGAACATAATCAGCAGTAAGCAGAGACCTTCTAAACAGAGGTCACCACGACAGCAGGAAATGACTGCAGTCCTCCTGAGAATAAATCTAGATGATTACCAGATATTTACATGAAAATTAGAACACTTATTACAACATCTTTGAAGAAACATAACATAGCAAGAATTGCAAAGTGATTCTTTAAAGATAAAAAATTTTTTCTGGTTTTAGAAAGATTGCTGAAAGTTGATAATTTGATTGATAAATTAGTATAAAATGACAAAAAGATGGGGTCAACAATGTACAATGCATGGGTCCAGTGAGGTGGCTTAGTCGGTAGAGGCATGTGCCACCATGCCTAGTGATCTGCATTTAATCCCTGGGACCCTATGGTGGAAAAGAGAGCTTGACTTCAGTAAGTGGTCCTCTGACCTCAACATACACCTCTACACACAGCATACATGCCCATGTGTGCACACACGCATAATAACTAACAAATGGAATAAGATGTCTTACATGCTATTTGTCCAAGAAGTTGGTGGGCAACAGGACAGTTGGATTTTGCTGTATTGGAATATAGCTGAGTGTTGAAGGATAGCCAAGAGGGTCAAAATATGTGACCTCAACCAGAGAAGGACAGAATCACCTCAGACAGACACAGAGAAGGCCAAACTATAAACAGGTAAGTCACAGATCGGTGGAGAAGAGAGGGGCCCATAGATGGTCCTGGAGCAACTGCTCTTGAACATGGAAGTCTTTAACCAGATCCTTCCATAGCCCTATATAAAATGAATTCTAAGGGGGTTAAAGACTCATACATGTTGACCAACGCTGCAAAAGGGCCATAGGATGATATAGCCTTGGAATAGAGAAAGATTTCTCAAACCAGACTCAACAAGCACAAAAACAAAAAGAAAAGTACTAAGTACTATGAGTAATAAGTCAGAGGTATTGTCAGGTCTCAAAGAATCAGGGACAAATGACTAACTGAGGTATGTATTAGCATACCAAAGTTCATCCCAGGCTCACTCAGTAGTGTGGCGCCTCTCTGTTCCTTTCTCTCTGGCTCACCTAGCCTCTTCAGTCCAGGGCTTTGCTTCCCTTCCCCGAGCCTCCAATTCAAAAAAAAAAAAAAAAAAAACCCTGCCTTTTCTGTCCTTCTCTCTCACTTGCTCTTTTTACCTTCATATTGTCTTTACTCTCTTGATTCTTCTCTAGGTCCTTGTCTACTTTCTTGGTTTACCTGCCCCTCTCCTCTCCTCTCCTCTCCTCTCCTCTCCTCTCCTCTCCTCTCCTCTCCTCTCCTCTCCTCTCCTCTCCACTCCTCTCCTCTCCTCCACTCTCAGTTCTCTTCCTCTCTAACTCTCCCTCCCTCCTCTCATGGTCCTGTTCAGTCTGGACTCTTCCAGATGCATCTGACTGTTCTCCCCCTCACATCTACAATAAGATCCTTCTCCTCAGTCATACCTCAGACCAGTGATGTCCTCATTTTCATTTCTGATATGAATTTTCTTTTCTGCTCAAAGATGATAAATAAAGCCAACTGAAGACACATACAGAAATTTAAAAAAACACCATAAACTGGAAGACATTTTCAAAGTAGAACAATCAGATATCTTTTATTCAGAATATATAAAGATCTTACAAGAACCAATAAGAAAATGTTCACAATAGAGAAACATTCATAGGCCAAGAAAGCCAAGAAGAGATGAATGGTGAGAGGCAAAACCAGAATGGTGAGGCTTCTGGAGCTGAAGTCAGATAAGTTGCATGGAGCCTCTGCATGCCTGCTGCACCCTCAGGGATTCACACCTGCACCATGGAGCCCCTACATGCCTGCTGCACCCTTAGGGACTGACACCTGCATCATGGAGCCCCTACATGCCTGCTGCACTCTTGAGGATTGACACCTGCACCTCCGAGAATGACAGGAAACTCTCCATCAAGGCTACTTCTTCTCAAGGCTCCAGGGAGAAGACTGTGCTCGCCCTGGTTCCCCCTCCTGGGAAAACACAACTGACTTGCCTCCTCCCTGGTTCCCCAACCTTTAAAAGCCACAGCCAGCTTTCCCATCATCCTGCTAGGTCTCTAAACAGTGTTCCTCTTTGCTGGAGCTGGCAGGGCAGCAGGACTCTGAGCATCCGCCCCCAATTTCTCCACGGGCATAGACCACACTCAGACTTGCTTCATTTCCTTCTGGCAACCAAAGGACTTCACTGAAGACTGTATTTTCTTTCCCTTATCCAGAAATACAAATTGAAATCCTAATGCAATAGCATCCCAACCCGTTTTCTAGCAGAGATGGAGCAACGGACATGCTTACACAGTGCAGGGGGATGGCATCTACAAAGGGCTTGAACAGTTTGGTAAAGCCGAGTAAAGCCGCACATGAGCATGGAAAGCTGCCACAGCCATTCCAACTCCACGCTTAGTTAGCTCCTTAAAAAACAACCGAAGAAAACACAGAGCACATAGCTCCAGATGAAAAGCTCCCAGATGGCACGTGGGAAGGCACTGTTTATGGGAACGGAACAATGCCAATGTTCCAATGTTGAAAATAAGAAGATGCCTTGGATGTGAACGCCCGAGGCTTCATGCAGAAACATGGATGGAGACTCAAGAGAAAAAAGCCTAGTTAAAAATAAATAAATAAACTGTAATACAAACAATATGATCTTGTGTATACAAAGTGCAAAGCAGACAAAATTAAATGTGATGCTTACCGTGCAGATCATTTTAGCTGTCACAAAAGCAAAGCTTGGGGCTGCAGAGATGGCTCAGCAGCTAAGATCTCTTGTTGCTCTTGCAGAGGACTTGGGTTGGGTTCCCAGCATCCACGTGAGAATTTTTAACCATCTTCAATTCTAGTCCAGAGCATCTGGCATTCTCCTCTGGTCACTGCAGGCACTGTGTGCACATAGCCCACTTACACACATGTAGGCAAAGACCCATAAACATAAAATAAAAATAAATACATACATAAAAATAAACATGCCAGCTGGGCAGTGGTGGTGCATGCCTTTAATTTCAGCACTTGGGAGGCAGAGGCAGGCAGATCTCTGTGAGTTTGAGGCCAACCTGGTCTACAAGAGTTAGTTCCAGGAAAGGCTCCAAAGCTACAGAGAAATCCTGTCCCCAAAACCAAAGCAAAACAAAACAAAAAAAAATAAAAATGCCAAGTCTCAGTTAATTCAAATTTCAAGTTAGGGATCACATGTAGGGGAGTGAGAAGAAAAAAGTGATTTTTTAAAGACACAAAGAGCTTGAAAAGTCTATTATAAAACTATGTGCATAGAATATCACATTATTTTTGTTTAAACGTCATATATATGTATGCATATATATGCATATGAAATTAAAATGAAATTTATGCCTTGGCAATGCTGAAGCATGCATAGGCAGCCCATATATGGTGGGTCTGTTGAGCTTGTTCATATTGGGTTTCATGATCTAAGTTGATGAGGACGACTAACCAGGTATCTTCCTTAAAAGGGCACCAGATCTCTTTACAGATGGTTGTGAGCCACCATGTGGTTGCTCGGAATTGAACTCAGGACCTTTAGAAGAGCAGGCAGTGGTCTTAACTGCTGAGCCATCTCTCCAGCCCCATATACATGTATGCAAAAGATTGGCTGTTTTAAGGTGTAGCAAACATAATAAAAAATAAAAATATCTGCTTTAGGAATGGTAGTTTGCTGGTATCTTTACCACACTAAACTACAGAACTCATTAACAATAATTCCAAATCCTATTAGAGAAAGATAGGGAAATTTAATTTTTACTGCCTTTTTAAAGTATAAATTCAAATAAACCATAAGGTAGCATTTTCATATATAAAATAAAGTTTGGGTTTTAACTAAGCTGCCTGCAATTGGTGAAAACAATGTATAATGTTATCTTCTACTATTCATAAGAAAATAAACTGCATGCTTTGCAAAGACTGTATATTTCCGAGGTTTTATTCATTTGTTTCATATGAGCAAGAATGTTTATTGCAGTATTATTTATGATATATAATGCTCTTACAACATTTAAAGTACAGAATATTGAATATAATTTTTAAAGTCCAATAATGTGGAAAGGATTAAATAAATTATGATCTAGCAATGTGATGGAATATTGAATAAAATGTAAAAGTCATGACTTTGTAGAATAAAGCAACGAGAAAGTCTAATGACATATTTTAAAAGTCAAATACCAAACTATTTTTACAATAAGACAGCTTAAAAAATAATCTTCCAGGAATGTGGAGATTGTCTGATGATAAAATACTTCCTATGTAAGCATGAAGCCTTGAGTTTGAGCCCCAGAACCAAAGTACAAAAGCCAAGTGCCATGGTATAGCCTTGTGACCCCTACACTAGGGATGTGGAGACAGATTGATCCCCGTGGGGCTCACTAGCCAACCAGCCTAGCTGAGTGCATTCTAGGCCAATGAGAGACCCTGCCTCAAAACTAAAGTGAACATCCTGTAGATTATATCTTAGGCTGGCTTCTGACCTACATATGTATGCCACAGGATAAAATAAAAATATCTTTCCTCTCTCTCTTTCTCTCTATACATATGTGTATATGTATTTATGTACGTTAGAATACATAGAAAAATATGGAAAGGTCTTATCTAAAATATAACAATATTAAATTCTGGATGAGTAGGTCTTAGATAATCTTATTACAACATAGTGATTGTCTTCATAATTTCTCTTTCACCACAAAAGCATGCATTATTATATTTCTTTCAGTAAGAATACCCCATTGTTAGAAAAAAATAAGTTTATGAAACCTTAAGGGTTATGAGTAATTCCAGTATTAAAAGAGCTTTTAAAGATTTAGTTTGTTTTAATTATATATATGAATGTATGTGTGTGTGTATTTGTGTGTGCACGTGCACATGTGCATATGAGTGCAGGTGCCCAGAGATTGAGGCTTCAGGTTTTCTGAAGCTGTAAACTGCCCAAAGTGGGTGCTGAGACCGGAACTCAGATCCTCTGAAAGTAGAATACTATTTAACCACTGAGACATCTCTCCAGTCCCTCAAAGGGCTTTGAAACTGGGAAGAGGAGGCACATACACACCCAAATGCCTCAATACTCCATAGGAGTATTGACTTAATGAGAACACATGAAGCCCCCCACTTAACCCTGTAGCATGTCCCAGGGGAGGTAGTTGGGGACTTAAACTACCTGGCCTTCAGGTCTGCTCTTTTTGAGGCAAAGCTACTACAGTAACTCCAGAAAAGAAAGAAGAGTCACGGCCCACTCTACAGGTCAAAAGATTTCAGTGGAGGTCTGGCAGGGTTTGCTCCAGGAAGTAGCAAGGGAAGGGAAGGAAAGGGAAGGAGAAAAATTTCCATGCAGTTTTAGTTCTTGGACTAATTACTATCAGCAGTGAAGCGAGAAAGAGGCCCCATGGGCTGCAAGATAGAGAGACAAACCCACCTTGAGCAGAAAATTGGCTTCTGCCTGTTCCTCTTCCCCTTCAGACAATTGGACACTTACAAGAAGCTTTAGCCTTCAAGACAATATTATCCTTCTAAATAGTATACAAGCTGCTGTCTTCTAGATGCAAATAATGCAGCCATAACCGTGGCATGAGATGGAATAGCAATCCCATTCCCACCCCTGTGATCTGACAGAGCCCAACGTCACATGGCCACCACTGTATACTGTGACAGCTCAAGAAGGCACAGTAGAGACCAATTCCTGTGCCTTTCTAAAGAATGCATAGTATTTTGAGATCATTTTTGATTCTTCACATAACTGTGACCAAAGACCTAGAGGAGGACTCTTTTATTTAAGACCATGGTTCAAAGGTACAGTCAGCAACGGCAGAAAAAGCTTGTGGTGGAAGTGGCTAGCAAGAACAGGAACCTGCCTCCTCACATCTGGGCAGATAAGGATGCAAGACTGAACAGGGAGCAGGAAAGGACTATAAACCTCAATGCCAACCCCCAATGGCCACTACTTAAAGCAAGCCTCTACCTCCTATGGATTCCAGTTTCTCAACAGAGTCACTGCTGCTGGGTACAAAATGTCCAAACACAGAGAAGCCTGTGGAGGTTGTTTTGTATTCAGATTGTCACAAAAGCTCACTGAGAACGTAGGGAATTCTGGGTAAGGAGGAGAACATGATCGCAAAGACTTGAAGCTACAAAATCCACATCTTCATCTCTCCACCTACATCCTCTGCCTGTTGTGTTCTTGGCTGCCTCTGTATGTCCTACAGGTTCAGCCTTTCTCCTTAGCATCCCGAGCTCCAGCACACCTCAAGGTCCCTCCTTGCTCTTCCTTCAGCCTCCAACCCCCTTTTCCAGACTTTATATCATTTTCTTACGGTCTTGCTTCTTTTCAGGTCTGTTCTTTTTTTTCTCATTTTTTTTTATTAAAAATTTCCATCTCCTCCCGTCCTCCTCCCCCTTCCCTCTCCTCCCCTCCACCCATACCCTCACTCCCTCCCTCTCCAGGCCAAAGAGCCATCAGGGTTCCCTACACTATGTTAAGTCCAAGGTCCTCCCAACTCCCCCCAGATCCAGGAAGGTAAGCAACCAAACTGACAAGGCTCACACAGAGCCCGTCCTTGTCGTAGAGACCAAGCCCATCGCCATTGTCCTTGGCTTCTCGGTCAGCCTCCACCGTCAGCCACTTTCAGAGAATCCGGTTTGGTTGCATGTTCCATCAGTCCCATTCCAAGTGGTCTTGGTGATCTCCCGTTAGTTCTGTCCCGCCGTCTCAGTGGGTGAACGCATCCCTCACAGTTCTAACTTTCTTTCTCATGTTCTCTCTCCTTCTGCTCCTTATCAGGACCTTGGGAGCTCAGTCTGGTGCTCCAATGTGGGGCTCTGTCTCTATCTCCATCCATCGCCGGGTGAAGGTTTTATGGTGATATGCAAGGTCTGTTCTGAAAACTGCTCCAGTGCTGCGGATGCCTGAGCAGGAGGGATTCAGACCCCAGCCACTGCGCTGTTGAACAGACTTGGACTAGAAAGGTTGGTTGGTCATAATAACCCTACTGTGTCTTCTGGTTAAAACCAAAATCATAGCCAGGCCAAGTACAGATGCCAATCTCTCAGATGATTCTTTTGTCCATAGCAAATTTTACTCTTTATGATTCCTTAGGTACAATCACCTCCACACAATAAAGGAATATACAACTTTTAAACTTCTACAGGAATATTTCCATTTTGAAATGAGAAATATAACACAATTCAAGCTGGAGAAACTTAGCATGACCTGGTATATTTTATAATACATTTTAAAATATATTGTCTATATTTCATATTACATATTGTAAATATTTATATTTCACATGTTTTAACACATTATTAGCTAAGTTTCATGAGAACTTTTGATCCCAAATGACAGGAATTGAAGAAATATAAAGAATATTATTCATAATGGTTTTCAATTGCAAAGCTAGTTAGTTATGGTAATAACTGACACTTGAATATTTAAATGTCAAACATTTGAATAGCAGCTCAGAAAGAGCTTATTTAACTAGAGTAACAGACCTGAAGTTAGTTATTAATATGAGTTTGTAAGCATCTAGTCAGTCAAATGGCAAAGGCAATACAGATAGTACATGCCTACCTCAGTGCACAAGCCAAGCCATCAGACACCTCAGTCTCGTCATAGCCTCTTATTCATAGAAGTTACTCATAAATGTATATTCATCTTCTGGGAGCCTTATTGCTCATTCATTGCCTCAGACATATAAGGCAAAGACTACAGCAAACACAGGAAACGGTCACTTATACCATTGTGTATTCTACTGGAAGAGCTAATGTGAAGACATCTTTCCTGTTGACCAACTGCCACAGCCTTCTTCAGTGGGACTTACTTCAGACATGGGCTTGCTTAGCATTTACTACCCCTGCACAGAGTGTCTTCAATCAAAACCTGGACTGGAAATCGAACATGTCCCTCATTCTCTGTACTTGAATATGTACAAGAAGTGGAAGAGAAAACAAATGCAGAAAACTGTAGTTGTCAATCACCATCCCTATCCCAGCATGCATTTGTCAATTGATAGATCTGCATTATCTTAATTCTTGAAACAACCCTGGGTGTTAACCTCATAATTTCAATTTTATAGATGGAGTTTGCCACAAATATCTGAGCCTATACCTATCCAGCACTACTAGCACACACCCCCTTCTTCTTGGGTCTGCCTTGGACATATGTTATTCATTCATCAATTTCTCTGTTGTTTGGTAAATGTTAAGGTATCATGATAAATACTCTCATTGTCAAAAGCATAATAATTAGGGAATAATCTTGGTCCTTGATGATGAAAAATGCACCAGGAAAAAATAGGTAGAATTGCCTTAGAGCAAGAGAAAGCGTACTAAACCTGCAAAGTTTACACATATCAGCATACAAGAAAGTGTCAGTCAAAAGGTAAGTATCTACAATAAGCGTGTAGAACAGGAGGGCTTTTGATAGATTTGAGTCCTTGCCAGGAAAGCAGAGATGGCCAAAGCTAAATACCAGCCTTGTTCCAACATACTGGCAGAAAGGTTTCCTCTGTGGGAATGAGTGTGCTAGCCTGTCTTAAATTCAATCCATCACACACTACAACTGTACAGTCACTGGTCTCAAACTCTTCATTTAGATACTGTTTGATTTCACCCTATCAGGTAAATGTGTCTATCTAGAGAGCATGCAATGGCCATGCCAACGGTAAGTATTTTTACAGGCATGACAAATATCCTTCAAGTTCATGAGCTGACATCCTACTTAACTGTCAGTCTCGAAAGAAGAACACCTCCAAGAGGTTGACAAACTCAGACTTAGCTTGGTGAGATGAAGGATTCAAACCAACAAGATTGTCTCTTGAAACACAGCTTCCAGCGCATCACTAGAGACTTATAACATTAGTTAGTTTTATGTATCAACTTGACTAGGCTGTTATCTTCAGATATTTGCCTAAAACCCAGTATAGATGTTTCTGAAAGGTGTTTTAAATATGTAATCAATTTATCAATCAGTGGACTTTAGATGAAGCACACTGTCTTAGATAACGCGAATGGGCATTATTCAATCAATGGAAGGATAAGAGCAAAAGTCGAGGTTTCTCGGCAAAGGGCTCCACTGCAGCGAAGGGCTCCACTGCAGCATCAAATCTTCCTTGCCTGCTGCTCTTCGACGTACTTTGGTTTTGACAGTGCCCATAATCCCATGAGTGACCAAAGCCCCCACTCTCTCTCTTACTGCCTAACAACAGGGATATGTCCTGAGAAATGAGTCACTAGGTGATCTTGTTGTTATATAAACATCATAAAGTACTTTACAAACCTATATGGTATAGCTCAATCTTCACGTGGCCTCTTGATGTAATAGAGATATAAACACAGGATGCGTGAGATTACTGCAGAAGTAGCATAGCCTGACAGGTGTTTATAAAAAAGCATTCATACAATAAACATTCTTCTAATAAGCAAAAGAGCAAGCTTACATAGTGACAAAAATATCACTGGTAAAATCAATGGTAATAAAACCATTGATTTCCATTATCTACATAGTCTACATAATTTTAGGGGCAACTAGCAATACTATAGGCTTGTTTATACTAGTGTCCCCACACATGTGAGGAGTGCGTTGTGCTTCAGACTGAAGATGACTATGACGTAACGAGGCCGGAAGAATTGTTCTGCCTTATACTACATTATAATCTTATGGGATCACCATGGTGCACACATCCCAGAGATGACTGAAATGTGGCACGTGACAGACTTTCTTTCTATCTGGCTTTAGATTCTGCTTGTCCTTAAATTTACTGAACCAATATATGTTACATAATTTTACACATAAGTCATCATATTACATATACTTTTAGATATAAACATTGGTTTTGTTTCTCTCATTAACTAGTGCACCTAACCAATAATCCTGCATTACTCAATGTGGTCAACTATTTTTCCATTAAAAATATTTAAATAAATGTACTTTTCTCTGCATGCACCGGGCAAAGGCATGCTGTGAAGTCAACCAAGAGTAGTTCGTTCAACATATACAGCTTGGGTCTGTGATTCTTGAGCTGGTACTCGTATGTAGCTCTTTGTTGGTCTGTTATCTCCATCCAAGTTTGTTGATCTTCTACCATCAGATCATAGCCGTCAACTCACATTGGTCTTCTTGTGGTTTACCATCTTGCTGTCTCAGTTATTTCAGCTTTAGGTTTCAGATGGAATCTTCTTTTTATTGATTTATATTGAGCTTTACATTTTTCTCTGCTTCCCTCCCTGCCTACCCCTTCCCCTTCAACCCTCTCTCAAGGTTCCCATGCTCCCAGTTTACTCAGGAGATCTTATGTTTTTCTAATACTCACGTAGATTAGATCTATCATGGACTTTGGCATCTATATCCCAGTAGGTTATTTTATGTAGAAAAGGTACCTCAGATCTTTAAACCTTTTTTTGTTTGGTCCTTTATCATTTGCTTAGGAAGGCAGTCTACTAAGGGGAACTTCTGTTGTTCTTCAATAACTTTTACTTTGGGTTGAAATCATGCAACTCAACTAACATCCACATTTTCAGATGAAGGAGTGGCTAGCTAATTATGTAATTGGATCGAATGAAGGGGACAAATTTAGAAGCATCTTCAAATTTACACCAGTACTCCAAGAGAGCTTCTGAGAGAGAAGGCTTTCTCTTGCCTCTGATAGCATGTCCAGTATTCAGCCCTCATGTTCGTAGATTGCTATTTTTTATAACTTCCTGCATTATATATAGTCAAAGGTAACTTGGTGCCCCTGCATATTTACTTCTGTTGTTAAGAAATTGCCTCATCCCTATGAGCATGATTTATGTATCAAAGCTGGATTTTGAAAGGCTTTAATGGAGTCAATACATGTTTATTTAAAAGGAAATAGAAATGAGGATTTTTGCCTCTTGCCTAGGCCTGCGATCTCACCATGACATGCCAAGTCCAAGCCCTAATACTAGTCATCTATTCAAAAATCTAAAAAATAGCCAATTGTCTACTTGACTGGGTTCTCACTAAGTATATCTGTAAGGGTGTTTCATGGAGGTTTAACTGAGGAAGGAAGAACTACCCTAAATGAGGACAGCAGCAGTCTGTGGGCTGGAGTCTTCAATAGAATAAAAAGGAAAAAGAAATAAAGGATCAGTGTATTTCTCTCTCTTCCCCCTTCTTATTCTGGGTGTGCACACAATATGACAAGCTACTTCATACTCCCACAGACATACTTACTTGCCATAATAGACTGGATTCCCAAACCAGGAGCCAGTATAAACCCTTGTTTACATTGATTTTGTCAGATTTTTTTTCACCAGAGCAACCAAGTCTACAATGAGCTGGTTATCACTTTGTCCTATTTATTTTCAATGGACAAGGACTCACTTGCTTTATAAAATGTCCCTCCATCAGGAAAGGTGGCCTTAGCTTTGTATCTGAGAATATGTGTGCAGAATCTTTGTACTTGCTTACTCAGACCATGTATAAAAGCTGACCTCTTGCTGCCAACCATTTATCAGATACTATTTACACAATCCCTTTGCGATTCAGGAAGCGCTAAAGTTCAAACGTGCACCCCCACCACCCTCACACACTGATAGACATTTTTTCGTGGGAAAAGATAAAATCTCCAACAAATCAGAAGAAATCCATCATGGACTTCTAGTTGCCTATACCTCAATGACTCATGACCATACTTTTTGAAAAGTATAGTCTCCTGGCTGTGTTGAGGGATGCCTAACACAAACTCAATTCTCAGTGGAAAATAGACACTTCCCTGCAAAGAACCTTCCCTGTGCCAAGTGGACATTTATGAGCTATTAATCATGTGTCCCATTATTTTGTATAACATTTACTACTTATTGCTGCATTAAAAAGTATAATATAACCATATTGCCCCTCAAGAGATCTTACAATCAAAATCTTATTCAAACACATAGCCCCAACCCCATTCATAGAAGAGGCAATAAAAGATTGATTAAATGTGCTCCTGGAAGCCGTCTCTGAGATGGCTTCTGACACAATAGCACTTACAAGCACAGAATTCCCTAGTCCCTTTACCAGAATTAGCGGGGGCTGCCCCTCCAGTTCACTTGTGTTTAGAGGAGAGCTAACCGGAATTCAGTTTACTTCCTGCCTTGAGCAAACAGAGCACAGGGACAAACCAGAGAGCTTTGGAGGTCAAAGTTTACCAATACAAGAGGAGCTCATTAGAACTGGGTGAAGAGGGGTTGACTTGCACACGGAACTCCACACAAGCCTGCCTCCAATCTAGATATCGAATAGCTGCTGAATCCAGACTTCAGGCATCTCCTTTCTCGATTCAAAGAAACTTCATGCCTTGTACGTGGAAATTGCTGGTAGTGTGGTTCAAGTGGGATACAGTCAAGTTCTTTTCCTAGGAAATTCAAAGAAAGTTCCCTATGCCAAAGCCTGTGGAAGGTGTAGCCTTGGCTGAGCTCTCCTATTTCTAGAGGATATGGATGGCCAGGGAGAAACTTCTTATCAAAGAGGAACCAACTAAGTATACAGATATGAAAAGCTTGGGGATTCCCACCCTATGCATGAATAAGCCTTATTGAAAATGAGTTATTTAAAGATAAAAAACAAATTGTGCATTTCTTCTCCCTGGATGCCTACAATAGCACTAAGTAAAATATCAGATTTAAAATTATTTAGTATATATTGAACTAGCAACATGCTTTTCTTTGCTAAAATGTGAGGTTTTATACTAACTGATGTAAGAAGTCTTCATATTATTTATTTGAAAATAGTTCAACTGAGGAATTTCTGACAAAAGTCTCATAGTTTTGGTTCTGTCTATGCAGCTTGACATACACAGTGACGGCGTGCTGCAAACTTCCTGTCTAGTATCCTCGCAAAGCCCTCTGGCAGCCTTTGGAAATAGCCCTTCTGCAGAACTGGCAGAATATTCTGTTTATAAGGGAGCCAAGCAAAAAGGTAGGGAATTTTCACTCACTAAAACTTATCTCCGTGGCACAAATCCCCACGACAAGGAGTTCCCACCACAATTTGAAGAGCAAGTCCTCAAAACAATCATTTAAATGAGGCTGGGGTGCAGAGCCACACTGCAGGCTCATAAATTTCTGTCTTTAGGACAATAGGGAAGGTCTCTGGGGTGGGACAATCTGGCAATGCCCTTGGAGATCTCTGGAATGTTAACAAGGTCACAATTGTACTCTTTTCAATAGATTTTCTTTGTGTGTGGAAGCTGGGAAATCTGATGGCCTTTGGTGGTGTGTGTGTATGTGTGTGTGTATGTATGTGTGTGTGTGTGCATCTGTGTATGTATGTTTCTGTGTGTTCATTCATTGCTAACTTTATTTAGACAAGAGACTGTAGAAATCTGTTGGCACATATTGAAGTCTAAAGGAGCCACACCCTGAAAAACAAATTTTCCTTTATGTAAACTTAAAAGTAAGCTCAATTTAAAAAAAAAAAAGATAACCAATTTGATATTTGAGAAGAAATTGTTGACCAGTCTCCAAGCTCTGCACATTTCCTGCTTGTTGTCATTTTTGACTCTGGGCTCCTCTCCTCAAGGACAGACCCACTCATACCCTACAAGGTGAGAATTTGGTTTTCACCTCCACTCTCTTCTTTGACCATTTCACATCACATAGTTGCTATGCATTGTAGGCTTTCTTAAAATATCTTTGAGATTCATACTGCCTTTCCATCTGATCTTGTCTATACCTTTTATTCAGAGGTCCCAAAATAGTACCTTAGAAAATAAAATAAAGGAGTGTTTTAACACAAACACTATACAATGTTTCTCAATCTGTGGGCCACGACCCCCGAAGGGTGCATAGATTGGATATTTATATCACAATTCATAAAAGTAGCAAAATTACAGTGATGAAGTTGCAGTGAAACAATGGTTGGGGGTCATCACAGCATGAAGAACTGTATTAAAGGATACAGCATTAGGAAACCTGAGAACCACTGCTTTATTGCAATATTGGATAGAAATCAGAATACTGCAATTCCACACACATACATTTAAAGACATGGCAGTCCTTAGAAATTTTGCTTTTTAACATTTTTATTGCATCTTTGCAAGGTCAGCAATGAGCTCACTCCGATTCTCTATTTTTGGCTGTTGCTTGATATAAAACCAATAAGCAGTTAGAATGAGATACGAAGCCACTGATACATGATGCTTTACAAAACACCAAGACCTTCTCCACTGACAGTGGACTTTGAACATCAAGGGACAGTCAGAACTTACTCCATACATAACACCAAATAGGTAAGATGTGGGCTTATATATGATGGGAAAGATGGATTTGGAGGTCTTCTTGGAATTGATAATCTAAAAGGAAATACTGAGTAAACTGGCAAATATTCCCTGAAAATATATTCACTAATATTCATAATGGAATATTTAAACCTCTGCTATGAATGTGCATGGGACTGGGGCAGATGTGGAGAGTATGTGTGGAAATCAGCTCAGATGGGGCATATCACCTTCCCTTCATCTCCTAGCTACTCGTGCTGCACTTACACGAACACAGTCCATCCCTTTGTAGGGATGCTTTAGTGAAATACCACGGCATCATAGAGAATATCAATAAAGCCTGAGTCAACAGTATAAAAACAGAGGGATTTTGCTTTAAATTGAGAAGAAGGGGACATGAAAGCAGCCTTGTAGATTCCTTTGAACTTCCTCTGCCTCTGAGAGGCAATGATGTGTGTTAGTTATGAAACATCTAAGTCCTGCCCCATATTTTTCGGATTCTCTCACTTCGTCGTGTAATTTTCTGCAGGAGTTTGGGGCTCTTATAGGAAGCTTGGCTGCTTGATATCTGAAGCCCAAGGCCATGTGTATGTATGTGTCAGTGTAACAGCGAAGGCTCACAGTTCTCAGAAGCTAGATGTCTATTCATTCATCCAAAGACTTAAAGACAAATTTCAACTAGCCTCTGGACATGTAACAGTCCAACCTCCAAATATCACAGACATTCTAATTAGTTAGTGGGTCTTTGTAGAATATTCAGTTTAAGATGGAGGGTTTCTTCCTCCCAGAGTGAGGTAGAACCTTGGTTCAATATGCTATACATTGAAGTTGTTCTTTTGGAAAGTTTACTCTTGAGTGTTGAGAAACTGATCCCAAAATTCACATGAAAGAAGAAAAGGCTAAGTGTATTCCAGAACAATGATCAAGAAGGAAAGAAGTAGAAGGCAAGCCCCCCTCCCCGTGCATCCACAGGAATGGAGCTGGGTGGAGGATGAACAAAGGTGCACCAGCACTTGTCAAATACAGACAACAGCACAGAAGCAGAGCCAAACAAAAATAATGTGACATCATAGCATCAATTCTCTAAGGCGTGACAGTGAGCCAACTGGTCCTTCATACACAAAGACAAAAGTTGACCCCTACCTCATATCATACATCATAACTTACAGTATTAGAGTGAGAAGTGATTGCTTAAATGAGATGGAAAAGAAAAAATGAGTATTTTACTACATTTCTATTTTTGCTAAGGAATAAAATTTTATTAAGTAGGAGGTCAATAAAATAAAATTTTAGAATTTGTAGAATCTCACCAGTAAAAAGAAAATCATTATGAAAAATGATATCTGCAGCCAATGTGACTGTGTCTTAATATAAAAGATACAAAGAACACTGAAATTCCATAAGAAAAATGCAGATTCAATGGGAAAATTAGAAAAATATATTAATAAGAAACTCATAGAACAAGGGACCAGGATAAACATTAAACATATGTTAGCAAAATTTAGATTGACAGTACCAAATGCCATGGAGAGACAATGGGAATTAGTGGTAGGAATGCAAACTAGTAAATATTTTTAAAAGAAAATTAACAACAACAAAAAAAATCCAGACACAGCAGTGGAAGCCTGTAATCTCAGTACGGGACAGGAGAGGCAGGAAGGCAAGGAGGTTACAGTCATTCTCAGCTACATGTTGAATTCAAGATCAGTCTTGCCTACACAAGATCCAGCTTCAAAAATAAAATAAAAGAGTAGAGAGGGGCTAGGGAGGTACTTTAGCTGGTAAATTGTGTGTCATGCAAACCTGAGGGCCTGAGCTCAAATCCTAGTACCCATTTGAAAGCCAGATGTGGCGGTTACATCACCAGTTTATTCCGAGAGCTGGGGAGGTGAGGAAGTGCTGATCCACGGAGCTAGCCAATCACAACTGCCTAATTCATAAGCCCCAAACTCCTGTGAGCAAATACATGCTACACACAAACACACAAAGAAGATGGCATTATAATTCCAGCTTTCTGGAAATAGAAACATAGAAGGTATCAGGAATTCAAAGCCAACTTTAGCTACCCAATAAGTTCAAGACTGGCTTAGGCTGTCTGAGAACCTGTCTCAAAAAAGGATTCAATATCCAATACGGTTTAATTAGAAATTGTTTATTATAGGAGATTTTAATTCCAAATCCAAACATTAGAGAAAGGCTGTGTATCAATTGAAAAGATAAAAGGATGTCCATTATTGTGCAATTGATTATAGCTAATTCAGAAATGACTTAGCTTAGAACCTAAGAATTCAGTTTTATTGATGCAACTCATATAATTGAGTACATTATAGATTAAATAGCAAAACAGATCTGTGAATATCAAAATATGCAACAAATTTCAAAATATTAGCATTGGGTAAAAATGCACCAATGTGCTTTAAGACAATGCTGGGAATTTAAGACAAAGAGCACTATTCATTCCATTTGAGGATTCACAGCTGAATGACTACATGGAGCGGCATGAGAGTGCCTCCTCTAGCAAGAGGGGAAAGCATGGCATGAACAATTTTTAGCTGTATCTATTGTTTCATTTCTTTAAAAGGGCAAAATTTCATACTTGGTCTTAGGTTAATCTTAGATTAGCTGTTAAGCTTTTCTTTGTGAGAATTTCCTATATGAAAAATTTCTTCATTTTTCTATATGAATAGACATCTCAAAAATTTTGAGTTTACAGAAAAAGAAAGAAAAATGAGGTTCTTAATAACTTGGAAATAAATGACAATGAAAAAATCTTGTTTTTCAAAATCCATGGGATATTGACAAAGCATTGTTCAGAGAAAAGTGAACCCTTAATGCATATTAAATTGCCTTACAATTAAACTGACTGGTTATAAATGAAATAAACATTCAAGTCAAGATGATGGAAAATGAAAAATAACAAATTCAAAGGAACAAAATAATAATAAAAGTAGAAAACAATTATGTCAGAAGAGAAATAATGGCAACAGTGGATTTTTCCAATAAAACTACAAGCTTTGTTTGAAAACTTAAAAGTACAAAGCATTAAGCCAACTCTGGCAAATCTAATCAGAAAGACAAAGACTTCAAAAGAAAAGAGGTCCAAGTATGGATATAGAAGCAACTTAATTGAAAGAGGTGTGGGTCAAGAACAAGGCAACTCCTGCATCCCAGAGATGGAAACCATAGCATCCTTCTGGGGTAGCTACTTCCTCTAGATTGAAACAGTCCATTCCAGAGGTAGGATGGAGGTACCTTAGGACCTTTAACTTAGGACCCTTAACTCAAGAAGTTAGACTCACCATTCTTACCTCACAGATGAACAAAATGTAGGAAGTTCAGAGATTTACAAGGCTCACAAGGTCCTTACAAGGTCCTTACAAGGTCATGTAAGCAGTAATATTTGTAAAGAAGTCCCTGTACAAAAGCCTGTGTATTGGATGGAGAGATCCAGGGTTTCATCTTCATGATTATTCACCCATGCTTGCTTGGGAAGACTTTTTGGCAATTCAGCTGCCTTGGAGTCACCCATTTTCTGGTTAGTAGGTTAGTAATCCCTCCCCCATGCTGTTCTGAGTAGCCTTGGATGAATGTTACTGTGGAAAAATCTCAAGTGGGTGATTCCTCCTCTGAGAGCCTGGTTGTCAGAGGTTCCTCTTTAATTCTTTAAAGACCTGGGATTCTAAAGCATCAGTCAGTGTTCAATAGTCAAGAGTTCTTTCTTTTGTCTAGAATGTATATTTTAAACAATCACACACACATACACACCCCCACATATGTGTCTCTTAAATAATTAATGAATTGAAAACATAATATTCTCTTGCCTTTGAAAATATGAGTCGGTTTACCTTGAAATATTTTCCCACTGTTGTTTGTTTATCTTTCTCAGAATCAAAGTCTGTAGGTGTTGGTGGTGGTTTGAATAAGAATGCCCCACATAGACTCATATTTGAATGCTTGGGGAGTGGCATTAGAGGTGTGGCTTTGCTGGAGTAGGCGTGGCCTTGGGAGAAGTATGTCCCTGGGGGTGGGCTTTGGAGCTTTAAAGGCTCAAGCTAGGCTCGGTGTTACTCTCTTCCTGTTGCCTGCCTATCTGGATGTAAAATTCTCAGTTACCTCCCCAGCACCATGTCCACCTGCATGCTGCCATACTTCCTGCCATGAAAATAAAGAATAAAACCTCTGAACTGTAAGCCAGCCCCAATTAATTGGTTTCCGTTATAAGAGTTGCTATGATCATGGTGTCTCTTCGCAGCAATGGAAACTCTAAGACAGTGTTGTATGCCTCTCACTTAGTCTATGTTTAGAATTTTTTTCCTATCAGTTTAAATGCCTTTGCAAGTTGTTGCCTTACCCTGATCAGAGGTGTTGCCTCTGGCCTCCTGCCTCTTCAACCACCAGTATGTTTGTGTTGGGTGACTTAATTCCTATGATTCTGTTATTGTTTTTTGTTTGTTAGTTTGTTCTTTGTAGTTTGGAGTGTGCTGGGAATGGAAATTGGGGCCTTGGATGTTAGGCAAGTGCTCCATATCCCAGCCACATGCCCAGCCCACTGTTTTATCCTCATCAACATTGGCATTATTATTATTTTTCTTAATTTATAGCAAGATACTATTTCAAATTTCTCGATTTTCTCATCATTTGTCTTTTCTCTGAGTTCTTGTATTTCTCTCTGGGGTTTTGTTTGGTTTGTTTATTGTTTTTGTTTTGTGGGGTGTTTTGAGACAGAAATTCTCCCATCTCAGCCTCACAACAGTTGGAATTAGACATGAGCTACGACACCCAGCTCCTTTGTGAATCACCCCACCCATGCAAGTATTTCCCAGAAGTACTCCCAGATATGAACACTGCTGTTTTCTCTTGGCTTCTTCTCTAAACTGTGTGTGTGTGCGTGTGTGTGTGTTTGTGTGTGTGTGTGTGTGTGTTCATGTGTGTGAGCATACATGTGGAGCGCAGAGGAGAATTTCTGACATCGGTTTCCACCTTCTTCTCATTTGGTTCCTACTGTGCACAAAGACTGGGTAGCCCATGAGCTTGCAGAGATTCTCGTGCCTTCCCCTGTGAGCCAGCTACTTCCTATGCATCCAAACTCTGCCATTCATTAGCTGTGAGATCTTCAGCAAGTGACCAAGTCTCCCTGTTCCATTTCTTTGTAAAGTGATAATATCACATCCTCATTCAAGTTCACGGCAGACATAAATTTACTTAACACAATTCCTTGGTGCCAGTTTAAGCAGAAACGGGGTCATCTGTCACTACTGCCCTTCTCTTTCCCTGTTGTATTAACTTCCTCCAGATGTGATAAAAGTTGACCAAAAGAAATTGTAGAAAGCAAGGCTTTTAGCTCACCATGAAGGGAAATCAAGGGAGGAACTCAAGGAAGGAACCGGGAGGCAGGAACTGAAGCAGAGACCATGGAAGGATGCTGTTTACTGACTTGTTCTCCATGGCTCACTCAGCCTGCTTTCATAGGCAGCCCATGCCCACCTGCCCAGGGGTGGCCTATCCCACAGTGAACTGGGCCCTTCCACATCAACCACCATTCAAGCAAATGTTCCCATAGGCAATCTAACAGAAATAGTCTCACAACTGAGGACTGTCTTCCCAGGTGATAGAGCTTGTGTCAAACTGAGGGGGGAAATGAACAACTGATAGATACCATGCCTTCATGCATTGGACATGGTCAGAGGAGGCAGCACTGCTTCCTGTCCCCATGATTTGTGGTTTAGCCCTTTGACTTGCTTTGATGAATTAACACACAATAGGTGACAGAATCAGACTGATAGCTGAGGAAGTTTCAACTTTCTCTCCTGGGCTGCCCCTACACCCATGAGCATACACAATTTAGCTAGGATCTGTTCTGTCTGAGTTTCATTGCTGAAACCACAGGAAGTCCACTGCCCAGCCATGTGGAAGCCCTGCCATTTTCCAGCCAACTAAAGTAAAGTATAGACTTCTGGTCATTTCAGTCTTTAGCCACAAAGATGATCATAAGTGGCATATCAGGAGCTGAGACAGATAGTTCAGCTTATCTTCCCCCATTGCTACATTCTGCATATTTGGTGGTTGGATTTGAATATCTATACCCATTAAAAGAATGTTCATGTTTCAAGAGTCAGATGATGACGGATTTGGAGCAATTTGCAAAGTACTGTCTATTAGTGCTGTTCTGATTTATATTTAGAAATAAAATGAATCTACTTTCATAATTCTAGAGATCCAATAATGAATCATAAACATGAATCAAGGAAAATCCCTGAAAATAAAATGTGGAAGCTAAGGATGAAATCACCCAGAAAGCATATCTGAGTTCTTACATCTATCACAATCCCCAAAATAGGAGGATGCTAAGATCTGTGAAGAGATTGATCATATGAAACAATGAATAACTTACTTGGAACTGTCCACTGACCAACACATCATTTATCAATTCTTTCCTGAGTCTTTATCCTATTAGAAAGCTACACCAGGAAACCATCCATGATCTACAGTGATTCTGTAGAATTCACCAAGTGAAGAGAAAGATAATGTGTCTCTGAGTGGCTTTTCTGTTGCTGAGATCAAAGCCCATGACCAAGGCAACTCACAACGAGTTTCTCTGGGGCTGACAAAACCAGATGGAAGAGCTCATAGCGGTGCAGTAGGGTCAACAGGTTGCTGGAACAGGAACAGAAAGCTCATATTTGGAACACCAAACAGGAAGCAGAAAGAACTAGCTCAAAATGACACGAGCCTCTTGAAACCTCACAGTCAGCCTCCCATGATATACATCCGCCAGCAAGGCCGCAAGGTCACAACTGCTTCTTCCCAAAGAGCCACCAACAGGACACCTGGCATTAAAACACCAGAGACTTACCAAGGAAAGCTTACTCAAACCACCACGATGGGAAATTACAGATTTTATCCAATATATGAGAAGACTTATGGGTCACATGGGGTATTCGAATAATTTTCTTTAAAATCTTAAAGTAGATCATGATGCTGAAATTTTGGAATCTGTAAATCTGAAAGGTTAGAATTGTCATAACACTGCCCTATCCTGTACTCTTGTATCTACAAAAGACAGATGAATATTTTTGCACGTGTGTGTGTGTGTTTGGTAGGCATGCATGTGTATTCATAAGTGTGTGTGCAGATATGTATGTACTTGTGTGCACACGTGTGTGCAGGCTGGAAATTAACATTAGAAATCTTCCTCCATGGCTCAACTCTCCATCTCATCTCTTGAAGAGGAATCTCTCACTTGAACCCAGATCTCACTGACCTAACTGGTCTAGATGGCTTTCTTAGTTAGAGTCACTATTGCTGTGAAGAGAAACCATGACCCCTGCAACTTTCATGAAGGAAACATTTAATTGTAGCGTAGTGGCTCGCTTACAGTTCAGAGGTTCAGTTCGTCATGGTGGGGAGCATGGTGCATGCAGGCAGAGGTGGTGCTGGAGCAGAGACTGCTACATCTTGCAGGCAACAGGAAATCAACTGACTGTTACACTGAAGGTAGCTTGAGAAAAAGACCTCAAAGCCCGCCCCCAACAGTAACACACTTCCAAAAGAAGGTGTGGCCAAATTAAAGGTGTGACTTCCAGTCTGAAGGTCTGAATTAAAGGCGTGTCTCAATCGTCCAGACTCCTCCAGCAAAACTGCACATCCCCCAACAAGGCCACTCCTCCTGAGAGTGTCACTCCCTATGAGTCTATGGGGGTCAAATACATTCAAACTACCACAACAGCACAAGGGTGTCCAGGGCACCTTGTTTCCCTGCTTCCCAGGAACTGAAACAATAGGCTGGCTGCCATACCTGTCCCACACTTACGACGGTCCAGAGAGTTCCAGAGCAGGTCCCCATGATTGCACCTTATCCACTGAGCCATCTCCCCAGCCCTGGGTGAAAATTTAAACACATTCAGTTCCAGAAAGAGGGGAGCTTACTGATATCCACACTTACATTACTAACAACCAATCCATTTGGTTGGAATGGAGAAAGTGTTCATCTAAACCTTTTCTTCAGGAAAAAAAAAAAATCAAAATAGAAAACCACACTGAATTTTTAGAGGAATTCAGTATGATTAAGGAATTTTTATGCTGTGCCTTGTGCTAAAAGAACAAAGTGATCAGCCATAATTCTCAGCCTCCACAGAGACGAGCTGCCTCCTAGCAATTTTATTTCGTGTAGCAAAGAGCTTAGACGCAGTAGCTGAATTCGGATCAGCTCCCTGCATCACACAGCAACACAAAGCTCCCCCCCCCCCCCCCGCATGGGAAGGGCTTCACGTTCGGAACAATGGCAGGTTCAAGACAGTGCGGCAAGTGTAATGGGCTTGCTATCAAAAGCATCCACCCTCATCCTCTCTTGTCGGTATTCAGGGCTACACTAAAGGTCATGTTTGCTCCTGCTCACTGTTGTCCTTAACCACTGACATTTTAAAACAGCTAAATGCGCCCTGCCTTGGGACTCTTTCGTAAAGGGGGGTTTTATAAATGTACAGGGCTGTTGGTACAACCTCTGTTTGACTCCTGACTATCACCTCCGCTTCCAGGCTGAGCAAGTTTTGCTGCCTTGGCAGAGTCCTCAGCAGTCCCTGCGGTTCCTTGGGGAGTCGATATTCCATCTGGCAAAACCGCCATTGCAATTTGTCAAAGCAAGAATTGTGCCCTGAAAGTGCGTGTTCTAAGGAAATGGTATTGTGTGTGCGTTCAAAAGCCTTCAGCGAATGAAGGATCATCTGGACACAGATAATGGTGTGGGGTAAACATGAGCTTCTGCTGCTCTGGTGCAAGGGGATCCATTATTAGGATGGAAAACGGATGGGGCTTTCACTATGCAAGGGATGCTATGCAAGATGTGCTCTTGCAGACACCGGAGCCTGTCTTAATTCAGGGTGGAAATCTGTGCTGATAAAGCAAGGGTCAAAGAACCTGCTTTGCATCATTAATTTGGACCTTTTCTTCCTAATAACCACCTCAGAGGAGCAACCCAAAAAGGCAACACAATATGTTCTGCAAGCGCTGCTCTGCGCATTTCCACACAGCAGACAGACTTAGAATGTTGACTTCTGTCCAAAGAAGTAGGTTGTTAAGACCTTTCCAGAATTGAGAACATAGACAATACCTCAGAACGTTACATCCAAGGGTGTCCCAGAGTCCGGCCCTCTGACACCAACTCATCACTGTGCTGCCAGTGGCAGGGAAGTGCCATGTCAGTGGTGGCTCTGCTACACAGAGACACTGTAAGCCCTGAGCAAGACTTTCGTCAGCACAAGCGCATGTGTGAAATTCTGTCTGCTCCTAAGACTGGAAGGCACCTCGGTACTGAACCACATGTACTAACTATGTATGCAAGCCTTAGTAACAGATTGATTAACACACTGGAAGGCTTAAGTCATACATAAGAAGCACTAATTTACAGTAGTGATCCCAAATATCACAAGGCACAAAAAGAAACAGTTATAGCAGAAACAGGACCGGGAGGTAATTTCTGCCTGTGCCACATCACCCCATTGCTACACTGAGGGCGCCAATAGCATGGCCCTAGAGTCCTGTCGCGTTTCTTCCCAGCTGTTTCCACTCCCGCCCGACAGTTACTACAGCTTCAAATGGCATTGATGCTAATATTAAAGGATAAAATAATGGCCCAGGATTAAGGTGATAGATCTTTATTTTCTTAGATAATAAATACATATTATATTTCTCAGAAAAAAATATATATACATATATCTTTCTGCAACTAAGAACATGGTAATTGTTGTCTTTGAACATATATGAACAAGTTATGCCAAGTAATTTCCAATGTAACTGTTTTGCTTTGTCTTTTTTTTCCCAAAATATCACTGCCAGTGTGCTACTACAGAGAATTCTCAAGGCCATGTCTCAAAAACTCAAGCCTTAGGGTCTCCAAGCTGTGTATAGTAACAGTCTTTATTTTCCTCTGGTTTGTTCTTTCCTTTTAGCCATTGGATGAAGCATAACATTGATCACAAATGGTATTAGGATCTAAGCCAAGACATAGTCTATAGTTGTCCCTTAGATCCATGAAAGGTTGGCTCCAGGACTCCTAATACAATTAATACGTTTTTATGATCAGGTTTCTGATAAAAAATGGCCTAATAACTGCACATAACTTATGCATATCTACCCATACATGTGAATTCCTGTGTAGATTATTAATAAACCCACAACACTTTAAATACTATATAAATTGTTATCATAGCACATCATATAGAGAGTAATGACAAAAGTTTATATGTATCCAGCACACGTGCAAATCTTAAAATATATTTCCTGTCTGAGGTTGCAAAATCCACAGATGTAAAACCCAAGGACATTAAGATATTAAGGGTTTAATATCAACCCTGCAATGGTAATCTGGTTGAGTTGCCATAAAAAATTACCACAGACTGGGAGACAATTGAATTTTTTTTTCTTACAATTCTGGACAGTGGTAATTAAAGATGAAGGTATTGGTCTATTTGGTGTCTGGTAAGGACGCTTTTCCTGGCTGCATATCCCTACCCCTCTCTGTGTCTTCAGATGGCAGGAAGGAAGAGTTCTGCACCGCCACTTTTGCTAAGTAGAGTCATGCATCCCTCAACCACAAGGCCACGTTCTGAGAAGTGCGTCATTCGGTGACTTCACTGTGCAAACGTCCCTCTGCATGCTTACTCAAACCTGGATGTTATAGGTCAACCACTTGACGTGGTCTCTTGAAGCAATCCTGAAACACAGTAAACAAACACCCATGGAGGCTGTTGTTAGAATACAGCCTGCTGCTTTACAGTAAACCTTCTCATAAAGAAAAGTACAGCCTAAAATACGAACTCCAGACTAACATAGAGACATTTATGACTACCAACTACCATGAACTGAACATAACTATCTGAGCTATACTGTGTGTGTGTGTGTGCACATGTGTGTGCGGTTGCATATGTACAAGCACACATGGGTCTGTAGATGCATGTGGACACTGGTGTCCATGAATATGAATGTCAGAGATCAACTTTAAGTGTGGTACCTCAGGAGCCATGTACTGTGATGTTTTGAGACAGGGTCTCTCACTTGGGCCTGGGATTTGTTGATTAGGCCAGGCTAGTTGACCAGCAAGCCCCAGGGATCCACCTGTCTCCTTCTCTCCAGGATTGTGCCACAAGCACACACCACACCTGGATTTTCCATGGGTATTAAGTACCAAAATCAGATCCTCATGCTTACATGGCAAGCACTTTACCAACTGAGCCATCTCCCCAGCCCTGTGTATGACCGATGTATGACCTATATAAAGTTTTCAGCTCCATTTTAATCTTCTGGGGGCACTGCTGTGTGTGGGATCTACTAATAACCCAGATGTTGTGTAGCACGTGGCTATACATTAATCCTACTGGATAAAAGCCCTGCTCTGACTATTCATTTAACCTTAATTACTTCTTTTACCCTATTTCCAAAAACAGCCACATTGGAAATTAGAGGTGTATGGGATGATTTTGGCAGGAATATGATTTAGTTGTCAGAACTCCCTAATATAAAATAAAACAATAATAATAAACCCCACATTGTGTTTGATGCCCTTTGCTTGTAGTAAGTCATCTACTATGAGCTGCCCTAGCTAAGTGGGTAAGACAAAGACAGAGCATCCCGAGCTAGGACTCTCATACCCAAAGATAAAATGCCTATCAATAGTAGATAGTATCTAAATTAGAATTCCTGTATTTGCATGTCCTTCAGACTTGGGGAAATCCAGGGACACTAGAAAGTCTGTCAAGTTATAATGAGAAACAGAAGTAAAGACTCCGGCAAGAGACCCAGGGCCGGAAAGCGCTGCAGCAGTACAGGCCTAACAGATGAAGTGAAATGGGACCTGAATATATTTCCCCAAACTCTAGGCAATGCCCTCGGGGCTAAAATTGTATGAATCGCTTCTATATAAAACAGCTTAGAATATCATACGCAAGCAGATTAATCTGTTGTTTTCGTTGTTCAAGTAAACTCTGGCATAAAAAGACAGTCCCGTAGAATACTCTTAAAACATTGCACACAAATAAGATAATGTGTCCTGAGAACAGAAACCTCTTGACCTCTCTGACAAAACAGTAGCTTGGGCTGCAAGATCATTTCTCTCATAGCTAGTGCAAAAATCAATTCGCAGCACACAAATGAACCTCTCAGATCATAACAAGTGACATTATTAACAAACCACATTTATTTTTTGCAAAACAAACTCCTGACAGCATCAGCCACATTTTGATAGTATTACATTTTTCGTCAGATTTGAAGAAACCAAATACAGAAACTAATTTATGAGCACACACAGTCACATGCGCTTGCACACACACACACACACACACACCATGTAATTATGTGTGCCCCAAACTTTTAGATCTCTTTGCTTGACATCAATGCTTCAATAATTGAACACTTATAGAAAAAAATTAAATACCTTTCAATTTTTCTGGCTATCATATTTCTTCTTCCTTTGCCTTTTCCCTCAAGTCTTCTGTATTAATTTTTAATATTGTTCTCTTTCAAGCAAACATCACTGAAGGACTCTTAAACTAAGACCCTGCCTAAAATCCATGAGAGCTAAGACCTTTGGTAATTAATCAAATTTGCTCTAAATGGGATTAATTTGGGTGTAAGTATGAGGAAGATTATCAGGGTACATGTCCCTCTTCTCATCTGTCCCCAGGTCCTTTATTATTTTTTTCTTGTTGAATTGAAAATGAAGCTGGGCTATAATCTTGCATGGCAGATACTAGATCCTGCCTTAGATAAACATCTCCAAAATGCTAATGAATGTGAGCTGCATCTCTGAAGGAGCAAGAACAGGATTTGACAAGAATCTAGAGGGTAAAAAGAAGGACTTTTTGACTTAAAAGAACTGTTTTTTGTGAATATGAATTCAGTATTGTTTCCTGAAGAAAAAATTTTTTTTGCTCCATTGGAAAAACAGAAAAAAAAAAATCTGCTCCATCAAAATGCGGAAGCATGAAAAACCGATGAGCTTTCAAATTGTCCTCTTTTGCATGCAAATCATATCAGAAGTTCTCATTAGCATAAATGCATGAGCAACTCTAAATGCTTTTAATTTCCAATCTCAGCCAGCAGAGGAGTAATTTGTCACTGTCAGGGTGAAAATCTAAGAAGAGAAAAAAAAAGAGTGAGAAAGAGAGAGAGAGGGACTCCATGCTAAATTGGAATCATATAAATTTTTGATTTGCTAATTGACTGATGCTGCAGTTCAATCAGCTGCCTTGAAGGTGTAAATAATTCAATGTACAGTCAGAAATAAAGGCATAAGTGCCACTACCGAAGTCACATTAGTATTCGGTGCGGCAGGACATAGCTGACCATGCCTTTTCCACAGACATCCTGCTTAGTCAAATTGTAAGTCTTCTACAAGCAAATACATTGCATAAAACCTATAAAAACACCACTCATATACCTCCGATTTTGCAAGGAAATGACATTAGGCCTCTGAAAGTCAAACTCAGCAGTCTTTAACTGTGAGCACCCCAGCAGGTTTCAGTAACCGCGGCCTTAAGAACCCTCTTCATGTGGAGCTCGCGAATACAACATACAGAGAAAGTAAAAGATAAAAATCATATTCTTACTTCTGCTGACTTCCATCGTTCCTTTCCCTTAATCAACTGTTTTAAATGTCATAAGCAGAAAAAATATGTATTTATTGCAAGAATATTTCCTTGGGGCAGCCTTGATGGGGATGTTTTAGACACTACTCCCTGTGGTTTGTTTTTATCGGGAAATTGTATGATTTTAAAACCTGTGCTTTGAAACATTTGGATTTACATCACCCCACAGTTAGTTTGTAAATATTTTAGGAGCCATCGCAGGGCTGGGGGTGTAACTCGGAGGTAGCCCTCTCCTGGAGTGGCATGTGCAGAGCTCTGGGTTAGGTTCCCAGGCCTGGAAACCAAGAACTGTTTAGCTTCTACTCGAAGGGAATAAACATGACTGAGCTGTATTTTATCAAGTCCTTGGTGTTTTATTTATCGAAGACCTTAAGCAGCGTATCAAGGAGACATGCCACAACCATGTTCAGACACTTTCCTCCAAAAGCCAGTCAGATGCTGAAGAGAAGATGCCAGCAAAAACTGTGTGTACAAAGTCACTTGCGCCCAAGTGAAGGGTCGCGGGAGGCCTGTAATTCAGGTAGATGCAGTTGCCCTGTGTCTCACCTATGAAACTCAGAGAACAATCGAGGTGCATGTAACGATCTGCACCAAAAATCACATTGACTGAAAAGCTGATTGGATATTGTGAACGTGTGTCCCTGGGAAGAAAAAAAAAAATCAAAGCCAATTTAGTGTACTTAAGTCAACAATTCATGGCTAATATTGAAAAATAAAATTGTATCTCTTCTTGCCCTAGTCATTGCAGGGCTTCATGCTAGATTCTGACTCCAATTCTATCAAGTTTATACCGACAATAACCTTCAACAGCGACTCCTTCAAACAGCTTCGATATCTTCACCAAAGTCCTAGACTTATGTGCAGTTCCAGGGAAAGCAAACCCAACCCTTGTCATATGAGGCTACCATACTGAGTCTCACATGCTGTGTGTTGTGGCTTGCTGGCTTTTTAAAATATTCTTATCTACCACCTATCCTTATTCTTTGTCAGTGTCGCTGGAACCATCAGGAAACAAAGACAGAGGTGAGAACATCTTCCCTGTTAAAATTTCACAATTCTCAAGCATCTGTATTTCTGGACCATCCACCAGACCCTGGGCAACCTACCAGCCAGTGGCCACACCCCTTAAGAAAATTATTCTCTGTCGTCCAGCAGCCATCAAATGATAACAGCTCTTCAGCTCAGGATGGAGCCTCAGGAGCTTTTTCCTCATCCATCCGAAAATCTTAACTGCCTCTAGTGCGGTCTCATGCACACAACCATTGATACTGTACGTGCAATGGCCACGTTAGGCCACTATGACCAGAATAGAACATTGCGTAGAGCTCCTCCTCACCCTTACATTCTCTCTGCCTACTCCTCTGTGTTGTTCCCTGAGCCTAGTGAAGTTGATATAGTCAGGACTGAGAACTTGGCAATCCCTCATTGTCAATACTTTGACTACTTATTAGTTTCTGTATGGATCACTGCTCATTCCAAAAGCAGCTTCTCTGAGTAAGGTTGAGGCAGTTCTGACCTATGGATTTGAGCATAAATTAACTACATCAGTAGGCATGTCCCCCCACTCAGACCTAGGACCTCCCCAGGCATAGGCTTCTGACCAGTTTAATAGTACCAGGCATGGATTCCCTCCCATAGAATAGGCAAAAGGCTGTGTTTCTGAGCATTAAATCACTAGTCTTATACATCATAGTAGAAATAATAATGAACAGAACAAATGTAGGATCAATTAAAGTTGGGGGGTTTTGTTTGATTTGCTTTTCTGACCAAGATCAGATGAAATAACCAGAAATGTAGAAAGGAAGAAATAGTTAGGGAAAACTCCAAGTGGAGGCTGGTTACACTGAACAAAGCATGGTTCACATCAGCTGAGCTCCAGCCCCCTACTCAGCCCACAGCAACCTTGCCCAGAAGAAGACCACCCTTTAGCATAACCCTAACCCAGGAAGCAAAAGCTTACACAGCAATCAGCCCCAAAGTTCCAGTGTTTGATTGACAACTGGCAAATTCCCTAACTTTTAGTACCATTTCCAAATAAGAAAAGGCCCAATAAGCACCTATATCAATCCCTCAGGATGCCCTGCCCCTAGTTGCTACAGCTTCCAATCAGAAAACACCAGAAAGTTCCCCCCTCCACCTTTCAGTGCCTCCCACAACCCAAATGGCACAACCAATTCTCTTAAACCACTGGCCATTCTTATTTGACTAGCCTTTATTTCTTCAAAGTCCACCAGTGTGCTGAAAAAGCCTATGCCTCCTTGTTGGGGTACTGTTGAATCTCTAAATGAAGTTGTGGGGTCTATGAACAAGGAGAACCTCTGCCTCTTCTTTTCTGCCCAGAGTGAAAGAGAAGATACATCATCAGCCACAAAACCCTACTGAGCACTTCTCATCTGACCATCCGAGAAGCCTGAGGATTGGGATTAATCCACTACACACACACACACACACACACAGAGAGAGAGAGAGAGAGAGAGAGAGAGAGAGAGAGAGAGAGAGAACACACACACACACACACACACACACACACACACTACCCTAGCTCTTCTTCCTTTTTCCTCTTGATGAAACAGAATTATCCCAGCATGCAGTTTCCCATCTACAGAGCACTTGCCTCCCTCCTGTTCAACTACGGAAAACTTGTTGATCCACTATTCCTCAAACTTTCTCAACTTTGGCTGACACCTCTTTGCTTAAGGCTCTTGAATCCCTTTCTTCCCCAAGGTGGCCCACTCCTCATTCACCTCCATTCCTTGGCATTCATATAAGTATTTTTGACATGGGGCCTTGCTGATTTCCCTCACACTGGCATAGGTAGGTGTTCCTTGTTTGACTCTATGTCACTGTCTTAACAGTCCTGTGATGTGGGTGTTCTTAGTGTCCCCATGTTACAAAGGAAGAGGCAGTTCAGCATGGAACGGAGGGCATTTTAAGGCATGTATGCAAAGTAGAATGTTGAATACATAAATATAACATGGAGCTTCTTAATCTTGTTAAGGCTGACATTATAGGTGTAGGATTTTTTTTGGTTGGGTGAAAGGAAGCCAAGAACTACAAAGGAAAAGATCTCTTTTCTTAACCTTTTAAATTTTAATTTGGTTCCTCTTTTTTTAAAGAAAAAAAAGCAGCTTTGGTTCCATTGTTTGAAAAACATCAAGCAAGAAAAATTTCAACAGAAAAGAAAGATTAACTTTGAGTTTTCAGCAGCCACATCACATTGTCAAACCACTGGTTTAGACGGAGCTCATGATTAATTAAGCTTTACAAGCCTTCTTTTACATAAATCATTTTGTTTCCTCCAACCAGTATTCATAAAATTGATTTTTTTTCAGACAGAATTCAGATCCTTATAATACAACTGAGACAAACTTCACATTCTTGGTTTTTCCCTTTCCATGTGAACTGTCAGCCACTTCCTCTAATATTAACCCTTTCATCCAACATGCTACCTCTTGCTGTTATTTATCACCGACAATTAGGGTCACCATATTTCAGGTATAACTGACCTGCACATTGTTTTAATAGTAGCCTACAACTCAGAAGTGGTGGCATGTTCTAAATTGTTCTAAGGTATTCTGCCACACAGTTGTCCCTGAACATAACCATCTAGAGAGTTCTGGTCCTTCTGGATCAGTCTTCCCTGGAGTAGGGCTCACTTTGATGGCTTCAGGCATACTTAATCACACCGCTCAAAATCCTCCAAGTTGGAATTAATATACTGTAGGAGAAAATATGCCACACTGGATAAAAAAATACCTCAGAATCTAAAGATATCCTAAGTAGAGCCTCATGTGAGGAGAGATGGAGAGGCAGAGGTGAGATTTGTTCCTTCTTCATTGACAGCATACACATGTTAACTAGACCACCACTCATCTCCTTTGTAAGTGTCCAGTGAGATGGGCATTAAATTGAAAGCCTGTGCATAAAGGGAGCAGTTAAGATAGGAGAAAATAGACCAGTTCTTCATGACACTGTTTTAAGAAACCCAGTTCCTACAGGATGAAGAGATGACTCGGTTGTCAAGAGCTTGCAATATCCTTGAAGAGGGCTGGAGTTCAGTTCCAAGCACCTGGGACCATCAGCTTACAGTTGCCTGTAACTACAGCTCCAGGGAATCCAACGCCCTTTGCTGGCCCCTCAAGATAGCGACACACACACAAACATACACACCACACACATACACACACACACACACACACACACACACACACTCCAGTCTTCCAGAATTATACTTATGAACCATAATTTCTTAGAAGTGGCTGGTAGTGAGTGTGGTCATAGGCAGATCCACTCCATGGCCCATCGTGCACGTTTTGGCCTTTGGGCAGCGTCTCTGGCTACCTCTACCCTTTAGTGTCCATCCTGGTGACTCTGCTCATTAATCTTTAACTCTGATACATCTGTGGCCCTAGCTACCCCTTTCTTCACACCAGATTAGGTCATCATTTGGTCCTATGTGTGACTCTACCCTGTACATGAAATTTCAGACATCTCAACATTTGCGAAGCCCCAGAAAATTCCCCTCCTCCAGGAACTGTGTGCGTTGCTCCTAGTATACATTTAGCTAATATTGGAATGAATGAAGAAGCACACGAATCAGGTATATTGTGACATTTTTACTTTTCTTGAGTTTCAATTTTTTTTAAAAATTTGCTCTAATATTTCTTTCATACCAATATAATTTTTCTCAATGAAGTTGACTTTGCAGAACTTAAACCAAATAAATGTCTGTGTTCTCTCTCTCTGTCTTTTCCCAGCAGGCCATCTGCCCCAAGCAGAGACTGTCTCTGCCAAACACAATTTCCAAAGGGCTCATGGTTGTCATTGACATTTTTACTTAGTACACTTTAATGAAAATGTAATTATGTCATGTCCCCATCCCCCTTCCTCCCTTTCATTCCTCCCATGACCCCCATCTCAAATTGATATCACTCAAATTGATATCTCTTATATCATTATTACTGTTGTTGTTGTTGTTACACACCCACAATGCTCAAGTATATAATAACAACTGCTAAGTCCATATTTGCTGTTTGTACAGCTTTCAGGGATGCTCACTTTGTATTGGCTGTGCACTTATGGGGCTCATCCCTAGAAGAGGCTAATTCTCCATCTCTTGTCGGTCATTTGCTGCCTGTATTTCTTTGTCAAAAAGCAAGCATGGTACTAGAAACCTAACGAAGGACCCGAGGCTAGTGAGGTCATGGATTTTAGAGGAGAATCTGCTACTGCCTGTTTACTAGACCAACATAATTCCTAACTACATTCTAAAACTTATGCTTAGACCAACTAGTAAGTACAGCTCTCAACCTCCTTATTAGCATGCTTTGGAATTATCTAGTTAGGGCTTCTATTGCTGTGAAGAGAAAAAATGAACACAGGAACTCTTACAAAGGAAAACATTTAACTGGGGCTGGCTTACAGTTCAGAGGTTTAGTCCATTATCATCATGGCAGGACATGCTGGCATGCAGGCAGACATGGTGCCAGAGAATGAGCTGAGAGTTTGACATCTTCGTCTGTAAAGCAGCATGGAGTGACTACCTCATTGGGCATGGCTTAAGCATATAAGTGACCTCAATCCTGCCTCCACAGTCACACACTTTCTCCAACAAGGCTACACCTCCTGATAGGCTCACTTCTTCTAGGCCAAGCATTCAAACACATGGGAGAAATTATTTCTATGGTCTGTCATCAGTGCCCTACCTTGGTCCATCAACTTTTGTTTATGTCTATCCAGGAAAGTCTTCATTACATTCTCTAATGCGCCTCAGTTTCTCTATATGTAAAACAGAGATAACTGTACCACTTCAAATGTTTCTTCTTTTTGTGCAATGTATGAGTTATCACACATGTTCTCCATCAGGGCTATCCTGTTTCCAAAGGAGCATTTGGCAATGTCTGGAGACATTTCAATTTTTACAACTATAGAGAGTTGCTAATGCTATGTAGTTGGTAGATCCTATGTTGCTGTTAAATATCCCACAACAGAGAATTAGCCAGACCCACAAAGAGCCAAGGTTGAGAACCCCTGGCAGAATAAACCCATGAAGGGGAAAGCCCAGAAGTCATGTTGCCTGTAATTGCTGTTGCAGCCCTGGCACTTGACATGGCTCCTGGCACACTGTGGCTGTGCAGTAATTCACAAGAGGATTTTAGAAGCCAACAAATATTATTGCTAAATAGAGGTCTGCATGGATTAGACAAATAAGCAACCTGCAGGACAAATGTGGTTCATGAGATGCTTAGTGCAGTTCCCTGGGCCCTGTCTTAGTGAAAAAAGAAAACTAATTTTGTCAGCCATGAAAATAGAGAGTCTATGTCTCAGTCGATCATAGAGACACCTCCCTGACTTCCATACACAAAGCATACTTAGTAATAAATGTTTATCTAGTGCTGAAGAAATTGCTTATACCCCCAAACTTTCCTTTTGGCAACATTAAAAGTAATATAACCTCTAAAATCTCTTGAAAATCTTATCCTATCTCTGAAATGCAGAAATGTAGCCATTCTCGTTTTTCCTTTGGTGGGTTGGGTAGGTCTCATCTTGTTCAGATTGACCTTGAGAGAATGACCTTGAGTATCACATTCAACCTGTCAAGTAGCTGGGATATGCATAACTGTTCATGTCCTAACTCCCTCCCAGGTATCCCTGCATCCTCAAGTTTCTTCAACCTCCCTAAGGCAACGTGCTGAGGACCCTGCCATCAATATACAGGTCTCTAGAGGATGTCTATCCAAGTGGTCATGAATGGGGCTGAGAGCAATAGCAAGAACAAGAAGACCGTATGCCTATGCTACTCATACATTTATTTATTTATTGTTTTCTTCCCAGTTCCCCCATTTCTCTGTAAGACAAAGTTCACACTGTGGCCTATGTTGACATAGAACTCATGTATCCCACACTACCTGTGAACTCTTAGTCATTCTCCTACCTCAGCCTGTGATTAATTAATCACAGCCAAGTAATGTGATTAACATCAGATGTAACTGTGCCTGGCTGGTTTCTGGTTTTGAGCAACTGACAATACAAACAATTGTATTAAATCAAAAGAAGATGGCAGAGAAGAAACAGGCACGTGCCCACTAATGTTTCCAAAAACACAAACAGGATAGAACACCCAGGAAAGTAGCGGTGGCTTTACTTCCTCTGAGGCCACTAACCATTATGGCCCCGTGAGACAAACACTAGAGTCAATGTCAACTATATATGAAACACGGACTGAAAGGCAGAAATCTGTAAGCAAGGACTGGGAAGATTGCCCAACGGTTAGACTACTTGCTGTCCATGCTTGACCAGGAAAGTTAGGATCCTGGGTACCCACATAAAAGCTGGGTTGATATGACATCCTGCCTATGAGTCTCAGCACTTGAGAGTCAGAAAAGGAGGAGCCTCAGGGCAAGGTTAGCTGAATCAGTGAGCTCCTAGCTCAGCAAGTATAGTGAGAGCTGCAGGCCGTGTTCCCACTGCCCAGCTCCCGACCGCCTGGCTAGCTTATGCCCCGAAATAACAACACACAAACTGTATTCATTTAAACACTGCCTGACCCATTAGTTCCAGTCTCTTATTGTCTAATTCTCACATCTTGATTAACCCATTTCTAATAATCTGTGTAGCACCACAAAGTGGTATCTTACTGGGAAAGATTCAGCATGTCTGACCTGGTGGCTGGCTTCGTGGCAACTGTCCCAGAGAGGAGAAGTGGGGCAATTGTCTGAGCCATCTACCTCACTTCCTTCTTCCTGTTCTGTCTACTCAACCCACCTAAGGGCTGGTCTATTAAATGGGCCAAGGCAGTTTCTTTATTAACGAATGAAATCAACACAAACATAAGACTCTCCCACATCAAGCAAGAAATTCTTCAACAAATAAAAGCAGGGACTGATTAAAGAAAACCCTGGAGACATTCTCTACCTCCATATGTACACAAGTATGTAGGGTTTTGGGGGACACAGACAGACAAAGGCAGGGACAGTGAGAGACAGAAAAACACCCAGAAAGAAACAGAGACAGAGAGAGACAGACAAAAAAGAAGAGAGAGGGGAGAGAAAGAGAGAAATTGGCAAGCAAAAGCTGCTAACAGGGTTATTTATTATTTTTAAGAGCAATGTTGGGTTTTGTTTCCTAAGGGAGAGATTCTAACGTTCTTTAAGCAAGCTGTCTTGTGTATAAATAATTTAACAGGAAAGTCCAGAATTGATATACTTGCATCATTGGAGGACCATGTACCACACCAGTCACCTGTGGAAATGAGTAAGTAAACAGGTTAAAATTAATGACCAAACTGTTTTCCGTGTGTTTAGATTAACCAGATCGATTTTTGCTTTTAGATAACTAAGACTGTTGTCTTATACTCTCTGGTTTGTTTTTAAGATTTATTTATTTCTATTTTATGTGTATGAACATTTTGCATGCATGTATATCTGTGAACAACTTGGGTGCCTGGTGCCATAAAGGCCAGAAGAGGGCATTAGACCCCTAGAACTGGGGTTACAGACAGGTACCTCATAGATGGTAGGAATGGAACCCAGGTTCTCTGGAAGAGCAACCCAGTGCTATTAACCACTGAGTGGTCCCCTAGCCCCTTCGTTTCCTTTTTAACAGTGGTTATTACCTGCCTCTCGCCCATGAAATACAGTTATACTTACTGCAAAAATAGGAATAATATAAATGTTATAGTGAGCTTGTCTTTAAGTGCATCACTGGGACTCATTTGAATGTCATAAGAGGGACTTTGTATCATAGGAGGAATTCAGCTTTGTTATATTAGAGTATATCATATTAGGAATATTCAAATGGTTCACTGTTTTGCAAAAAGACTCCATTTTAATTCAATGGTCCATTATACTCAGGGACATAAAAGAATCCTCTTAATTTGGTAGTGAGATTTGTTTTATAAAACAAATAAGAGTGTCTCCAATATATCTGGAACCCACTGAATATAGAATTATTTGGGGGATGCCTCTTGTAATTGCTCCAGTCTTAATTTATAGTATCCATTTATTATTTACATGGTTTTGCTTTCTGCTGGAAGTTCCATGCTCTGCAGATATTCAGGGCAATGAGGCAAGTCCAAAATTATTTTTTGTTGTGCTATGTTATCATCCAATCTTTTTTATTTATGCTAAGCTCTTGTTTTAGATGACTCTTAGATTTTTCTACAATATCAGGGCTCATTCTTGCAGAAATGTATGCAGTTTTTGTGTGTGAAAGAAAAAATGGAAGGTAAAAAATATATTATGTTGCTTTTGCAAAAAAAACCATATAAGTGTATATGTATACACATTTATATCATATATTTACAGTACATATCTATACATACATATATAAATACATACATATATGTCATTAGCCTTTGCCTGTCAGATTCCCAAATATTGTTTGTAAATGTTTCTTTACATTTAAAGGGAAATATTCTATAGAGATTTGCACTGGTATGGATCTTGGTTTATTGATACAAATTTAAGATCAATTTTGTTCTATGTATATTTCTGCTGTTGATTAAGGTATTGTGTTTGGGAAGCTTGTTTAAAAGTGTAATATTTAATTTAAAAATATAGGTTAATAGAGAGTCATCTATAATAGCCAAGATTGTAATCGCATTAGTTAGATTTTCTAAATGTATAGAGACATATTTCAGATGGATAGGCATTCTTCAAACCTTTCAAAGACTACAGAATGTGGTATTTAAAATGTTTTAGGAACTTAGGACTTTTCATGACAATGAGACACAGCTGCTCCTGGCAGCACCAATTACTTCAAGAGGAAGATGGGTATCAAAGAAACTCTTTATGGAGTTGAACAAGAAACTGCTCTTGCCTGGACTGCTTCATGGTATGTTGGATGAACTGGACATGGAGGACCCACAGAGAAATGACTGCTAAATTTGACGAAAGGTGAGACTGTACTTTGAGGTTCCTGCTTCATGAGTCTGTCAGAAAATCTTCAGGACTCAGAAAAATGTGACAGACAAACTGCCAATATACAATTTCCTGCCTCATGGAAAAGTTTGCTGAATAGTATAGGCCTATAGGCTAAATATGGATGCTCCAACGGTACAAAAGAACTTTGGATGAATGTCCAGGTAGCGAGAAGTCTGTCAATTCTAGAGTTTTGGAAGTTGCTTACAATTTACTTTCTGATTACTTAGGCAATATTATATCCTTCTGGAGTCATTGATGGAGTTGAAGAGTAGATAGTAATACTATAGTTTTTCTTAGCTATGACAAAAGATAAAACATATGTATGTATTGTAATTGTAATTCTTACTTGATACCTATTTTGTTATATGTAATTTTACTATGTTATTTAAACAGAAAAGGGGAGGTGATGTGGGATTCCCCTCTGTACGCTGTAAATATCATTGGTTAATAAAGAAACTGGATTGGGTCTGCACAAGAAATAGAGGTAGGCAGGGAAACTAAACTGAAAGCTGGGAGAAAGGAAACAGAGTCAGGGAGAAGCCATGGAGCCGCCGCCAGAGACAGACATGCTAAAACCTTGCCAGTAGGCCATGAGCCTCATGGTAAAATATAAAATCATGGAAATTGGTTAAATTAAGATGTAAGAGTTAGCCAATAAGAAGCTAGAGCTAATGGACCAAGCAGTGATTTAAATAATATAGTTTCTGTGTGATTACTTTGGGGCTGAGCAGTTGGGAACCAACAAGCAACCTCTTGCAACATACATAAATAAATACATGCATATATGTCATTAGCTTTTGCCTGTCAGAAGCAAAACAGTAGATCTTTTGCCATGCAACTGTATGATTACTAATTTTCCATCAAGCTTTGTTTTATGATAAACACAGTGGCCCTTCGCTGCTGCTAGAAGGCAGAGGACTCTAGGATAGCTCAACCAGTTGACCTCTAACAAGGGTTTTTTTCAAAGAAAGTGTACCTATGTCTTTTGCAGAAGTGACAGGGACATAAGCTGACTTCAGGCAGATTTAACTGTGACTTTAATTAGAAGATCTTCTTTTTACTAATTAACCATGGAGTAATGCAGTGAATGAGTGAAAGGGCCTTGAGGGATCAACAGTCAGCACCCATACAACCTACTAGACTCCATATAAACTGTTCTAGACCCACAGGAAATACTTTTCAACTCTTGCAGGAAAAATGCTCCTATGGTCTTCTTCTATGTGCTGACCCAGGAAAGAGCAGCACTCACCACAGGAAAATTCTTCCAGCACATCCCTCGGATGTCATTTTCAAAGCAGCTGAAAGCCGAACTGTGTCTATCCTCTGGTGAACCCATGGCAGCCTCTATCACTGCATTCCTTTCAAGAGCCATTTCCTGGCCGGGAACAACGTGACCACTGTTTCTGACATAGCAGCTATACTCTCCCTTTTATTTACTTCTTAGTTGGAATTTGCTCTTCAACATTTTTTTTTAAATAGTTCCTATTTTCCTTGATCTTTGGAACCTGTTCTTGGAAAATGCAGAGAAGCGGTTAAAGCAAAACATAGAAACAACACCTCGTGAAGTCCCACCCTGCCCTGCTATGCTCAAAGACACAAAAGCTCGCTCATGTTAAAAGATACAGAAGAAACTGTCTTCAAGGCTGTGTTACAACCACCACCAAGAGTGGGGGAAGCCAGAGCAGAAGGGAGGGTACCTCTACATTAACATCCTTTCTAATTCTCACAAATGCAAGTCCAATCAGCTTTGCACTTTCTAAGGTCATTGTCAGCTGTCTATTGAACTTTGGTGGGCCGACTCACCAGGGCACAAACAAATAACCTAACATTTGTTGTTGTAGCTGTAGGAACTTGGCTCATAAGTGGTTGTTATAATTGATGGGCATGATAATGACAATAGTAATAAAGTATATTATTTACACATGCTTTTATTTGGGTCAGTAATTATATTAGTCTCATAAAAATTAAAATATTATATTGCATTGGCAACTATCCCATCTAATCCTTCTATCGTGCCCAGAAATTATCAAGCTAGTGTTTATCTGGCATGTCTAAGGAGAAACAGCAAGCCCAGTGTGGCTAGAAGGAAAGAGTAGATAATGTAGGCTCTATGATAGAGCGTCTGCCTGGTGTGGGAAGGGCCCTGGGTTCAATTCCCAGTACCACCCCATAAAAGGCTAGTAAACAAAATAGACTGAAGTACAAAAGAAGGTGGCAGGCAACAAGACAGCATCTGTTACTATGCACCAAGGGAAGAAGGGGACAACCACTGAGTGGATTTGGGCATAAGAACATTGTGATTTAACTTAAAGATTTAAATTTAACTTTTGCTTTTGCTCATTTTAGAATATAAAATAAGTGACCAAAAGTAGAGCAAGGAGATTAATTAGAATACCAGAACAATCCAGATAAGAGCTAGAGATGGCACAGGCCACACTGTAGCTGGGGCAGTGCTGTGGGACAATATACCCTGCCACTTATATTTTAAATAAACGCTGATTGGCCAGTAGCCAGGCAGGAAGTATAGACGGAGTGAACAGGTAGGAAGTAGAGGTGGGGCAACAAGAATTCTGGGAAGAGGGAAGCACTGTCCACAGTTGTAACCCAGCCACAGAAGAAACAAGATGTGACTGCCTCACCAAATAAGGGACCGAGCCACGTGGCTAACATAGACAAGAATAATGGGCTAATATAAGTTATAAGAGTTAATAAGAAGTCTGAGCTACTAGGCCAATCAGTTTATAGCTAATGTAGACCTCTGTGTGATTTCTTTGGGACTTAATGACTGCGGGAACCGTTCAGGACAGAAAACCTCAGTCAACAAGTCAGAGTTAGAGATTTTTTTGTGTGTAATGGGAAACAAGGCAAAAAGGGTTTTCAGATGGGCAAAACATAAGGTGTGAAGAAATAAAAGTCAAAAAGAAACTTGAATTTGAGGACATGCTAGAATTAGAATAATTAAACTATCGTCTTTAAAATATGAAAAGTTTGGTGGGCTCTGGGGACCCGGAATTGAGTGCACCCAGGCCGGTGGGAGGTCCCCTCCTTCATTTGACTGCCCGGAGCAAGGTAGGCCTTTGTCTGAGAGCTGCTTGGCCTGCAAGGGGACCTGAAAGTCTGCAGGAGGATCCATCGTTCTTTGGGGTGAGTGAGAAGTGAGTGCCCGAACCGCGGCAGCTGCCCGGAGAGGGACCACCGACTCTCCACAACTCCCCCTGCCACCAGCACACTTCCTGCTCTTCCTGCAGGGGTTATTCTCCCCGGATACCGCCTCTCTCTCCCTGTCCCTTCCCAGCTTGCACCCAGAATCCTCCCCCCCTCCCCCTTCCTCATCCTCCCGTCTTTGGGGCCACAAAATCCCACAGCTCAGCCTGTTTGGGCTCTGGGGACCCGGAATTGAGTGCACCCAGGACGGTGGGAGGTCCCCTCCTTCATTTGACTGCCCAGAGCAAGGTAGGCCTTTGTCTGAGAGCTGCTTGGCCTGCAAGGGGACCTCACAGTCTGCAGAAGGATCCATCGTTCTTTGGGGTGAGTGAGGAGTGAGTGCCCGAACCGCGGCAGCTGCCCGGAGAGGGACCACCGACTCTCCACAACTCCCCCTGCCACCAGCACACTTCCTGCTCTTCCTGCAGGGGTTATTCTCCCCGGATACCGCCTCTCTCTCCCTGTCCCTTCCCAGCTTGCACCCAGAATCCTCCCCCCCTCCCCCTTCCTCATCCTCCCGTCTTTGGGGCCACAAAATCCCACAGCTCAGCCTGTTTGGGCGCTGGGGACCCAGAATTGAGTGCACCCAGGCCGGTGGGAGGTCCCCTCCTTCATTTGACTGCCCGGAGCAAGGTAGGCCTTTGTCTGAGAGCTGCTTGGCCTGCAAGGGGACCTGAAAGTCTGCAGGAGGATCCATCGTTCTTTGGGGTGAGTGAGGAGTGAGTGCCCGAACCGCGGCAGCTGCCCGGAGAGGGACCACCGACTCTCCACAACTCCCCCTGCCACCAGCACACTTCCTGCTCTTCCTGCAGGGGTTATTCTCCCCGGATACCGCCTCTCTCTCCCTGTCCCTTCCCAGCTTGCACCCAGAATCCTCCCCCCCTCCCCCTTCCTCATCCTCCCGTCTTTGGGGCCACAAAATCCCAACAGCTCAGCCTGTTTGGGCTCTGGGGACCCAGAATTGAGTGCACCCAGGCCGGTGGGAGGTCCCCTCCTTCATTTGACTGCCCGGAGCAAGGTAGGCCTTTGTCTGAGAGCTGCTTGGCCTGCAAGGGGACCTGAAAGTCTGCAGGAGGATCCATCGTTCTTTGGGGAAGAGATGGGCAGGCGCCAATGCAGGAGCTCCTCCAACAACATGAAAGGCAACATGACATCACCACAAGCCAGACATCCCGAAACAACAAGAATTGAACACCCTACCCCAGAAGATATAGAAGAAACCGACATTAAACAGTACTTTATAAAAATAATAGAGGACCTTAAACAGGAGGTAAAAAACTGCCATAAAGAAATGGAGATGACAAACAAAAAGGTAGACGAAATAAATAAATCTCTCAAAGATACCCAAGAAAAACAAGAAAAACAAGAAAAAGCAATCAAACAGGTAAGGGAAACAGTACAAGACCTGATAAATGAAATGGAGGTATTGAAGAAAACACAATCTGAGGGACGACTGGAAATGGAAACTCTGAGTAAACGAACAGAAACTTCAGAGACAAGTATTTCCAACCGAATACAAGAGATGGAAGAAAGAATCTCGGACTCTGAAGATACTATAGAGGAAATAAACTCACAGATTAAAGAACTAAACAAATCTAACAAATTCTTAACACAAAACATTCAGGAAATCTGGGACACCATGAAAAGACCAAACCTAAGAATAATTGGGGTAGAAGAAGGAGAAGAATTACAACTCAAAGGCCCAGAAAACATATTCAACAAAATTATAGAAGAAAACTTCCCCAACCTAAAGAAGGATGTTCCTATGAAGGTACAAGAAGCCTACAGAACACCAAATAGACTGGATCAAAAGAAAGCATCCCCACGCCATATAATAATCAAAACACAAAACATACAGAATAAAGAACAGATATTAAGAGCTGCAAAGGAAAAAGGTCAAGTAACATATAAAGGGAAACCTATCAGAATTACACCTGATTTCTCAATGGAAACCATGAAAGCCAGAAGAGCTTGGATAGATGTGCTACAGACACTTAGGGAACATGGATGCAAGCCTAGACTATTATACCCAGCAAAGCTTGCATTCACCATTGATGGAGAAAACAAGATATTCCAGGACAAAAACAGATTTAAACAATACGCAGCCACAAATCCAGCCTTGCAGAAAGTAATAGAAGGAAAATCACAAACCAAGGAGTCCAACAACGCCGACAATAACTCAGGCATCTAGCGACCCTTCACCAGCACAGCTAGAAGAAGGGAAACACACAAACTCTACTACTAAAAATGACTGAAGTTAACAACCACTGGTCATTAATATCACTTAATATCAATGGACTCAATTCACCTATAAAAAGGCACAGGCTAAGAGACTGGATACGAAAACAGAATCCAACATTTTGCTGTTTACAAGAAACACACCTCAACCACAAAGACAGGCACCTACTCAGAGTAAAGGGTTGGGAAAAGGTTTATCAAGCAAATGGCCCTAAGAAACAAGCGGGTGTGGCCATACTAATTTCCAACAAAGTTGACTTCAAACTAAAATCAATCAGAAGAGATGGAAAGGGACACTTTATACTCATAACAGGAAAAATCCTTCAGAATGAAGTCTCAATCCTGAATATCTATGCCCCTAATATAAAAGCTCCCACTTATGTAAAAGAAACACTTCTAGAACTCAAGGCAGCCATCAAACCACACACACTAATAGTTGGAGACTTCAACACTCCTCTCTCACCAATGGACAGGTCAATCAGACAGAAACCTAACAGAGAATTGAAAGACTTAATGGAGGTAATGAACCAAATGGACTTAACAGACATCTATAGAACATTCCACCCAAATAGGAAAGAATATACCTTCTTCTCTGCGGCTCATGGAACCTTTTCGAAAATTGACCATATACTTGGTAACAAAGCAAACTTCCACAGTTACAAAAAAATATTAGTAACCACCTGTGTCTTATCGGATCACCATGGATTAAAATTAGAATTCAACAACAATGCTACCCCCAGAAGGCCCACAAACTCATGGAAACTGAACAGTCAACTACTGACCCACACCTGGGTCAAGGAAGAAATAAAGAAAGAAATTAAAGTCTTTCTTGAATTTAATGAAAACAAAGACACAACATACTCAAACCTATGGGACACAATGAAAGCAGTGCTAAGAGGAAAGTTCATAGCACTAAGTGCCCACTTAAAGAAAACGGAGAAAGCACTCATTGGTGACTTAACAGCACACCTGAAAGCTCTGGAAAAAAAAGAAGCAGACTCACCTAGGAGAAGTAGAAGACTGGAAATAATCAAACTGAGGGCAGAAATCAACAAAATAGAAACACAGAAAACAATCCAAAGAATCAATGAAACAAGAAGCTGGTTCTTGGAGAAAATCAACAAGATTGACAAACCCTTAGCCAAACTAATCAAACGGCAGAGGGAGAACACGCAAATTAACAAGATCAGAAATGAAAAGGGGGACATAACCACAGACACAGAGGAAATTCAGAAAATCATTAGATCTTACTACAAAAGCCTGTATGCCACAAAATTGGAAAATGTAAAAGAAATGGACAGTTTTTTAGATAAATACCATATACCAAAGTTAAACCAGGACCAGGTAAATGCTCTAAATCGTCCTGTTAGTCGCGAAGAATTAGAAACTGTTATCAGAAACCTCCCTACCAAAAAGAGCCCAGGACCAGATGGTTTCAATGCGGAATTCTACCAGAACTTCCAAGAAGACCTAATACCTATACTCCTTAAGGTATTTCATAATATAGAAACACAAGAGTCACTGCCAAATTCCTTCTATGAAGCTACAGTTACCCTGATACCTAAACCACACAAAGACTCAACCAAGAAAGAGAATTACAGGCCAATCTCACTCATGAACATGGACGCAAAAATTCTCAATAAAATACTGGCAAACCGAATCCAAGAACACATTAGAAAAATTATCCATTACGATCAAGTAGGCTTCATCCCAGAGATGCAGGGCTGGTTCAACATACGAAAATCTATTAATGTAATCCATCATATAAACAAACTGAAGGAAAAAAACCATATGGTCATCTCATTAGATGCTGAAAAAGCATTTGACAAAATTCAGCACCCTTTTATGATAAAGGTCTTGGAGAGATTAGGGATACAAGGGTCATTCCTAAATATAATAAAAGCTATTTACAGCAAGCCGACAGCTAACATCAAATTAAACGGAGAGAAACTCAAGGCTATCCCACTAAATTCAGGAACACGACAAGGCTGTCCACTCTCTCCTTATCTCTTCAATATAGTGCTTGAAGTTCTAGCAATAGCAATAAGACAACATAAGGGAATCAAGGGGATTCAATTTGGAAAGGAAGAAGTTAAACTTTCATTATTTGCAGATGATATGATAGTATACATAAGCGACCCCAAAAACTCCACCAAAGAACTCCTACAGCTGATAAACTCCTTCAGTAACGTGGCAGGATACAAGATCAACTCCAAAAAATCAGTCGCCCTCCTATACACAAAGGATAAGGAAGCAGAGAGGGAAATCAGAGAAGTATCACCTTTCACAATAGCCACAAATAGCATAAGATATCTGGGAGTATCGCTAACCAAGGAAGTGAAGGATTTATTTGACAAGAATTTTAAGTCTTTGAAGAAAGAAATTGAAGAGGATACCAGAAAATGGAAGGATCTCCCCTGCTCGTGGATTGGGAGGATCAACATAGTAAAAATGGCAATTCTACCAAAAGCAATCTATAGATTCAATGCAATCCCAATCAAGGTCCCATTAAAATTCTTCACAGAGATTGAGAGGACAATAATCAACTTTATATGGAAAAACAAGAAACCCAGGATAGCCAAAAAAATCTTATACAATAAAGGTACTTCTGGAGGCATTACCATCCCTGACTTCAAACTCTATTACAGAGCTACAGTATTGAAAACGGCTTGGTATTGGCATAAGAACAGAGAAGTTGACCAATGGAATCGTATAGAAGACCCGGATCTTAAACCACAAACCTATGAACACCTGATTTTTGATAAAGGAGCCAAAAGTACACAATGGAAAAAAGAGGGCATCTTCAACAAATGGTGCTGGCATAACTGGATGTCAACCTGTAGAAGAATGAAAGTAGATCCATATCTATCACCATGCACAAAACTCAAGTCCAAATGGATTAAAGACCTCAATATTAATTTGAACACATTGAGATTGATAGAGGAGAAAGTGGGAAGTACTCTACAACAAATGGGCACAGGGAACCGTTTCCTATGCATAACCCCAGCTGCACAGACTTTAAGGGCAACATTGAATAAATGGGACCTCCTGAAGTTGAGCAGCTTCTGTAAAGCAAAGGACATTGTCACTAAGACACAAAGGCAGCCTACTGACTGGGAAAAGATCTTCACCAACCCTGCAACTGACAAAGGTCTGATCTCTAAAATATATAAGGAACTCAAGAGACTAGACGGTAAAATGCCAATTAACCCAATTAAAAAATGGGGCGATGAACTGAACAGAGAATTCTCAACAGAAGAAGTTCGAATGGCCAAAAGACACTTAAGGTCATGCTCAACCTCCCTAGCTATCAGGGAAATGCAAATCAAAACAACTTTGAGATATCATCTTACACCTGTCAGATTGGCTAAAATCCAAAACACCAATAATAACCTTTGCTGGAGAGGTTGTGGGGTAAGGGGCACACTCATCCATTGCTGGTGGGAATGCAAACTTGTGCAACCACTTTGGAAAGCAGTGTGGCGGTTTCTCAGGAAATTCGGGATCAACCTACCCCAGGACCCAGCAATTCCACTATTGGGAATCTACCCAAGAGATGCCCAATCATACAACAAAAGCATATGCTCATCTATGTTCATAGCAGCATTATTTGTAATAGCCAGATCCTGGAGACAGCCTAGATGCCCTTCAGTGGAAGAATGGATGAAGAAAACTGTGGAATATATACATGCTAGAATACTACTCAGCGGTAAAAAACAATGACATCTTGAATTTTGCAGGCAAATGGATGGAAATAGAAAACACTATTCTGAGTGAGGTAACCCAGACCCATAAAGATGAACATGGGATGTACTCACTCATATTCGGTTTCTAGCCATGATTAAAGGACATCGAGCCTATAAGTTTGGGATCCTTGAGAAGATAATAAGAAGAACCTCCACCTGACGATAGATGAAGAAAATGACAGAGCCCCACCTTGGAGCACCGGACTGAGCTCCCAAGGTCCTGATGAGGAGCAGAAGGAGAGAGAACATGAGAAAGAAAGTCAGGACCGTGAGGGAACCTCCAGCTGGCGACAGATGGGGAAGGTGACTGAGCCCCACATTGGAGCACTGGACTGAGCTCCCAAGGTCCCGATGAGGAGCAGAAGGAGCGAGAACATGAGGGAGAAAGTCAGGAACGAGAGGGGTGCGTTCACTCATGGAGACGGTGGGACAGAACTAATGGGAGATCACCAACTCCAGTTGGAATGGGACTGATGGATCATGCGACCAAACCCGTCTCTCTGAGTGTGGCCAACAGCGGGGGCTGACTGAGAAGCAAAGGACAATGGCTCTGGGCTCTGATTGTTCTTCATGGACGGGCTCTGTGGGAGCCTTCTCAGCTTGGTCGATCACCTTCCTGGACCTGGGGGGAGTTGGGAGGACCTTGGTCTTAGCATAGAGTGGGGAACCCTGATGGCTCCTTGGCCTTGAGAGGGAGGGAGGGGAGGTATGGGTGGAGGGGAGGGGAGGGAAGGGGGAGAAGGAGGGGAGAGAAAGGGGAGAAGGAGGGGAGGGAGGGGGGAGGAGGAGGGAAGGAGATGGAAATTTTTAAATATAAAAAAAAATAAACCATGAGAGAAAAAAAAAATAAAATATGAAAAGTTTGGACAGGAAAATGAACTTATCTTCTGTTTGATTTGGGTGACACTCAGAAAGTCATTTGGGCAGCCCAGAGAGTGTATGAGTCTAAAATGGAACTGCAAAAGAACAATCCAAGACTTGGCATTTAATGCCAGGAGATTGGATGAGATCATCAAACACCTGTGTGTACTTAGAAACAGGGTATAGAAACTACAATCCTCAGAAGTTAGGGGCATGAAAAGAAAAGGAAGCCCTACTGCTGAAGTAGGAGGGGGAAAAAAACAAAGAAGGCCCAGGTTAGAGGCAATGAAAGCTTTGTTTGGAAAGCTACTTTCCAAAGAAAAGTGACTGAACCCTTCTGGAAGATGTTAGAGGAGTGAATGAAAAAATTGCCGAGAAATAACCATGAGAATGAATGGCAGCGATCAGGATGTGGGCAAGTTTAGCCAATGTGTGGAGCTGAGCACCACCGGAGAGAGAATAAATCAAGAGTTGAAAGACAAAGGATGTGAGACTCTCAGACTCTTTGAAGTCTGAGAATGGTAATCAGAGATGTCAAATGGCAACTAATATAACAATAGCAGGCTATGGAGTCAGCAGAGGAAAGAAGTTAATCCAGAAAAAAAAGGAGGAAGAGAAAGAAAGAGGGGGGAAGAGGAGGAAGACAAGATAAGGAGTGGATAATTCTATAAATGTATTTGTAATATAATGTAATTGTAAAATAAATGTAAATGGATAAATGCTATAAAGGAACCATGTAGGGTTTGAGCTAAGTCTAGAAAAGAGATAACAGTTGGATAGAGATGGTATCATTATAGAATTCAATTCAAAATTATTAAACTGTGTTCAGAAGCATGCAAAAGAAATATACAGAGAGTATATGATTAAACTGAGCTTGAAACATAAGAATAGAAGCTCAAAGGACATCTGTGATGTGGAAGGCTACAAATCTATGAAGTCTTTTGAGGAAGAAAAGGCCAAAGCTAGAATGAGCTGTCGAGAGGTTGTGAATGCATAAGGGTGTTAACAGCCTATAATGAGAGCTTGAAGTCAATAAACCAAACTTTATCAGGTCCAAGCTTTTGTTCAAGCCTTGAATCTTGTGAACTTGATAGAGATGGGATCAATAACTTAAGGCTTGGTAGCTTGCAAAGATTCACCTACTTTACCCAAGGGTGCGAAGACCTAAGTGGTGAATCTGACCTAGAAGACCAGAATCTGTATCTCAAGTCTGAATTCTCATCCATGGCATCGTTCTCAAAATTTGTTGTTGGCTCCAGAAGTTTGATTTTAAAAATTCCTTCGTGATGGCTGTTCCTGTTAACATGATGATATCTGGGATTAATAAAACCCTATCGGTTGAGGTCACTTGTAAGGGAGGTTTTTCTGAACTAAATCATGTGAGATGGAAATGCCCACCTTTAATCTGGGCCAGATTTCCTGGTGGCAGCCTGCATTATGGACACGCAGGAAGCTCTTGCTCTTTGCCGGCTTCCCATCACTCTCTCTGGCAAATTCATTCCTTCACAGCATTTGACTCTACTTTTATCTACCAAAGACCATCTGTGACGTCCAGACTAGTGGACTGAACAATTACTGAATTCTTAGGTCTTCGTGAGAGACAACCACTATTGTACTAGCTGGACCACACCTATAAGCCATTATAATAAATTTGATCTATAATAGATCCCCTATATATGTATATATACATAAATACTCATTCTATAAGTTATGTTCCTCTAGAGAATAATGATTAATACACCCATTAACTAGAAACAGCCTCTGATATGCCAAGATAATCTCTATACAAACCAGGGTTTCTAGCTGAAAACCTCCTTACATTCTGGACAAAGCACATTGGGAATAGAGGGGAGGCAAGACTTGAAGTCATGGACATCAGCAATCCCTTCTTCATTTTTTTTGTGTTTTTGTTTTTGTTTTATTTGGTTTTTATCATGAGGGCCCTAAGGTTAGTTGGCAACGTGCATAGGGCTTAAACTCTAGTAATGTTCTGGATAGATAGACCACAGATTGTATCCAAGCAATTATTGGGAAATCAGTGGCCCAATGCTATCGAGTCCCATATTCTGAATGTTAACCCACACTAGACCAATGGGCCACTCAATATCATGCACACGCAGAATATTCAAGGCCATGATGTAAAACATTTGAAAACTGATACAAGACTTCAACAATTATCCAAAAAAGCAAGACAGTTTTAGGGTCTCATGGGATTGGTGACCCAATGAAGCAAAAATATGGACATGCTGCATAACAGAATCCATGATCCACAGAACATACTATTCACTGCCTGTCGGACACAGTCTAAAATTAACACCAAAGAAATGGAAAAATGTGACCTACTCTCGAGGAAAAGATGATAAACAATTGATGATTTCAGCTGGACGAATCATCCCATGAGCTAGTCTGGGCGGCTATTTTAACTGTGTCCCATGAGGTTAAAAGCGTGTCCTTAAAATGAATGAGAAGACTTGAGATCTCAACAGAGACACAGAAACATTCTGAAGCAAACTCATAACTACTCCAAGTGTTGAGAACAGGTGACTGATGAGTGCTAGGCCTGAACTGGGCATTGGTATCACACAGCCCCAAGGCTCAGGGAAAACCAGAAGGGACAGAAGGAATACAAGAGTCAGAACTGTCAGAGGAGTGTTATTTAACTTTGTCTTCCTGCTATGACATGGCCATGGCAATAATGAACATACAACACCTGTGATTGACTATACATGACCTTCATAAGACCAAGCCCTTCAGCACCCCCTTATGTATGGAATAGAGGCTCCTGTAATGCTACCCCTTCCTGAGGCACTAGGAGTAGTTGGCGGTTTCCAAGGGAGGACTTGTCATTTTCTCAACTATCTGGTAAGTGGCCTGGGCTCCAGTAAATAACACCCTGCTCCAGCTCCTACAAGCAACCATTATTAAAGTTTGTGGATAAAGAAAGTAGAAGGCGACTAGCTCAGAAGAAGACAGTCGGTAGGATTGGGAAGATAATGAGAGAAGGTGATGGAGGCGAATATGGTCACATACATTGTTTGCAAACATGAAATCATCAAAAATGAGGGAAAGGCATCTCTCAAGAGCTGGACATTAGAGAAAATGTGAGTGACAAACCCTCTATATATTTTAAAAGAAATTGTCCAATATGATGAATAGATAGAAAGAAGAATAGATCCCAGGGAAATTATGGGAAACATCCAAAGATATAGTCAATATATCATGAAAGTGTCAGAATAAGGTGGGATGTCCTTTTGTATATGTGCTGTTTTTATTGGTTAATGATTAAAGTTGTTTTGGTCAATGGCTTAGCAGAGTAAAGCCAGATTGGAAAACCTGAGCCAGAGATATACATATTCGTTTTTCTATGATTTTTCTTTCTTTTGACATGGGGTCTCATTCTACAGCTCAGCCTGTCTGTGACTTTACAATTCCCCTGCCCCAGCCTCAGGTGCTAAGACTGCAAGTCTGTGCCACTATGTAAATGCAAGATGTCCAGTCTGGATAATGTGGCACACCCCCTTACCTGTGCTCAAGACTTTTGCCTTCTGTCACATGATGAGCATGACATGAGCAGAGGGGGAATGATGGGGGAGGTCCTTCTGTATATGTGTTGCTCTTAATGGTTGATGAATGAAGCTGTTTTGGTCAATGACTTAGCAGAGTAAAGCCAGGTAAGCAATCTGAACAGAGATAAGAGAGAGAATAGGCAGAATCGAGGCAACACCATGTGGCCACCAAAGGAGAAAGATGCTAGAACATCACAGGTAAGTCACAGCCTTGTAGCGATACATAGATTAATAGAAATGGATTGATTAAAGATGTAAGAACTATCTAGAAATACACCTAAGCCATTGGTCAAACAGTGTTGCAATCAATACAGTTTCTGTGTGATTGTTCTGGTCTAGGCAGCTGGGAAATGAAAGTGCAGTTTCTATTTATAGTCAGAAGAAGAAAAAACAATGAAAAATGAAGCTATGAAAATGGGTTTAAGTTCAGAATGGCCCCAAACTTCTCAAGATAAAACGTAAATGTTGAAGATGTTCATGACCCACACACACCCCAAGAAAAGACATATTTAAGGAAAATTCTATTAAAACATATCATAACCCAAACTCAAAATCTTAAAAGATGGAGAGGAAAAGTTGAAACACATCAGAAGAAAGAAAAGGAGAAGGCACCACTAATACAGAGGCTGTACAGCTCAGGTAAACACGAACTTCTCATTAGAGACTGTGGAAGCCAGAGACACCCATCTCTGTCCTTAAGACACTGGAATTAAATTAGATGCAGATTTACATCAAGGGAGACAGATCTTTAGAAATCAAACTAAAATTACATTTTTCAAACCTAAAACCAGCAAAATGTGTCAGTATAAGAAATTCTCAACACTTATCTCCAGGCTGAACAGAAACATATTCAGAGGAAAAATACTAAATTAAATGAGAAGCATTGGAACTGGTCAATGTCTGGAAAGATTTTTTTTCTGAAGTTTTATAAAAATATATTGTTTCAACTCAAATTCCCAACATCTACTTGTGTGATCATCAAGGTGGACAGCTATGATTATATGCATTGACAATATGTATGAAATATATATGATCATATACTAGAAAAACATATGTATTCACAAGATTTCTAATTTGACACAAAATGGTACAATACTCACTACAGTAACCTGGTAAATTTAGGATATATATTGTTGTCTCTGTAAAAATCCATTTGGGGCTGATGACTTTGCTCAATAGCAAAGGTGCTTACTGACAAGCATGATTCTTTGAGTTTAATCTTGGTATCCACGAGGTGAAAGGAGAGGACAGATGATGGTAAGCTGTCCTCTGACAGCCACCCATGTGACATGGTGTGTGTGTGCCCCCACATACATATACATATGCACATACATGTAAATAAACACATCTTCAAAAACAATGAAAATCATGTTTTAAATGTATAATGATGTGTAACTAGAATACTAATGAAGCAAAGCAACACATAAGTTAAAATGGAATTAAAGACTATTCTAATAATCTAAAAATGCAGGAAGAGAAAGAGAGCATGAAAAGAGATTAATTAACCAATGTGTGGTGATAGTGGAAGCATATAACTAACTACATTAAATGTTACTGAAACAAAAACCTAATTAAAAGTCAGAGCTGAACAAAGTAAATAATAAAAGCACCACTTCCATCAAAGAGCATTTAAAAGACACACATTTAATATGAAGACACAAACTATTCTAGAGAAAATAGATGGAGCAGGATTCAAGTAGTTAGGAAATGGAGGTCAGAGAGAACATTCACATGAGATGAAGAGACCTTATGACAAAAAGGATACTCAGATAAAAAGACACTGCCTAATGATGCGTGAGAACAATTCATCAGGACAACAAAGCAGCAGATATATATATATATATATATATATATATATATATATATCAACAAAGAATCAATATTTAGGCACTAAAATTATTGCAAAATTTTAAAAAATAGGCCAGACAATCCCATTATCAGAGTAAGAGATACTAAAAATCATAACTAAACAGTAAGAAGAAATATCAGGGAAAACATAGAATATTTTAGCCACCTTGATCTAACTAATATTTATAGAACTTTATACCCAATGAGAGCAGAGAGGACACTCTTCCGTAGACACATAGTGTGTTTACCATGGGTTGCAGAAGGGATTGATATGATACAGTAGAATTCCAGTAGGTTATCTCTGAAAATGTGGCATGGCTCTAGAAACCACCGGCAAGAAGTTAACTTAGAAAGCTTCAAGTATGAGACTGTGAGAATCACACCCTTCAGTCATCCATGGGCTGAAGCGGATAAAGCTGTAAATAAAATCCATGGTGTAAGTCAGCAAATAACAAACACCACACTTGAAATGTGAGACTCATAAGCAAAGCTAAGGGTTAAACCATACTGTAGGCATTTATATTGGAAAAGAAAAATATACCAGTGAGTTATTTAAAGTTCTGATGGAAACTTTAGGAAAGCAAGAATGAAAACCAAAACAAGCAGAAATAATGGGATGCTGACTCAAAATCAATACAATAGAAAAGAGGACATAGAGAAAATGAATGAAGAGGGAAAAAATGGTTTTCTAAAAAGGTCGGTAAAAATGAACGAGTTCCTACACTGGCCAGAAAATGGCAGCATGCATGTAACAAATATCAGGGGTTTGCTAGGAGATCACCATTACCTGTCTTACAGATATTAGAAAGACAGTAGGATGTTTTGGGGGATAGGGTGAGCCAGGAAATTTGACAAAAGGTGAAATACGAAACCGCCTTGAAGCATACTATACTATTTATGCAAAGGTCTCCCAAAAAGGCCAAAAAATGAATATCCTTAAAGCAATTAAAGAAAATAAATTGCATTAAATAAAAAATGTAAACAGCAATGCATAATCAGTCACAAATGATTTCCAGTCAATCCTATTAAAATTTCCTGAAAAAAAAAATAAAGCTTATCTTTCACTAACATGCTGGTGGGAAAGGAGGAAGTACTGTCAAGTCAACTTTTGGGGTGCAAGCTTGAAATCCACAGAAGGCACCCCTCATGCACACATGCAAGCAGCCCTTGAAAACCACCAGCAAGTAAACTGTATATATGAAAGATATGCCACATTCTGTGCATCGTGGGAAGGCAAATTAAAACACATGAAAGCAAAACAAAAACCACTCTAGTTTCTCCCATTTCATGCCAAGTCCAAAACAAGACACTGGCAGGTTCAGGGTCTGTGAAGACCACTTCCTGTTTTTATAGCAAATCATTCTCGCGCTGCACGTTCTGTAGTGAAGGGAGTCCTAAGTGCACCAGTTTCCTTCATGAGGGCTCTGTCATGTGACCAAATCACCCCTCACGGGCCTTCGGTTCCATACACTGTTGTTGGCGTCCACATGGGAGTCTGATAAGGGCCTAAACATTCCGTTTCTTGCAGGGAGGCCAGGCGTAGAGATGTATAGGAAATATGTGGGAAGCCTGTACCTTCTGCTCGGCTTTCAGTGAGCCTAAAACTGCTCTAAAAATAGAGTTTATTTAAAACCAAGGTTTTATAAGGTGCCCTCATCTAGGCAGCTCGAAGTTAGTGCACATATAAATATGCCCAGAAACAAACCGCTAAGTCGTGTTAAAGATAATAAGACAGTTGAATCAGAGAAGAACCTTTTATTAAATAGTACTAGAACAAATGGTTTGTCCATTTAACTTCACAATTCAACACTCCAGTGCCCACAAAGCATAGAGATCAAGTCAGATCATGGATTGTGTGAGCTTTCTGTTACTGTAACAAAATATCTGAGACAGTTAGGTTATAAACAACCATGGGTTATTCGGCCACAGTTGTAGAATTCTCAGTCTAGGGCTAACTGTCTGCTTTGCTTTGGGTTTATGATAAGGCAAGACACTATCAATTTTTTTGTTGGTTTTGTTTCTGTTTTTTGAGACAGGGTTTCTCTGTGAAGCTTTGGAGCCTGTCCTTGAATTTGCTCTGTAGATCAGGTTTGCCCTCGAACTCATAGAGATCCACCTGCTTCTGCCTCCCGAGTGCTGGGATTAAAGGTGTGTGCTGCCACCACCTGGCCAACGCTATCAAATTTTAAAATGTTTAAATCGGTGATTCTTAACCTTCCTCATGCTGAGATCCTTTACTACAGTTTCTCATGGTGTAGTGATCCCCAACCATAAAATTATTTTTCTTGATATCTCTTAACTGTAATTTTGCTACTGTTATGAATCCAAATGTAAATATTTGTGTTTTCCAATGGCCTTAGGAGAGAGACTCCCATGAAAGGGTCATTTGACCACCAAAGGCGTCATGACCCACAGGTTGAGAAGTGCTGGTCTAAAAGCACATAGGGAAGGCAAGGAACATGAAATGATACAAAAACTCCTTTTTCTTTGACAGACCTAAAACCAATAGACTGTCATTCACAATAATTCCAAACTAGAAAATCAAAATGTCTACAGAAGTGTGGGTAAAGTCTGTGATGTGCATACACCACAGAATATTGCATAGATATAAAAGGAACACAGTATTAACATGGGCAACAAATGGGTGAATCTTAAAATCATTAAATGGGGGAATGGAAGAAAGCAAGTCAGAAGGAACCCTTATGATTTCATTTATAATCACCTAGGAAAATTGTGTATTGGTCTCTCATTTGCCGGGAATGGAACTGTAGGGATGGACGGCAAGAAAGCCCTTGGGTCATGGGAATGATTTTATCCTATGTGAGAATGTTGACCAGTGGGTGAATGTACATGACAAAACTCATCAAATTATGCAATTAGATATGTGCAATTTATTTTAGGAAATGAATCTTTCAGTAAAAGTTGGAAAAGGCCTGTGAATGTTTTAGCTCTGGTCAAAAAGTAACGGGGGCTACCAAGAATACAAAAATGAACTCATAGACTCTGGAAAACTAACCAGAACAGACCCTGGTAGATGGGAGACCTTCCCGTTTCTCTCAGTTGGTGAACACAGCAAAACCGTATGACTGCAACATCCCATGTTGGCACTTTACTGTTCTGGCTCAGCATTCACTGAGAAGGTCTGTTTGGTTTATAGCTCCAACAGGAACATTCTGGCGTGACTCCGTCTTCAATTAGAATTGTTAGAGACTATGTAGCCAAGCTGGAAGCCTTGACATCATTTCTTTATGAGGGGAAAGTCTCTGACAAACCCCTAGCTTTACCCTTGACTGTACAGACATGAACTTTATTGAACTGAAAGCATTCTCTTCACAATTACTGGGCAATATCTCAGCTAAATCAATGACCTATTTCAGACTTGTAATCAGACAATCAAATGCAACAGAAATCTATAATAAAATAGAAATAAAATGGCAATTCCAGATTCCTTGGGATTTAAACAAATAAACAAACAGACCAAAAAAACAACAAAACAGGTTTTAGGGCTGTGGCGTTGGTCCAGGAGGTAAAGTGGGAGGACTAGAATTCAGCTCCCCAGCACCCATGGAATGCTGGGAGGGTATGGGTATGCCAGTTTACCTGTAATCCCTGCCTCCAGAGGCAGAAACAGAAGATCCCCAGAGCAAGCTAGCTGACTAGCCTACTTGAATCAGAGATCTTGGAGCCCCTGACTTAAATATATTATGTGGAGCACAATCAAGGATTGACACTTGGTGTCAATCTCTGGCCTCCATGGCTGTGTACACTCACAAGGGCAGCCACACACAAGAAAAGGCATGCACACATATGCATGCCATATAGATATACATGAAAAAAGTGTTTTAAATTTGTCATTGCCTTTAATCGAATTGTTAGAATAAACAAAAGATATTGCCTACCATGCTAGCATGTATGATTAAGACATTGAGTCTCCCAAGAAAACAGTGGCCAAGAATCAAGCAGCCTGAAATTATTTTAATTTGTATTCTTCTGGAAAAGGCACAAAAAGGATTTACATGTGTTTTAGAATTCAGCTCATTGGTGAGATAAACAAATGACTTTTTATTGATACGCTAATTATGTCTTCTGTATGTATTACTCATCCCCAGCATGACATATAAATCCTGCTAATGAAAAAGACAAAAATAGCTAAAGACTGAATGTAATTAATTAATGAAAATATTGTACCAGTGTGCATGACATAGTGTCACACACAGCAGACGTGGGGCCATTGGCAGCTTTCCTAATGTCATCTTACCGATCAACAATCAATAACTTCCTTAGACCTTCCATATGTGGCTTGGGCTCGACTGATTCTTTGCAGTTTAGGTCAAGGCTGCATTGTAGGAACGGTGAGAACTGGTGCAGAGCCGCAGTGAGCAATGCGGTGACAGAGGGTGTGAGCACTCCGTCCCTGAGTGGTGGCACAGGTGTGAAGACAAAGTGTAAGAGGGCCTGAACATCTGAACGACCTTGCCAAGGTGTGAGGAACTGGACATAAACCTCTCAACAGCATAAATACAAATGGCTAGGGAACACTTTTACAAGTGTTCAACATTGCTGGCCATCAGGGAAATGCAAATAAAATTACCGTTGGCTTCTACCTCACCCTGCTCAGCAAGGCCACCGTCAGGGACACGTACGATGGCAAAGGCTGGGGTAGATGTGGTGAAGGGGGAACTCTGATACCCTGTTGGTGACACTACAAACTAGTGAAGCCACTTTAGAAATCAGTCCGGAGAATACTCAAAAAAATAATAATAAATAAAACTGCCGTATGACCCAGGTTGGCCACCCCTGGGAATATATCCAAAGAGCTTTGTCTCCTACTACAGAGATGCCTGCACCACCATGCTCATCGTTGCTCTGTTCACAACAGCCAGGAAAAACCGATGAACCTAGATGTCCATCAACAAATGGATGGATAATGAAGATACAGTACATATACATAACGCAATATTACCCAGCTACAAACAAACAACAAAATCGGAAAATTCATGGAAATGGATGGAACTGAAAAAAGAATTACACAAAGCGAGCTAGCTCAAAGCCAGAAAGACAATCACCTTATGGTCTCTCTCATATGCTGATCCTAGTTCTAAATATTTTGTTTTGTGTCTTTAGCTCGGATTACAAGTGAAGCCAGAAAACTAGAACTGGGTTTCAGGAGAGGAGTATTTTAGGGGGGCGGGTAGTAAATTGTGGTGAAAGAGAAGCATCAAGGTAGACTCCTACACAGAGAAAGGCTCAGTGATGGGAAGGGAAGGGTTAACCCAAAGGGAAGAGAAATGAAAAGCCATATGGTAGCCTGTTAGCTCACAACTCAGCTTCAAACAATAACAACAAACACACAAGCGTGTCAGGACAGTCGAAGAGAAAGAAGAAGGGCATCCTGAGGGTTAAAAGATTAGGTGGGGATGGGGTTGAGGAAGGAGGGAGTAAGGAGTGAGTGAAGAAAGGCCTTTAACCCCAACTTTAGGGAAACAGAGGAGGGCAGATCTCTGAGTTCGAGGACAGCCTGGTCAACAGAGGGAGTTTCAGTACAGGCAGGGCTACACAGAGAAACCTTGTCTCAACAAAACAAACCAAGAAAGCCAAATATGTATGCTAATGCATAATGAAAATCCAGAATGTTAATTTCAAAATACAACTTTCAAAAAAAATTCTAACAAAAATTATCCCACATGGGTAGTCAATGTAGTTCCCAGGAGACATGGGTTATCAAATGAAACTTCTATCATAACACCTGTCTGTAAAATATTTATTTGACACAGGATCTTGCTTTAAAACCATGACTGACCTGACCTGGGACTTGCTATGTTTGTCGCCCACACTAGCCTTGAACTTGCAGTGATCCTCCTGCCTCTACCTCTTGACTCCTGGGATTACAGACATGAACCACCATGGCTAGAGAGATAAGTAGCAGCTTAATTCTACATAAAATAATAGCAAGCATGTACAATCATGACAAAGTCCCTCTGTGTTGATACTAAGAAGAAAAGCATGTATGTTCAAATGTATAAAGTATGACCAACATCACGGGCCATAATCAAATGGCCTTGGGTGGCCATGTGTCACATTCAGTACACAATGAACAGAGAGGAAGAGAGAATTGCTGGGGGGCGGGACCACATGTTTGTTCAGCTATTCCCTATTGCTCTCAACAGTAACTTTAGAGCCCTTTTCCTCTCCAACAAGCTGACTTTCTTACAATCTGGCCCTAGCCTATGACAGCTCATTGGGTAAATGTGCCTATCTGAACCATTAAGTTGTCCCTTGAAAGCTTCATGCTGTCTTTCCCTAACACACAGTGAAAGCCTCGGCAGCTCAGTATGACTGTTTTGCCCACCTGCAAAGTCTGGAAGATTCCTCAAAAAACAACTTAGCCCTGTAATTCAGTTTAGCAAAGCACTAGGCAAAGCAGATTCCGGCCTTGGGCGGGCTCTTGCGTGGATCCATCACATCTGAAGTCTAATAACTTTTCAGGAGCACAATAAAAGAATAGCAAACCATTTTTATTTGAATAAACTTCACTTCCACGAAACAGAGAATTACCAAACGACTTCAAAGGCCATCCACTGAAACCCCCAAGGAAGAGTCTTACTTTAAAATTTAGAAAAGGATTTGAACCAATGGTTCAGAAAGAAAGACACGAAGGGTTTTATTTACAATAAGAAACACACTGAAGTGAAATGGAGGTGGGGGTGGAAATCTCCTGAACAGGTGTAGAAGAGTTCGGGGGATACCAGAGCACCCTTTAGATCGGAATTGCTAGAAAACTAAGGCATCAAAGAGTCCAACTCTCTCCTCATCTACAGATTTCTTAAGATTGCATCAGCTTTTGCCAAGGTAACTGCTAATGAGACTCTCTCTACTAGACATCTGGCTGCTAACCACGGATATCTCTCCAAATTGGCTTAAGAACAATGAAAGAGCGAGAGGACAGGAGTGTCACCTGGGTTACCAGCAAAGGACTGGGTCAGATGAAATGAGACGAATCAGGGAAGCTACTCTCTGAGACCTTCCTACACACAGTGGCTTAGCTCACTGTGTCGGCCTTTCTACAGGTCATGTCCAGGCCCTGGAGTTTCAAGAATGAACTCGTTAGCCAATGAATAGAGGACATTCTGAGTGTGGATGACAACATGAGGCTTAAAAAGTTATAAATGAATTTTATTTTAAGGTCATCAGTTCCAGAGAAGGAAGAAAACATTTTGCAAGCAGAAACAACATAACTTGATTTGTTAGCACTTAGGGAATGGTTTGTATGATTAAGAGGCTAACACGGGACTCTAGCCAGAGCTAGAGCTGCTTTTATGAGGCCATCTTTCGTGTCTTCATATTACCTTCTGTTCTAGTTTGCTTTCTACGGCTGTGACAAACAACACAAACAAAAGCAACTTTGAGGAGGACAGCGTTTGTTTGGGTTATACTTACAGGTCACAGTCCGCCATTCCAAGTAGTCAGGGTAGGAACTGAAACAGAAACTAGAAATACCTCTCAACACCCCTCCCTCAAGCTCGCTCTCTCTCTCTCTCTCTCTCTCTCTCTCTCTCTCTCTCTCTCTCTCTCTCTCTCTCTCTCTCTCTCTCTCTCTCTGTGTGTGTGTGTGTGTGTGCGTGTGTGTGTGTGTGTGTGTAACTGGGTCATTGACCCACAGTGGGCTGGACCCTACCATATTGATTGCCAATCAAGAGAATTTCTTACAGACATGGTCACAGGCTAATCTGATTGAGACAATTCTCAACTGTAGTTGCCTCTTTCCAAGTGACTCTAGATTATGTTAAGGTGACAAAAATAAATCAGGATCTTCTCTCTTCTTTCTGTCTATAGACATGCTCATCTCTTTTTTCCTTCATTTTTTAAAAAAAGATTTAAAGTGTGTTTATTCAGAAACAATGATATAATTTAGAATTGTAAGACAGTGGGGGAAAAAGACAAATGTAGCTGTGCTTTCAAATTCATGGAATGTTACTCTTTTATATTCAGAGAAAATAAAATCAGTATTCCCAAGGATTCTCAGAAATTCCTTAATGAGATTCTCTTGATTTTATACCCATGGTTCACTTTCTGTTCTCATCACCGTTTTCAATGTGGCTGTAGTTGTCTACACTCCACCTGTTCCCTGCTGGAATCTTTCAAATTCTCACACCTCCCCAGTTCTCAGGGACCATCAAGACAACTGTTGGTACCTGTGACCCTGCTTCTTTGAAGCAGCAGCTGGGCCTCAAGAGTTGCAGACTGTCCCTCTGCTCTGAGCCAGTAGGCCTGAACTTCCTGCCTATACTATTTCCTTCTTCCAGCTCAGGCTCATCTTTACCCATTCTACTGGCATTTCTTCTGAATTTCTTTCCCACATTATCTTCATTTGTCCAGTCTCTGTCAAATGGCCACGTCTGCCCCATATCAATTTCTGGATTCTACTGCTCACATTGTCCTCTAACAACAAGGTATTGCCCACATATTTGCATTTTAGCAATTCTACCAGCTTCCAAGACTGGATAGACCAACAGCACATCTCACTGAACCTTGCCATCCTTCCATCTAACCCACAGCTCATTAGAGATTTGCTTCTTCTCCCAGGGGTTGCCCGATTTGACCACTTTTCCACAGCTGCAACTCTTTTGACCTTCTCCAGACTGACCCTTCACCCCTTCCAGCACACCGACTTTAGATGAGTCCGCTTTTTATTCACTGACCTGTTCAACAGAAACCTTTGCAATGTTTCCCATGCAGCAGGCATGTCAGACACTGGAGATACAAACACACGAGGCATGGTCACAGTCCTTGCTCCTCTCTGTTTGATTCAAGTCCGACTGAGTTGTAAAGTGCGTTCGTATACAGTCATGACAGCTTTAATAAATAATACAGTGGTGTGCAAACTGTTAGGGAGAATGATCAAGGGAGTGGCCTAATTCAGGGTATCAGAAAAGGCATCTCTGGGAACCTGCTGCAGTAAAAGTGGATTAGAAAGTGGGAGCTGAGGGAAACTAGTCTTCAAAGACTTACTGGCTGGCTCCAGTGCTCCCAAAACTCCTAGTGATGACCCAAGAGTAACTAGTACCATTAAAGGTAAGGGGATTGTGCAGCTTCCTCTTCTCCTCCTTCTCTTCCTTCTTCTTCCCCTTCTTCAAGTTCATAAAGTCCACAAATTATTATGATGACTGATTTTAGATGTTAACTTGACTAGGTCCCATGATAAGCAAATATCTAGTTAAACATTACTCTGCCATCCAAGGCGATTCTCTCTGTAAAGGTAGTTTAGGATGAAACGAATATTTGAACTTGGCACACCAGATTAAATAGACTTCCCTTCCTTATGCAGTGACTTCATTCAATAAGTTGAAGGTCCAAAAAGAACACCAGGGCTAACCCTTCTCCAGGTTAGGAAAAAACTCTTCTTGTCCATTGCTTCTGAAGCAGGACATCTACTTTTTACCACCTTCAGGCTCGCAGTGAAATGTTGCCCTTTTTCCTCAAGACTTGTTGCCCTCAGCTTGGAGTAGACCATCGACTCTCTTAATCCCAAGACCTCTGGACTCAAATGCAGCTGCCCATCAACTTTCCTAGTTCTCTGCTTTGCCAGCTTACACTTATACCTTAGGAATTAACACTGTCTATGTTCATGTGAGCCAACTCCTTATAATAAGTAATGCAAGGCTATATTGTGTGAATGTTTGTGTGCACACTTGAGTATGCAAAGGGTTGGTGGTGTGTTTGTGCTTGTGCCTGTGTGCCCTATCGGGTTCTTTCCTCTGGAGAAACTTGACAACTCAGTTATCAGACCTCTAATGAAATTTTCTAAGGCAATTTCTCATATTGTTTTCATGTTAACTCACTATGTAAAGAATGAGAAAAGTGAATTGAGTACTAGTTTACTCTAAGTAGATTTGTAGGAAGCCTTTTACATTCATCCGGGAGAACATCTAGAGACATTTATGAAGACAGAAAAGGAGAAATATACCAAGGCCACAAATCATGACAGGCAAAGCAGTTTGTTTGAACTGAAAAGCAAAGAAACAAGTAACTTTTGCTATGGGGAAGGGATGGTAGGATAGAGTAGAAAGGGTAGGGCAAGGACAGAGAGAAAAGAGGCCTCATTAATATGATGGACAGGAAGATGGGTCCCGCAAGAAACAAAAGCATGGGAGAAGCCTTGGACAGCTATGAAACTGCCGACATCAGAGGCTGATCAGTGGGTATGTTTGTGATTTCATAGAAGGCGTCTAGGTGTTCTCTCCTCACTCAACAGGTACTTTATTAACACAACAGGCAGTTTTCCCAGCCATGACCCAGGAAGGAAATACTGATTAGTTTAATCTAATTATTGTAATCACACTTTATTTTCTGGCACAGTTAGACATGGATGTGTGCCGGAACCATAATGCTGAGAAGGAGGCCAAGGAATATTTATCAGGTGGCCTGGGAAGATAACTCATGTGATAGAATGCTTGCTATGTAAGCACGGAGACCCAAGTTCTATCCCCAGAACCCAGTTAAAGAGCCAGGCATGGTAGCCTGTGCCTGTAATCTCACCACTACAGAGAAATGGACAGCAGGATCTGTGGGGCTCACTGATGGGCCAGCCTAGCTTAATCATCAGGATTCTGATCCCAGTAAGAGACCATCTTAGTTAGGGTTTCCAGTGCTGTGAAGAGACACCATGACCACAGCAACTCTTATAAAGGAAAACATTTAACTGGAGCTGCCTTACAGTTTCAGAGGTTCAGTCCGTTATCATCATGGCAAGAAGCATGGCAGCAAGCATGCAGGCCGACATGATGTTGGAGAAGGAACTGAGAGTTCTGCATCTTGATCCACAGGCAACAGAAAGTGAACTGTGTCATATGCTGGGTGTAGCCTGAGTGCATACAATCTCAAAGCCCACCCCCACAGCAACACACTTCTTCCAGCAAGGCCACACCTCCTAAAATACCACTCCCTGTGAGCCAAGCATTCAAATATGTGAGTCTATGGAAACCATTCTTATGCAAACCCTCATGATACACGAAAGCCACCTCCTGCCTCAGTGTGCGTGCATATGTTCCCTATACACGTGAATATGCACAGACACACAAAAAAAAACTGGAAAGAAGGAAAAAGATATCAGGGCAATGGTAAAATTGTAAGCACAAGTATATAATAAATAATCTACCTACACACTTGAACACATACATATAAATGTACACACACATGCAACACACACAAGAAAGACACTAACAGACCAGGCCTAGAGTGGTCCCCTCACTGCTACGCATATGTGAGAAAATAATTTCTTTCTGTTTTTCAGTTTCTTAAAAAATCAAAGTTTCCTATTATTTACTACCCCAAGGCAAGAGAACTAAACCTGAGGTTACTTGTCGGGACTCCTGATGAAAAAAACATATGAAACTGATGGAAATAAACTGGTTTAATATATTCCTGATTGAAAATTTTATGATGCATAACACAATTTTTCAAGCAATCTTACCATGTTATCTCCCAGAACATAATTTGTTAATCTATTTAAATATCTATTAGCTAATAAAACTGCAAGATACTTATTATGTATGTTTTTAATGTCCCTGAAAAGTAAATAATGAATGACATTAAAATCATTTTACATTGGCAACTTTTTAATGTTCTGTATATAGCTAGCTAATAAAAAGAAAAGCTGTGCAGGGTATGGAATTTGTCCTAACCCATTTTATTCCTAAAATTATAACACAATCCCCCGAGTATTTTGATTAAATTTTTCTATACCTTTGAGATCATCTTCCCACTTTCTTTAATAGGGATAGAATGTTGCCCACTTTCTATTAGCAACATATATTTCTAACCTAAATTAGTTCTTGTAAAATTTTAATAATTAGAGAAATAATAATAGCATCACTGTTTTCTAAGTACTGAACTAAACAGCCTATTTACACCAGCTCAACCCCAGATTCCCTGGTGTTTCAGATGAGAAGCCAAGACATAACTTGAGTGTAAGCCGGCTCTACCTGCGTGCAAAGCCATCAGATGGCAAAACACTTAACAGCTTCCTTCTAAAGCCCCGCAAGTCCAGTGCATAATATCTAAAGCTCAAGCCTCAAAATTGTTTCATAAAATGATCGGCATTTTTTCTCACATGCTTTATGATAAAAGTTAAATAAAATAACCTTGTTGTTTTTACAAACATTTAGTGCTATAAATATAGAGCTAATAAGATGAGGGGGAAAAAAAAGACTATCCAAGGCAGACCCCACATTTATTTGAGCAACACAAATTGAATTCAATTTTTTAAATAGTATATCTTTTTTTCAACCTAATATTTTATTGATCATTTGGAAATTTCACATAATACACTCCGATCACACTCACTTCCCAGTCCTCCCAGGTCCAACATTTCCCGCCCCCCCCCCACCTTGTGACCTCCCCAAGGACAGAAAAAGAAAATATATACCAAGTCCAATTTGTGTTGCTCATATACTCAGTGGAGCATGATCAAACTCCCAGTGGCCAGACCCTGAAAGAAACTGAGCCCTTCCTCATTACTACCCCTGCCAGAAGCCATCACAACCATGAAGAGCTATGCTTCAGCAGCTAGATCACAATTTTCAGAGAGTTCTCTTCAATGGCTTCCTGTCGAGACTGTTTCTTTTGGGGAGCAGTGGGTATGGGGGAGAAGTTGTCACTTCTCATTCTCAACTGTGAGTCTGCAGTCATCAATACCACTGCAGCTGCACAGATCATGGGATTCCACATGGTTTCTGGTGACATTATCCACCACAGACCTCACCGTGTTCTCTGGTGGAGGCACAGCCCAAGGGCATCAACATGGCTTCAGGTGGCAAGAAAGAACAAGACATTCACACAACTCTTGGTTACAGCAAGGATCACAGGCACTGTCACGGCCTCTGACAGCAACAGGGACCTCGGACACCACCGTGGCCCCCCCAGAACACAGGTATCAACATAGCCTCTAGTGGCAACACAGACTGTGGACACCAGCATGACTCCGAAAACAGGATGGACCATAAACATCAACACAGCTTCTTGTTGACAACATGGATCACAGATGCCAACCTGGCTTCTGGTAGCATCATAAACCATGAACGTCCACATGGACCATGGTCATCAACACAGCCCAGGGCAAGAGTGATGTGGGAGAGTCTTCTATTTGTGTTGATTTCATTGGTTAATAAAGAAACTGCCTTGGCCCATTTCATAAGCCAGCCCTTAGGTGTGTGGAGTAAACAGAACAGAAGGCTGGGAAGAAGGGAAGTGAGGCAGATGCCTTGGACAGTCACCATGAAGCCAGCCACCAGGTCAGACATGCTGAATCCTTCCTGGTAAGACACCACCTCGTGGTTCTACACAGATTATTAGAAATGGGTTAATTAAGATGTGAGAGTTAGATGTAGTGGGAGCTGCGGACAAGCAGGCCTGCTTTTCATCCCGCCCTGCTCCTGCATAGAGCTAGCTTAGCCTCGGAAATAACAACACACAAACTGTATTCATTTAAACACTGCCTGGCCCATTAGTTTCAGCCTCTCACTCACATCTTGACTAACCCATATCTAATAATGTTTGTAACACCACGAGTGGTGTCTTACCGGGAAAATTCTAGCGTACGTCCATCTTGGGCTGGAGCTTCATTGCATCTGACTCAGAGAGGAGAGGCATGGCAATTTATTAACTTCCCTTCCCAGCATTCTGTTCTGCCTACTCCACTCACCTAAGGGCCGGCCTATCAAATGAGCCAGGCAGTTTCTTTATTAACCAATGAAATCAACTCAAACAGAAGACCCTCCCACATTAGTTAGCCAGTAAGGAGGCTAGAAACTAATGGGCCAGGCAGTGTTTAAAAGAATACAATTGGTGTGTTGTTATTTCAGGGCATAAGCTAGCCAGGCAGCCAGGAGCTGGGCAGGATGAAAAGTAGGCCTGCTCATCTCCTCACTACACAAGAGTAGATGTCAGCATGGTCTCTGGGGCATAACAGACAAAGCAGGGCTTTTAAGGAGGCTCAATTCAATAAACGAGCCATTTGTTCTCCATCTTGAACATCCGGTCGCTGCTCAGAGCCAGGGAAATCATGCAGCTGGGTAGAATGTTTATGGTCAGTGCCTGCTCAGGCTCCAGGCTGTTGCACACCACACTGCCAGCAGCACTCAGCAACAGCGTGCTCCTCCATCCGCCACAGCCTTCTCCCACGCCTGCCACTGCTATTGCTTCTCTAGTTCCCCCTCTCTGTACTGAGCATGTGCCGCTCCATTCCTCCACCTTCCCCACCCCTACATCGCATATGTGTTCATCGAAGTGGCACTACGAATGCCACTGACTCACACCGTGCACGTGGTGTGTGTGGTGTGTGCATGTGTGTGTGTGCACATGCGTGGTGTTTGTGTGTGTGTGCATGTGTGCGTGTGTGTGCATGCATGGTGTGTGTGGTGTGCATGTGCACGTGTGTGCACATGCATTGTGTGTGTGTGGTATGTATGCATGTGTGTGATGTGTGTGGTATGTATGCATGTGTGTGATGTGTGTGTGCATGTGTGCATACATGGGGGGTGTGCAAACAGCTTTACATGCAAATACTCATTGCAGCAAGTCATTGGTCTAGTTCCAGATTTCTGGTTTCTGAAATACCGTAAATACTGGACCATTGATGAGACTCATCTCAGATACTCTACTGTTCCAAGAGTGATCTTGTAGCTAGGCAAGGGGCAGGATCCTCTGAGTCATGGGGCAGGATCCTCTGAGCTGCAGAGCAGGCACCTCACTCCACTCCCTGAGTACTGGTCATGTAGAGACTCAGTGGGCATGAAAGGTGTGCTTGCAGCATGGGGCAGTACCACAAACCCAGTAGTGTAGCTCCTTGCTACAGGCTGGCCCAGGCATCCACTGCTGCAGCTGTGTGTAGTGATGTGACCAGCAGGCCTGCTTTTCATCTCGCCCGGCTCCTGCATGGCTAGCTTTATACCCGAAATAACAACTCACAAATTGTATTCATTTAAACAATGCTTGGCCCATTAGCTCTAGCCTCTTACTGGCTAACTCTCACATCTTGATTAACCCATATTTAGTAATCTGTGTAGCACCACCAGGTGGTGTCTTACCCGGAAAGATTCAGCATGTCTGACCTGGTGGCTGGCTTCATGGCAACTGTCCCAGAAAGGAGAGGCATGGCGATTGCATCACTGCCTTCTACCCAGCATCCTGTTCTGTTTACTCCGCTTACCTAATTTTCTGTCCTATCAAAGGGCCAAGGCAGTTTCTTTATTAACCAATGAAAGTAACACATAGACATTCCTCCATCAGCTGTGCTCCTCCCCATACCCTCCAACGCAGTGACTCTCACGTCCCCATTCTCCACCTTGAGGGGCTCTGCTCTGCCATCTTTCCTTCCAATTTCATGAATCTGCTTTTTTAAAAGCAGCTTCCCATAAGGTCTGCCTTTTTTGTTTGTTTGTTTGTTTTGTTTTTTTTTGTTTGTTTGTTTTTGTTTTTTCGAGACAGGGTTTCTCTGCAGCTTTAGAGCCTGTCCTGGAACTAGCTCTTGTAGACCAGGCTGGTCTCGAACTCACAGAGATCCGCCTGCCTCTGCCTCCCGAGTGCTGGGATTAAGGGCCTGCCTTTTTTGTTGTTGTTCTTGAGATTCTGCGGGCTCTGCAGACTCATCTGCCCCGGCAGCAGCTCTCCTCCGAGCCTCCCTGGGTCTCTCAGGCTCCTCAGAGCTGCTCTGTGCTCCCACTGCCATCTTAAGTCAACCTCGATGTTTTTGTTGATTTTTTTTCCTAAGGAGAGTGAGAACATAAAATTGAATGAGTAGAAAAATTGAAGTAGATCTGGGAGGAGAGTAAATATTATCAAAATACATTGTATGAAAATCTCAAAGAATTAATAAATATTATTTTTAAAAATACTACTGAGCTTGGAGGTTAACTTTGTTATATTTGTGTTTAGGAAACACTCCCTGGCCCTTCTATACATTAAAAATTATGATATAATTTGATGTTGGTCTACTAAAGTCCATTTGGATAGCTGGTCCATGATTCATTTAGAATCATTTTCTTTCAAAATGTCCGTTAAAAATCTCTTGCAATTTAAGTATAAATCTCCAACTGAGGATGCATCTACTGAAGGAATTTAAAAAAAAAGAACTAGTTGTCGTGTGAAACCTTTAGAAGATGTGTTACTGTGAGCTGCTTTAATGAATGTCAAACCTATTGTCTTCTGTGGAGATTTTCTCTAATTACCAAATTGATTATAATAAGCTAAGCCCTACAGTGACATATTTACTGTGAAAACTGATAGTTTTTATATATGTGGGTCCTGAACTCTGTATGTTAATGAAATATAAGTGTTTCACAAGCAAGCATGGATTCTTCCTTGCTGCAAAGCAAAGACAACTTTGCTCATTTGTCTCCAAAAGGATGTTGAAGCTAAGAGTATATAATCCAGAGTTAAAATTGTGGACCTCTGAATTCTCAGGCTTAGCATTTTTTTAAATCAAATGAATAGTTCATTTTTTTCAATTTTAGTAGAAACAAAGGATGTGACTTAGGTATGAATCTCTCAAAAAGCAGTAATACAACTTTTATCACCAGAGATGTTAGGGTACCCGGGCTGCAGCAGTTTTAACGAGCGAGGCTCAGCCACTTGTTTCTAATATGCTGATTAAAGAACTGTAAGAGATGAATTCAGAGTGGCCACATTAGGATGAGGAATAAGGGGTCCAGTGACATCTAAGTCTCTTTTCAGAGAATAAAATGAAGTTGTGTGGAAAGGGTTGGCAAGACCTATAGGCCATAAGCAGTTTTGTCAAGATGTAGTCTCCTCCCATTCACTGACCATCATTGTCCTAGCTCAGGTTTGTCCTGCAGGATGGCCAGATAAATTCGCAATCTGTTAGTCATTGAGGATTTGCCCTCCCTTCCATGGACAATAGTCCTCATCTGGGAGAAAGTTTTGTCCTACAAGGCTTTGCTCTTCCTGTAAAAAGTAAAGGCAATGGCTTACCTCCTGCCTTCAACACAGATACTGGCACAAATGAAGGCAGAGGTGCCAGGCAGGTGTTCTCCCTAAAGGAGGGAGGGGTCAATGATTTTCAAGAAAATCACTAGTTGCCTATTTCAGTTTGACATGAGTTTTACTTAGTAAATGGATGTAGATCACTGTTTCTTTTGCTGGGTTCTCTCAGTCCATTTACTTAAGCTGAATGCAAAATCTTGCTCACATGTAAGAACCAACCAAAAAAGTCAAAATTGCAAAATACAATTTACAAATTATAAACGGAGAGAAAATTGATGATATCATCCCAGGAGCACAGAGAGAAAAAAAAAAAACTAAAACATGCCCACTTTAAAATATGTCTGGACCACATACTTCCATAGCTTCTCCCATTTGGAAACTCAATAAAATGACCATTAGAGGATAAAAAGCTATAAAAATACAAGAACCAACTATAGAGATGCATGAATAAAGCTATCAGTCAGAAGATGAAAAGCAGACATCTTAGGGAGATGGAGGAAGTCATATTTTATGAGCTCCTAGGGTGGACAGAGTTGTGACAACGCACCCCACGGAAGGTGGAAAAACACAGGAGGTGGAAGCACCAGGAACGGTACAAGGAACAGGAGCTGCCTGCCAGCAAAACAGGGACATGGGGGGTGGGGAGTCTGGAGAGGAGCAGGCATGAGGGGTCCCCTCCCACTTCTCCCCACCCTTCCCAGGAATAGAAGAAACTGAAATTCAATCCACTAGAGAAATAAATTGTGATGGAGTCAACTACAGAATTGCAGGCACAACAAAAGGGTCTGATTGTGTCCTTCCTCCTTAAGCTTGTGTTTTGAAACCTAATCCTCAGTATAATGAATGGTATTAGTAGGTGGGGCCCTAGGGAAATGGTTGGGTCTTTGAGATAAAACCCACAACGATGGGATTAGTGTCCCATTGATAAAAAGGCCCCAGAGAGCTATTGTTTGGCTGTAATGCTAAGTGGGTGGTTCCACTTGGGATTTTTCAATGTTTTGACTCAATTTTGTGTAACAGTGCTCTTTCTTAGGAATGCACTCTGTTGAAGTTTGCTTTTCCTGGGCTAGCAGTAGGCAATATAAGACACTCACAGGGTGAGTGACAGCAGAAAGCTGTGACTCGCAGCCATTATCAGGACTGAAAACAAGGGTACTGGATACCCACTCTGCTGATGACCACTGGTTAGATATTTAACTGCATTTTCAATTTCTATGGGTTTATAGGAATGTAATCCTTCTGTAAGATGAGAAGGAGCTAAATAAAAAAGACAGCAAGAGTTCTAATTCATGCTGATAGCAAAAACACTGAAAGCAAATTATAGAAAATTTCACTTATAAATATAGATAGAATTTTGAAATAAAATTTGAGTAAATTAAATATAGAATTATATGGCAATAATGTACTATAACTAAATAGAGTTTATTCCAAGATGATTCAATCCAGTATTTGAAATGTTCTTTATTGTATTTAAGATGTGAAGGAAAAAGTAATATGATTATAGTCATATGAAGAAAATGTGTTGGGCAAAATATAGCAGCCCCTTATTAGTAAAAAATGAATAAAAATCAAATAATAATTTCTATACATGATGAAGAACATTTTCCAGAAACTAACAGCAAATATATTAAAAAGAAGTTCTGTGAATCAGAACTGAACACATTAGGAATGTTATTGCTTAACATTCTCTTAGAGCTACAGGGGAAAATAATTATATAAATACAGGCCAACTAGAGAACAGGAAGTATAATTATTTGTATCAAGGATCATGTATTGGGAAATAGAAAAGACTCACTCTTTTCAGTAATGCGGCATTTCTTTCATGCTTTGCATAACTTGCTTTGTTCTAAAACTATTTTTATAAGGAGGAGGGTACAGTAAATATGTGTGTGTGTGAGAGAGAGAGAGAGAGAGAGAGAGAGAGAGAAAGAGATAGAGAGAGAGAGAGAGAGAGAGAGAGAGAGAGAGATCCAAAAAGAGATGATACATATATCGTCTTAGGCTAAGGTTTCTCTGCTTTGATACAAGCTTTTGTATATTCAGAATCTACCTGGACCACGCAGGTTTGTGCCCTATGTGACTTGGAGGGAAAGGAGACAGACATGAATGACTTAGAAGGTCATGCTGAAGTCCTTTGTCTCTCATTTAGGAACAGTGATTTGAGAACAGAAGTCAGAGATAAAAGGCAAAGTCCTCAGTCCTGGTGATGCTTGGCAGAACCAGAGCCCTCCCATGCCTGGCAGGCATCCAGCAGGCACTTTTTTGCACCCTTCTTAAAGATGTCTCAGGGTGCCTTTGACAATTAGCCTGCTCCTGCCTACACATAAAGAGAGAAAATAGAAAACACATTGGTATAAAAAGAGCTCTCTAACTAAAAGATGAACACATAGAAAGAATTGGCAGTGTATAAAAGCTAACTTCACTACAAGGTGATGTTAATTTCAATAAAAACAATAGAAACCAAATGGAATTGATAAGGCAAACAGAACAAGTCTTTAGAGTAACTATATGAAAATCCTCATTCTCATGACACTGTGTATTTCTCAAGAATAAATTTAAACTTTGAACATGAAAAGGTAAAAACTTGACTAGTTAAAAGATTGATTAAAGAGAGAAATGTTGAGTTTAAAGACTGAACCAACAATTTCAGAATGTCAAATCAACTGGTTAAGAGATTAGAATTATAAAAGAGTTAGGAGATATAAATATAGAAGCCATAGGGCTTCTCAAAGGGACATATCCAAAAGAATGAACAATAACTCTATTCTAAGAAATAACAAAGAAAAATCTTCACATTATTAAGAAAAATGTCTTTAAAATGGTTCATCTCGCTTTGCATAGAGGTAATTGAAGCCTGTATACACACACATGGCATTATCACTGGGTTTCAAGCGATTATAAATTAGTATAAACTCCTGAGTTTTATAAGAAAGACAGAAAGGGAAAAGATATGCCATTTTGACAGTGCTTATCATCAGCAATGTGAGCAAACAATGGAACAATAACTTCAAACCTTCCAAGTAAAGTAACATAGAACCTCTGGGTTTATACTATTAGATATTAATTATATAGAAAGGCTCATAAAGGATGTGTGTGGGTTCTGAAATAATATTTAAGCAATACATTATAGGCAAAAATTATTCTGGGGGCAGATAGTATAATGATATGGATGTGAAATATGACTGGTACATAACAACCCCAACACAAGAAAGAGGAAAAAATAGTGTCAACATTAAATATTTAATGATAGCAACTAGAAAAAGATGTAATAAAATATATGACCTTCAAACTAGTAAAGGAAAAATAGAATAACATAAATGCAATAAGGACATGGAGAACCTCAAAAAGGATGGGATAATGTGTGATAATTAGAAGATATATAAACTTATAAGAAATACTATAACTGTAAATAGGTTATATTTTGCTATTTAAAGGCAGAGACTAGGATTAGAAAATAATATCAGGCAAATGACATTTAAAAGAAAATAAAGTAAATGAATGGAAAAAAGAAAACAGGTTAGGTTAGAGTAAATTAAGGGTCAAAAAGTAAGTACAAGTCTTGAAAAATGGCTCAGCAAGGAGAACACTTACTGTGCAAGCTTAAGAATCAGAGTTCATATCTCAAGAATCCAGGGAAGAGCAGGGTGGGTGTGGTTGCTCCCCTGTAGCTCGGGGAGCTGAAAGCTGAGAATGGGATACCCACAGTAAGCTGGCTTACTGGCTAAGAGAAACGAGGAGCTCCAAAATGAACGAGAGACGCTGTATCGGCATATAAAGGAGAGAGCATTTGACAAAGACACCCAGTGTCAACAACAGGAACCTGTATGCCCATGTGCATATGGAAGCCTGCATACATACATACAGGCATACCACACATGCATATATGTACAAAAATGTTAACACAAAATAGCTCATGAAATGAAGGAGGCTTTATATTTCATATTGATGAAAGGAAGAATTTCCTTAAGAAAGGTGACAGCCAAAAATTCTACTTATTCACCAATATTCTTGAGAGGCACAAAGCAAAACTGATAAAACTGTGAGGAAGCTGGTTTTTAAAAAACACAAGAATAATTATAATGTGTTATTTTCTTATAACTCTTGTAGAAAGAGATGACAACTTAAAACCATTTAAGTTATATAATAATCTGGCTCTTAAATCCATAAAGAACTTTGTATCTAACACAGAGGGAAAATGCACATGTCTAAACACTTATAAAGCATTCACAAAAACTGATCATATATTAAGCCAAAAATTACAAGAAAAAAATCTCAAATTTTGTCATTGTATAAGCAACATTCATGGGTCATGGTGAAACATGCCTAAAACAACACCAAAAAATCACTAACCAAAAGCTATAAAACAAGAACACTAAGGATCCAGAGATCTAAGGTGTCAGGGACCATTTTCCTAAAGGATAGATTTGTCAGGGACCACCGTCCTTACAGGGATAGCAGAGGTCATTGCCCTAAGGATGTTTACTGAGAACCCACCCCTCATCCCAACTATCTTGAGAACATTCTGTTAATGGAACCCGCCCCTTACTCCAATGTTAATGAATCACATGCTTCGACTTACACCAGGTGCTGGCTGATGATCCTTCAGTTACCCCAGCAGAGTTCCTGCCTACCTACCTCCACCCCATTCAAGGGGTATATAAGCTGTAACTTTCACCCCAATAAACGGAGACCTTGACAATAGAATCTTGCTTGGTTTCCTTCCTCTTCTTCAGCCCATGTCTTGCAGGTTAGCGCCCCTTCAGAGGACCCTGAATAGCTGACCCGCCAAGCGGGGGTTACACTAAGGGAAACAAGCAGATGTGGGGGCACACACCTATAAGCCCTACATGTGCGTGGTACAAACAGAAAAATGAATTGCTGCAAATGCAAAGCCAGCCCAGTCTGCTCAGAAGTTTAAATGTGGCCAGAGCAGTACAGGTAGACTGTTTCAAAGATACAAACAAACAAAACTCCTAAAGTAGATAGCCAAGGTGGCAGGTGGAGGGAAAGATGTCCTTAAAAAGCTTTATGGGACTGGAGTGTTGGCTCAAAGTTGCGCAAACATGAAGATGTGAGTTTATTCCCTGAGGACTCAAGTCAAATGGCAGCATAGGCCAACAAGTCCCACGCTGGAAAACGGAGAGAACAGAATCCCACGGACTTGGTGGCCTGCCAAGCTGGTGAAAACAGTGTGAACCTTAAGGTCAGTGAGTGATCTTGTCTCCAGATGATGATGACAAGGAGGAGGATGACCAGGAGAAAATAATTGAGAGAGACATCTGACATCAATCTCTAGTCTCACACCTCACACACTTGTGCACACATGAACACACACACACACACACACACACACAAAATGCATCTGAAATAACAACAAGCAAAATTAAATGAATTTGTTTTAACAGAAGAGTCCAGGTAAGTCCCACAGAAGGAGGAAAGAATTACAAGAGACAATGGATTACAGGAGATTGTTTAAAAGACAAGAAAAAAAAAAATAAGAGTCAGAACCCCCAATTAAATGAGAAATGCATCATTGGGACTACTTTGTTTTGGATCTCTCCGAAGTACCATAAAATAGAGAAAACGGGGTGGAGAGATGGTTCTGTCAGCAAAGCACATAGTGCACCAACATTACAACCTGGATTCGGATCTCTCACTCAAACTGTAATGTAAAGTGCCACCTGGAAAGCAGCATCGAGCATTTACAGGTCAGACCCAGGTTAGGATGTGCCTGAAGCCTTCCTATCAATCAGAACAGCTAGCTTTCTTCCCTGTCTCCCCCTTTCTTATCTCCTCTGTCCAAATGTTTTTTAAATTATCCTTAAATAAATGTTTGTTGGGTTTAATTTAGCAGAATTTCTTTCCTTGCGTTTAGTGTTCCCAACAGCCCGTTTATCCCAGCCTGAAGGAAACTACAGCTGTCTAGTCAACCAGCGTTTTCAGCATTTTTGTTCTTTGGGGGTTTCTCCTCCAGAAAACGTCTTGTCTATAATTAAATGGTGAGCCCAGGCTAGAATCAGATCCCCTCACTTTCAGGCTACTGCTCCTTATATGGCTAAATTGCCTCCGAAATCATTAGAAAAGGCAGGGAGAAGGTGTAATATAGCAGAAAAGAGTGACAGACACCGTAACTTCTGGGTAACTTGAGCAAAGCAGAATTATTAAAAGAATGTAAGAGCTTACAGAATTGATAGGGAGGCTGAGGACAGCGGATGTAAAATGCCAAGCTCAAAGGAGACGCCTGGGTTCCAGGGAGAGCTCACAGTGTCTACTTCTCTGGGAGCCCATTGGTCGTCAGGACACCACCTGAGTAGAAATGACAGCAAATCGCTCCCATCTGCCCTGTACCAGTGTCTGCGGGAATCACCTGTTAGTCCTCAACTTGGAGGCACTTTTATTTGTTTTAAATTGAAAATGAATTTTTTTATTCACTTTTATAATCAGGACTAAATGTAGTACTGGTTGCCCAGCTTGGACTCAAGCACGTGACCAAGTGATCACCACAATGTCATAGACGGCAAGCACCGTTCTATAGGTGACACTTCCATCTGATGAGAGTCTATACTGGAGTTTACCGCACTGTTTCTGAACGGTATTGAAAATTGATGTGCATTTGAGGCCAACCTCTCAAAAATAGAGGCCAAACAAACACACAAAAGAGAATGTAGGTAATAGAATCAGAGAAGGCAGAAGAAATTTAAAACAAAAACTATAACCATAATAGAGACAGACAGACAGATAGAGATAGATAGATAGATAGATAGATAGATAGATAGATAGATAGATAGATAGATAGATAGATAGACTAACAGACAGATAGGTAGACAGATAGATAGACAATTATGCACACAAAGTACTACAAGAAATTGAAAGGCTTGGGACATAATTTCAAAAATAAAATTAATATAGGAACTAATGTAACAAATCTCCATAAAAGAAGATTTGAAGACAGAGTTTGAAAATAAAAACAAACTTGAAAGGATCTGGCAAGATGTTTTAACATTTGAATATTAAGTTTTACACAAAGAAAAGAAAAACCAGAAAGAATTTATTATAGAAATAATTCTCGGAAATTTCACAGAATATGTAGTTATGAATGTTTAGATCAGAAGGTCCCATAGAACAGTCATAAAAAAATGCAACAATAAGAGACCTATAAAATAAACCCCATGAGATGTGAAGACATGTAGAATAAAGACAGTTCTAGCAGTTTGGCAAGAAGAGTTGAAGACCATGGGTAAAGGAATGCAGATGGTGAAAGAAATTCCAAAAACATTGGAACCAGAGGACAAGGAAAATAGCATTCAAACTGTGAGGAAAAGAATCATTGTGCCCAAAACAGTTCCAACCAAATCAAACCAAAAACTACATGTGAGAATGTAGATGAAATGCTATTAGCTAGGAGAGGTTTAGAAAGAAGGAAAATTTACATGGATTAGAAGCTAAATTGTGTCCCTAACAAAGGAAAATAAAATAAAGTATTGGTCATCTGCCGGCCAGCATAGCCAGCAGTGAGGGAGAGAGGTAGAGCTCCACACCATCATCACCTCAGCACCCTGGGGCTCCACACCGTCACCTCAGCACCCTGAGGCTCCACACCGTCACCTCAGCACCCTAAGGTGGCCCCTTAATTTTTTAGGGACCTTAACTCTGGTACCCTGTTGGTGTAGGATGTTCTTCTGTCTATGTGTTGCTTTCATTGGTTAAATAAAGAAACTGCCTTGGCCTTTTTGATAGGGCAGCACTTAGGTGGGCAAAGTACACTGAATGCTAGGAAGAAGGGCAGATGGAGAGCCACCATGGAGCTGCCAGGTCAGACATGCTGAATCTTTCCTGGTAAGCTACGACCTCATGGTGACATACAGATTATTAGAAATGGGTTGAATCAAGATGTGAGAGTTAGCCAATAAGAGGCTAGAACTACTGGGCCAGGCAATGTTTAAATAAATACAGTCTCTGTGTGATTATTTCGAGTGTAAACTCGTCAGTCAGCCGGGATCAAAAGCAGACCCTCTCTCACTACACTCAGCTTTCATATTCTTTGGTGGAAGAAAGAATTTCAGGACTAGTCAATACGAAGTAGAGTTTTTATTAAAAATAGAAACGTACTTAAAATAATAAAGCAAGCGTGAGTTGGAGCTTCTTAAAGAAGAGGCCTGGTTCACTTGAAGACTCTGTGGATAGAGGCTGTAAATCCAGGCATAAGAAAGGGAAAGACTAAGACACAACCAGGTACGAGTATGGGCTTCTCGAGGAGAGTCCTAATCAAGTGTCTGGACATTATTGCAAGACACTGCTCAAAACCTTTTCTTCCTTTTCCTTTTGTTTTGCTAAGCGAGATTATAGGGTGGTTCTAGGGATGTCACAGAAGGGATCATAAATCTGGTTAAGTCAAATCAGATAAGAACTGCACCAGGGATTTCTCATAAGATTCTTTAGAATCTGAACATTTTCACTTGGGAAGGCAGAGAAGCCTTAAACAGGTGTTAACTGTGCTGGAGTTCTTGATTCTCTATGAAGAAGTTGCGTAGTTTGATCCTAGAGATTCGTTCCCCTCTTCGTGTTCCTGTAATTTTTTTGTCTCGTCTTATTATGCTGCCACAATCATGAATTGCTGGGTGATTCTTGAAATGACTGTCTCCATGCTACCCTGTGCTAAAAATATCTCCAGCAGAAAGAACAGGATCAAATGACCATTGTGTGGCTTTGATGTGTGGCTTTTTATCCTACTGCTGCATGAACATACCATTGCCCATTCAGTGGCTTAAAACAATACCCATTTCTTTTTGTCTTCAAACTTGATGACTCAACATCCAGGCCAGAATGACTGGCCCCTCTTCTACAAACTCAAACTGGCTGCTGGCAGGGCTCTTATGGAGAACGCTAAGAAGCAGTTGCTGCCACATTGACTCAAATGGGAAGCAAAATCCAACTTCTTGGAACTGAAAAGCTGTTCCATTTCCTAGGTTTCAGCAGGACTGAGAGTTTTATTTTCCGCCGATCTCTCTCCATCCATGCATGCCCCTCTGTTTCTTGGAGGCAGAAATTGCACGTAGCCCTTCATGCCTAGAATGTCTGGTTTCCTCCTCCACCACACCTGTCTGGTTCAAGCTCTCTTCTCTCTTCTATTCTAAAGCCTCCTATGATTACACTGGAACTGTCACAGAACCCAACTTACTCAATTTTAAAATCAATTAATTAGTAACCTTAATTATATCTTCAGAGTTTGTCAAGGAAGAGGAATCTTGTAGGTCTTGGTGTACCCTTTAGTATTCTACTGGTCATGTACCAGTCTTTAGGGAGTGACTAGGATTTCTAAAAATCAGAACTTTAGAAACCATTGCATTGTCACCAAATATAAAAAGTAATTTAGAATGATTGTTTCATGAATTATAATCAGAAATGGCCCCAAATCTTTACAATTTCCAGAGCCCATCATGAAACTGTCCTATTTTCAAATTCAAAGTTCAAGTATCAAAAATCAGCATGACTAGTGATGGAAAAGGTACCAGTTATTTTGGTTTTCTGATTTTTTGTTTTTGTTTGTTTACATTTCTAATGCTTGAGGAACTTCTCAAAAGTTTCAGATAAACATGTTCAGTCAAAGCTCACTTTGGTATAGGTTGGTTGTGGCCCTTCTCTGCATTTTCTCTCCATCAGGTTTCATGAAATGTACTTCCCATGAACTTGGGTATATTCAAAACCTTTATAACACAAATTTCAAAATATCTGTGTTATCTCTAAATATCAATTAGTCCATAGCAATGAACCTGCATTTCTATTTTTCTCATATGGAATATTTGATATGGTCTCAAACCCACAAGTTAGTCATTGAGTCAACAATTAAATTGGTTTATGACCCACAAAGGTAACATACCATTCCTAGCCCTTTCAGATGGCATAACATATAGAATAGATTAAACGACACATAGAAGGGTTTGAAGATGAAAACCATGATCAACAATACTGTAACAAATAAACACCTGGATGCTAAAAGGTTCTCAAAGGATTTAGGGGGTGTTACTATAGGTTATAATTTTTTAAAAAATATTTCTTGTTGGAGTAGGTGGAATTTAAACTGGTTCTGGAGAGTTGACTGTGAATGGCATATAGTTGTTATTTTGAATCCTGAGGAGTTATTTCAAGAACAGGAGAGCTATGGGGATGAGGTACGACCACTGATTTACAACCCTATGAAAGTGGACCAAGGAAGAACCAGTCTGATGGAAAACCTCAAAGCCTATTATTAGTGGATTGCATTTGATTCAGCAGACACTGGGCCTCTTTGGGAGAGTTGGGGGGAAACTGAGGGATATAATCAAGGCAGCAGGCCTGAAATAGAGATTTATCGCACTGTGTAAAATAACTTGAAAAACTGGACTCTAGAAGCAAGCGAGGGGGAAGACAGAATAATCTAGCAGCAATTTACCGGTGGTCAAGAGATTGCACTGTGGTGATGGTGGCAAATGATTTGATGGCTCTAAGTGGAAAGGAGATGGGCTTAGAGGGCAATACTGGAAAAATGGCGTGATTGCTCGTACTTTCAATGGCATTATTTTATAAGATGTTCAATTACTCTGACAAACTCCAAGACCAATTCTGATTTTTTTATTTAATAAACTTTTGCCTTGTCTCCTTCTCATATACAATTTACTTTTCTAAATTTTAAAAAAAAAACTTTAATATGCAATTGGCTTTGAGAAGTTACAGCCTCTCCACACTTGAGTTTGCTGTCTCCACTTTCACCATGTGATTAAAGGTGTGGCCTCTCAGCTTCCTTCTTGGACTGCCATGCCTCCACTAATATTATGGTCTCTCCTTTGAGGATCAGAAGACAAAACAAATATACATTCTGTTTTTCTAATTTAACCCCCAGGAAACCAGACAAGTTTTCTCCAAGTCGGTGACTGCTGAGCTGAGATGGAAGGGTGGACAGAAATCAGCTCCTCTTAGAAAACTGACATAATCAGATCTAGGTCCCCGAAGATTCTCCAGGGTAAGTAGTGAGCAGAAATATGGCCAGGATTGATAGTTAGTGACTTAGTAAGTACAATCAAGGAAAAGGGCAAAGGTGTCTTGGACTATGGCAGCAGTGGCAACAATGAAAGGTATTGAGTTGAGAGGTCTAGAGAGAAAATAAGTTGACCATGGTGATATGCCCAAAATGGGGCACTAGTGTGGAAAGGGGGCATATCCAGAAGAAACTCTACATTTCTAGATATGGTATCTAGAAACTGATATTGGTTTTATTGGTGTGGAGTTTGGGGAATAAGATAATGAGTCTGAGATATGGAATTTGAGATGGTAAGGACATGTGTGTGAGAGACTGTCTTGGATGGATATATGGGGAGCAGATGGCCTTGTGGGTCTGAGGATCCATAAAGAGGCCCAGAATTTGGAGCATTAAGATGACACTGAACAAGGATGACATGAGTAAGATTGCCAACGTAAACAGGGAAAAGCCCAACACTACCAGAGAACCATAGGCAGCTGAGGAAAGCTGGGAGCAGGAGAGGTGGTCTTCCCCAGGGAAGAGCACATCAATTGGTTATCCAATGACAAATGACCAGCCCTGAAAACATGCACACAAGTAACATTATATAGAGTGAGCAGGTTATATTTAAGAATTAATACATATATACATACAATAACAGTTAATGGGGGAAAGGGTTATGAATTTGAAGGAGACTAGGAAAGGTTGTATGGGAGGACTAGAAAGACAGAAAGGGACAGGAGAAATGAGAGGGGCTGATAGCTGGTGGGCCAACATGTCAGCTCAGTGGGTAAAGGTGCTTGCCATGCAAGCCTGACCTGAGGTTTCTCTCTAGAACACACATAGAGGTAGGACAGAACCGACTTCACAGCGCTGTTCTCTTCCCTCCACAAGTGTGCCATGGCACACATGCCTGTCCAAACATACGTATCATAGGCACACACATGCACACTTCACACACACACACATCACCCTTCCTAGCTGTGCTCTTTCTTCCCTCTTGATCCTTCTTTATCCCACTTGCTTTCACTTTATAAAACTGTAACTACTTATGGATGGCTATTATTGCTTAGTACATATTTATATGAATATTATCAGGAAACTACTGCATGCCGGGTACTATGCAAATAACTAGAATTCCTAGAATTCTTTTCACTTGTAGAAGATTGCCATGTGGACAAGGAGGAAAGCAGATGGTTGGAGAATGTTTGGTTAGGTCTGACTGTCCCTGATTAGAAGTGGGCTCATTATCAGTTATTGTTTCTTAGCTCTAAATCCCAAGTACTTGTGCTCTAGTGAAGAATTGACTGTATTTCTTCTTCACAGAGATCCGAATGGAAGATCTGGGGGAGAAGAAGACCCTAGGAAAGTGATGCCCACTGGAAGAGGAAGGGGTCTCTCCCAGTAGTGCTGTGCATCAGACCTTTTGGTTGGTTGGTTATTGTTGCTCTCACATGGGTATATCATATACCCATATATATATATATATATATATATATATATATATATATATATAGTCAGGTCACCAGCTCTGCTCTGTCCTGGGGTGTGATTTTTTGCTAAGCCCTCACCTGATGACTTTCTTTAGTCCTCCTGAGGCAAACTACACACACACTGGGCCTCCTGCCTGCGGCAGTACCGATTCCCCTGTGCACCTGCCCACAGACTTGCCTTGCCAACCTTCACAGATCATGCCCTTTTGACTCGCTCGTGCCATAGAAATTTGCTCCTTGTTTCTTACCACTAAACCAACTCAAGTCTAGGAGATCTGGAGAACATCTGCATCATCCAGTGGCTGCAAAGAGACCTTTTCCACTCAGTTCCAAATGCCTTGGCTAGGGACATGCCTTTCCAAGTTTATCTTTGTAGAATGAGCAGCGGGGCTGCATCCCGCCACCCCGCTGGCTTTACACCGGAAATAAATACACGGAAACTGTATTCATTTAAACACTGCCTGGCCCAATAGTTTCAGCCTCTTATTAGCTAATTCTCACATCTTGCTTTAACCCATATTTAGTAATCTGTGTAGCACCACGAGGTGGTAGCTTACCAGGAGAGATCTTAACCTGCATCTAACTCAGAGAGGAGCGGCATGGCAACTGCCTATGACAACTGCCTGAAGCATCTGCCTGACTCTGCTTTCTTTCTCCCACAATTCTGTTCTGTCTACTCCACCTACCTATGTTCTGACCTATCAGGCCAAGCAGTTTTCTTTACTAATTAACCAATGAAACAACAGATATACAGATGACCCTCCTCCATCTCATCTTCATTGAGATTCCATTCTTCGGGGTAAGAGTACCCAGTTAAGTCCTTAAACGTCTATGCTATTCTTTCATAAGTCAAAAATTCATGTTAAATTTCTATTATTTGTTTATATTACTGTGGATTTCTGTATACTGGCTGAGCCTAAACTGATATAAGGGGCTCTTTAGACAAGTCTCAAATCAGTGAGCAACACTGAAAGAAGGATATGAAAAGATAACAAAAAATGTCACAAAGGGCAACAGCTTCTGTGAAGCCAAGCACAACTTCAAAAAACTGAATCTCCTCTTCTCTTCCCCTGGGTGTTGCTTTCTTCCCTACTCACATTTGAACTTTAGGGCCCTAAACAATAGATTACAGGGAGGGTAACATTGACTCCAGTTTCTTCCTCAAATCTTTTAATGTTCAAATAACTAACTTATAAATGGATTTTAGAAATAGAAGATAGTATATTACATGGACAGATGTGCAAAGGACAATTTTGAAAATCAGATTTAAATATAAAAGTTTTAAAAAGCTTGGCTTGTTGGCATTTGCTTGAAATCTTAGCTCTCAGAAGTCTGAGGAAGGAGAACATGAGTTGGAAGCCAGGCAGGACTTAATACTGAATACCTCATCTGGGAGGGGGAGGAGGAGGAGGAGGAGGAAGAGGAGGAGGAAGAGGAGGAGGAGGAGATAAAGAAGAAAAACATTGCATGTGATATGCATGCATGTGTGGGTTCAAAAGCAAAAGGATTTTGACAATACAATGTGACTAAATAGGAGTGTGACTTATACATCATGTCAAAAGGTCTTAACTTCAATTAGAGTGTCCATCCCTCCAGTGCATGCTCACTCTGGGAATCTGTTACCTCAAATACTCACCGGTTTCCCACGAGAGTGATGTACCCTATACCCAGAGCACACCTACCCGTGAAGAATGCTACTCCGTAACCATGCTTCTTCCGCTTCCTTCTTTCCCTTCTCTTTAAATCAAATTCATTGTTTTCTCTCTAAAAGAGGGTATCTTTTCCTGAGATCTACAGAAATACACAATCTGCCTGAGACATCTTTTCCTGCTTTTACAAGTTTGCCCCATGAAACCCCTTCCTGGGGAGCAGTAATTGAAAAGATTCCTATCTTGAAAGTGGCTGGGGCTGGACTGCAAACACTGTGCACCTAGGAAGCCGATCTTCACACACGAGCTTAAGTCAGAGCTCTGACTACAGCTGTGTACATGTCCACCTGTGCTGTTTTGGGTGTATTCTTATTTCTGTGACATATGAGGTCATGCAACTCACAGAAGTGAGAAATAGGTTCCCACTGTGCCTGGAAGAATCTGTTTATGGCAGAGGTCAGGCTCCTTTAAGAGTGAGAGGAAGGCTGGGGGCTACAGAGAAGCCAGGAATGCTTTGTGAGGAATGCTTAGTCAAGAGCTGCTGCTTGGAGACCTGGCTTGGAGCCCAATTAGGATAGAACAAAGATGGAGATCATGTGGTTAAGCTAAGGAATCCTTAATTAAGGGACTGGAAAGCCACGGGTCTTAAAGTTCAAAGGATATGTGGGTTTCTGTCAAGCTCTTCTCAAAGAAGAAGACAGGAGAGAGAGTGATAGGTACAAATAAAATTTTTGAATGAAGCCTTAACTTAATTAGTACCCAAAAAGAACAATAGGGTTTTGCTTGTGTCTGGGTCCTCTCCATCTCCCTCCCTCCCTCTCTCCCTTTCTCTCTCTCTCTCTCTCTCTCTCTCTCTCTCTCTCTCTCTCTCTCTCTCTCTCTCTCTCGCTCTCTCTCTCTCTCTCTGTCTGTCTCTGTCCCTGTCTCTCTCTGTGTCTCTGCCTCTCTCTATGTATCTTTATCTCTGTCTCTCTATCTATCTATCTCTGTTCATGCATATGGGAACCATGTGTATGCGCATGTGTCCATGTTCACATAACTGTGGAGACCAGAGGATTGCATCATTTGTCAATCTCGGGAATCCTGTTCACCATTGAACTAGGGTCTCTGTTAGCCATCAGCTGACCAATTAGTCTGGGTTGGCTGGCCAGTGAGTCCTAGGGATCCTCCTCTCTCCAACTCCCCATTACTGGCACTACAGACACCTGCCATCACTCCCAGGATGTGTGTGTGTGTGTGCATGTGTGTGTCTATGTGTGTGTCTGTGTGTGTATGCGTGTGCATGTGTGTGTATGTGTGTGTTTATGCATGCATGACCATTTAGAGACTGGAGGTCAACTTCAGGCCTCCTCCTTTATTGTTCCTCTCCTCATTATTCCACCCAAGGTCTCTTTGCTGAACCTGGACCCCACCATCTCACCTAGACTGGCTGGCCAGTGAGCCCCAGGGATCCTCCTGTTCCCATCTTCCCAGTCCTGGGGTTACAGGTCTGAGCTGCCACAGCAGGATTTTCTGTGGTTACTGGAAAGCTGAACTAAGAATTGAACTTAAAGCATGCACATTAGCCACCGAACCATCTCCTCAGACACTGATCCCCAGCATGCTAGTGTGGGCGCTGAGAATCAGACTCGGGTCCTTGAGTTTAGGGAGCAAGCACTTCTCTGACTGAATCACCTCCTCGACCCCTGATTTATCTTTTATGACAATGGACATATCCATAATGCTCTTGAAATATACCAGACTTCCTCTACTAAAATCATGTTTGTGTCTGTGAACTTACTAATATTACCTTACCTTTATGAATGGTAACAATCTGTAGTTGATATAAAGTCTTTCATGGAAACTGTATCCTTTGGAACACCCAAGTGCTAAGACCACTGGAATATGACTTACGTCATATTCCAATTCATATAATAAAATTCATCTAGCTAGAAGTTGATAAGATAAATACATGATAAATAAATACTAATAGTGACAGTAACGAAACACCCATTTCTGCATCTTTTTGTCACTAAGTCTGCACAGATATCCTTTCATTCACTGGCTCTTCTGGTGTACAAGCACGGACTGACTTCAGGCTCTCAGTCTCCCGATCCCTGTTTCAAAGGCCTCTACAGTATTTTCCTGCCTCCCTTTTCCTCATAGACAGTGCTGTCTTAATCACTACAAACTTTTGTCCTTCACCTCCACCTGTATTCCAAGTGGACAAACATTTCAGAGACTTTGGCCTGGACTCTTAACTTGTGTCTAAGGCCTTTCATCCCAGCACCGTATCTGTCCTCACACTAGCACTTCCTTCTACGCTTCCAGAACCTTCTACACTCCACATTGAATTATTCTGCCATGGATGATCCCAAGTCCTTGTCTATTCATACACTCTCCCCTGCCTAGGATGACCATATACAGCCTTGCGTCAAGGCAATCTAGCAATCAGCACTCTGTCAAATTAATACCAAACTAGAGAGAAGATTCCAAGATTTTTGGGTAAGTCTTCACCAACTAATCATGTGAGTTAAGCAGACCCAGCTCCCAGGAAGCTACTCAGTGGCCATCTGTTGTTCCAGGAACACAGCCCTTGGGAGGCTCTGTCCTCTACCCCAGTCCACACTTCATGGTATTCCTAGGAACTACAGTCAAGTGCCCTCCCTGGGAGGAGTTCCAGCAAAAACCACTTCACCATTTTTTAATAATCAAGTGACGTGTCAACACCCTATAAAGCACAGCACCCTGTTGTTGTGATCAAGCCCCTTATCTACGATGACAAATCCCTGCCCATCCTTCAGATGTCAATTAACACATCGTGTCTGTGACAGTTTCCTGACTCCCCGCAACTCCCCTGCAGAAAGTCAATAGACACTAAAACAACACAAACTCTATGCCTCGGTCTCACAGTTTTAAGTTCTCTGTGCTTTTCTAATATCTTCTCGTGTTTCCCTTACACAATGGCTCCCCGGGCAAGCTGCTGCTTTCTGTGCACCCTTTACAGGGAGGAACCGTGTTAAACAACTAGGACGTGATGCAGGGCAGGTTTCCAACCCTGCCAAGGAGGCTCCAGGATGACTCTCAGCCCTTTTACCTAACTTACACTTATAATTTCTTTCTGTTGGCAGAAGCCCTTACAATGACCGCTACCATAACAGCTCTCTGTCATTTATTAGACATGTACGCCGCTTACCCTCCAAAGTTAAGTCTACAAAAGTTGAGCTTCTACCCATGAATTTATTTCCAAAACTTGTTTGTTCTACATTCATGATAAGCATCCTCTAAATCTTTGATAAAAAAGGAATTAATAGGAGCGGAAGACCTACTCCATCTGCTCAGAATCAAAACCCATATTAAAGATTCTACAAGGCAGAATTGTACGGCTGTAGACCCACAGACAAATTATCTTAGGCTATCTTCAGTATCCTCCATTACAATCTATTGTCTATTTCTTAATCTGACCTAACAGAAAATAAAATAATGAAATCACCAAGATTAATTCTTAGCAGACCACTAGCCTCCCCCAATCCAAAAGCTGAGGATGTCATCAGCTAGCAGATAAATTCTACAGAGGAGTTTGTCTTGTTCTATTGAAACCTCATGCTCCAATCAACATACTTGGAAAATGCCTAAATTTATAACAATTTTATGAGATGTGACTCTAAAAATTTCCACGTTGGAACATGATATCCAGGCCAAAGTGAATCCATGTTCTATGGCCACAGTCACTCATATTTGACTCAGCCTATATGTCCTCTTATTTCCTTGGAGGTCTGCATTGTTCTGTATAACATGAGTGAGCCAATCAATCAGCTGTCATACATGATGCGTGTGTTTGGATCTCTATGTAAGAAAACAAGGAAGGTTTTCATGAATATACTAGAAAGTTTGCCTTCCACGTGGGCTAACTGAGAAAAGTAGAGAAGCGGTAGTATCTCCAAAGGGAATGAGATAGTGTATGAAAGACTATTAGTCAAAGTATTTTCAGTGCCATCAACATAATTATAAAAACCAAGGAAATTCTCTGGCAAACCTTTCGAAAGGAATTATAGCAGTAGAAAGATAATTAAGGCCAACCAGGGAGAAAAAAAAAAACCCTTCAAATTCAAGATGTGAAGAAATGTCAGAGGGTGCGAAACAATTGTTTTAATTTTTTTCTCATTTGTAAATTCATTTTCTGCCTTCAAGTGCAATATAAATTATTTACCAAAATTAGCTGCAATCACTTACAGGGACAAGTGCAAGCAAATTCACACACAAATCTGTATAGCTTTATTTGCATGTAAACCGTGCTAATGCCTAATTAGAAAGGTAACTATGGAAGTAAACAATGCTTAATGTTGTTAAAATAAAAAAAAAAAAAAAAAAAAAAAAAAAAAAACCAAACCACTCCCTCCTTCTTCTGACTTAAGGAAGAGGAAAGGAGTATAAAAGTGCCACAGGTGAGAAACAGACTGTTGGCCAGGAACAATGACACACACACATGTCTGTGACCACATCTGCGGTGTGGAGGCAGGAGGGTCAGGAGTTCAAAGCCACCCTTGCTCACGCAGAGAATGCATGGCCAGCCTATACCCTGTTTCAATGAAACAAATAGCAAATAGGGAAACCATGTTGTTCTTTGAAAACCTTTTCTGAAGATGGTAAAGTTTTCAGAAGACATGTTCTAACACAGAATCATGGAGCATTTGTGTCTTTCTAATTCTGTGTATTCTGGAATATGCAGGAAACTGTATTTTAGATTTGAAACATATATGACCCCAAGGGCATGCACATTTCATCATACAAGAAGGAGTCCCTCTCCTACCAATGCCCAAGCTGTTGGTCCCCTGTATCCTATCCCTTTGGACTCCAGTCATGGTCTCCGTCCTCTGTGATCCTTACGGACAGGGACAAGACAACTTGCTAGCTAGCCAATCAAGTGCCATGAAGAGCATATTAAGGAAAGCAGCTGAGCATGCCAAGCTTTTATAAATTAATTTACTTTCCTGGTTTATTTGATTTCAGTTGACCCTTCCTCCTTATTCCAAGGCAGGACAGGGGCAACAGAATCCTGCCTGAGCCTCTGGATGCATATACATGCCTTGTTTCACTGCTAATGCCTAATTTTATCTGAATACAAATGCAAAGGGAATGGAATGATGGAGAACTAGCCTCAGGATGCTAGAAGCACACCCATGAAAGGATGAAGACCTTCCTGCAATCAAGCTGCCATTTAGTCACGTTATTCCCTGGCTGCATCTAGAATGAGACTGGAAAAGCCCCTGTAGAGCGTGGATCTGGGACTCTCTTGTAAAGACTTCCACTGCCTTGTTTGTTTCTCCAAGGTAATGCTCTGCTTTGAGACTACTGGTCGAGAGGGCCCTGGAGAGAATATTGTTGTACCTGATGTACTTTTATAAATGATTACTGACAATGCGCAGTGCGTTCTTGAGCAAAACCTAATTCCTCATCTTAGAGTTTTCACCTTGCCCCATATGCACATGTTGGACCTCGATGGAAATGAGTTGAACGTTTTTTTCAAGCTATTATTCGGCGGGGAGCGATAGTCCAGATAGTAAAAGCTTGAGGACCCAAATTCAAACCTCAGAAGCTACATTAACAATAATGATGCTGAAAATAATGCTATAGGTCCAGCAGATTATAATCTGCCTATAATCCCAGATAGGAAAAGAGAGCTCAATCCCTGGGGCTCAATGGCCAACCAATCTAGCCAGAGTGGCAAGCTCACAGTGCAGCTCCTGTCTCAAAAAATAAGATGGAGAAAGACCGTGAGAGATAATTGACAACAACGTGTGGCCTCTAAATTTGTACGCACACACAAACATACTAAAAAAGTGAAACTGTTATTATTACTCACTTTCCAAGGCATCATACATGCTTGCGTGAGCATGTGTGCGTAGACAAACATGTACATGCATGCTCCGTTTGCATACACATGTATCGTTTATGTTGGCAATGTGGAGAAAAATCTTTTGGGTTGTAAGATGCTTCCTGGTGAATGTCACGCCCAGCATAACATCAGGTTCAGCAAGCCACATCCATACACGGGTGGCAGGTGCTCCGTGGAGCTGGTGTTAAAAGCTAAGTCAATTTATAAGCACTGCCATGCCTGCATCTTTAACTGTGCCCGGAGCTGTAGGCTAGACTGCATTTCAATCAGTTCGAGTTCAGCTGTCTGTTTTATTACACCCAGGCCAGTAACACTTTGGGGATTTTTAGTCCCTTCAATGACAAATGTATATTCAACCACTGCTGTGAGCGGTGGCACACAATACAGGTCACTAAAGGACAGCAAACCGAGTAGGTTATGTCAGGAAAATGTTCAGAAAAATATCTCTGTAGGGATCTACAATTGTCTCCACCTCCAATCTTTTCAATTTGGGGGAGGCATGTAAAGCTGTTTGCTTCTGAGTCTTACAAAAGAAACAGACCGAGTCTCCTCAGAAGGATGGCTGGAGTGCCTGGGTTGTTGCTAGCAAAACTGTGTACAAATTTAACTCATCTGCCTGACAAAGACGAGTTCTTTACACCGCCTCATGCGGTGGGTGGTGGCGTGCGGTGTGCTTTAACACAAATCGAAAAAGTCTATTCGCAGATGCCACTCTGAGGTTCTTATTTCCAGAGCTAAAAGAAATAGCCTTAAATCACACAATGGCTCGGCCTTGCTTACTGGGACACTGAGAGAAAACCCCTGTCATTGTGCTGTCACTTAGCCAGCAGACTCGAGAGGAGGAAAGGCCCCTTCCAATGAGAGGAGTGTCAGGTGTGTGGCTCAGAACTCGCTCCGAAATGGCCCTAATGTATTTCCACTCTGCTGCCCGTGCCTGGTGTTAAGATCCAGGCTGCACTGATGTCCCCAAATTATCCCTGTGAAGTTCTTTTATTCCATCAAGGAAAGAGGAAATTTTCATCTCATCAATCAACGGAAAACTCTCTTTCTGCTGACCCTAGATCCGGCTCCATCTGTTATAAAATTCCAATTAATTTGCACAAGATGCAAATTTCACTTAACTGAAAGAAAAGTCTGGGAGATTTTAATTGTTGGCCTCCCCTCCTGGTCCTCCCACTGCAGAATTCCACTTTCAAATGCATCTTGTTAGAGAGCTGAATGCAGCAATAACTTTTGATTTGGTTTTTTCAGTTCTTGTGCCTTTAATATCAGGAGCTAACCGCTTGACAGCTAATGTCAGATCCCAAAGAGAAGAGATGTGTCTGATAGTGGGGTCTTTTTGCTTTTAGCTATGCGTGATCTGCATGCTTCATTCCAACCATCTCTTGAGCCTAAGAAATAAATCACGGAATTTTCCAGACAAGGGTCTCTCCTTGCAGGAGACTCTGCAAAGGCCGTATAACTAGGTTTGCCTTAATCAAGAGTGGGTAGAGAGCAGCACCCTCCGAGAACAATCAAAGACCATTTGCTTTACTAATAGAAAATTCACAATGGACAGTAAAACCATATTCGAATCAATATTCATTTAATATCACATTTGTTCCCAGCAATAAACATCAAGAGGAAACGGTGAGTGTTAATATGGCAGAGTCTAGCACAAGTATATTAATGGAAACGGTATAAATATGTACCCCGTGTGCTACTCAGTATTTCTCCTTTGTGTTAGTTCACTGGGAACTTGGCAGTGCTTCAAACAATTAGAAGGAAAAAAGTTATCTTTGGGGAATAGTCTTCAATAATGTTTTCTTGAAGGTGCATTCAGTTCTCTGATATAGCGCAGGCTCCTTCACACTTTACAGCCACACAGACCTCAAGACCCTAAGATATCTGTGGTAAATGCAGTTGACGGGCTGGTGAGATGGCTCAGTGGCTAATAGCACTTGTCGTGAAAGCCTGATGATATAAATTCATTACACAGATCTTATGTGGAAGGAGAGAAGTGGCTCCCAAAAGTTATTCTGTGACTTCCATATGAGTTCCATGGCATGTGAAACCCCCTCACAATATAACAACAACAACAACAACAACAACAATATGATATGATGGTGGTGACAATGAAGCAATTAAAAGATAGGAACTCTATAGATATATTTTTGAACAAATAAAAGAAAACTGTTTAGTAGATACCATAAAAGCACAATTAACTTTATAATCTCTTCAAGTCTCTACGAACATCCCGTTTGGAGTAAGAGATCCTCAAAATCATTTTTATGAGTCAAGTACACAACTTAATTTTACTAGGCTTTGACCTTATTTCTCCATCACTTATTTCTCCATCACTTACTGGTCATTGGTGGAGGAGGATGGAGGGGAAAGATAGGGGGAGTTTGGTCCAAAAGTAGCCATCAATGTGCTGCAACTGCCAGTGACATTCACCTCATCTGCATAGATGTCAACATATGATATTCAGGGGCTGCTCTTTGGTGGGGGGGGGGTGGAAAGTGTGGCTGTAGCAGAACCATGGCTAGCGCACGGCCATCATCTGCTACAGCTCAGAAGGGAATTTTGTCGTTCCAAAGACTCTGTTTCTGGATCTATTCTTTATTTTCAACTGATTACCTGGTATTGACCATCTGGGATGGTTTGAGTAAAAACAACCCTCCCCCGCAGAAGCCCAAAGAAAGTAGCCCTACTAAGATGAGGATGTACGGCTTTGTTGGAGGAAGTATGTTACTGGGGTGGGAGGAGCTTTGAGGTCTCAGAAGTTCAAATCAGGCCTAGAGTGTGTCTGTCTTTTCCTGCTGCCTGCCAATCCATATGTTGGACTCTCAGTTCCATCTCCAGCACCATATCTGACTGTGTGCCACCATGCTTCCCACCATGATGATAATGGACTGAACCTGTGAACTCCAAGCTACTCCTAATTAATTCAAATGAGTTGCCATGGTCATGGTGTCTCCTCATAGCAATAGGACCTTTCCCTGGTACATGAGCTGGCTTTTTTAAACCTATTCCCCATGCTGAGATGCCTCACCCAGCCTTGATGCATGGGAAGGATCTTGGTCTTGTCTCAAACTGATATGCCATGCTTTGCTTACTCCCATGGGAGGTCTGCCTCTTTCTGAATGAAGGAGGAGTAGACGGGGGTATAGATGGAAGGTGGAGAAAAGGAACAGGAAGAGAGGAGGGAGGGGAAACTGTGGGAGGTATGGAAAATAAATGAGAAAATAATTTAAAAAAAGAAACCCTAAAACATCATCCTTGCTGAAGTTTTTCCATTTTGTTAGTCTTGTAAAAAGGCATCTTTTTTTTAACCTCCACCTGTATCATTCCATTGAGGTTTATTTGCTATTTCACTCATTTCTTTTTTAAAATGTTTATTTTCTTCCTTCTACTTTCTGGACAGATTCTCTATAGTTCCACTTCCCAGTTTCTTGGATTGACTGATGACCTATAGGTTTTAAGGTTCCCTCTTTAGAATGCCTGGATGTTAGTCATCTCTTTGTAAGAAAACCTTGGCTTGGGTTTCTTCAGGTTTGATTATGTAACAGTTCTATCGTTTTTCTGTTGTATGCATCATTCAGAAGGTCATGGTGTAGTGTTGGATACCTAACATTACCAGTTAGGCAACACAGTCCACCTGATACTGATTCTCTGATGTTTGAGGTCTCGTTGGGATACCTAACATTACCAGTTAGGCAATGCAGTCCACCTGATACTGATTCTCTGATGTGTGAAGTCTCGTTGTTGTAGAACACTGTACCTGTTCTGCGTGTTTGGCAACACACTCTGCAGCCTGCCCCATATCCAGACAGAATTATTTAAGGTTACACACAGCTTTGTTCCAACTCTACAACTTTATTTTGCCTATGTCTGACATAGGAAAACATCTTAGGCACGTGATTTCGATACACAGATGTACAAACATCCCCTTAGGGTTACGTCAGGTTTCTTTCACTAAATTTGGGGGTAGCTATGGACAGTGCAAAAATGCTTTGTCTTCCTCAGAAATGGCTCCTTGTAGTGACATGTGACAGTCCTTCTCAACGTCCTCGTCTTGCAGTGTAGTTTGTTCTGATCCTCACAGAGATCTGTGTTCTTTTGGATAGACCTCTCCCTTGCTTCCTTTTCTCTCAGGCCTTGGAATTATGTTCTAGAAGGTTCTTCTTGGAAATAACACACGGGTGACTTTTCATAAAGAATCTCAGTGCCCTCGTGATGAGTTTCGTCTCTTTACATTTACTGTGATTACTAACATGGTAAGCCGTATGGGTAGCTATGGAATGTATGCTTTATATGATGGTGTGAAGCAGCCCGATAAAAAGAGAAGTCAAGAGTAAAGAAGGGGAAGGAAGTGAATGGAAGTCGAGCCTGGTGATTTTACTCTAGAGCATGCAAAAGGCTCAGAGCAGAGGTCACAGTTACAGTGAGCCTTCCCCTGGCTCAGATCCTGGTCTCAGTTTAACGCAGGATGGACTGAACAAGGAGTCCTGGAGAGAAAGGGCTGAGCGAGATCTGTTTAAAGGAAGTGCAGTGTGAGCAAGAATACTGTGTGCTTCTAGAATGTTCTCATGACTAATGGGGTCTGTCGAAAGGACCAAAGAGTCAGCTTGGAAGAGTTCTTTAATTGCCAGATTCCTGTCAATTTTGAAAGGAATAAAAATTTCAGTAATGAAGTCAACTGAATCACTCGGCATCAATGAAAACCCATCTGTTTATAGGAACAACAAAAAAAAAAATCTTGAAATTAGAAGGGAAAAAGTTTAAATGCCTTTGTTATTACTTGAAGCCTTACTTTGACCTTTATTTTGCTTTTCCAGGAAGAACTTTAAAGTAACCACGTAATCTCAGTTGACAAAGTGTGCTACTGTCTTTAGTAGAATGCCACATGAGACACTCAATGATAGAGGAAATGACTAAAGAAACAGATTATATTTACAAAGAGCACCACTGAGCCTCCAGGAAAGTATGCCTTCATGCTGGAGAGATGCCCTTCGCCATCATAAAGCCATCACCAGGGCAGGACAAACCCACCATGGACTGGAATGGATTTAATGTGCTTTCTGATTCGATAAAAATAAAATGCATGACATCATCAAAGATATAGTTTGGAGGATAAAAGGATTATCTTGAATCCATCAAATCTTTATCTTGTTTGCAGTTCATAGGAAATGTACAGGGACAAGGGAATAAGATCCTCCATGCTCAGAAAACTGCAATAAAGAAATAAGAAATAGGCAAAGTTGTCTTCTAGAAGCCAGTACCACAGAGAAAGGGATAATTAATTATAAACTAAAAGAAAAAATGAACTAGATATCATACAAGATTGATACACTGGCATTCTGGCTTTTAATGGAAACTGTTTCCTGTAGAACCATGTGATTGGCATGTGGCCCCAGCATGGGACAGCTGTGGGTGGCGATAGCTTAGCATGCAGAGCCTAACTGGAGGAAGTAGGTCACAAAAGTCATGGCTTTGAAGGTTCTATCTGGTCACCACCCATTCCTTCCCCGTTGTTTCCTCTCAACCACAAACTGAAGAACTCCCCAGACACAATTCCACCATAAGGTTCTGCTGTACTTCAGCCCAAAGCAACAGTCAGCTAACAGACTGAAACTATGTAACAATAAAGGAGGGGGGAGCTGATTGACACAACTGACTTCCACATAAAAGAAAGATCTCCTCTAACGGAGGTTCTTCTTCGTTTTTATCATATATATTTGCTTGTGTTTGTATGTGTGTGGAGAGGTGAGAATTACACACCTGCCATGGTATGTGTGGCGGTCCAAGGACTACTTGGCAGGACTTTTCCTTCAACTGTATAAATCCTGTATAAATGAACTCAGGACATCAAGTTTGCTAGCAAGTGTTACTACCCACTGAGCCATTTCAATAGCCTACATAGGCTATTTTTTTTTTTGCTAACAAACAACTAAACAATGTTTCTATATAATAACATGTAATGAAAGAGATAAAGTATTTCTTACTATGTGCAATATTGTTATCTTTGTCTATAGAGAAATGTTTTCTGTTTGAAGGAACCAACTGAAGCAAAAAAATAAAATGAAATTTACAATGAAATATATCCATATAAGCAAAATGCACCACATAAATCATATCATTCTTCTATGTTATCAATTGCTTCTGTTGTAGAAATGCTTCTCATTTCTTTAGGGGGAAAGTCATTTTATGCAAACCTATAATACACACATTCTGGTTCCTTCTTATTGTTTGTCCCCTGTTTTCGTTAGCTTTAATCAACCATCCACAGCCTAGAGTTATTGAAGAAGAGAATATCAACCAAGGAATTGCTTAGGTCAGATTGCCATCTGAGTGTAGAAGGAGCAGCGGGCCGTGTTTCTACCACCCTGCTCCTGGCGGCCTGCTAGCTTATGCCCTGAAATAACAACACACAAATTGTATTCGTTTAAACACTGCCTGGTCCATTAGTTTCAGCCTCTTATTGGCTAATTCTCATATCTTGCTTTAACCCATATTTAGTAATATGTGTAGCACCACAAGGTGGTGGCATACCGGAAAAGATTCAGCATGTATGACCTGGCGCTGGCTCTATGGCGTCTGTCTCAGAGAGGAGAGGCATGGCGTCTGCCTAACTTCCCTTCTTCCCAGCATTCTCTTCTGTCTACCACCTATCTAAATCCTGCCCTATCAAAAGCCAAGGCAGTTTCTTTATTAACCAATGAGAGTCCTCCATCATCTGAGCATGTCCGTGGAGGGCTGTTTTGATGTCAGTTGCTGTAGGAGGATCCAGTCTAATGTGGGCAGCACCATTCCCCCTGAGGGTGGTCCTGGGCTGAATAGGAAAGCTAGCTGAGCAGGAGTCATAGAGAAAGCCAACAAGCAATCTTCATGCATGGTTTCTACTTCAAGTTTCTGTTTGCGTTCCTGCCCCAACTCTCCTCAGTATTGACTATAAACTGGTCATCTGAAATAAGTCCTTTCCTCCCTAAGTTGCTTTTGGTCACAATGTTTTATTACAGCAACAAAGATATCACTAGAAGACCACTATCCATAAATTTTAATTTACTAGCACAATAACATGTTCAATAAATAAGCACAAGAAATAGTAAGATTAATCAGCTTCTCATATTCCTCATGGACAATGAAAGACCCTAGAGGAAGTTTTGAGCCTAATCCTATTTCATTGATCTTCCATTAGCATTGCTCTGTATTTCAGTTCAATCTCATGTTCACAATCCAACAAATTCATTGTTATTGTCACTTTGTCACCACTACCAGCATCACCATTATCATGTCCAGACTTCCCAGACACTAACACTTGGCTGACTTATCAAGACTTCTCTGAGTTTGCAGGTCCTCAGCTACTTCTTGCTTTGATACTTCTTTCAACCAGTGACAAATTCTTCCAGTACTTTGTTTTTAATCTGAAATGTCTTTAGCATTTATGCAAACCACAGTTTAGCTGGGTATTAAAAAATCTAACAGAAGGTTGTCTCTCAATTCTTTTTGAAATCTTACTTCTTTGTGACTGACTTTCTTTTGTTACAACTGAGAAATATGATGATAACCTCAGTGTTATTTATTAGTAAATCAATTTAGTTTGATTTTGGTGCATTTTTCCCACACTAATTATTTCTAGAAATGAAATTCTTTATCCTGCCGGGAGTTCAGCATGTTACCCAATCCCTATGGTCCATTTTTCATTAATTAATTCTAGAAAAATCTTTTGCCTGGCACCGTTCAGCATGTTACCCAATCCCAACGGTCCTGCTTTTCGTTCATTCCAGAAAAATCTCTTGCCTGGCACCACTGAACTGTGTACCCACCCCATTCTCACCACTTCCTCCTCACAATTCCATGTATGACATTGAAACATATTTTCCTTTTTATGTCTCTTAACTCCTTTTTATATCGTCAATCTTTTTATTTATGCTCTAAACACAGAAGAGTCCCTCAGATATATTTTATAGTTAATAAAGTCCAGCTCCTTAAACTGTTAACCAGATTTTTCAGAGTATCTTTTTTTAATTTTATGAAACTCTATTTCCTTAACAAACATTTTAATCTTATTATATACTAAACATACTCATTTTTTATATTCTATTTCATGTTGTCATGTTCTTATCCAAAATTCTTAACATTTAAATGCTTTCTTTTACGCTAAGTCTAGAGAATGCTGGGCTGTTTCATCCTGAGCTTTGAGATGTTGTATTTGATTTCAGTATTTGAAAAATGAGCCATTAACAACAAACATCTCTGAGACTGAGGGTTAGAAAGTGCTCCTTCTCAACTTTCCTGTTTGGAGACTTAGGGTTATTTCTAACTTTGGACTGTTTTATATTTATCTGCCATCGTGGAGCTTCTAGTCAAGAGAATAAAAATTCCATCCCCACACCAGTGTGGGGCTATACTACCTTCACTTATATTCCCAGTTGTAGCTGAGACCAGGGAGTCGTCTCTGCCACCTTCCTGACCAGGTACATAGAACTCTTCAATATTGTCCTTCACTGAGCACATAGTTTGTCAAGAGTCTTGGCTTTGTGGAGCTATAACTGGACCTCCATTCCTTCTCTTCCTGGGCAAGCCCTGATTTCTCTTATCTCTACTTGGGCAATTCTGTGACAAGCACTCCTTAGCTATACAATGACAATTCTCACATAGCAATGATTTGATTTGATTTTCCTTCTTGGTCCCTAGGCCAGGCTTTCTTACTAGTTTAGATCTCTAAATATTAAATAATTTTATTATGCTTTATTTTACATTTATAGACGCTAGGTGCAGATAGATTTCAAACGATCTAGCTTGTCATACTGTCAAAATAGAAATAGTCATTCTGATTTGTTTATCTTTTAAACTTGTATGATAAAGACCAATTTTCCTTATTGTTTTTTTTTTCATTTTTACTGATATTCAAGAAGAAGAATGGATTTATTCACACAATCCTTAAGCCTTTTTTTCATGAATGTTGACAAAGATGAATTATGCTCCTCTGAAGTTTCCAGAACACAACCCTTCAAGCTCTGCCTCTGTTATTTCGCTGCCCTACATTTAGTCCATAAATTTATTCTTGGAAAAAGAAAGTAGGCATGGAAAGAAATGTCACCTCTCTCTTTGAGCTGCTCCCGGTTTTTATGTGTTAATCTTCATTTTTGCCGGCTTTGATATCCTTGGCATTGCTATGTTTCTATACCCTGGGAATTATACTTGATTTGTCTGTTATTTCTTAGCAATCATTTCGTATGCCACTGTATTCCTTTCCTGTCCATCCTTCTGAGATGTTAGCACTGTTCTCTTTTGAAGTCCTTTCCCTTCTTGGTTTCCTCAGTGCACCTACATAGCCAGGCTTCCAACGACAGCTTCTGCACCTTTGGATGATCAATTTCTACAGCCTTGATGCCTTGGATTGGGTATTTTTGACTCTAACAGAACAGATTGCACTTTGTGGACATTCCAAATGTTCCCAACCTTGCAAGTTCTTTCTATAGCCCAGTCCGTGTGTGTTCCTGTCCCACTTTATGGCCCCTGACAGTGTCACTTCTCTTCTGGGGAAAATAGTCCTCTCTGCTCAAGTTCCTGATGGCCCTTCTCCTCTCACTTCAACCTCTGACCTCCACACATGCCCACTGAGTGACTATTACTTTCTAGACTACACTCCCAGAATTCTGAAGTTAAGGTTTTTCCATCCATTACACTTACCTTTCTTCCTTTCCCTTCAAATCAAGGCTTACCAAATGTCCCAACATAATGATTTGTGCTAAATTTATCAGTTAAAGAAATTAAAAGCTATTTATTGATTTTATATTTAGAAAAACATCTCTACTATTATCCACTAGCACCATCCTACAGCCAGCTGGGACAATACAAATATGAATATGTAATTAATCATGTCTTTTCCCCTTCCATAATAATTATATGTGTTACATATGTATACATATTCTTTATCATCCTCCATCATATGGGTAAAATAATCTCCTATTCTCTTTTTATTTTATCAATAAACATTGTCTAGATGAAAACAATTTCCATATTATTAAGTTGAACCAGGAGAGTGTCTGTGAACACATTAGCAGAAGGAGATCTGGAAGACAAATCAATTAATAAGTATAAATTACAATTAATATTTGACGAGCACCAGGCAGAGTTCCTGCCCTAGAGGGCCCTACAGTTCTTTCCTTGGCAGGAAAATGGGATGAGAGGTAGGGAAATTAATCTTTTCAGGGATATTCGGGGTGTGTGTGCATGTATGGTGTGTGTCTAATGTATTCAAATACTATGATGGTGACAGTCAAAAGCGTTTCAGAAGTTGGAAATATAGAGCTTGGGATCGGGTTCCGTGGATGAGAGTGCTCTCCTTGCAAGCATGAATCTGAGTTCAAAATACTAGAACCCGTGTTTGTAGCTCTGCCCAGCTGTACTCAGGCCTTTACCTCCAGTGCTATGAACATGTGAGACAGAAGCATTCTGAGGCTCGCTGACTTCCGACCTAGCTGCAGATTCAGCAAGAGAGCCTATCACAAGGTCCTAAGGAAATAAGGCAAGGGGTGATTGTGTAGGACAACCACAACCCTCCTTTGGCCTCTGCATTTGTGTATCCCCCTGCACACATAAGCATGTACATGACAGATATGCACCAACTATCACACACACACACACACACACACACACACACACACACACACACACATACACACACATACACACCAGTTGAAAATACAGATAGTTCCCCCACTTGGTTCAATCATCTTAAAAAAGTCTGTCTCTGTTATCCCATCTCCTTTTCCATTTCTGTGATATTTGAAAGATGTAAAGGAGGGTGTTGGGTAAAATATTGCTGAATGATTGTTGTTAAAATGAACCAAAATGGGAGTCAATAATTTAAAAAGAAGAGCCAGTTCATGGTCATCAAATTCATTGCCTTGCTCATGCGATCGACTATTCAGAGATGAAAACTGGCCTATTTTTTCTAGAGCTGGTTTAGGATTCTCCCAGGCCTCCGAGGAACCTGCACTGAAGGCAGCAGTAGACAAAGCAGGTGACTCCTGTGGAGTGTCTTCTAACCTCTCTTAGTGCCTCCATCTCTCAGACAGCACGTTTAGCAAAACCTGAACATGTCCCTGCACCAGGGATCCACAAGATGGCAGTAATGTTCATTTTTTCTTTTTCTTTTAAAAATGTTAATTTTTATGATTCACTAATTCTCTCTCTCTCTCTCTCTCTCTCTCTCTCTCTCTCTCTCTCTCTCCCTCTCCCTCTGTGTGTGTATGCATTTTAGAAAAGGATGATATTTTTGCCTCTCCTGAGATATTTCTTCATATGATTAACAATGATTAATCTGAAACTCTGAAAAGACTGCAAATAAAAGAAAATTACCTGCCTGCTCTTTACATCTGTGTTTTGAAAGCTGATCATCCCATTTGTCAAATGTGCCTCCCTTTCTCCTGCTGTCCTATTCTGTCCAGAACAGCCACCAGCATCCACGTGTGTCATTTATATTCATTAAAATCAAATACAATTTAAAATACAGATTCGTTCAGTTCAAGGCCACACTTCATATTCTCAATAGCCACATCAGGCCAGGGGCTTCCAGCATGTCACGGAGCAGACATTAAACACCCACATCACCACTGTGAGTGCTGCCAAATATCAGTGATTGAGTCACAAAAACTCAAGGACTTCATATCAGTTACTTTCCTACTGCTATGGTAAAAACACCATGATCAAAGCAACTTATAAAAGAAAGCATTTAATTAGGTTTGTATTCTCGGGGGTTAAAGTATATGATGGCAGAGTAAAGACATGTCCACAGGAATAGCCAAGTGCTTACATCTTTCTCGAAAAGTAGAAGGCAAAGAGCTATACACTGACAATAACAAGAGTCTTCAAACTCTCAAAGTCCATGCCCCCATATACCTTCTTCGACAAGACCACACCTCCTAATCCTTCTCAAACAGTTCCACCAACTGAGGACCAAGTATCCACATATATGAGCCTATGGGGCTGTTCGCATTCAAACTATCACAGATCTCAATGTATTTCTAAGGACAGATGTACATACATGATATTTTTCTGTTGGGTCTATCTCTGTGGCATTCTGATAGAGAAATTGGGGTGATTAAACACATGAGATTAAAATATGAACCTTCACACACACAATGGTGCACTGTGTGTTCTTAGAAGAAGGTCATGTCCCTCAAACCTAAGGCATGCAGGGGCTGTGCTCATGGTACCAGATTCTTCTGCACAGTGTTAGGCATGTTCTAGGCAGCTATCTTCTTCTTAACTGCTATATACTAAAGTAACTCAGTGTGGTCCTAGATTGCAGAAGCAAGACAAGATGTGGCAGCATGAATGGAGCCTGGGAACTCAATGACCTAACCTCCAAGTGTGTCTCAATAGGACACAAGGCCTCATAATGAGGCAGAAGATGATATGAAAAGACACCTGGTCCAGTAGACCAAAAGCAAATTTTGTTCTTTCTGTACCTAAGTTTCTTTACATAGTAGATGAAGGGATGGGAAAGGTTCAATGCAAGTGGGGTTTTAGGTCTGGATTTCTCTTGTATCACAGTTAGTGTTAAACATGAAAAAGATTTCAGAACCACAGGATAAAAACAGCACCCATACCTGGAGTGTTGATTTTATACAGTGAGTTGAGGCAGAAACCTTGAGTGCTTTGACTGCTAAGTGATTTTAAAATCATCTAAGATGAAGCATGAAACAACCACTGGATACGGTGCCTGCAGTGGACCATTTACTCACCCAGCTCCTGTAAGAGTTCTCATTCATTCTCCTGGCTCGAGAACCTGCTTTAAAACATGAGAAATGCCTCTCTAGCCAATAGCAAGGAAGGGAAAGATTTTGTATCTACAAGCCCAGAAATTCTGTCTTAATAGAATTAAAATTAGATTAAATTTAGATTAAAATGAAATATAAAGTACAGGTACAGTAGTTAGTACTGATGGTGATATTGTTTAGTGCTGGTCTTATACCAGAAACATGAAATAATTAGTAAGTTTAAGTTATTGCTATTGTTATTATTATTATTATTATTATTATTATTGATGAGGAGGAGGAGCAGGATGATGATGATGATGATGATGATGATGATGATGATGATGATGATGATGATAATGATGAGAGGTGGGATGTCAGAGAACAGCCTTGCAAAGTCAGATCTGTCTCTCTACCTACAAGTGGGTTCTGGGGACCAAACTGAGGTCTGCAGACCTACATCATCAGGTACCAATTGCCTCTATCACTGAGCTTTTTCTCCAGCATAAAATTAATAACTTTAATGCTTGAAATCCACTCTCCTAGCTTTCTGGAAACAAGGGGAAATGGAAGCAGAGGACTATAGCATTTCCATTTTCTGGCAGGGAAGCATATGGCTGCACATGGAATATGATAATACACCCAAACTTAGGCAAATGTCAGGGCTAGAACACAAGTGAGCCCTCAAGGAGAATGGAGTTATCTCACAAAGAGAAATTTTACCAATAAAGAAATGCTTTTCTAAAGTCACCTTTTCGGTTGACCTAAGGTAAAGGTCAAAACCAATTGTTCTACTGGATGCTTGTCAATCACTAATGCAACATGAATAGCCCTTCCATAGAGCATTTGAGTGACACCATAAGGCAGTGTGAAAGCTAGTGAATATGAAATAACAGGAGTCTACTGTGATTACTCCTATAAATGTGCAAAAATTTTGACTTTACTCTGTACACCAAAATTCTACCAATATCAAAACAAATCCACAATATACCTAACAGAGAGACTTTGGATGCTGAAATTGAAATTGTTTAAAACAGATATTGCAAGTGAAACATTTGGTATTCCCTTAAACTACCAACAAATATAATTTATCCAAGACCCTCCCTATTGGTGGAGACTGCTTATTCATTTCCTGACTGCCCAGACCCAAAATAATCACACAGAAATTGTATTATTATAATACTGCTTGGCCTATTGACTAATGCTTCTTATTGTCTAGCTCTTATATTTTAAATTAACCTATTTCTATTAATCTGTGGATCACCACATGGTTGTGGCCTACTGGTAAGGTTCTATCTGGCATCTGTCTCCTGCGGCAGCTACATGGCTTCTGTTTGACTCCACCTACTCTTTCCTCCTCTATCTGCTTGGAATTCCTGCCTTGCCCTATTCTGCACTGCAATAGGCCCAAAGCAGTTTCTTTATTAACGAGTGGTATCCATAGCATACAGAGGAGAATCCCACATCACCTCCCCTTTTCTGTCTAAATAAAAAGAAAGGTTTCAACTTTAACATAGCAAGATTACATACAACAAAACAGTTATCAAGCAAGAATTATACTTACAATATTTGTATCTACTTTATCTTTTATCATAACTAAGGAAAACTATAACTATCTATTCTTCTACTCCATCAAAGACCCCAGAAGACTATAATGCTACCTATGTTAACAGGAAGTGCATTGTAAGCAACTTCCAAAACTCTAGAATTGACAGAGATATCTCGTTGCCTGGACAGTCACTCAAAGTTCTTCCATATCATTGCAGCATCCATCTTCAGCCTACAGGCCTATAGTATCCAGCAGACTTTTCCATGAAGCAGAAAATTTGAAAGACTGTTTCACCTCTATTGGCAGTTTGCCAGTAACTGTTTTTGTAACCTCCAGAATGTCTGGCATGAAGCAGTAACTATGAAGGGCTGTCTTATCTTTAGGCAAGTTCAGCAGTCATTTCTCTGTGGGTTCTGCATGTCAAGTTCATACAGCATACCATCAAACAATGTAGCAAGAGCAGTTTCTTGCCCAAATGGCTAGAAAATTCCATAAGGAGCATCTTCAATGCCCATCATCCTCTTGAAGGAGATTGGTGTTGCCCGGAACAGATGTGTCTCATTCTCCTGAAAAGTCCCAAGTTCTTAAAGCATTTTAAATGCCATATTATGTTAATCTTTGAAAGGTTTAAATAACTATTCATCAGAAATATATCTCTGTACATCTAGAAAACCTAACTAATGTGACTACAAGCTTGACTATTATAAATGACTATTAACCTGTATTTTTAATTATACCTTACATTTTTAAATGAGCTGCACAAACACAATACATTAATCAAGAGCAGAAATATACATATAACAAAATTGACCTTAAAATTGTATAACTAAACCAAGATCCATACCAATCCAAAGTATTCATTTCTATAGCATATCCCCCTTTAAATGTAAACAAATATTTATAAATAATATTTAAGAATTTGAATGTACTTCTCTCTAAACTACTTACTGCTGTTTATTGGGTAAAGCATATCTAGGGTTCATGGAGATCTCTCATGTGGGTCTTGTTCCATCAAACCATATTAACTTGGATAGAATCCACAAGTTCTCATCCTCTGTGGAAATAAAATCAGAACCTCTTTTCCAAAGCAACAAGTCCTTAGACCGAAATTTTGAAATAAAGATACATTTAAAATATATATGTTGGTTTAGCTTAGCAGCCACGGGAATTAAATATCCCTCTGTAGTCAAAAATTCAAAGAAAACAGAATAATATATATAATCCAGACTCTCTGTATATATTCTATGTGGCTTATTTTTATTTATTCTTTTAATCTATGACTGACTGTACTCTGTCTCTTTAAAGAGTTTATTTTTTAAAACAATTTACTTCTTTTTATAACTCTATATACTATTTTCCTTCTCTCTCCCAAGACTATGTACATTTTTTAAACATACTGTGTCTCATTTAGAGGTCTTTTATGTCTGAATCTGTCCTATTGTGTATCTGTAATCCTTTTCTTTCCAGGATCACTTTTTAAAATGCTAAGTGGCGTGGCTCGGACTAAGGCTGCTTTGCCTTTTTACTTCACCCAGTCCAACATGGCAGAGGTCCATTCAGTGCCAGCTTTCCTAATCATGCTCACATCCCCATTTTCAGGCACACAGTGGGTCTATGTTGCCATTAAGCAAGTTGTAGCACTCTGCTTACACACCCCATTTAAATGCCTGGCCTCAAAAAAAAAAAAAAAAAAAAAAAAAAAAACAGAGCTGTTCATGCAACTAGCATGAACCAGAAAGCTGCTGCTTTAAAACCATGCAGGTTTTTTGCTGCTAATGCTGAATGATCAGGAAGACCTCTCTTAAAGAAGCTGCAGCATCCCTGCTTGCTGCCAGCAAACAGAGCCCATCTGAAAAATATATGGCTACAAAGAAACTGAGCTTGGCTCCCATTTTTATGGGTCTAGAAGTATTTTCTTTTTTTAAGCTTTTTTAGGCTTTATCTAGATATACAATGTCAAACATTAGTTGTCATTTGTTAGATGGAGGCTACTCATTCATTTCCTGGCTACCCAGTACCAAAATAATCACAAAGAAACTTTATTATTATAACACTGCTTGGCGTATTGGCTCATGCTTCATACTGTCTAGCTCTTATATCTTAAATTAACCCATTTCTATTAATCTGTGTATTGCCACGTGGTTGTAAACTATCAGTAAGATTCTGTCCGAGTCCTGCATCTGTCTCCTGCAGTGGCTACATGGCTTCTGTTTGACTCTGCCTACTCTCTCCTCCTCTATCTGCTTGGAATTCCCCCTTGCCCTATTCCGTTCTTCAATAGGCCCAAAGCAGTTTCTTTATTAACCAATGGTATCCACAGCATACAGAGGGAAACCCCACAATACCTCCCTAAAAACAAGACAGTAGAATGTTGTGAATTCTCCTTTTTATGTTTTCAAGTCACAGCAATGATGATATACTGATTATCAGATCACATTTTAGTGTGATTTTTTTTTATTGAGCTTAAAAAATAAAATTACTATCTGAAATATTTTCAGTGCATGGCTCAGCCATATTCAGTATATTTCCATTGTTGAGTGACAGGTCCCTTAAATGTTTTTACCTTGCCAAATGGAACTAGATTCATTAAACAGACATTCTCCCCACACCGCCCATGCTTGCGCCATCTTTGACAGCACCCCTTTCAGCTTTGTGTTTCTTTTCCCTTAACTACTTTAGATAATTTATGAGTAGAATCATGTAGCATTTGTGCTATTGGGACTAGTGTGTGGTATATGACAAGATTTGCTCCTTTTAAAGGTTACTGTGCACTATAGTAAATATCAAAATTATATCTGAAAATTATATTGTATTATATTAAATAAATACTTAAAATGCAATGGCATATATCATTGACAAATTCTTTTCAATTTTTTTAAAGTTTAAATTTTTTAAGGATTTCACACATGAACATGATATTTAAACCATTCCTGCCTCTCTAATTCCAACTTCTCTTGATGCCCCCCACATTCTTTTCTCAAACTGACTTTCTTTTCTTTAATTATTGTTAACGTTAAATAGACCCATTACAAGTAGGTCAAAAGGAGAACAAACCCAGATCTCTGTTACGAGTCTAGCTAGATGGGGACATGCACTTGAATTACAGGCAAAGGTCTAAGCATTTCTACCTATGGCTGGTTGGCGACCTAATGCCAGGAAGTTTATAGGGTCTGGCTGTGCTTTTTATTCCTCTGAAGACTAGAGAAGTAAGCCACTGTTTTACAGCTGAGCGATGACTGTATCATTACACATTTGCCGAGGCAAAGAATGGATTTGCTGGCTGAAACAGAGCTTTTTCTGGGCCTCTTCCTGTCATGTTTCCTCCTGCATTCACCATCCTAGCTCTGGAAGATCAGAGACACAATCTCAAGTTGATGGACAAACTCAGTCTACTAGTGTTAGGAGATGAGAAAGGCCAGGATCTACTGAATTATCTTCAATTTCAGCTAAGGCACCTCTTGTATAGATGGAGACCAGCAAGCATACATTAAGCAATCTGTTGTCAGCAATAGTTAGTCTTTTCTGTACCAATAAGCTTATCTTGAGGCTTATCCTGGGATTTGTGCCTAATTAATTGTATTGAGCTGTAGCTTTGAATTTGGTCAATCAAACATCTCTCTCTCCCTTTTTTTGAGTTAGATATCATTGCAAGAATAACAGTCTATAGGGAAATAATCTTTCTAAATCACAAAATATAACAATAGAGTTGTATTAGAACCAGGTCTATTCTTGATACCCAGGTCTCCTTTAATCACTGAATCAATTTAAAGATGGCAAATGCATATTTAGCCAGTTCTCTACTTGAGGCTAAACAACAGGACTTTTTTTTTTTTTTGGTTTTTTCGAGACAGGGTTTCCCTGTAGTTTCTAGAATCTGTCCTGGAACTAGCTCTTGTAGACCAGGCTGGCCTCGAACTCAGAGATTCGCCTGTCTCTGCCTCCCGAGTGCTGGGATTAAAGGCGTGCACCACCACCACCCGGCTACAACAGGACTTTTGTATGTCAAAGGGTCTCTCTCTCTCTCTCTCTCTCTCTCTCTCTCTCTCTCTGTGTGTGTGTGTGTGTGTGTGTGTATGTGTGTGTGTGTACCTGAAGGAAACACAAGCAGACAGAGGTGATGGACAGAACACGTTTTTTAGAACCAGACCAGACAGCCACATAGTTCAGTAAGGGACTAAGAAATGGCTTTACATTCACTTGCATTCAGATCATTTAAAACAGTCTTATTAATAGAAAGCCAAGAAGCATAATCACAAAGTCCTGAACATAACCAAATATGTATTGGGGCTATAGATTATTTTCTAAATTATTCTTTAAAAAGTAAAGCAAAAAGTAAAAGTTACGAGAGTGAAAGAATGAAATTGAGACAAATGGATTCAATAGCTCAGAATATAATGTGCAAGGTATTATGTAAGATTCCAGTTTAGAATGTAAGCTTGGCTCATAGGCCTAGGTTGGGCTTAGACTCCTACATACACCTATAGAATCGCTGCTGGCCCGGCCCACACTTTCAGCAGGACTACTTTAGATCATGCTGACACCTAAGGCCTCATTCCTCACATTGAGAAAGAAGCCACCCACACAGTTTATATAACAGTGGTTGTAGGATGCCCTTGAGTCCTCTTGAGTTCATGGTTAGTTTATTGATATAGCCATGATTGCATTATGGGACAGAATCGCCATTTTATTAGTGTGCTATAATTCATGCTGTCTTCCTCTCACAAGCCTGCACCATTGGTGTTCTGGCTGAATGTGGGCTTCTAGCCATGAGTCTTCAGGGTTCCAGGGCTGTGGGGTAAGTGTTCTCTTAAGCCTTTTATATGTTTGAAAAGAAAAAAAGAAAGTACTGTTGGAATATGCAGTGGCACTGTGGAGACTCGGTGCTCCGAATGATTGACATCATGAGAGGGCCACTGAGACCCCTCAGAAGAAGAATACAAGCTCCCCTGGAAGTTTGTGTGGACAGATTCGTCCACTCAGCCTTGAAGAGTGACGGAGTGTGATGGTGCCCCCAGGAAGGCCCGGTAGAGAGCGGCTCCAGGAACCCCACAGCCTGCTGCTGCCTTGCCCAACACACCAAGTGCCAAGTCCCACGCTGGGCCATTGTGATCATGGAAGTCTCTCCCCAGGGTACATTCAACCTAGGAGGCTGTGCAGTTAACAACAGGGAAGCAAAGAAAGGAGCTGATTATGCGGAGGAGACTAGTCAGGTGGAAATATCAAATAAAAAGTTCTCTGGCTTGCTGAAAATTCAGAACTTGAATAAAATTCATTTAATGTAGAGCGGTTCCCACAGAGTTCTCCTGGCATGCCCCGTTGTGTTGCATCCAAAAAAAAAAAAAAAAAAAAAAAAGGAAAAAAAAAATGAAAAGAAATCAAAGTCAGGCAGCCTTTTCCCCCATTACGCACAGAGCCAATGAGTGAACCCGAGTAAGGAAACGCATTCCAGATACAGCAAATCACCCACTTGGAAGCAAGAGAAAACTCACAGACCTCTGCACTCTGGATCATGTGCTTGTTTAAAGATCAAAACATCATCCGTAGGCCTTGTAGTATCATAGTTCTCCACAAAATTATTTTGGTTATGACATATCAAATTAAACATTTAGTTGAAAAAAAGCAGGGGAGATGGGGACCTCACTCTTCACTCAGTAATTTTCGTGTCACGATGATTTGCCTAAAAATGGAAGAAAACACACTATGCTGTGTAGATGAGGAGATGTAGGTTGAACTGTGTGCTCGTTACTCTTCTCCTAGCTCGGACAGAAGGGAGATGGGTACAGGGAGCTCACGCTTTCAGAGGGTTCATTCCAAGGTCACCTGACTGACCTTGGAGAAGCAGAACAGAAGGTAAAGTGTATGCAGGTGCCAAGGAAGCCAGAAGAGGGCGTTGCTTCCCCTGGAGTTGCAGTTACAGGTGTTGTGAGCTGCCTGGCGTGGGTGTTAGGAACTGAAAACTCTCGCCCTCTACAAGAGCAGCAAGCCCTCTTCACCGCTGAACCATCCAGGCCAAGGAGCTTCTTAATGGCAGATTAGAAGCGGAGACAAAGGTCAATACAGGAAGGTCAGGACATTATAAACAAACCCCAACCCTGCTCCCAGTGGGACTGGAGCTAAAATGGGGGAATATGCAGCCCCTGAGTAGTCCTTGGGGAACTACCAAGACAGCCGATCTCCAACATCAGTATGTGTAGATTTGATATAATTTAACATTGAAACCATGTGAACTCACTTGCTAGAAGCAATGCTTATCACATTGAATCCCTCAGGTTGTTAGTCGCATCTGTTTGAGCACGTCCCTAGAAAATGTTATAAAAACCTTTTCTAGTACCAAGGAATAAAGGCACTCGTTGCCGAGCCTTGTGACAGGAGACAGATCCCCAGCATCCACATGGTGGAAGGAAGGCACCAGCTACTACAGCTTGTTCTTTGTCCACATGCTTGCTCGCGCGCGCGCGCACACACGCATGCGCTACACAAATGAAGTTAAAGAATCAAAATGTAATTTTGAAATGTTGAAAAGAAACCCCTTTCTAAATAGCTTTCTCATATTCATTTTACAGGAAAAAGGTCCAGGAAAGGGTCTGTGCCAGCAACGTGTTCATCCCTTGCTGGGGCCCTGCCTCACCTAACATGCAATATTATAATCATCATTCAGTTATAACCCACGGGCTTCCTAGTTTCAGAAGGAAACAAAAACACAGCCAGACATAGGTACAAATGCTTAAAAACTCAAGTGCATCTCCCTGCAGAGTAGACTTGCAACTGAGACCTAGTTTTTCCATCATCTGGTCTATTAGGTAATGAATGATACATTAGAAGAGGATTTGCCAAGGGGATGCCTGATCATGTTTTAAGGATTTATTTAATAATGCTATCCACAGTCACTCTCAGAAATGGTTCTGATGATTGTCTTATGAGAACTCATCATGCTGAGTGGACTTTCTGAGTATCCATCCATTCATTCTATAGTATATTCAATGCTCCAAAACCACCAGATCAAGATACCATGAACTAGGTAGCTGTGAATAGCAGCCATTTTTTCTCACATTTCTGGAGGGTGGCAGTCCAAAATCAAAGCAGAAGGGTTTCTGCGGGAAGACCTGTTTTGTGACTCTTGAGTGGACCCACACTGCTGTGTTCCCACACAGTGGATGCAGGAGCAGCCCTCTCAGGGATAGTCCATTTGGGCACTAACACCATTCATCAGGGCTCCATCCCCATGATCCTACCTCCTAATACCATCATTTTAAGTGTGAATGTTTTATTACATGAATTTGTGGTACAGAAGAATACAAGCATGAATTAGAGAGTTAATGGGTCAATTCTTAGGATGCCTTTAAGGTAACTGTATGCATCTATATTATGTGCACATAAGAACTGGTTTCAGCATTTTGCCACCAAGACGCATGTACTTGTATATGCATCTCAATCCTATCTATTTTACTCACTAAAAAATCCAAATTATCTTTCTTAGTATCCTTTGTGATAGGAATTAGAAATACTTCTGCAGTCCTCATGAAAACAACATCATTAGACCTGCCACAGCAATATCGTAGTCTCTGTTCTATGTGGGTTTCTACTGTTATGATAAACACAATAATCAAAAGTAACTGGGGGTAAAGGGGTTTACTTTATCTTATAACTTAATCAATCATGAAAAGAAGCAAAGGCAGGAACTCAAGCAGGATAAGAAATGGAAGGAACTGAAGCAGAGACCAAGGAGGAGCACGTCTTGCTCCTCATGCCTCTTATTAAACTATCTTCTGGTACTTACCAAGACTACCTGTCTGTTAGTGGCACCACTCACAGTGGGCTGGGTTCCTCCATGTTGATCATCAGCCAAGAAACTACTCCCACAGACTTGCCAATCTGATGGAAGCATTTTCTCATTTGAGATTGCTTCTTCTCAAATGACCCGAGTTTGTGTGAAGTTGACAAAAAATTAACCAACCCAGGCATCTATGCAATTTTTTACACAGTTACGAGTACAGTTTAAATGAAACAGTTTTGTGTGTGTGTGTGTGTGTGTGTGTGTGTGTGTGTGTGTGTGTGTAAAGCTAGTTGACAATGTGGAAATTAAGCCTACAAATTTGGAGTCATTAATATCATGTTCAACCTGTCTTAGTTAACTCCTAAGGGAGCATAATTATCGCAAATTACCTAATTTATAGATACACAATCTCCTAACATATCAATATTGTTGGAATGGACAACGTCTTAACAATATTTCAAAGGCAAAGTAAGAAGACCAGATCAGGACTTTAAAAATACTGAAAGACACTGGCATATTCCAAGCATGTGCAGAAATTCCCAGAACCCTGGTTAAGAGAGAGCTGAGAAGTAATGGCCTGCCAGAGCAGTCGGCCAAGGTGATGGATATAACCAACTACCTGCAACAAAGCAATGAGGACATTGTGTAACAGAAGGTAGGGCAGACACTGGAGCCACATCGGTAGCTCTGTTAAAAGACAAACCTGTTGTTTAAAGTCAAGCTCCACAGAGTCAGGAGCTTCCAGCTGAGTGTTACTGGCCTTGGGCGGCCTTGCCTAGGAGTTAATTCTTTTCCAGTTGGCTCTCTTAGCAGCAGGTTAGCCTGGGAATAGTACCATAGAGATATACATGAAAAGAGGCAAGAATAATGCAGAATTTTTAATGGTATGATGACATGGTGAGGTATAAGAAAAGAGGGAGAAGCAGTCAAGAGCTTCCTCGAGTCTTGGATAATATCTAATCTGCAGTAGTTCCATTAAGCAAAGTAAGGCATGCTAATCCCAAGAGTCTGTGTGGGAGGGCAGTGCCAAAGAATGCTGTTGCTAAATGATATCATTAATGTCATCAGTATTCCACAATGGGAGTCAATACTTGGGTACTGGTCATTCAAAGCCAAGTGATGGAGACAGCTGAGTGAAGACCCTTTATGGTAAAAGATAGATTGAGACTCAATGCATGAAAAAGAAGGATTCAGTTTGCACATGTTCATTCACTTGTTCAACAGTAATTAAAGAAATAAAAACCATTCAAACCCTGACTGCACATTTCTACCTATTACTATTTAAGAATGCAATCGGGGACATTTAGGCTAGATATAAAGAAAGTCTTTCTGACAATGAGAGTTGTTAAACACTGGAATGGATTACTAGAGGAAACTGTAATTTTCTTTTCTTTTATAGCACTTAAAATCAGACTAGCTACCTAGTTATCTGGTATGTGTTCTTGGGCAGAAGCAAAAGATGAACTAATTGACCTTTCAGAGTCCCTCCAGACCTATTATTGTCATGCTGAACCTATTCACATGGTGGAAAAAAAGAGTCTAACAGTTTTCCTTTTATTCTTACCACTTAACACACATTTATTATAGACCCTCTCTGTGTTTGGTACTCTGTTCAGTACTAGGGATGCAATTCCAGCCTTTAAGGAGATCATAGGCTTCGGTCAAAAGGTGGAGCACAAATGTTCCATCACCATTAGCAATGCACAAGGGTGACAGAAGATGCTATTTAAAACAGGGGATGTCTTCAAAGGACAAAGGATACTGTGAAAGAAAAGATCCTTACCCTAGGACTCTGCCTAGCTTTTATGCTGGCCAGAAGAGCAGAAGGCTCTTTTGTTCAACTTACCCCATGGATGGCTTTGAGACAGACAAAGAGGCTTAGAGCAGGACTACAGGTTAAGGGCTGGAAAGAACAGTTTCCTACATAATTGAGAATTTGTGGGCTTCTAGAAAGTCGAGAGAGCAGGTTAGTATAGAGGTACAAGAGAAAAGGCAAGAGGCCAGTATTTAAAGGGGTACTTGTCCTGTGAGAAATCTCTCATTTTATAGTGACTAAAGGATAATTAAGAATCCAATTTAACTTTTTAAAATGCATGATACGAGATAAAGCCAGCATAGACACATCTCACCTAGCTTCTCCCTTCTATATTCAAGAACAAAGCCTGATAATAATGCATAAGCAACCTAAGGAAGAAATAAGGAGATGGTAAAAGGAAGACAAAGCGATTTGGAACACCAGGACTGAAGGGTTAATAACAGCTGACTACCTGGGCTTCTCCCAGTCTGTGACTCACAGGGTGAATGTATCCTTGATGGAGGAGAGTCAGCTGTCTATGTGTTACTTTCATGTATTAAACTCTCTCTCCCTTTTTTAAAAAGTCCTCTCAGGTTTTTAAGTGGATTTAGTTACCACGTTGGGCGCCAATCTGTAGATGGAATGGAGGGGCTGTGTCCTGCCACCCAGCTAGCTTTACACCCGAAATAATTACATGGAAACTGTATTCTTTTAAACACTGCCTGGCCCATTAGTTTCAGCCTCTTATTGGTTAATTCTCACATCTTGCTTTAACCCATATTTACTAATCTGTGTAGCACCACAAGGTGGTCGCTTACCAGGAGAGATCTTAACCTGCATCTGTCTTGGAGAGGAGAAGCATGGCGACTGCTTGTGGCGACTGCCTGAAGCATCCGCCTTCTCTCTCCCAGAATTCTGTTCTGTTTATTAAACCCAACTAATTTTCTGTCCTATTAAAGGGCCAAGGCAGTTTCTTTATTAACCAATGAAAGTAACACATAGACAGATGACCTTCCTCCATCATATCCTAGGCATGCCACATCCTCACAATACAGCAGAAAGGAGTCAGGGTGACAATGACATAGGATGGAAGACCTGAGTGTGACATCCAAGCTGCCAAGAAGAGCCATGGCATTGGTGGAGCTCAAGCCACGGTGACAGATGGCAGACAGTGCAGGTAAGATGGTCTCCTTCTCTGTCAACCTCTTTCTTCCATCCGGATACCACCACGTGGGAGTGTTGGCCAGCAAAAGAGACGACCTCCTCAAACCAGACATGAGCCCAGGAATCTGGCTTTGTGCCCACAGGTGTGAGACTCCATTTCCTCATCTAGAGGCTCATTTAAGATGACAGGTCAGTGGCCTTTTACACCCCACCAAGGAGAACCATTAGAGACTGGTTAAAGATCCCAGAAATCTGCAAAAATAATAGTCAAAGCTGGTTCTTCAAACAGAAGCAAAGTAAAAAATGGAAGTATATCCGAACAAAGAGAACGATGAAAATAACAATGCCAGACTAGAAACTCCATCTCCTCCAGAGATTCCTAAAATTAGACCTTCACACACACACACACACACACACACACACACACACACACACACACACACACACACACACACACACACACATGCACGCACGCACACACACACACAGAAAGAGAGAAAGAGAGAGATAGCATAGTTTTATAGTCGAGATAACTCAGAGATAGGAGAGACAGTACCTGTCCTGTTCTAGATATTGACCTAACTTCTATGGGGAGGTAATGCAGAAAGGACAGACATATGGATACATAGAAAAGCTGGGATCAAGTAGCCCAGATCTGTGATGGAGGAACTACTGTACCCGAAAGATCAGAGTGCTTGTTACATACAATTGAATGGGGACCAGGGGTATTGTACACATCTGAACATGAAGGCAGAATAATTGTATGCAAATAAATGAGGAGGCTGGGTTATTCTACACAGCTAGACAAGGAGGTGGGATTATTTAATCTCAGGAGAAACAATCTCTGTAGGGGAGCAGTCTTCATGTTGTAAACATCCAGGGGAGAAAGTCATGGTGACATTTTCTGCACACACTGTCAATATTCTTTCTCTGATCCATGGAAGGCTTTGCCATCCCTCTGAACCTCACCGGGGGAAGTATTTTCCAATCCCATGGACTGTTGCATAGGTCCTTGACAAGGTGATACCTATGTCAACAATATACATTCTCTCAGGACTTCCCTCATTCCCTACAAGATACATCAGTTCTTAGGAGCATTTGTGGCTCTTCCAGAGCAGAGCCAGGATTCTAGTACCCACAATGGATGGCTCACAATTGCCTACAACTCTAGCTCCAGGGGATTCAACATCCTTTGTGGACCTTATAGGTACCTATTCACGTGGAACACACATAAAACCACACACACACACACATATACACATAAATGCATACATGCGCATGTATACACACATGTGCATGCACACATAAACAAAAATAAACAAATAAATGAAAAATAAATCTTGTAAAAAGAGAAGAAGGAGGGAGAAGATGAGCAAGGAAGTCAGGACCACGAGGGGTGTGTCTACCCATGGAGACGGTGGGACTGATCTAATGGGAGCTCACCAAGGCCAGCTGGACTGGGTCTGAACAAGCATGTGATCAAACCGGACTCTCTGAATGTGGCTGACAATGAGAGTGGGCTGAGAAGCCAATGATAATGACACCAGATTTTGATTCTACTGCATGTACTAGCTTTTTGGGAGCCTAGTCTGTTTGGATGCACACCTTCCTAGACCTGGATGGGGGGGGGGCTTTGGGGCTTCCCACAGGGTAGGGCACCCTGACTTCTCTTAGGACTGGAGAGTGGGGGGGGGAGAAATGGGAGGATGGGAGGAGGTGGAAATTTTTAATATATAAATAAATAAAAGATAAAAAATAATAAAATAAAGAAAGAAGACAAGATTTTTTTTCATGCCTTGATTTTAAGAAAGAGTTTTTTCTCTGCAGGGCCAGGCCTGAGCGAACGACCTCCACAGGAGCAGGAGCAGATATGCAGGAACAACCAACAAGCAGGCCTCAGACAGGGACCACATGGGGAGCAGGCCTGAGCCAGAGAACTCTACCAGAGCAGGCTGGAGACAGTGACCACCAAAGGAGCAGGCCCAAGCCAGAGGCCTCCGCAGGACTGGGCCCTGAGCCAGGGACATTCGCTGGAACAGGCATGAGTCAGCAACCTCTGTTGGAGCAGGAAGAAATCAATAAATCCCTTAAAGAAAGCCAAGAAAAAATAAACAAACAGAAGAAAGAAATGATTCAAAATTCAATAATTCAAAAATTAAAAAACAAAATAGTGACAATAAGAAAACACAACAAGGGAATTCTGGTAACAGAAATTATGAGAAAATGGTCAGGAACCACAAATGCAAGCATAAACAACAGAATACAAGAGATAGAAGAGAGGATCTCAATCACTGAAGATACAATAGAGGAAACAGACTCATCATTCAAAGAAAACATTAAATCTAACAAAAGTGTAACACAAAATATCCAGGAAATATGGGACAGCATGAAAAGACCAAACCTAAGAATACTAGGGATAAAAAAAGAGGTCCAACTCAAAAGCATAGAAAATATATTCAACAAAACCATAGAAGAAAACTTTCCCAACCTAAAGAAAGATAAGCAGATGAAGGTACAAGAAGCTTACAGAACACCAAATAGATTAAATCAAAAAAAAAAATCCCCCTGCCACACTGTAATCAAAACACTAAACATACAGAATTAAAAAAGAATATTAAGAGCTTCAAAGGAAAAAGGATAAATAACATATAAAGGCAGAACTATCAGAATTACACCTGATTTCTCAATGGAAACGATGAAAGCCAGAAGGTCCTAGTCAAGCATTATGCAGACATTAAGAGGCCATGGATGCTAACCCAGAGTACTAAGCCCAGCAAAATTCTCTATTACTGTAGACAGACAAAACAAGATATTCCATGACAGAACGAGATTTAACCAATACCTAGCCACAAACCCAGGCCTACCAAAGTAAGAGAAGGAAAACTCCAACCCAAGGAAGTTGGCTACATCTACAAAAACAAAGACAACAGATGATCTCACAGCAGCAAATCAGAAGAAGGAAAAAAAAAACACAATAACATCACTAACAACAAAAACTGAAATAACAGGACCTAGCAATCACTGGTCATTAATATTCTTTAACATAAACAGACCCAACTTACCTATAAAAAGACACAGGCTAACAGAATTGACATGAAAACAGAATCCATCCTTCTGCTGCATACAAGAAACACACGTCAACCTCAAAGATAGACATCACCTCAGAGTTAAGAGTTGGGGAAAAATTTTCCAATCGAATGAACCTAAGAATCAAGCTGTTGTAGCTTTCCTAATATCTAATAAAATAGACTTCAAACTAAAATCTATCAAAAGAGACAAAGAAGGACATTTCATATTAGTCACAGGAAAAATCCATCAAGAGGAAATCTCAACACTGAACATCTACACCACCAAATACAAGTGCACACTCATAGAGAAAAACATTAGTAAAGCTTAAATCACATATTAAACCCCACACACTAATAGTGGGAGACTTCAACACTCCACTCTCACCACTGGACATGTCTGTCAGACAGAAAGTTTACAGAAAAATAAGGCAACTAACAGATGTTATGACTCAAATGGACTTAACAGACATCCATAGAACATTCCATCCAAATATAAAAGAATATACCTTCTCCTCATGGAACCTTCTTAAAAAATGACCACATGCTAGGTAACAAAGCAAACCTCCACAGATACAAAAACATTAGAATAATGCCATGTATCTTATCAGATAACAATGGCTTAAAATTAGAATTCAACAGCAATACTAATTTCAGAAAGCCCACAATCTCATGGAAATTAAACAATGCTCACTTGAATCATCAATGGGTCAAGAAAGAAATCAAAGACTTCCTAAAATTCAATGAAAATGACTATGCAAAATACCCAAATTTATGGGACACAACAAAAGCAGTGTTAAGAGGAAAATTCATAGTACTAAATGCCTAAATAAAGAAGCTGGAAAAATTCCACACTAGTGAGTTAACAGAACACCTGAAAACTCTACAACAAAATGAAACAAGTTCACCCAGGAGAACTACATGGCAGGAAATAGTCAAATTGAGAGCTGAAATCAACAAGATAGAAACAAACAAACAAAAAAAACACAAAGAATGAAACAAAGAGTTTGTTCTTCAAGAAAATCAACAAAATAGACAAATTTATCAAAACTAACCAAAAACAGAGAGAATATCCAAATTAATAAAATCAGAAATGAAAAGGGGGACATAACAACAGACATGGAAGAAACCCAGAGAATCATTAGGTCATACTTCAAAAACCTATACTCCACAAAAATTGAAAAACTTAAAGGAAATGGACAACTTTCTGGATAAATATTACTTACCAAAATTAAATCAAGACCAGATAAGCAAATTAAATGTACCTATAACTGCTAAAGAAAGAGAAACAGTCATCAAAAGTCTCCCAATCCAAAAAAGCCCAGGGCCAAATGCAGAATTCTAAGTGATTTTGAAAGAAGAACTAATACCAATATTCCTCAAATTGTTCCACACAATAGAAACAGAAGGAACACTGCCAAATTCTTTTTATGAGAATATAACTCAGGACAGCCAAAACAATCCTGTACAGTAAAGGAACTTCTGGAGGCATCACAATCCCTGACTTCAAACTCTACTACAGAACTACAGTACTGAAAACAGTCTGGTACTGGCATAAACACAGACAGGAGGACCAATGAAACAGAATCAAAGACCCAGATATCAATCCACACACCTACCAACACCTAATTTTTAACAAAGAAGCAAAAAAAAATCAAAGGGAAAAAAAGAAAGCATATTCAACAAATGGTGCTGGCATAACTAAATATCAACATATAGAAGAATGAAAATAGATCCATATCTATCACTGTGGAGGTGAAAAGATGCAGGTCCATTTCCACCTTGTCTGATAGTCAGAGAGTTTAGAGATTTGACAAGCAAAACTGCATGTCATAACTCAGGAGGTGACTGCTTGGTTCCTCTGAAATTAAGATAGCTCATTCTAATAAGTCCATGGCATCCTGACAGGTGGTCAGGATATGCAAGTGTATTTCTGCTCCTTCATTTGTAACTATGAGGTCACCTAGGAAAGGGCAGTCTTCAGAATACCTGCCCTAGAGCACCTTTCTAGACAACAGAACACTAATGATTTGATGTCTCAGAGTGATAAAGCCATTGACTGTGTGAGTTATCTTATGTATCATGTTAATAAAGTCTTTTGTTATCTTCTCCCCCACACCCCCACCCACCCCATTTATGTTGGGTATAAAATCTGTGGAAAAATAAATGCGGGTGAATTTGGCGGGTTAATTTCATGATTTCAGTCACTGGAAAGCCCTTCCAATACTTTCTATGTTTTCTGTCTTATTTTTGTGCTTCTTTATATTCTTTACATATATTTCTTGAATTTCCACACCCCTATCCTGGTAAGTATTTTTGTCAAGGGCAGTCTTTGACATATTGCCATGCACAAAACTCAAGTCCAAATGGATCAAAGACCTCAATATAAAATCAACCACACTGAACACCATAGAAGAGAAAGTGGAAAGAACACTTTTTTAGGAATATTTCCTAAGACAACTGCTCTGGCAGCACAAAGAAATCCAATCAAACCAGATAAGCCAAATTAAAATGCCCATGTTTAATAAACGTTGCACTTTCAGGTGGCTAGGAGAGCATGACAAGGGAGAGAGAAGGGGAGGATCCACGTAAACCCAAAAACCACATTTTCTTCTTTCCAGCACAAGCCCAAATAGCCTGGGGAAGTGGTCCTAACCCTCCCTGGGAAGGGGTCAGTGCTTGGCAAGCTGGGAGTTGGAGTCCAAGCCAGGGCAACTGCTAAGCCAGGGGCTTCCAATCATTCCAGACTTCTTGGATATAGGGGTGTTAGAGGACTGGGGTAACATCCCCAGCTTAATATTATATACTTGAACAATTTGGCACAGGAGACCACTACCTAAATATAACTTCAGTAGCACATGTTGTATGAGTTAACTTGTTGCTCTGTAAAAAGAACTTAACATCAAAGAAACTGTTTATTTGGTTCCCTTCAAGATAGGAAGATGTGGCAGAGTTCATGGTGTCAGGGGCATGGGGCTAGAACACCCACATCTAGGCAGACCAGGAACAAGAAAGCCAGCATCACGGTCACTCAGCAGGCTTCCTCTTCTCTACCTTTTGATTCATCCAGGATCCTACCCCATGGAAGTTGCTGTGCACATTAAAGAGGTGTCTTTCCTCCAAAGTTACACCTCTCTAGAAAAGCCCTAAAGACACACCCACCACTTGCTTCATCAGTGACCTAGGTATTTCTAAAGCCAAGTAAGTTATTATAATTAATCATCACACTTATTATAAGCCTTCAATTTGTTCCCATGGAGACACACTGAAGTAGAGCCTCACTGGAAACACTGAGAATATGTTTCTAAGCTGACTGTCGAGTGGCTTATGGACATCTTAGATGTTAAATTAGTATGCAACCCTTCAAAAATTGAATCAGTTCTATGCTGACAACATGAAATTATCTAAAAATATTTGTCACATAAAATACAAATACAGCCAGGCATGGTAGCACAAGCCTTTAGTCTCTGCTCTCGAGAGGCAGAGGCAGATAGATCTCTGTGAGTTTTAGGACATCCTGGTCTATGTAATGAGTTCCGAGCCAGTGATGGTTGAATAGTAAAACACTGTCTAAAAAAATAATTAGAAATTGAGCATCTTGTGATACTATTTATTTCAGAATAAAAACAAAACTTTGACAGATACAGAGTTTGTTTATAAATATATTTTAGAGGGGTTGGAAAAATAGCGTCTTTCTGGGCAGGATAACTGGGGATATCAATAAGAATATTTTCCACTGTAAGTATTTCCATGAAGTTTAAAGTATTTAATATAGTCACTAATTTGGTCTTCTTAAGTTGATAAAAATAACAAAACCTGAAGGGAAAAATTTGATTAATAAAACGTTAAGATTATCTCTGTGCATCTTATACTGTATCGTTAATACCCTGACAGGCCCTCTTAATAATGAAAAATCACACATCTGAGTTAAACATCTTAGCATGAATTAGTGGTGCTCTAGTGTGGGAAGAGAATCAAGAAGAAAGGCCTGTGCTCCTCCTTTGTGCCTATGGGAGGATGGAGATGCAGAAAAGACACAAGGTGAAGAAAGAACAGTAGCTCCTGAGAAGCCCAAACAGACCAACAGCCTCCTTAAAAGCACAAGGCCCCAACCTCCCTACCCATGAGAGTGAAGAAAGCTGGATGTTGAACCCTAACAGGGCTGTACGATCGGCTATGTCCTGTGACTGTCAGAGAGGGGCATTGCTTAGCCACCCTGTCAGTTGATCTTAGCGTGTTTCTTTGTACACACACAAGATGGAAGGACTTACCCCAAAACCACACATCCTCAGCTCTCAATATGCCCCATGATACCCCCCTGGCATGTTTATTTATCTTAATTTTTATTTCTGTTATGATTAAAGAATCATGCCTCACAGATAGAAGCTATTTAAGTCACCTGTGCGGTGCTGGTGCTTACAGAGAGCTGAAGTCATCTGTAGATTTGAGAGGAAAAAACCCCAGGAGCTGAACCACTCATGACAAATTCTGTTCCCAAGTTCACGACAGCAGCAGTGAGGGAGACAGATGACTCGGAGCTCTCATGCATTAGGATTTTTCCCCATTAGCTATTTATAGGGAAATCTTTTAAAAATGTATATGCTTAAAAGTTTAAAGTGTGCTACTCAGGACGGCACATTGATAAATGGCTGCGCTATAGGTTACTCTCTTCCTTCACTTCAGACTTAATTTTATTGCCAGGGGTAACAGAGAATACAAAATGTTTCAAGTACCTCATACAAATTCTTAAATAAAAGGACTTTTTCTTCCCTACATAAAAAGTAAGCATTTCAAATATTTAAATAAAGATGCATTTTATCAAGTGAAAAAATAATAGTGAAAGAAAATAATGTATCAGAAAGTGGTATGTGGACATACAGGAAATATATTTTAATTAAATGGAGGAACAACTAGACAAAATCCCCAGGAGAGGCTGGTGTGTGTGGACTGCCCTGGGTACCTGTGTGTCCCTGTGGAACAGCCTCGAATGCAACACCATGATGGAAAAATTGCTATGGGGACCACAGTATTGGAACTCTGACTAAATTAGTTTAGTTCCCACAGATCTCTACAGTGCCTAACTCCATGTGCTGAGATGGATGGAGAGGGGCTGAGTTCATCCTAGACAATAGGGGTATAGCTTATGTAGGGGGGGGAAGACAGTAGTTGACCTCGTATGCATGATCACAGACCAGCAGCATCAAGCTCCCAAGAGACCATGCATACAATCTTCCACCTGACCCTCAACCAAAGGGCCCAGAACTCTTGGTCTAGCACAGCAAAGTATTGTGATGCAGGCTGGTGTCTTAAATTTCCCTGAATCTTAAATTTCTGATGCAGGGAGAACTGGGAATATTCAGCTCACGAAGATCATACTGTTTGAATCTGAAGAACACAGTATCCAAGACTAAAATATGCTAAACACATAGATATCTTCAATTTTTAAATGTCTTTCTTAAAGTTAATATTTTAACTACCCCCCTTTTCTGTATCCACTGTAATAATAGCTGGCATCCATGAAGGACACTGACAAACCAAGGGAACCAACCCTGAAAAAAAATGTCAGAGGAACAGCACATAGTGAGAACCTGTTTAATAAACAGCATTTGTAGTCTAAAATTTGTGCCTGTTTCAATCTATATATAAATTCTCTTGGAGGAAATTAACAAATCACTTAAAGAAAACCAAGAAAAAACAAACAGCTGAAAGGAATTAATAAATCTGTTCAAAACCTGAAAATGGAAATAGAAGCAAATAAAGAAAACATACTGGCAGAACTCCGAAGTGAAAAATATAGGAACTCAAACAGGAACTACAGAAACAAGCTTCATGAACAGAGTACAAGAGATGGAAGAGAAAATCTCAGACATTCCAAATATGATAGAAGAAACTAATATATCAGACCAAGAAAATTTTAAATCTAAAACACTCAGGAAATCTGGGACACTAGAAAAACATCAAAACTAAGAATAATAGGAATATAAAGGAAGGATAATAATTCCACTCAAGGGCTCAGAAGATATTTTCAACAAAAATCATAGGAGAAAAACTGCCTAACCTAAAGAAGGAGATGGCTATAAAGGAATAATAAGATTACAGAGCACCAAACAGACTGGACCAAGAAAGAAAAGATCCCTTTGTCATATAATAGTCAAAACACTAAATGTACAGAGCAGAAAATAACTATTAAAAGCTTCAAGAGAAAAAGATCAAGTAACTAACATATAAGGCAGACTTATTAAAATCACACCTGACTTCTCAGGATTCTCAAAAAGCCAAAAAGGCCTAGACAGATGTGCTGCAGATGATGCCAGCCCCAGAATACCATACTCAGCAAAGCTTTCAGTCACCATAGATGAAGAAAACAAGGTATTCCATGATAAAGTCAAATTTAAACAATATCTATCTACAAATCCAACCCTACAGAAGGTACTAGAAGGAAAACGTCAACTTAAGGTTATCCACACTCATGAAAACACAGGAAATAAATAATCTTACACTAGCAAAATGAAAAGAAGGGACACACACACATGCCAAAATAAATAATAAATAAATAACAAAACAATCATTGATCTATCAATATCAATGGTCTCAATTCCCCAATAAAAGGAAACAGATTAACATAATGGATGTAAAAACAGAATCCATCCTTCTGTTGCATCCAAGAAACATGCCTCAACATCAAGAATATACATTACCTCAGGGTTGGCAAAAGATATTCCAAGCAAATGGACCTAAGAAGTAAGCTGGTATAGCCATTGAATATCTAACAAACTAGACTTGAAACCAAAACTAATCAAAAGATATGGAGGAGGACATTTCATACACAAAGGAAAAACCCACCAAGATAGCATTTCAATTCTTAACATCTATGCCCCAGACACAGGGCACCTGCTATTGTAAAGGAAACACTGCTACAACTTATATCACATATTGACCCTCATAGTGGGAGACTCAGTACCTGACTCTCACCAATGGACATATCACCCAGACAAAAACTAAACAGAAATACTGGAGCTAGTAGACATTATAAATATAATGTTACTAAAAGATATTTACAGAACATTTCACCCAGACTCAAAAGAATATACCTTCTTTTTAGTACCTCATGGAACTGTCTCCAGAATTGACCACATACTTGGATACTAAGCAAGTCTCTATAGATAGAAGAAAATAAAAATAACTTCCTGCATCCTATCAGATCACCACAGATTAAAGCAGGATATCAACAACAATGAAAACAACAGAAAGATTACAAACTTATGGAAAGTGAACAACTCTCTACTGAAAAAAATGGGTCAAGGCAGAAAAAAGAAATTAAAGACTTTCTAGAATTGAATGAAAAATGAATCCGCATTATGGGACACAATAAAAGTAGTGCTAAGGGAAAGTTTATAACACTAAGTGCTTATATTTTTTTTTTTAAAAAAAGAGTTCTCATACTAACAACTTTAACAGCACACCTGAAAGATTTAGAATAAAAGAAGGAAGCACATCCAAGATGAGCAGATGGCAAGAAACAATCAAACTGGGGGCTGAAATCAATAAAAGGGAAATAAAGAGAAAAATACAAAGAATCAATGAAATGGAGTTAGTTCTTTGGGGAAAAAAAAGACAAGCCCTTATCTGAATTAACTCAAAGACCAAGAGAGAATATCTAAACTAACAAAATAAGAAATGGGGGTGTGGGGGGCTGGAGAGATGGCTCAGCGGTTAAGAGCATTGCCTGCTCTTTCAAAGGTCCTGAGTTCAATTCCCAGCAACCACATGGTGGCTCACAACCATCTGTAATGAGGTCTGGCGCCCTCTTCTGGCCTGCAGGAATACATGTAGACAAAATATTGTATACATAATAAATAATAAAATATTTAAAAAAAAAAGAAATGGGGGTGTGTGGAATAATAACAGAAACCTAGAAATCCAGAGAATTATTAGGATATACTCTTTTTTAAAAAAATTATTTATTTGTTTGTTTGTTTATTATGTATACATTATTCTTGTCTGTGTGTATGCCTGCAAACCAGAAGAGGGCACCAGACTTCATTACAGATGGTTGTGGGCCACCATGTGGTTGCTGGGAATTGAACTCAGGACCTTTGGAAGAGCAAGCAATGCTCTTAACCACTGAGCCATCTCTCCAGCCCTAGGATATACTCTTAAAACCTGTACTCCACCAAACTGGAAAATCTAAACGAAATGGATAGTTTTCTCAGTAGGTATCACTTACCAAAGTTAAATCAAGATCAAATAAGCAATATAGATTTATAACCCCTAGTGAAATAGAAGCAGTCATTAAATGTGTTGCAACCAAAAAAGCCCAGGGTCAAATGGTTTTAAAGCAGAATTCTACCAGATTTTCAAAGAAGAGTTAATACCAATACTTTTATTTTACAAAATAGAAACAGAAGGAATGCTGCCATAAGTTAGGGTTTCCATTGCTGCAAAGAAACATTATGGTCATAAAGCAAGTTTGGAAGGGAAAGGTTTATTTGGCTTACAATTTCACATTGCCATTCATCAGTGAATAAAGTCAGGACAGGAACTCACGCAGGGCAGGATTCTGGAGCGGGAACTGATGCAGAGGTCATGAAGGAGTGTTGCTCACTGGCTTACATCCCCTGGCTTGCTCAGCCTGCTTTCACATTACCTAGGACCACCAGCCCAAGATGGCACCACCCACCGTGGGCAGGGCCCTCCCACATTGATCACTAATTGAGAAAATTCCTTACAGCTGGATCTCATGGAGGCCTTTCTTCCACTGAGACTCCTTTCTCTCTGATGACTCTAGCTTGTGTCAAGTTGACAGACAAAACCATCCAGTCCATACCTAATTCATTTTATGAAGTCATAGTTACCCTGGTATACAAAGCACATAAAGACTAAACAAAGAAAGAGAATTACAGACAAATTTCCCTTATGAATACAGATACTAAAATACTTGCAAATCAAATCCAAGAACACATAAAAAATTTCATCCATTGTGGTGGTTTAAATCGGAATGGATCCCACTGACTCATGTGTTTGAATGTTTGTCCCAAAGAGAGTGGTGCTATTAGGTGTGGCCTTGTTAGAGTAAGTGTGGCCTTATTGGAGAAAGTGTGTCACTGTTGGGGCAGGCTTTGAAGTCTCACATGCTCAAGCTATCCCTAGTGTGGAACACAGTTCATTTCCTGTTGCCTGCAGATCAAGATGTAGAATTCTCAGCACCATGTCTACCTGCACACTGCCATGCTTCCAACCATGATATAATGAACTAAATCTCTGAACGGTCAGTCAGCCTCAATTCATTGCTTTCCTTTATAAGAGTTGCTGTGGTCTGTTATCTCCTCACAGCAATAGAAACCCTAACTAAGACACCCACCATGATCAAGTAGGTTTTATTCCAGAGATGTAGGGATGGTTCAATATATGAAAATCAGTAAATATAGTCCACCATATAAACAAACTAAAAAAAACCCAGCATAGTCATTGCTGGGGGCTGTGGACCCTCAGACCCTGAATTTCATGTAAACAACTTGCTTGCAGCTGCTCTGAGCAAGACAACTTGTTTTCCTGTGTTTGCAGCTGCTCTGAGCAAGAGACCCTGATGGCAGGGGAGTGGTTTCTGGTGACTGCAGCTGAAAGATCCAGAGAGCTGGAGCATGGCCAGAACACTATATAAGCTGCCCCTGAACACAATAAAGTTGGCATTCTTGGCATTCTTATTTCAAAGATGGCCCATATCCCCATGTCTCTGTCTGTATTTGTATGTTTTTAACTCCAGCCTAGTTCCCGGCTTGCGCACCGTCCTGTAGTGCAGTCATCTCATTAGTTGCAGAAAAGGCCTTTGACAAAATTCAATACCTCTTCATGACAAAAATCCTGAAGAGATTAGGGATAAAGGTGACATAAAAAAGGTAATTTAAAGCAAACCTATAGCCAACATCAAATTAAATGAAGAGAAACTCAAAGCATCTCCACTAATCTCAGGAACAAGACAAGGTTGTCTACTCTCTCCATAGCTATTCAATATAGTAATTTAAGTTTTAGCTAGAGAAATAAGACAATGGAAGATGATAAAGAGGATAAAAATTGAAAATAAAAAAGTCAAAGTGTCATTGTTTGCAGATGATATGATAGTATACAAGAGTGACACTAAAAATTCGAACAGGGAACTCATACAGCTAAGAAACACTTGGAGCAAGTGGCTGGATACAAGATTAACTTAAAAAAAATCAGTAACCCTCTGATATACAAACAACAAACAGACTATGAGAGAAATCAGGAAATAACACCCTTCACAATAGTCACAAATAATATAAAATATTTTTGGGAAACTCTAATCAAACAAGTGAAAGACTCATGTGATAAAAAACAAAAACCTCAATTCTTTGAAGAAACAAATTGAAGAAGACATCAGAAGATGGAAGGATCCCCCATGCTCATGGATTGGTAGGATTAACATAGTAAAAATGGCCATCCTACCAAAAGCAATATACAGATTTGATGAAAACCCTATCAAAGTTCTACCAAATTCTTTACTGACCCTAAAAGGACAATTCTCAACCTCATATGGAAAAACAAAAAACCCAGGATACCTAAAACAATCCTGTACAATAAAAGAACTGCTGGAGAGAACACCATCCTTGATCTCAAGGTGTATTGCAGAATTGTAGTAGTAAAAACTTCATGGTATTGGCATAAGAACACACACATTGATCAATGGAAGTGAATTGAAGATCCAAACATAAATCCAAATATTTTTGGATACCAGGTTTCTTTTTTTTTTCTTTTTTTTCTGAGACAGGGTTACTCTGTTTGGTCTTGACTGTCTTAGAAATCACTCTGTAGACTAGGCTGGTCTCAAACTCACAGAGATTTGCCTGTTTCTGCTTCTCAAATGCTGAGATTAAAGGTGTGTGCTTCCACTACTCAGTATGCACTAGATTCTTGATAAAGAAGCCATAAATATACACTGGAAAGCATTTTCAACAAATGGTTCTAGGTGTGAGCATGTAGAAGGATGCAAATAGATCTATATCTATCACCCTACACAAAACTCGAGTCCAAGCGGACCAAAGGCCTCATCATAAAACCCAATACACTGAACCTGGTAGTAGGGAATGTGGGGAAGAGCATTGGCCAAGAAGACAGCGTTCTGAACTAATAGTGCAGGTGCTAAAGCTGCCAATTAAAAAGGGACCTCATGAAACTGAAAAGCTTAAGGCAAAGGACACCATGAATTAGATAGAATGACAGCCTACATAATGAGAAAGATTTTTCCCAACTCCACCACTGACAGAGGACAAATATCCAAAGTATATAAAGAATTCAAGAAGTTTGATATCAAAACACTAAATAATCCAGTTTGAAAAGGCCATACAGAGCTAAACAGATAACTCTCAGTAGAGGAATCTCAAATGGTTGAGAAACATTTAAAGAAATCTTCAACATCCTTAGCCCTTAAGAAATGCATATCAAATGTGGCTCACGGTGGGGGCTGACTGAGAAGCCAAGGACAATGGTGCTGGGCTTTGATTCTTCTGCATGGACAACAGGCTCTATGGGAGCCTTCTCAGCTTGGTTGATCACCTTCCTGGACCTGGGGGAGTTGGGAGGACCTTGGTCTTAACGTAGAGTAGGGAACTCTGATGGCTCCTTGGCCTGGAGAGGGAGGGAGTGGGGGTATGGGTGGAGGTAAGGGGAGGGAAAGGAGAGGAGGAGGGGAGGAGATGGAAATTTTTAAATATAAAAAAATAAACCATGAAAAAAAAAGAAATGCAAATCAAAACTACTTTGAGATTCCATCTTACACCTGTCAGAATGGCTAAGGTTTGTTTTCTTTTTAATTTGTGCTGCCTCTTAAGCCACTGCTATCCTACTCAGCAACAGCAACTCCACTGCTAGCAGCGGTGCCACAGTAGCCACAGCCTGAAAAAATTCTGTTCCCTCAGGCACTGACTCTTCAAAACTACAAAGGGAGCTTATCTAAATCTCTGTCCTGCTAAAGAATTCAAGATATAAAGGTTGAGGTAGAATCCTGCTCCCCAGAGAGGCTAAATAGCCAGCAGCTCACCTAGCTCACCTCCTCACATCCCCCAAGATCTTCTGCATCTCCTCGCCCCTCTTTAAAAACCCTTCTCCACCTGGCTCCTCCTACAGCTTCCAGTCAGCTAGTTGCTGACTCAGCCTCCTGACTGCAGGTGAATTTTATTTAATCAAACACATCTTTGCATCATTAAACAAATGATTCAAAGCATAAACAAAGTAACAGACCTTAAAATAATATTCTACAATAAATATTCTACAATAAATAACAAAAGACAGCTTATGCTGGTGAGGACGTGGAACAAAGGAGGAACTCCTCCATTGCTGGTGGGAGTGCAAACTTGCAAACTTGTACAGCCACTACAGAAATCAATATTGTGGTTCCTCATAAAATTGGGAATTGATCTACCTCAAGACCCAGCAACACCACTTTTGGGCATATCCCCAAAGGACACTTCGTCCTACCACAAGGACACCGCTCAACTGTGTTAATTACATCTTTATTCATAATAGCCAGAAACAGGAAACCACCTAAATGTCCCTCAACCGGAGAACAGATAAACAAATGTGCACATTTACACAATGGAGTACTACCCATCTGTTAAAAAAATTGACATTATGAAATTTTCAGGCAAATGGATAGAGCTAGGAAAAAAATCATCCCAAGTAAGGTAAGACATGGTATGTATTACACATATAGTATGAATACATATGGTATATACTCACTTAATAAGTGGATATTAGCCATTAAGTAAATGATAACCAAGCTACACAGCATTTGGTGTGAGATGGTCCTCTGCAGGTTGCCAGAGAGTAACCTGGACACCATCCCAGTAACAAAACCTTTGACCTACAATCTGTCCTTCCTATAAGATGTGTTGGAGAAATGGTGGTGCAGAACTTGTGGGAATGTCCAACCAATGTCTGATTTAGCTGAGGCTCACTCCACAGGAGGCACTTTCTTAATTAAGGTTCCCTCCTCTCTGATGACTCTAACTTGTATCAGATTGACATAAAACTAGCTGGTGCGGGCTCTGATGAGATTCTAATTCTGAGTCTGCAAAATTTAGAGATTAATTTAGGGAGAGATTGTATCTCAACATGATTGTCTTTTAGCCCATCAGTGTGGCATTTCTCTCTGTTAAGTTGCTCTTAGCAATATTTTGTAATTTTTAGTAATTAGATGCTACTTCATAGTGAATTTATTCTCATATATTTCAACTTTGGTAAATTTATATTATTGTTTCTTTAAAAAAATAAATTCCCAATTGGTTGTTGTTAACATATAGCAATATAACTGATCTTTTTTAATGATCTGGTATCTTACAAATTTGCTAAATGCATTTATAAATTTCAGTGGCTTTTTTACATTTTATGGATTATTTGTATAGATGATTATTTTGTCTTTAAATCAAAATGACTTTATTATTCTTTCCCAATTTTCATTCATTTTTAAATTATCATTTTTTGTTGTGTGTTCATGTGTGTGTGCATGCCTCTGGAAGCAGAAAGACATCCAGACTCAAATGTCCTTTCTTAGGTGCTCTCTGCCATTTGATTTTTTGAGACAGCTTCTTTCACTGGGCAGAACGTGCTAAATAAGCTACTATGACTGGCCAGTAAGACCCAGTAAGCCACCTCCCAGGAACAGCATTACATAGCTATACAACAATTTTGGATTGGTTTGTATATTGTCTCTCTTGAGTCAATTATTGTGTTATATTTTGAAATGTCTGTTTTTAGGTAAGTGCACTTTTAGGACTGTAGAGCATTGACTTTTTGAGCATAAGATATCATCCACATAGCATTTCTCATCATGACACTTTTTGGTCAGGCATATACCCACTCTAGCTTTGTTTTGATTAATCTCATTTCTCTATCTTTTGACATTTTTGAAATGTACAACCCAGGTTGTTACCAAGACTGTAGGTTGCACTCTACAAACTGACAGAAAGGCCCCATCGCTGAAGACAACATCTACACAAGTCATTGAAGATGGAGAGGTCAAGCCAGTTCCTACATACAGCCTTCATCACTATGTTCCAGCATCTTTGGTACAGGAATGTACTCTGTGTTGAGGGAGACTGCTCATTCGTTCCTGGCTGCTTAGACCTGAAATAATCACTCAGAAACTATATTATTTGCAATACTGTTTGGCCAATAGCTTAAGCATATTGCTAGCTAGCTCTTATATATTTTGTTAAACCATTTCTATTAATTTATGTATTGCTACGTGGCTGTGGCTTACTGGCAAGCTTCCTGCACATCTGTCCCCAGCAGCGGCTATATAGCTTTTCCCTGACTTTGCCTTCTTTCTTCCAGCATTCAGTTTAGCTTTTCCCACCTAGCTCTATTCTGCCCCATCACAGGCCAACATAGCTTCTTTACTCATTAACCAATAAAAAGCAGCACATAGAAGGATTTCCCATACCAACTCTGAACACGCTCATAAAAGAAACATAAACACCAAGGCAGCCACAAAACATTTATCCACAACAGGGTCCTTGCTGAAAGATATGCTAGGGCAATAGTGAAACTAAGCTTATGGGGAGTGGCCCATCCAATGCGTGGTTTGATTCGAGGCCCAGGCCAGAAGATGGACCCATACCTGACACAGCTTGACTGACTAAGAACCTGAAACTAGGTAGCCTAGAGACCTAGGATCAAACTAAATAATACTAGTCTTAAAAAAGACAAAAACAAAAAAGGTAGTCATCAAATGACTGTCTGTTATACTCAGAGATCAATCCCTTGTTTGGCCATCATCAGAGAAGCTTCCTCCTACAGAAGATGGAAAACAGAGACCCATAGTCACACAATATGCAGAAAGTGGGGGGAGACAAAGACAGAGACAGCACGCGCAGGGGTGGGGGGGAGGTGTCGGGATCTTGGAACACTCAGCCCTAAATGGAATGTCTCCATCAAATCCCTTCCCTCAGGACTCAGGCAACCCCCCTTTGGAAAGGAGGCAGAAAAAGTGTTAGATCCAGAGGGGATGGAGGACACTAGGGGAACAAGGCTCTCTATCAACACAAGTGAAGCTCATATGAATTCAGGGACTGAAGCAGCATGCACAGGGCCTGCACAGGTCTGCAACACATCCTCTGCACATAGATGACTGATTCCAGTTTAGTGTTTTTATGGCATTTCTGAATGTGCAAACTAGTGGGTTTCTGATTCTTGAGCTTTCTCTTGGCCTCTTTTCCCTCTGTTGGTTTTTCTTGTCCTTCTTTGATGTGATAGTTTTTGTTTAATTTTATTTATTTTCCTTTATTATATTTTATTTGTTTTTATTTACTTTGCTACATTTTTTTAAATGAATAAATGAAACCTAACCACTAGGGTAAAAGTTAACAACAGAACTGTCACTTATACCTGCTGGGAGAGGGAAGATCAGAAGATCAGTTTTCTCCAATAGAGTAACTCTGGGCCTATCAACTACTCCAGGACAGGTCTCATGATCAGTAATTGACCAATGGACTCTACAGGGATTTTTTTCATTTGTGCTTTTATTTAGTGACAGGTATTTTCTTTTCTTTTTTCTTTTGTGAGGGTTTATTTTATTTTATTTTTTTGGTTTTGGAGGGGTTTGTTGTTACGGCTTTTTGTTTGTTTTTAGAGAAAGAACTTAAAGTTGGATGGGTAGGGTGTGGGAGAGGATATGGAAGGAGTAGGGGAGGAGAAGAATATGCTCAGAATCTAATTAAATTTAAAATTGTTTCAAGTAATAAAAATATAATAAGAAATAAAACATGTAACTTAACTCTTCAAGTTATTATATTTGGTTTTGTATTTATAATTGCATCTATTTCTGCCTCTTTACTGGAGTTCATGCCTTTGATATTGTGACATGACATTGTCATCTACAACGTTCATAATGGAGCACCATGCAACATAATAAAAAAACATATCCACAAATATTATAGTGTTTTAAATAAGTTTAGGATTTTGTGTTGAGTCTTACTTGCAGCTACCCTGGTCCACAGGCTGTGAGCTGGATACAGCTGGCACATGGACCATTTATATTAATTTCAGTTATCCATATGTTTTGGTTTAAGTATATACATCTTGTTAGCTGTCATCTGTTCGTGCCATCTTTTCCCCCCCTCTGCATTTTCTTAATTATGTTTTCACCACAGTGATTTCTGTCTTTCCCCTGGCATTCTGGAATCTTTCCTCTCACGGGTATAGAACAGTGTTCAGGCAGTGGGTGTCAAGTTGTCGCTTTGAGAAGGTTTCCCATCTCCAGTATGCTGTTGTGTAGGTCCTGGGACTCTCATCTCCCCAAACATCAACACTTACTTGTTCATCCCAGATCTTCAGCCTGTTTACCTTTTGTTTAGCCACTTTGGACTTTAAGACTCCTTCTAGGTACCAAGTGGGGGACTTAAGGAAGTGTCTCAATGCCTCCTTTCTCTCCTAATCATTAGCCTAAACTTGTTCTTCACTATTTGAACACACATTTCATGTGCCTTGCTAATTTCATGTTAGTTAATAGCAGGTAGCAATTCCTGTATCAGAAAGTCATTCATGGGAGAAAACTTCTCCAAGTTTTTCTTTATTCTACAGTGGTAGAATCTGTGGGATTTTAGGTGAGAATGGATGGCTTTAGAAACTTTGAAACCTTAGAAACTTTGCCTCACTGTAAAAAAAAAAAAACTCCCTGCCCCTTCTTAAACATCACTCCCTGATTCCTACTTATTTACAGTAAAGAACTGTCAGACTAAATGACTCTCATAGGCTATAGGCTATAGATTTTTCTCTCAAGACAGAGATATTTACAATAGACAAAGATTTTCTAGAATCATTAATGTGTTCTTCATTAGGTTATTTTTTTTCAATTAGGTTAAATTTTAATCACACAGATGACTTTTTGTTGTTGTTTCTGATATCTGCAGAATAAAATTTAGAATCAACTATTTGCTCATTTACAAAACAACTTAAAGAATAAAAATACTTTGGGGGGACTTTTAAAGATATTATTATTATTATTATTATTATTATTATTATTATCAGTGTACATGTGCCCATGGGGGCCAGAATAACCTGTAGTTGAAGCTACAGGTGTTTGTGAGCTACTCAACATAGGTGCTAGGAATCACACTCAGGTCCTCTGCCAAACCAGTTTGTACTCTTAACCACTGAGTCATCTGTACAGCCGTCTTTGGGGCAAATTTTACAGAAACTAGTAAAACATGTAAAATAAAAAGCATTTGTGAAGTAGGCACAACATACCCAGTCCTCCTTTTGATGTAAACAGCTTGCTCATCTCTTTGGCCTCGAAAATGGATCTTTGATGGAGGAGGGTCATCTGTCTGTGTTACGTTCATTGGTTAATAAAGAAACTGCCTTGGCCCTTTGATAGGACAGAAAATTAGGTAGGCAGAGTAAACAGAACAGGATGCTGGGAAGAAGGCAGTGAGGAAGATGCCTCAGGCAGTCGCCATGACTCTCCTCTCCGAGACAGATGCAGGTTAGGATCTTCCCGGTAAGCTACCACCTCATGGTGCTACACACATTAATAGAAATGGGTTAAGCAAGATGTGAGAATTAGCCAATAAGAGGCTGAAACTAATGGGCCAGGCAGTGTTTAAAAGAATACAATTTGTGTGTTGTTATTTTGGGGCATAAGCTAGCCAGGCAGCCGAGAGCTGGGCAGCAGGAAGTGGCCCGCTGCTCCTCCTTCCACCGTTTCTTTACAGATCTTAGATGTTCATTAGGAAGACACTGAGGGGCTGGGCAAGTCATATGAGAAAGCACAGTAAAGTGATTGCTACACACATAGAAAAGGTAGAGTCTGTCCTAATCTGTGTGGAAAACACCAAGCAGGGATAAAACTGTTGGGTGCATCACCTCAGGAGGATGGGAAAACAACGGTCAGCTAGTGTCATCACAATGATCTCTGGGAAAAATCTCTGACAAGAGCATCCTCACGTTGTTGCATCCCAGCCCCTCTGCAGTGAGCTCCACCACCTTTCAGAACATTCTTGTATGGAACAGGAAGAGAGAAGGTGTAAGAGAATTGGGTTCTCTTTCCTTTTCACGAAACAAAGAGAAATGCTTTCCTGTGTGAGCATCAAGCCCAACGTGCTGGAACTAGTTCTTTCTCTAGAGACAACCAGCTGACATTATGAGTCCCCTGCCCTCAAGAGTCTAAAGAACCTTTTCAACAGCACTTCTGCCACAACACACACTTTATAAATCAAAAAGTTGTAGTTTTGCTGGAGGAAACGAGCTGCTTAAACAGGCCATTTTAGAAAAGCGTTTTCTGAGATCTCCTTTTTTCACTCAATCATTTCAAGTATGAAGCCTAGTGATTTGGGCAACCAGGGTATTTATTCAATTTCTTTTCACACGGTACTGTAAGAAATGAAAGCATTGGCACTCATTTTCCCCCTGTTTTACTAGGTGATAAACGGTCCCATTTCCACATCTCACAGCGATGCACTTTGATTGCCTGTGGGCATGGCTGGGTGGAACTGCACTCCCCTCCTACTCCAGCCTCCCATCTCGGATCCGTTTTTATTTTGTACCTAGGCAATCTTATGAGCTCCCAACAAACATTGGATATGCTTCCTGGGGCCTCAGATGAGAAAACATGGGGGGAAATATGAACTGCTAGAAACAGCGGCTTAGTCAAATGCCTGGTGGCTTCATTATTCTGCTTACCTAGTGAGCACATGCTATGTGGTCTCCATGTGAGACAGATGGTTGTGGGAATGAGGAAATGAGGACTACCATATACATCTGCCCTTGAGAGGCTTGTCATCTGGTCACAGGCGACCCAGGTGAGATTCGTGGAGGACAGGCCATACCAGGGGTTGAAGGACCTGTCGCAGCAAATTGACACCCCAGGCAGCTGCAAAGCATACATGTGTTGAGGACTGTAGACCCTCAGACAGTGGATTTTCTGCGACCCTTTGCCTGCCGGAGTAAACAGCTTGTTTTCCTGTGCTTGTATCTGCTCTGGGCACAAGACCCTCATGAGTTCCTGATGGCAGGGGCGTGGTTTCTGGTGGGCTTGCAGATGAAAAATCCCGAGAGCTAGGGCATGGCCATTAGTCAAGGAGAGCCCTATATAAGCTGCCCTAGAACACAATAAAGGATGCATTCTTGTTTCAAGGATGACCTATGTCTCTGTCTCTGTGTGTGTTTCAATCTACAGCCCCTTGCCTGACTTGTGAACCGCCCCGTGGTGCAGGCAGCATACACATGGAAACAATTTTCCTTGATATCACTGGAAGTTATAAACAATCAGGACTGGGACATGGAGCTTGCTTCTGCAACCCTCCAGTGTGGGGACTGGGGTGGACAGAGAAGGTAGGCAGCCCCAGTGCCGCTGGCAGTGTCACTGCCAAGGAGCAGGTCATTTTCAGCTTCACAGAAGCATATCCAGGTACATAAAAACCAAGCCTTTAGTAATAGTTCTATTCTGATTATTCATCTTCATCTCTGGAAGTCCTGAGACTTTCATTTGATTGAAGTATGACCTACTGAAACTTCCCCCTTGATTCTGTATTAAGGATTTTCAATAACTCTGCTCTTGTGAATTCCACTGCAACTCACTGCGTCCACTTATGGGGACTGACAACTTTCTTCTGATAAAAGTGCACATGTGGCTTTGCACAGTGGTAAACTTGGATACGCGCATTTTCGAGCGAACCCCGCTTAAGAGTGGAGCCTGCAGCAATTATCATTCTCTAAAGGGCACTTGGCATCTCGTACCTTGTAAAACCACCTTGCAGTGAACGCCAGCTCCTGGGAAGTGAGTCCAGCTAGCCATGTGTTGTTAGATTCGTCTGTCAGCCTGACATTGCTTAGGCTCGTCTGTGAAAAAGAGTTTCAGCTGCAGGATTTCCCAGTGATGATTAGCCTGTGGGTGTGTCTGTAGGGGATTGTCCTAATGGTTGATTTATTCAGGATTGTCCAGCTGTAGGTAAAACCATTCCCTGGGTTGGCAGTCTGTGCAAGAAAACTAGCTAGGCTTGAGCTTGTGAGCTAGTTGGCAAGCAGAGTTCCTCCCTGATTTCTGCTTCCAGTTCCTGACAGGATGGACTTGTGACTTGTAGGCTGAAATAAACCACTTCCTCTCATAAACTGCTCTTGGTCACACTGTTTTTACATGCAGGATGAAACTTGACCACCACCTCCCCCACCCCATGTGCTTTGCTCTCCTCTGCTGGCTGTAAGAGTTTGCTGTAAAAAGTTGGAATTACCTTTCTCTGAAAGGATCAGAGAAGTCATTGGGGTTTGTTTCGTGTTATAGAAATAACTCACAGGCACTAGTACCATGTGTTTCTTTGTGGATACTCAAAACTTTGGGTATTTTTTTCCCTTTTCAGAATATCGATAAACTTAGGACATTTTAATTTCTTAGCAGTAGTAACATGGAGTGTTATTTTTATTTAGAGTTTGGTTCTTCACAGTTGAAGAACTTCTGGAGAGCATCTATAGAACAAAACACCTTTGAGAAGTGACTCTCAGAATAGTCAAATCATGAAACACAGCTTCAAGTAGCTTTCCACAGGGGCAAATAAACTGTGAGCCCAAGTGTTTCTTTTTTAAATCCTTTCAGTTGTGGACTGTTATTGTAAGATATGTTACATTTGTTTATGTGGTGGAAGGATTGTCTAATGATGCAAAGATGTGTTACATTCTTTTATGTTGCATTTGTTTAACTCTGTAAAGTTGTGTTGCTTTGCCTGTCTAAAACACTTGATTGCTCTAATAAAGAGCTGAACAGTCAATTGCTAGGCAGGAGAAAGAGTAGATGGGGCTGGCAGGCAGAAAGAATAAACAGAAGGAGAAATCTGGGGAGAGAAAATTGAGGATCAAGAAAAGGAGGAAAGGAGGGCCAGCCACCCAGCTACACAGCCAGCAATGGAGAAAGAAAGAAAGAAAGAAAGAAAGAAAGAAAGAAAGAAAGAAAGAAAGAAAGAAAGAAAGAAAGAAAGAAAGAAAGAAAGAAGGAAGGAAGGAAAGAAAGGATATATAGAATTAGAAAAATGTAAAAGTCCAGAGGCATAAGGTACATGGATTGGTTTATTAAAAGCTGGCTAGAAATAAGCCAAGCTAAGGACAGGCATTCATAAGTAATAGTAAGACTCCATATGATTTATTTGGGAGCTGTGTGACAGGCCCCACAAAGGAGTGAAGAGTAAAACCCCCAAACCTTTCTGTTTTTATTGTCTTAGTAAGACATCTATTGGTTCCCAGACTATGGAACAGGGCTTCTTTGTATCATGTCTATTTGGAAAATAATGATTTACAATAATAAGATGATGTTTGGCCAGCCAAGTGGGGGTGGTTGTTTAAGTAGGTGTCTCCCATGTGGAGCACAGATATGGAACTTTCATGTACAATGGTCTCCCTGCTTAAGTGCTTACAAGGTTGACCGAAGACAACAGGCTCCTACTGGCGTATTTTGACATTCCTATGGACACAAAGCTACTTTGCAATGTCGCATTTTAGACACCTAGTGTAGGCTACAGTCACCTACATCTGCCCAAAGCTGATAGCTTTGGGAGGGGCTGTCGTGCTGTTAGAGACGGGCTTAAGTTATGGGATGGGACTCCACACATGTGAGTCTAACCTACCTTGCAGTTAAGGTTATAGCAACAAGATGGTACTGCCTGGCGAGATATGCTAAATTCCTTGCATAGGTGGTATTGTGGTTCCACTCTAAATAAAGCAATCAATCAATATTTCTTCTCTGCTTACACTCCAATCTTCGGAACTGCTTGTTACGCTAGCTAGATGGATTCACTTACAGCAGTGAAAGACATTCAGCAAGTCCATCCAATTTCTTGATTTATTTGCTATTGATGCATAAAATAAGCTTGTCTGTGAAATAGCCAGGTTGAAATTGCTGTTCTCATGCATTTTCATTGTTATTATTTGGCTAGACTGACTCTTGAGGGTCAAATTAAAACCCATTCATCCAGAGCTACATGAGTGACAATAGACAGCATCTTCAGTTAAAATCAGAAACAGGTACTGTGCACAGGGAAAGGGAAGGTGGATCTTATACAATAATCTGCTCCTACCAGATGTTCGGAAAGCAAAGTAGGAACATCCACATGAATTGTTCATCCCAGAAACCTGTTTGAATTGAACATTTTTGTTTTGTTTACACTAGAAATAGAGAATTTTAGGTAGTAAATGTAAGAATGTAATGCTGGCATATGTGGAATTTTCTGGTACTAAGAGTAACGGGATACCTACAATTTATATTGCCTTACAGTAAACAAAAACTGCCCACAGGGATTATGCATTCTGATGTGTTTTTAAAATAAGCTCCGGGTATTTTTAAAATGTGCCATTGTCAGCTTGTCTGGAGAGTGAATAATTTAAAAAATTCTTAGACATAGTCATAATTCTTATCTGCCTTCTGTACCTTTAATAATCCAAAATTCTTCAGAGAAGAAAAACTGCTGCTTTTATACAAAGTATTTTTTTGTAAAATACCAAGTATAAAAAAATTTCAAAAAATGGTTTTTATTCAATGTTTTACCATTTACAAAACATACCTATGATATATATCATACACATATATGTGTATTTTATTCCCAGTACTTAAAAAGCATATTCTCTTTTATAGAGTACTTAAGTAGAGCAAGGGCTCCCTTGTACGGAGGAGTGAGTTAAGACGCACAAAGCCTAATTGCTTTCCCAAGGTCGTCACTTTGCTTTGGTTAGTGTTGGAATCTGCTTGCTTGTACAGCACTAAATTGTCCTCATGCCTCACCATTTTCCAAACTGAACATTCCACACAAATTATTGCCTCTTCTCTCAAAGCATGCTTCTTTTTTTAATTGAAAATAGATTCTTCTCTCATACGATACATGCCACTCGCAGTTTCTCCTCCTTCCACCCCTCCCAGCTCCCCCTGACCTCTCCTCCAGCTCCGATCCACTCCTCCTCTGTCTCCCATCAGAAAAGAACTGGTCTCTAAGAGACAATAGCAAACATGACAGGGCAACCCAACAAGAGACAGAGTCCCAAGAGCAGGCAAAAGAGTCAGAGAGACACCCTCTCCCACAGCCAGGAATCCCACAAAAACACCAAGCTCAAAGCTGTAACTTACACATGACCTGGTGCAGACTCATGCAGGCCCCACGCTTGTCACTTCAGCCTCTGTGAGCCCATACACACGCTACTTAATCGATTCAGTGTGTGTGTCCTCCTGGTGTCCCCCATCCCCTATGACTCTTACAATCTTTCTGCCTCCTAATTCCTGGACCGCCAAGGGGAGGGACCCATGAAGAACTCCAATTTATACTCTTTCTCTGTATACATAGTGTCTGTGGGTCTCTGCACCTGCTCTCGTCTGCTGCCAGAGGAAGACTCTCTGCTGATAACTGGACAAGACACTGATCTATGAGTATAGCAGAGTATCTTTTCATTAATTTCTTTTTTTTAGACCAGTTCTGTTGGGTTCTCACCTTAGGTCTCTGGGGTCTTCAGTCTTTGTTTCCTGGCCATCCAAGCAGTGTTGGGCAAGGGCCTGTAGAGCATTTTCTTAATTAGTGATTTATGGGGGAGGACACAGCCCCTTGTGGTTGGGGCCATCCCTGGACTGGTGGTCATGGGTTCTACAAGAAAGCAGGTTGAGCAAACCATGGAGAGGAAGCCAGTTAGCAGCTCTTGTTCACGGTCTCTGCATCAGCTCCTGTCTCCAGGTTCCTGCCATGCTTGAGTTCCTGTCCTGATTCCTTCCATGATAAACAGTGTTTGGAAAGTATAAGCTGAATAAACCCTTTCCTTTGCAGGTTGCTTTGTTCATGGAGTTTCATCAAAGTAATAGTTTCATCATCAAAACCTAGGACACTCTTTGAGGTTGAGCTGGGTCTTTATCTTTTGACATTTTTGAAACAGATGACCTAGGTTGTTACCAAGACTACAGGTTCTCCAGCCTTGACTCAGAAAGGCATGACTATTTATTTTATCTTCTGTCTCTTCTTTCCAACACGGACTGAAGCCTGGATGTGCTTTCTCTGGTGTCTCAGGCATCCTTACTCTTTCCACGGAGCTTCCTCATGTGCCTGTGACTGCCTCTCTGCTGCATGGCTTACCTCTATGCAAGCTTCACTTAAATTCCAGAGTGTTCTCTCTCTCTCTCCCTCTTCCCCCCTCTCTCTTCCTCCCTCCCTCTCTCTCTCTTTCTCTCTCTTCCTCCCTCCCTTTCTCCATCCTTCCCTCTTTCCTTCTCTCTCTTTCTCCTTCCTTCCCTCCCTCCCTCCTTCTCTCTCTCTTTCTCTCTCTCTCTTCCTTTCCCCCCTCTCTCTCTCCCTTTCTCTCCCTGCCTTTCTCATTTCCTCCCTCCTTCTCTTCCTCACCCTTTCCCTTTTCTCCTCCATTCTCCTTTACTGGGCAGCTGCTGAGAGCTACAGCTTGCCTGCCTTGGGATTTTTCTTTTAAACTCTAATAAAACTGTCTTCTTTGACTAAAAGCACAAAACAAAACAAACCACTAAAATCTCAACAATTGTACTGATGACAAATTGACTCTATAGAACTGAAAAAGTCAGACTACTCAAATGTATCTTTAGAAAGTACTAGAAACTAACAAAGAAGTCACTAATTAATTTTAGGACAGAGACGTAGCCCCGCAGCAGACTGCACATATGCCTGGATGACATTGGGCCCTCAGTTCAGTCTCTAGCACTGAGAAAGGGAAAACAAACAACAACAGCAAAACAACCTCATCACTTTTAAAACTTTGTAGAAAATTATAGTAATCATTAAATGAGTCCTGAATGTCAGACATGCATAACCAGGGAAAGAATTAAGTCCAAAAATATAGCCCATGTATAATTGACTAACTTTCTGCATTAACACCAAGATAATTCAACAGGAAAATGATTTGCCCCTCAAAAAACAGTGTTAGAATAGCCAGAGATCCGTATGCAAGTGTAAAAAGCTTTTAATAAACCCTCTGACTTTACTCAAAATCAAAAATAAAAGATATACTTACACATTATTTTTGGAAGAACTCACAAGAGAAACTTTTGTGGTCTCAGGTTAGGCAGAAATTTTCTAGAAAACAAAAATCACAATTTAAAAAAGAAAAGAGCCCAGCCCCAGTTTGGGCCAAGCCCCTCTGCTGCCTGGCTGCTAACATTAGGTCCCTAGCCTCCCAGTGCTTACAGGGCCCCAGACGCCATATGCTCCTTTGGCCTTGCCTTTCTCAGCATGGTCAGCTGCCCTATTGAAATCACAAGCTCAGACAAATCTTTCCTCCTTGTTTCCTCACTTGTTTCCTCAGAACTTTCTCAACAATGAGAATGCCAAGAATATGTGTCCTGATTGCAAGGGATGTGACTCAGACACACGAGGAAATACGCCCAATAACAGACCCAAGAGTGTAAGTGAATTCAAGTGAATATCACACAGGAAAAGAAGCAGACACATGGCGCTACATATGAAGAGGTAATAAAGACAAAATACAACAAATATATCGGTAGCTACAAGAATCTAGGAGAGCCCTTCTCACGCAAAGGACTATGGGTTGATAATAAAACATTTTGTGTTTTGTTTGTGATGGTGCTTGCATAACTTTAAGATTTAAGATTTTGTCAAAAGCAACCAAATAAAAATTCAAATGAATTCATTTTATTGTATTTAGAGAAATCATCATCCATCCATTACATGGACAACAGACCCCCCCCCCCCGAAAGGTTCTAGTCCCAGTGACTTTAAATGCCCTCTCTATGCATAATAAACCTCAGTGAAGTTTATTACTTATTTATTTAAAGATAACATTTTTTAAAAGTCTGTGTATGTGGTGTATATCTGCAGGGGATGAGGGGATAGGAGGTACCCACAGAGACCAGAAGAGGGCATTGGAGTCCCCGGGAGCTGGAGTTATAGGCAGTTGTGAATCACTCGAAGTGTCAAGCTGGGAACCAACTTAACTCCTCTGCAGGAACAGAATGTGCTCCTAACTGCTAAGCTATCTCTCAAGTCCCCTGAAATATATTTCTTAAAACAGAAAGCCAAATAAATACAATTAAATGAAATTATCATTATTTATTAAAACATGAGCATTAAAAGGAAATGTCTCTCGCTTCCTATCACAATGCCTCATGTCATAATTTTTGCAATGTTGCCAGTGTAGCTGAGGATGACCTCGAACCCCAGATCATCCAGTATCTGCTCCCCTGGTGCTGGGATTGCAAGTATGCACATGCCCTCATGCATGGCTATGAAGTAACTGGTAAGTTTTTAACCAATGGTTATAATTTAGAATGCAAAGAATACACGTAACTGTAGCTCCATTGTGGAATTAGTAGTTTGGTATGCACACAGAAATGGCAGGGTTTATTACTTTAGTACCTCATCTGAATTATAATTTTGTCCATAGTGTTCTAATTTTTTTTAATCAGTGACATTCATTTTCTACAAATTATAATGAAAGCAACATTGGGATAATATGATGTTGACCCTTTTGAAGTTTCATTTCTAAACTGTTGTGTCAAAATTTGAAAAACAGATTTATTGATTGAAAAAGATTTTCCCAGCTTTGCTTCCAAACGTGTTGTGATCTACCTTGTAACACCGAGCACATTTCCTCATCAATATGAAAATTAAACTTCAGGGAATGACCTTATAAATAGACCAGAGGAGCAGAAGGATGCTGAGAACACATTAATGACACTTTCAAGTAATCAAGCCCAGTAAAAATGTACTATTTAAATGTGTGATGTTCAGAATGAATCAACGTGAAAGGTCCATTCAGAGGCTGTAAAGAAGCTATGCTGAATAAGAATGGTACCCTGGCAAGTCCAGATCTCAAGCACCTTGAAGTGGCCTCTGTGTGTGCGTGCTTGTGAGCGTATGTGTGTTTGTATGTGTGTGTGTTCTGCAGGTTTAAATACTGGACATAAAGACACACGAAGACACATGCACTTGTGCGTGTGCGTGCGCACACACACACATAATTTCATTATCAACTCAATTAGGACAGTATTGAATTAAACAAAATAAAGTTGTTTTCCCCTTCCAAGACTTCTCAGAATCTTTCATAAGCAGATCTACATTGTGATTCTCATTAGAGAGAGGTACATGGTAAATACAGTGTCCCTAAATTATTAGACAATGAGACATTTTATCACAGACCAGCAACCAGCAGCTGTATTTGTAAAACAAGCCCTGGATTATATTGCTTGAAGCCTAATTTTTTGTCCCTTGGAATCCTTTCCTTAAGTATGTGAGCTCAACTCTCCAAGCCATGTCTCGGTCTTCGAATGGGTACCTCCTCTCGATTGTTTTGCTTAGTAAATGTTAAAAGAAATTATTTTCTTGTTTGTTTTCTAATAGTTTTTTGGAAAATGCTGGTGCACAGAATGGGATAGGAAGTGGGCATGGAAAACAGACCCTTCCGAAAGGACCTGCTCCAGTGACCTTACGTTGCTCCAGTTGCATATATATGTGATGTATTTTCTGTTAGTAATCACAAAGTGTGCACATGTAATTCACCTTCTCTTAAATGATTAAAATTTACTCTTTAAAGCTAGGAAAGCTGGTCCAGTTTATATCAGATAGGCATCCCCATTTATTTGGTAAATCTTCTAAAATACCTTTTATCTACTATTTAACATGGCACACATATAAACAATATATCCTAGAGGCTGGAGGAGATGGCCCAGTGGTTAAGAGCACTAGCTGCTCTTGTAGAGGACCTGGGTTCAATTCCTGGCACCTATACAATGGTTCATAGCCACCTATTATAACTCCTGCCCCAGGGGACTGATAACCTCTTCTAACCTCCACAAGGACCATGCACATTGCGAACAAATATACATCCAAGGCAAATCGTATGTAAAATCAAAGTGAATATCTTATCACGCACATCCCCAGATGCCCAGACATCCGCCTAGCACAGCCCTCTCTTCATTGTCTGTCTTGCCACATGCTCCCTCCTTAGCTAGAATGCAGACTCGCCTCATGATTGCTCTTGTGCAGGCAGCCACGGCTACAACGAGTTCATGAGGGCAATGGCCATGTTTAGCAGACTGCGCTTCAGGGCTCTCCTCCCCATGCTCTGGCTCTTACATGCTTTCCATTCCCTACTCCACAATGTTAGCTAAGCCACCATGGAGGACAGGAGAATGGGAAGACAGGAAGATGGAAGAATGGGAGAATGGGAGGGAGGATACGAGATCAGAGGGAAGATGGGAGATCGGAGGGAGCATGAGAGGTTGAGAGGACTGGAGGGAGGATGGGAGTACAGGAGGATGGAGAGATGATGGAAGATGGGAGGCAGGATGGGAAGATGGGAGGGATAATGGGAAGATGGGAGGGATAATGGGAAGATGGGAAGGATGATGGGAATACAGGAGGATGAGAGAGTGGGAGGATGGGAAGGATGATGGGAAGATGGGAGGGAAGGTGGAAGAATGGAAGGGAGGACAGGAGGATGGGAGGATGGGACAATGAGAGGGTTGGAGAGAGGATGGGAAGATGGAAGGGAAGATGGGAGGACGGGAGGGAGGACAGGAGGATGTGAGGATTGGAGGGAAGATAAGAAGATGGGCAAGAAGATGGGAGGATGGGAAGATGGTAGTTAATATGGAAAAGATCTATTTTTTTAAATCAAAACATGGAAGAGGATTGTTCATGGCTCTCTGACATTTCTATATGTCTTAGAATAAAAAGTAAGAGCAACTTCATTTGGTACACATTTTGAAGGAGGTTTGTACAGTAACAGTCTTAGAAAACACAACATTTTTCTTCTCTGGAACAGGGCTTATTTTCTTGTAGTCCAAAATACAAGGGTACTGCCTTTTTAAAGGGGAAGGTAGGGCTGTTTTGTTAGCAGCCCGCTTAAAAGAATGGTTCCTGGACACTTTAAAACATCAAGGTTGAACTGAAGAGATGCAAAGGTTAAGAGAACACACTGCTCATGAGAGGACCTGCTTTCAGTTTCCAGGGCCCACATCAGGCAACTCACAACCACCCATAACTCAGCTCCAAGGAGAACTGATATCTCTGGCCTCTGCGAGCACCTACACACATGCACATACCCACACACATGCAGACATAATTATCATAGAGTAATCTTAAAATGCCAAGGCTACTTCACCTTGAGCTAAACCCACTTGTATTAATTAATTTGGTATTGCTGTGACCGCTATTATTTAACAAGAAAAAAATTAAAGTAAGAAACATTTATTTGGCTCCTGGTTTCTGTCCACCACACTGGGGAAGGTCTGGTGGAGTAGATCATGTCATAGCATATGGAGGAGTTTGTTCACATCGTGGAAGACAACAGGTGTCAGAGAGTCAAGTAAAACCAAAGGCCAGATATCGCCTTCCAAGGCCCACCGTCAGTGACCTTGCTGGACCACTATATTTCACCTCTTAAAGGATCCACAGTATCCCAGAGCAATGTCACTAGCTTGGGAACACACACAAAGCATGAGCTAGTATAGATCATTTCCAATTCTAATCTTAACCTCACTGCATTCAGCATGTGATACTGGTGACGCAGGAACTCCTGGTTCTCAGGGTGATGAAGGAACATTGCATACATGGAGTTTATGCTTCCTACTGGACTGTGGGGAATTATGTCCTTTGTCTATGACCCAGGAGTCTCGTATCTTCCTGAAGGCATTGATGAAACTCCAACCCACATTCTTATTAGCTTGCGAACAGGATAAAATCTCAGGCCCCTCATATTTCCTTGACAGCTGTAACATTTACACTGAGATGACATTTTCAGGTAAATATCTTCCCATGTAGCAAGAAAGGCTTGAAGATGTCAGCGGAGGATTGAATGACACAAAATGGAGATTGTAAGTAGACTTGGCCCTTGCCCACAAAACCAAACACTTAGTATGGGTTCCCAGGGGCTGCCCATGTAAGGTATGAGAGAAATGTCAAAAGAATACAAGAAAGGTAGAATTTCAGAAGATAGTATTTTGACTTCATGGTCATGCTGTACCCTCTTACACTAATGACTCCAGGTCTTACAAGAAGTTGGCAGGAAGTAACTGGCAGAATAAGTATGAGTATATTCTCCAGAACTGGGCAAAGAAAGAAGAAAAAAGTAAAAAGAAGAGGAGAGAAGGAGTGAGGGGAGGAGGGATAGAAGGGATGGGAAGGAGAAAGGGAGGGAGGGAAGGGATGGAAAGAAGGGAGAGAAGAAAAGAGGTAAGAAGGGAGGGGAAAGGGAAGAAGGAAAGAACAGTGCTCAGAAGTTAAGTAGCTCTATGTGTAAATTGTACTGTATCTTTATTTTGGATGCCCCGAAATAATCAAAGTGTTTGTAACATACCTGCGGTTCTAGAATTGAAGGGAGGGTTAGAAAGGTACTTTACAGGAACAAATTGCAAAGCACAAATTCATGAAAAAAAATAAATCCTAGTGAAATTAGACAAATACACAATGTCATTTATTCTTTAAAAGATAAACAAACAAAACAACCAAACAAGCTCTGCCTTGTTATTTCATATTGTCATAGGCAGAATAATAGTCCCATAAAATGGCCATGTTTTAATTTTCAGTAACTGAAATATGATGAAAACACTCTAACAAAATACAAATGAGACCTTGTAGATTTAACCAAGGTTACAGTCCTTAAAATAGGCATGATTACCGTGGATTATCTGGGTGAAACACATCTAAATATGGGAACTCTTAAAACAAGAAGGAGATGCATCAGCAGGGAAGGATGGAAAGATTTGTAGCAGGAGAGGGAGCCTCCCACCAACTGGCAGCAAGAGGACATAATCCATCCTTACTGAGGGCTCTCGTGCATTCTATGACACACACCCTATAAGAGAAAAGACTGGATCCCAGAAGACAGTCAGCAGGGAAAGGGAAAACCCAGTCTGACAACTACATGGAAAAGTACGTGTGAGAAATCAACACAGATTCCGTATTCCTTCTATAAGTGCAGAGAGGTAATTTGTATGACGCTTTTTCTATTTGAGGGTGTCCGCACAGACAACCCAATAATCAAACTACGGGGTTGTTGCCAGTTCTTAATTCAGGTGTCAGTTGTTTGCCTACAGACATTAGTCAAGTAAACAAAATAACTTGATGAATAATTGAAACTTTGCTATCGGATACCTTTTCAATTATTCAACGACAAAAGATAATAGGAGCCTCATTGCCACAGAGTTTAAATAAATATTCTCTTATGAATGTACTTAACCCTTATACCATGACCACGATGTCAAGGCTGTGACAACTGGCAAGGATGAGAAGACTTCTTCCGGATTAATCTTCAGTCGCTGAAGAGGAGGCCACTGTGGGTTAGTGGAGTGGATAGGTTAATATTTGCATCCTGCCCAGCAAATGACCTAATCCCTCTGAAAGGCTCTTTCTTCTTACTTAGAGTGATTAAAGTTAGCTTCTCTTCAAGAATAATACCCCTTGACCAGTCTAAACTTCAGATCTAAGTATTGTAATTCATGCTTTGGAGAAGTGGTAAAAATGACCATTTGATAACTCACAGTATGAATTTACAGTAGAGTTTGAACAAACTCTAAGAACGTTAATAAAGAAATAGGAACAGAGGGGAAGGGATCCTGTGGGCACAGGGCGTGATGTAGAATGACCGTATCTACATGACAGCTCCGAGTCAACACTCTAATAATGCCAAGGTCATTATCGGAGAACAGCTCCTCATACAGCTTCTTATGACCTTTCCCTCTAAATGTAACTGTACAGTGGCTGGCTATAAATTACAAATCACACTATCCCAAATGTCTCTATCTCAGGCGCCGAAGATTCTCTAGATTCAACATTTTTACAGCCTGGTCATCATCAGCAACAACAGCAAAACCAGGATAGCAAAATGTGCTGGGAATTCTCTGAAAATTTGTCTGGGGCTGGCAAGATGACTCGATGAAAAAAAAAAAAATGCTTGCCTGTCAAACTGACGAATTGGATCCTGGGAACCCATGTGAAGGTGAAGCAGAGGACAAATACTATGCTATTCCCCTCTGGCCCTGCATGCACACCATGGTACACACAATCATAATGAATAAAAAACAAGGCCTAAAAATAAATAATGTTGTACCTGGCGTACAACCAATGGACACCAATGAAGGGACACCAAGGAAATACCAGGGAAGAAAAAAAAGATTTTTCTTACTGAGAATAGTGTTTATTTTTTTTTTTAAATTGCACCCAGCGATCAGTAAAGGGCAAACTCAGAGTGGAGCTTTGAGGCTAAATGTCATGTAGTCTTTCTTCCTATTTGCAAGAAGGACAACAGCAAATGCCCCTCAAACAGATAGAAAAAAATTCTTGCTTGAAAAAGACCCAGAAAATGGGAATTGCACATGTCCTACACAACTCAGAGCAATGCCTGTTTTCAGAATATTTCTTTTTATACATAATTTCTCTTCTGAAAACAACTCTTTGAAAACTCAATAGATATTCATTTGGTACCTACTATGGGCTCTCTTTTTTGAGACAGGGTTTCTCTACGTATCCCTGGTTGTCCTGGAACTCATTCTGTAAATCAGGCTGGCCTCAAACTCAAAGGTCCACCTGCCTCTGCCCCCCCCCCCCAGGTGCTGGGATTAAAGGTGTGTGTCACCTCTGCCTGCTTCTTTTTTAATAGCTTGATTCTGATATGACTCTATTTTCTAGTAGAATCCTTAAGATGAGGAACATCCCTTTAATAATTAGGAGAAACACAAGATAAAAACAATGATTTGATTACTCACAGGTTCTGGGGTACACAGCATGCTTGGGAGTCAAACACAGCAGTCAGGGACAAATGGGTAGAGAGGAAGAGGGCCCTTTAGACCAATGGTGTCATTGCATCTAGCAGGTTTGAGAAAGTTTTAATTAGTGACTCAGACTTAGCAGTCACAGGTTCTAGGAGGTCACTGAATGACTACAAAGTGATTACTGTAACATGTGTGCACAAACAGTTCTGTGGTCTGTAAAGGCCAGTGAGTCTAATCATGCAGGGTGTATCTAGCTTCCCTTGAAGGAAGTGGCACCAGGGAGCAGGTAAATAAGCAGCTATCCACATGGAGCACATGGAGGATGAGCGAGGGAGGAGTATGGACCAGGATCTGTGTCAAGTGTGACACTGAGCCCAGCTTCCAGATGAAAGACGCATAGAATCACAAACATCTGCTACAGAATCACACATCAAAACCGCACATGTGGGCCTCACAGTTCTCTAGGCTCTATCATAGCTGCTCCCTGGGAGCTAAGAATCCTCACTGCGTATGCCCAGTTCCAACCTACCCATGCCTTTTCCCTCCAGGTGGAGCCTGTTGTGAGCAATACCAAGCTCCATGCTCTCCTCCTCCATCTTGAAGTCATCTGTGGGCAAGGTTGTAGTTGTGCAATTCTGGAAGGACCCGGTCATCTACAGAGCCTCCCATCTGGTAGACTAACAGCTCAGTGTCAAAGTCTCTGATGACACCAGTATCACAGACCCTGAGAACCACATTCATGTGTTGTCAGTGCAGAACTGCCAAACTTGGAGCTCAGGGGTTGCTATGTGTAACTGTCCATAGTTAAGGTGGACACAGTTGCCACAGGAAGGAGACCATGCGGCAGTCATATGTACGAACCCTGTACCCTTTTCTCTCTCTATTGACAGGTTTCTGTCCCACCCAGCCAAGCAGCTATTCAGTCCCAAAGAAACACACAGAGGCCTGCATTAATTATAAACTGTTTTATGATTATGCGTGGCCTGTTAGCTCAGGCTTCTTATTAACTAACTCTTACATCTTAAATTAACCTATAATTCTTGTCTGTGTTAACCACATGGCTTGGTACCTTTTATCAGTGAGACATTCTCATCTTGTTTCCTCTGCATCTGGGTGACGACTGCAGACTGAGCCTTTCCTCTTCCCAGAATTCTTCTAGTCTGGTCACCCTGCCTAAACTTCCTGATTAAACCAATAGAAGTGACAAATCTTTACAGGGTACAAGACCATTGTCCCACAGTACCTCCCTTTTCCATTGATGACCCATAGCTGTACATCCATTCTGCCCCACACTCAAGTAAGTTGTTTTGTTTGTTTGCTGTATTATTAATAATAGTTTTTTAAAATAGGGGTTAAGTGAATGAGAAGAATAGTTGGGGAAGCAACCATCTGTGAAGAATAGGAGATAAGAAAGCCAAGAAGTACCAAGCCTTCTCATCCACTCCACCTGATGTTCCTCTCCATTGGAAATTGTGTGCATGTTCTAGGTTGCTCCAGAACAGCTTATGACACTCTAAAAGAATGGGAGGAATAATTTAATCCTCACATAAGGATTAAAACATATTGTACAACTATCAAGAAAGTCAAAACAGGCTTGTTTATAATACATAATTAAATGACTTTGATCTACTCATGAGTTGTGCAGCAATGGTCCCCAATCTGGTTGGTATGATCATCATCACACAGTCAGTTGGTCAATTATCAGTCGCTGCTCCATCCTCCCCAGCTTCAGATCCTGGGGACCCGTAATTCTCTGTCTCTATCAGTTAATTCTTAGTTATGTGTGAATGTATATATGTATACCATCTTTTGTTATCAAATTATTTTCTCAGTGACATGTTCTTGAGACCCACTCATGCTGCAGTATGCACCAGAATTTCATTCTTTTCACAGTCTATGGGCACACCACATTTTATTTGTCTGTTCATCAACTTATAGGCATTTGGGTTGTTTACACTTTCTGTTTTTTACTAATAATACTTTTGTAATCATTTATGTATAGATGCAGGATTTCATTTCTCTTGAATATATATCATACGTGTCAGTGTAATGATAAACTGTACAGTCTTTTAATATTTTGAGGGGCTTGCATATATGTTCTAAAGTAGCTGCACAAGTATGCACTCCCACTAGCAGTATCATAGAATACATATTTGCATCATGCATAAATATTATTTTTCTTTCTTTATTTCTTTTGGGGTTCCATGCTGGAGATGGACCCTAAGGCCTTTTGAATGCTTGGCAGCATTCTGCCACTGAACTACACTCCCAGGTCTTCATTCATTTTATTTTGAGAAGGTGTCTTACTAAATTTCCCTGGATGGCCTTGAACTCACTCTGTAGCTCAGGTAAGCCTTGAACTGGATTTGTAATCCCCCTGCCTCAGCTTCCCAAGTATCTTGGGATTATAGGAGGCCTATCCACCAGGTTTGTATTGTCTTCCCTTTCTGACTCTTCTCCTGCCCCTTTCTCTCCATAGCCATCCTAGTTGGGTCAATATCTCACTGGATTATAAATTCAGTTTTCTCAGTGACCAGTCATGTTTATCACTGAATGTGTGCTTTGTAGCCATCTATTTATTTTTGTTAGAGAAGTTTCAGTTTACATTTGAATGTTTTGTCCATTTTTAATTAGTTTATTTTTTAAGTTGCCACAGTTCTAGGTGCTAGATACTAATAACATATCATATACATAATTATAAAATATTTTCCTCATTCCATGTATTATAGTTTTATTTCCTTGATATTATTTATAGTAATATAACTTTCCAGTTTTGGTGAAGTGTAATTTATCTTTTATTTCTATTTAAGTTTTTGATGTATAAACTAAGAAAGAGCCTAACTCAGGTCATACATATTCAATCCTAAGTCTTTTCTAAGAGCTTTGCTATTTATATTTAAATCCCAAATGCATTTTGAGTGTATATTTATGTATAAGAAATAATCTTGCTTACTTCATTTCAATATGGATTTCTACTTTTCTCAGCACAGTTTATTGAAGACTATTCTTTTCACATTGAATGATATTGGCAACTTTCTACAAAATCAGTTAAATGCATAAGCTGACATCTGAGATTCTGTTGCTGTGACCATACATTCACCTTTCTGCCAGTGCCACGCTGTCATGACTATTTCAACCTTGCAGCACATTTTGAAATTATGACCACAAACACTTTAAAAGTGTGTGTCCTCAAACACTGCTTTTTGTTTTCAAGATAGTTTTGACACTTTCTAATTCATGCTCTTTACCATTCATCTGGCTTCTGTTACATCTACTCAACTCTGCCACTGTAGCATGGAAGCAACCATTGCCGAGCATCAACCTATAATGACTGTGTTCAAGTCTTTAAGGTCTCTAAAGACATAACCTCTTGGGTTTCTTCTGTCTCTTAAACCTGTAATTCCATGCTCTCTGGGATAGAGGTCAATAGGAAAAGACAAGATGTTTATGTCTTTGAAGACTTTGCTTATGAATCAGGTGAGCATATAAATTTGACCACTACACAATAGTTAATAACTTCTGTTCTTCTATACTGTATCTAGAGCACAGTGCTGCCCTCATTGACACGTAGATGTAATGTAAACACTGTGGGCAGGATGTTTCCAGGACTAATCTTCCTCCTACTATAATCTAGAGTCTCAGGTACATCTCTAGATATTAAGACAATCTGAAAGATGATGGGGCCTTCCAATTACTTGACAGCAACTCATTTTGAAGGAGGAGAATCACAGGAGAAGAGCAGGATTTTGCAGTCAGAGTAAGCAGCCATAACAATGCAAGACTTTTACACTAGTCTGATCTAATTGCTATAACAAATCATCATTGACCAAGTGGCTTAAACAACAGAAATTTATTTTCTTGTAGTTATATGGTCTATGGGGATAATACAACTATTACCAAGATGTCTCTTCTTGGCTTGTGAGTGATCTCTTCTCCTGCATCTTCAAAAGGGATTTCCTCTGTAGTTCTCTGAGCCTGTTTGCAGATCTTCTAAGCAAGGGCATCAGTCATACTGAGTTACAAGTCACCTGACTTTAAGTATACCTTTAAAGGTGGTTTACAAATGAAATCTCACATTCTAGACCTTTGATGTATGCGTTTGGGAAAGCAGACACAATATAGCTCCCAGTAGCTTCTCTAGAAAGAAACCCAGCAAAACCAACCACTTGAAAACCGACTCCTAAAGCCTCCTTTCCTTTCAGATCACCAGTGCCTCTGAGCTTTTTTCTCTTCTCCCTTTCCCATCAAAGTTCACCAAAAACTGGTAAACCTCCCATCTTTCCCCTTATTGTTCTGTCCCAGAAAGCGGTGGATTTACAAGTTTAAAAGGTAACAGAAAATATTCCTTCTCTCTTTCAGAACCTAGACCCTGTCGAGAAAGACATAATTACTCTCAGAGAAGCTATTGTATAGACGATTGACCAAAGAAAGACTTTTCTATTCTTTTAGCAACAGGAGCTAATATTTGCATGGAACTTTACTACCAAGAAACACATATACACACATACATACACCTATATTATACCATTGCTTTGCCACTATGATTTAGGTGAGGAAAACAAGAATTCTTTAAACTGAACACAGAATCTGAGCTTTAGAAAGTTTCATGGATCTACCTTCAGCTGGGCTTCTTAAATAGCCAGCATTCTGATTAACTAAGGTATGATTGGTCCCAGGTATTGCTCAGAAAATTCTAGTTGCTGCCTCCTTGTTTTGAATAAAAGATGCTATGCAATATCATCTTGTCTCATGGTTTCAAACATCTCAGGAGGAGGGCATTGTCTCCCATGACCTGAACATCATAGGGCTGTAGGAAGAAGAATTTGGCTGCCTCCTGGAGTGAGAAGCAGGGGGTGAGGGAGAGACTAAGGCCCAGATACCACCTCCAGAGACAACCAAACTGATTCTCCTTCATTCAGAAACTACCTCCAAAGATTTCCCCAATCTCTCAAAATAATCTACTATCTAGAAACCAAGAACCTGGAGCAAGATCATTTTATATCTAAAATTTAATTTCCCCAAGGTATGAAAAGCAGATCTGAGCCAAGGATAGGGGAAAGAAGATAAGGCCAATGGGATAAATACGTCGGAAGGCCTAAACTCCAATTAAGTTGAGAAGGTCTGTTTTTCCTGAGTGGTAGTGTGAATGTAATTGGCCCTCATAAGCTTGAAGAGAGCAGCACTCATAGGAGGTGTGGCTTTGTTGGAGTAGGCAAGGCCTTGTTGGAGCAAATGTGTCACTGTAGGCAGACTTTGAGGTCTCATATATGCTCACGCCATGCCCAGTATCTCAGAATACTTCCTATTGCCCATGAATCAAAATGTAGGACTCTCAGATCCTACACCATGTCAGCTTGAATTCTGCCATGTATTCACCATGATGACAATGAATTAAACCTTTGAACTGGAGCCATCCCATTAAATCTTTTCCTTTATAAGAGTTGCTGTGGCCATGGTGTCTCTTCACAGCAGTAGAAACCCTACTAAGACAGAAGTTGTTTTTCAGGGCTGGGGTATTAATAGACCTGACCATGGTTTTGTTTGGAGGATATTGAACTTTAGTACCTTGGATTAGGAAAGCAGTGGGATGCTTTAAGCACTACTTAATGGGTCATGCTAGTAGGAGCATGGAAGACAATGGTGCTGAGAATAATTTGAACTGTGGGGGGTCTAGCTCAACATGTTTCAGAGGCAAAGAATTTTAGAATGTTGCCTAGAGATCATTCTTACAATATTTTGGTCAAGAAAGTGGCTGACTTTGGCCAAGTCCAAAGAGTCTGCCTGAGGCTAATATGAAGAAAATTGGATTAATTCCATTGGCAGAGGAAATCCCAAAACAACCTAGTATAGACTCTGTCGTGTAGTTACTAGAGTTTATTCTTATAAAGATTTATAATGAAAAGGAGCAAGCTGAGATGAAAAGGAGCACCAGGAAGTAGAATGGAGCTAAGTTTTGTGTTCAAACAGATGAATAGATTGAGAAATGGATAAAAAGAGGTGGTGACCTCAGGGCAAGATCTCACCTGGTTAAATTTCTAACTTGTGAAAGGGAATTAAAGAAAAGTTTAGAGTTGGATGTGGTGGCACCAACCTTTAACCACCCGCCCCTCGCACTCAAGGCAGAGACTGGCAAATCTCTGAGTTTGAGGTTATCCTGGTCTACAGGGTAAAGTCAAGTACAGCCAAACTTAGGCAGTGAAGGTAACCATCAAAGACAGAAAGCTATGATGATGTAATTGAACAAGGGGGGCAGGTTCCCAACCCCAGCAAGCAGCAATATTTGACAGCTTTGGCCATATGGTTCTGACTTTAGAATTAAGGACAGACAGAATAAAGGGGTTCTCCAATTTGCCTCTATGCCTAAAGAAAGCTGCTGGGGCTAGACATGTGACAGGGGTGTCCCTGAGTGGAGATCTAGAGAGGATATTATGTGACACTGTGAAGTTGAAGCCTGGACCTCCTTGGAGATGCCAAAGGAATGGGATAACTGCACAGGAAAGGAATGGAACCAGTCCAAGAGAAAGAAGTGTGTTGCAATCATCAAAGCTGAATTGAGTTGGAGATCTGAAGAGTGTTTTGACATCAGACATGGAGATGCAGAGTTTGGAGTTTGCCCAGCTGGTTTTCTATCCTTCTTTGGTCCAGTATTTCCTCACTATGCTCCCTTCCCTACATTTCGGAATGGTACCATTATATGTTGGAAGCATGTGATCTGATTTGGATTTTATATGGGATTACAGTTAATAGATTGTATGAAACTCAGAAGAGACTTTGAACTTTGGACTTTTAAACATTGTTGAGACTGTGATAGACTATGGGGACTTTTGAAGTACAACTAAGTACATTTTGCATTATGATGTTGTTGCAAGCTTATGAGGCCAGGGACTGGTATGTGTTAGTTGCCCCCCCCCATAAGCTCATTGGGAGTGGCACTACTAGGAGGTGTGGCTTTATTGGAGTAGGTATGGCCTTGTTGGAGGAAGTGTGTCACTGCAAAGGTGGGCTTTGAGGTCTCATATATACTCAAGTCATGCCCAGTGTCTCAGACCACTTCCTATTGCCTACCAATCAAGATGTGGGACTCTCAGCTCTAGTACCACGTCTGCCTGCACACTGCCATGTACCACCATGATGATAGTGGATTAAACCTCTGAAACTGTAAATGAGTCACTCCATTAAATGTTTTGATTTATAAATTTATGAGTTGCTGAGGTCATGGTGTCTCTTCATAGCAATAGAAATTGTAACTAAGACACCCTCCCTATTCTTGCTTCCACTGGTTTGATGAACACCAGACAAAAGTTCAAAGTACCTACTTATAGGAAGAGGTGATAGAAATAATATAGAGGTACCCACACTTTCCAAAAAGCAGTTTCCAAAAGGAAGGCAGACTGGAGATGATACCAAGACATGACTGGAGTCATTCCCACAGGAAGCAGGCTTTGAGAGCCATTCCAGACCTACCCAGTAGACTTTTGTTAATATACTGCCCATGTGTGACAGGCACAGGTTAAGTTGGATCTGCCTGTAGCCTGTTTGTAGACACAGTGGTCTGCAGGGGATAAAGCTTAGGAAAAAAATCCTCCCATCAAAACATTTTGTGTTGAAAAAAATTGTCTAATCCTTCTTCTGCTGTCCTCTAGAAAGGCCTTTAATATCCTATAAGGCATGTTGCTTAAATCATTCCAACCAGGGCTGTGCAAAGCTCTTCAAAGGCCTCCTCCGGCTGCCCTTGGGAGAGAATGCCAAAACACATTAGGTTCTGAAGCCCCGAATTGAAAAAATATTTCTAATTCAGATCCCACCGTTTCCTTGACTAAATTCCATGGCATTACTTCTCATTATATTTCCTCTTGGCAAAATCTATACATCCCTACCCTTCTTCTTACCCTTCGGAAAGCAGTCAAGAGTTATTGTACCTCTCCAATTCATCACTTAGCTAAGACATATACAGCATATTAAATTATTTCAGCCTTTTTCTTCAGGCTCAAGTCCTTAATGTGATCTCTTTATTGTCGCCAGCATTCTTCTGGGTAAAGATCTCAAAGTTAGGAGGCATTTTTAAAAAGTTACTTTAATCCAGCCACACAAGTATCATCCAAATTGTGTCTACCCAGGAGACACACAGACAGAGCTCCAAATGGTCCCTCAGCTTTCAAGAGATTCAACACCTTGTAAGTTAGCCCTTTTCATTTGATGAGCAAACTATTTTCTTATTATTTGAGGGGTTTTGTCTGTTTGTTTGTGCTTCTGTAAAGAAAAAAAATGTGACTTGCAACTCTTTCCCTACACTTTGAAGGTCAAATGGAAAGTCTGCCTATTGCAAATAATTCCAATCAAATGTTGAGAACAACTTATAAAGTCACTGAGGATCGCTAGGACCCAACTGATATCAGGAAGTAAAAGCATTTATTAACAGAGTGAGAAGCTAGCTTGAGTGTCTGGATCAGGTATTGGGGAGGGGAGAGAGAGAAATGGGGGCGTTAAAAGATCCAGGAGTCTAGTGGGATAAGATGAACAACTTTCAGTATTTTGTAGTACAGTAGGGTAATTATTGTTGACAACAATTAATTATACATTTCAAAAGGGTCAGTGGAAAGGATTTTGAATGTTCCCAACATAAAAAACTAACAAATTCTTGAGGTGATGGATATATCAATTAACCTGACCTAGTTGTTATACCTGTCCACCTGTGTTGAAATGTCACATTGTACTCCATAAATACACATAATTATTACCAGTTGAAATGGTAAGTCTATAGATAGAGCACGCACTGTGTCTAACATTGAGAATAGCAGCAATAAGTCTAAGATTCTAAAATAAACCTACATTTCAAGAATTACTTCTGCTGTTTGTTCTCGGAAGATGACTCAGCGTGTTTGGCTGGCTCTGCAATCAGCTCCACGAAACCGCATTGGTTTCTGGGAAGTAAAAGCCTGCCCCGTCCTTAAGTCCTCGCGTGCTCAAGGACAGGAAACTTTTGGCTAATTCTTCGTACTTGTTTTTAGAAAACCTTTTATCGTGTGGACAGAGAAGAACCCTTCCTCCTCTTAACTGGTGGAAAACTAAAGTTCTCCCAGAAAGGAAATAACATTGCTTCCTGTGTTTACCTCTGTTAGCACAACCTTTAAGACATAGCCAGTAGATTAGGGAGGTAGTTCCACGGTGGAACATTTGCCTGGCAGGTGCAAAGCCATGGGTTGGATTCACTCCAAGCATTGAAAAAAAAAAAAAAAAAAAAAAACTAAATTAATGTGCATGTCCCCTGCCCATCTTGCGCTGATTCCAATTACTCCAAATATCCTTACATTTTCCTATTCTCCCAATGATAATGTATTAGGTTACTTTTGTCACCACGACAATTCAAGGGAGGGAGGGAGGAGTCTATTTTGGCTAGTGAGTTCTTCCAACACGAGAACCTACCATGACAGGGAAAGTGTGACAGAGATCTCAGCCTGAGGTGACAGGAACATGTGCCAGTTACTGGTTACGGGGTACCAACCAGGAAACAGAACAGCTGGGGCCACAGCCAGTCCACACCCTATTTCCTGTAGCCATCAACCATCAACTGAAGTTTCTGCAGCTTCTCAAACACAAGTCACCCTCTGGGTACCAAGTGTTCAGACACATGAGGTTGTGGGGATATTTCACATGTAAACCCTACCAAAAGGCATATTTGCCCTCCTGCCCGATGGATCCTTGGCATACTAGCTCTGACCACACAAAGAAATTCCAACAGCTACATTCTCATCCAGAATAAAAGTTAGACTCTCTCTAGTTCCAGGACAGGCTCCAAAGCTACAGAGAAACCCTGTCTCGAAAAAACCAAAAAAAAAAAAAAAAAAAAAAAAAAAAAGTTAGACTCTCACCTGGTAAGTCAAATTATACATGAGCCAAAATTATTTATGAGCCATCTGAGCCGCCTTAAGCCCACCTCTTTCCATTGGCCTCCTGTGGTCTCCTAGTAGATCTCTAACATAAAGAGGACCATTGCACCTGATCCCACACGGAGAGACACTCACACAGTCGCCGATGGGACTGCCCTTCACCACTCGCTCCCAAATGAGTTAGCTCTGCCTGTTCTCCAGAGTCTGAGCAGGCTCCTCTCGAGGCTGTCTGCTACTGCTCACAAAGACTCTAAAACCCTCATGGAACTGGGTTTTGTTTTTACCGCATTTCTTGAAGTATTTCCATGGCTCAGTTTGCACTGTCCTATAACTTTCCCAGTAATACTGATCTCCTACACAAGAGACTAGCTCTAGACCCTGAACTGTGCAATGCTCAATAAATGTTTATCAAGTAACATCAACCACAGCCAGTAATGGGAGGTTATACAGGAATTTAAGTACCAAGAGAAAGGCAAATATATGTATACCTATATACATGCATATAATATATAGAGAGAAGTGAAATTTCATATTTATGTATGTGTTCGTGCACACAAATATAGTATATATTCACATGCATAATACATACATATATGCATACATATATATGCATGCATATAAACTACATATACATCTGTATATATTTTATATATATATATATATATATTTATATATAAGCGTTTTAGGATTTTGGTTCTATGTGCTTGATCCAAAGATTTCTGTGGTGATGTGACTGAGTCTGCCATTACACAGACATTTTGCTATGGGGGGGGGGGAAGAAAAGAACTCATAACCTGCTGCCTTTGTGCTTTCGAGCTGAAACCATGCCAGTCGCTGTTTTACCTTGGTCACAGCCACCTCTGTTGGTGGCATTACGTCCCTCTTATGTTTCTATCCTGTCCTCTTAACAGTTCGGGGATTGCTGCAAAAATGTCATCATGCTTTACAGCTGGAGAGAAAAACGGAGCAATTCAATTTCCAACAAGGATAACACTGGGCAACTTTGCTCGCTAATTCTATAAAAAAGCCTGAAAAAAAAAAACTGCAAAAACCACCAATGTGCTATTTCCTGAAACAATTCCACCCCTCCCCGATGCCCTCACAACAGCGACAGTCACAGCAGAAGAGGGAAGTGAGCTTCCAGGGGCTAATGACAGAGCCGTGATCCAGGATGGCAATAATTGTGTTTTAATGTCCTGAGCTGTTGCTTGCCATAAATCCTCTCTATGTAAAACTTGAGCCTCCACTAGCCGAGATTAATGGTTAGCAGTGTATATAATATTTATTAAACTTCCTTTTATGTTGCTTGGCAATCTGTGCTACCATCAAACAAGTTGAAGTAATTGACATTTAGCGCACCAACCTGCTTTTGACTGAGAAGCATGACATTCATGTAGATAGTAAACATTTGGCAATTGCTGTAAATGTCTCCAAATTTAACGTCATGACCTTTTCTCAGGTAAATGTTTTTGGATAAAATGTAAATAATGATTCACCGGATGTCAAATACCACAGGATGTCAGATCCTGGGCAATGTCAAGTTCACTGTCTTGTTCCCCTCCAGAGGTTCATAGATTGCTCAGCCTGTTGCCTCTCTCCATGAGTCTCAGATCAAAACTCACTCGCTACTACTTATTATAATTCCCTAACCCCACACAACACAATATTTCTGACTAAGAAATGTGGCTTAGTTTCCTTGTGTAATTAGATGGAACTTGGCATTTTAAAAATCCATACTTTGTGATAGAGGTCTCTGAGATTCAGGACAAAAAAAATTCCCTCAGAACCTCTGGAAGTACAAGCCTCCAGTTGGAAAGTGGGACAAACAGATTCAAAGGGTCCATCCTTCTCTCTTCCAGCACCTCTAAGTCTTTTCCAACAGAGCATGCTAATGTTATCAAAAGCGTAAGCTAAGTGCATCTAACCACCCCACTCTGCAGAAGTCCACCTCACCCATCAACACGAAAAGGATCTCCCCGGTAACACACAATCAATCCCTTCACCTCCACACTGTGTTTAACTACGTCTGCCTAAGAAGAGCTACCTGTCCACAAATATTCCCTTAGTACACACCGAGCACAGGGAATTTTGCCATATACCCTCCACTCATTTCGTTTTTACAACAGTGCTGTCATTGTTGCTGTTTGGGTTCCAGGGAAGAAGGACTGATTGATGGGCAGAGGGTTTTGTTTTGTTTTGAATCAGGATTTCACGATGTAACTCAGGTTAACTTTGAACCCCAAATCTTCTTGCTCTGATTTCTGGGTGCTGGCAGTCAGGTGTGCATGCCTGGCTCATCCTTTTAGGTTTGATTTGTTTTTGTTGTTGTTGGTTTGGTTTGGTTTGGGTGGTTTTGGCTTGGGGGTTTTTTTGTTTTGTTTTTTGAGTAGCTTTGGTACCTGTCCTGGAACCAGCTCTTGTAGATCAGGCTGGCCTCAAACTCACAGACATCCACCTGCTTCTGCCTCCTGAGTTCTGGGATTAAAGGTGTGAGCCACCACCACCTCGCCATCCTTTTCGTTAAAAACATCCTAAATAAAACATTTGAAAACTGTTTTCAGATTTAGTAAGAGTATTATCGTATTGCAACAAAAATAGATACATGCTGACACTCAAAACAGTAAGTTTAAAAACCTATCTAAAATTGTTTTTGAGGTTCAAAGGCAACAAAGCATCTCAGTCAGATTCCTAAAGAGGCTTTCAGTACAGAAGCCAGATGATCAGCTACAGACCTGTGATGGGCCTGCTATCCAATCTTCCCTTTGCGTCAGCCGGGGAGTGCGACTTAACTCTGAGAGAGGCATTGAGACCCTTCCCACACAGCGCTTGCCCTCTGAGGAAACAGTACTGTGTGCATTTTCACTAGTGACCGTGCTACCAGATCAGCGCTGAGGCTACTGGAGGTGACATTTCCCAGCGCCTTCCCTGTAGATGTGGAGAACCTTGTCCTCAGAATATGTATATGACCTATTCAAAGTCACATTCCCCCGTGACGTCATATAGTCAGAGCTTCTCCGCTTTCTAGGAGACTTTTCCACACTCAGCCTCACCCAGTCCCCTGCCCACTTCAGTTGTAAAATGCTAAAGGTCTCAAAAATTATCTGATCCTGACCCAGTCATGAGGATCTGCAAATACCAGACAGTCTGAACGTGTTCTTTATTATCCCTCAGGAGGGCCATTGGATTTTCTTCAAAATACTAACAATGATAATCATTCAGCCTCCTTTATAAAGCCAGTTACCTTCCAGACACATTACTGAGCTCTTTGCATATATTAGCACACTTAATCCTCACAACAACCCAGAGTTATTATCCACACTTAGAAGATTTAAAAAAAAAAAAAGTAAGGCCTAGAGAAGAGGAGGAAGATAGGTCTTAAATAAAATGTTCTTTGAGTTAACAAGTCTAGGGCAACCATCAGGGCAATCAGCTCACATGCTTTGATGCTTTGAAATTTCCATGGTGTAAAAATCATGCTTTCAGACATGTATGAAAATAAGTACACATATGTGTGCATATGCACCTGTTGTTTTTGTTTGCTTTCTTTTATAAAACACAATGTGCAGAGTCTTAGCCCTGACCTATCAAGTCAGACTACCCCTGACCAGCATCTGTCCCTCTTTATTCATGAATAGATTATTCTGATGGGTATGGTACTGCCAGCTAAGGTTGCCTGTCTTCTACTGATAAATCCTGGGATAGAGGGGGAAATCATTGCCTTTAGCTGTGTTCCCACTTCTGAGCCCTCTGGGCTCTCACAGATAGCTCCAAACCTATCATCATCCAGATGGCCTTGGTTAATCTTGGTAGATCACAAACCAAAACTAACAGAGATGAATGTGAACGTGAGATATCTGTAAGGGGAGGGGAAGGGGGACAGGAACAATAGGAAGGTGGTAGGTGACAGCGTTTGGCATGCAAGGCATCCATATGTGAAACTGTAAAAATAATGCAATACTAACACTTAAAATTAAAAATTATTGACTCTCCTTATGTAACTAGATTTGGCAAGAAGCATGTCCTCAATAGCTTACAAGATCGGAGCCTACAGTTATAAAGTGATAATTTTTAAATGCTCAAAGCATATTTAGATGATTTAAAAAGGAACAGAAACATTTTGTCCCAAATGCAAGGCAAAAATATACCTGACTCTCAGCAACAGCAAGAGTTTGGAGGCCTTGCTAACACTGGGCGCTCAGACACTCCCTCATTTCAACATCTACTAGGAAAAAAAAACAGAGTTGAGAACTATAATTGTTAGTCCCTGATTTAGACCATTGAACCCCAGTGTCCTTTCAGGCTAAAGTAGATTTTAAATTCAATTCACTTGAAGGAGTTCATTGGTGACCTTTGAGAAATCAATTGCATGGTATATCAGGGTAAAAGATGATCTAACTTCCCTATAAATTGATGATTTGAAAAAAAATGTGCGTTACCCCTATCAAACACACTGAAGGACACTTCACTGTTCAATGTTCAGTGGTGGCCAAAGATATCCGAATGGGAAACTCCGAATCTCTACTGTGAAATGCAGCTGAAGAAATGAGCATTAAGAACCATGTCTCTGTACAATATACAGTGATTTTTATAAGCTTTCTTTGGGGCTTATTCTTTATTTTGACTACTCGAATAAAAATTGCAGTAATTGTTAAATTGCAGCATTCATTTTTTTAAAAGCAGCACACTTATTTTCCTGTAAAAGTGAAAGTAGTTTATACATAAACAAAACTTTAGGGTTCCTCATGCAGAATCCTACAGTATACATGGGGATTGTCACAACTGACCGATGAATCAGACTTTTGGGACTCACGGGTTATCTCTACTAGCAACCCACAGACCCTGAACAGCAAGATTCAAGGGCCAGTGGCTGAACTTGGCTTCCTTATTTCTTATCAATTCTAATAGATAATAGATAACGTCCAGATAACCTGCAGCTCTCTGCTTTCAAGACTGTATCCCAAGCAGAGCTCATCCTCAAAGGAAGCACATCATGCACCTGTGAATCCAGTATGTCATGTACCTCTGGGTCCAGTACATCATTTACCTGTGCCTCCTCCAGTACACCATGTACCTGCGACTCCATTACATCATGTACCTGTGACTCTGGGACACCATGTACCTGTGCAGAACATGGCGCACTGTGTCTCCAGGACATCACATACAGGTGTCTCCAGGACATGTCAGTTGACAAAACAGCAGTAGCTCTCCCAAATCACTTGTTGGCTATCACTAACAGTTTCCAATTTTGGTGACATTTACTAATTGTCTTAGTTACTAAGGCAACTTACAAAAGAAAGCATTTAATTTGTGACTTGCAGTTCCAGAGGATTGGCATTCATCACCATCACGGCCGAGAGCAAGGCCATAAGCACACAGTCTTGGCACTAGTGCAGTAGCTGGGAATTTACATCTTAAGACACACCCACAAGGCAGAGAGCACTGAGAATGGGAGGGTTTGGGAAACCTCAAAGCCCAGTACCCTGTTACAGGCCTCCTTCAACAAAGCCACACCTCCTAATCCTTTCAAAACAGTTCCACCAATTGGGGACCGAGTATTCAGATACACAATCCTATGGGACCACCATACTGACTTAATAGATATACCAATAGAGTAAACAATCAAATTCAGAGGTTAGAACAAAAGATATCAACAGCCCTTGTTTGGTAAGATTAGCATAAAGGTGGGGGGGAACTGAGAGCGGGTCTGCCTGTTAATGACAGAGAGGTTAAAGTGTCCCTAGTTTCTTGTCTTTTGGGGAAGCACTTGCACTTGTCCATGGATTACCCTCAGACTTGGTAAACAACCACGCAAGCCCCATCTCCTGTCTGCCGAGCCAGCAGTTAAACACTGCTTCTCAGGGCAGTTTATATAAATAAGTTATGGACAATATATTGCGAGCTTCCACCACCTAATAACATCATGTATTTTTTATGGATTGTTGGAATTTGCAGGTTGGAGGCATATCCATTGAGATGGATAATAGTTGTGTGCTTTTATTTTATGCACTTAGCCTTCTCATTGAGGACTGCATTAATCTTGTGTTTTACAATGGTGAGTGCCAAAGAAGCATCTATTCCTCTCTGGAAAGAAAATCCTGTTTTGGCTTATAATGTACTAGCTCCTTCCGCTTATCTTCTGCTTAGACATTTTTATTAGGATAATTGTTTTTTGGAAGCATAAACCAAGCTCTAGAATCTAAGAGACAGAAGTTCCTATGGAGAAGATTTATGACCCAATATGAAATTTTCCTGCACTCTGAAACTCAGCCTCCAAAGTCAAGAAGAATTTGATGTCAGAATGTTTTAAATCATTTTCTAGAAGAGATCTCATGCAAGTGCCTAGAGACACTAAGCTTCCTATAAATGGAGTTAAATTTCAGATTAATATGCATGGGTATCAAGCAGTATTAGGTGATTTAACCATCATTAGCTTCCAATTGTTACGCAGATTAAATAGCTATTTTATTCTAAATACAAACACAAGAGCACAACACAGACCTATCATTTAATTGTTTTAAATATACTATAGTTTTGAATATTTCTAGTGAGACAGTTTTTTCTAACCCCACTGCAAACAAAAAAAAAAATAAATAAACAAAACACCATGCTGCTGATATATGAATAAAAACTAGTCCATGCCAGACACCATGACACAATAGACAAATGATCCAACATACAAAAGGTTTGGAGTTTTACATGTTTTAATCTCTGTGTTGACATTCTAGCAATTTCCCTGCTTATAGAACATGGGAGATAGAGGAGACCTGAGAAGTAATATAGTACAGTGTAACATGAACAGGGGGTGGGGGGCAGGCCTGTTTGTTTGTGTTTCTGTCCTGCCCGGTACCCCACAGCTGGCAAGCCCCAAAGAAATAACACAGAGATCTCTATAAGTTATAAAGCTGATTGGCCCATTAGCTCTAGCCTCTCATTGGCTAACTCTCACATCTTGATTAACCCATTTTCTGATCTATGTTAGCCATGTGGCTCAGTACCTTTTTTCAGTGGTGCAGATCACATCCTGTTGCTTTGGTGATCTGGGCAGGAGTGGGAGGAATCAACTTCCTCCTTCCCAGAATTCTCCTGTTCTCATTACATCATTTCCACTTCCTGTCTGGTTTTCCCACCTATACTTTCTGCCTGGCCAATCAGCGTTTTATTTAAAACATGATTGACTGGTTACAGACAATTCTCCTGCACCAGTACAGCATGTATATTTTACATGGGACAATCTGAATAGGTAAGAGAGGAAATGACAAAGATAGAAAGCAAAATGTTTGCTTTTTGTTATGATGTTCTTTCCTTCCTCCCATGACCAAGGAAACCAAGGAAGTAGTGCACACAGCAGCAACTTACTTCTGTAGGTATATTCTAAGAAGCTTTGTTGAGTTTGTAACCGCACACAGTACCAAATCCCATATATGCAATATATTCATTTTCCTCTGTACTCTATAGCTTTGCTGTGTGGTGATAGACTTAATATCTTTTGATCTGGTACCCACTTTGCATTAGTTTTTGTATATTGGGACCATGTGTACAAAGAATGGGTTATCTGAACACAGGTATAGTGATTGCTAGATACTCAAAATGGTAAGTGTTGGGCAGATGGATAGCATATGTAGTATGGATGTCTGGCCAAAGAGCTTATTTATGCACTGGGTAGGACAAATTAGGAGAGTGTTTTAATTAGGATAAACAGAACAGCATATATAGTTTGATACTTATAAGCTATATATCTTTTAAAATTTCTATTTAATATTTTTGAACTACCACTGACTGCAGGTAATTGAGACCTCAAAAAGCAAGCCATGGGGAGTAGACAGTTTTACATAGAACTATTTTATATTCTTCAATGATAACTTTAATAATTCCATGATCATCATAAGATAATCCATCTTGAATATTTTTTTTCAGTGAAACCAACCGAGATTCAAACTGCATTGGATGAGAACATTAGCCACTTTCTTTTCTTTGTTTACTTATTTTTTTTCCTTTCTTTGTATCACTCATGAAACTTACTTTTACAGCTTCTCCTTTCTCAAAATCATCTTTTTGAAAGTTCTGTTTTTTGGGTGCTTATCTGTTGTTTTCACTGAAGGTAAAAACTGTGAATGCCTTGCTAAAGTTGTGTGAGAACTGTTCTGTCTTCAGCTATGCATATAACAAATCTGAGACTCGAAGGGTATTGTTCGAAAATCCTGAACCAATTGATTTCTATGTATTATGTAAATGAATCTACCGTTATCTAAATGCCAACTCACAGCAGAGAGGGAAACCTGATAAATCCTTAATGAATGCAACCCTTATTAACAGTCTATGGTCCCAATGAGAACTCTTCTTGTAATTTAAGGCAGCATTGTAATTACCCACTTCCCATAAGCTGCTACTGTAACGACACCAGGCTTGCAGTCCATCAGACGAGTGGCAGCACAAGTACATATATAGCTGTTCACTTTTAATAAGTCAAACACAGTAATGGGTGTTCTCTGGTAATAACAATACAGCCTGTATTTATGAATGCGCAGGAATGCTTACTTATAATGGCACACATTAAAACATTAAATAAGAAGTAAATATGGTAGACAATGAAGCACTGCGTCTAGTAAACAAAATGCTCTCAGACAATTTGCAGTTCTTGCCCAGCCACCTCGATCATCATGCACTGTGCCCTGGTTTTGTCGGGATGACAAATGACACCACGATCTCCACTGTGAGTAGACTCACTCTTATTCATATAGAAGGAATCTCCTATTATAAAAGACTGGCAAATGCAGAATTGGTCAGTATGTGTGCACCTAGAAATGCTGTAGAGTCCCATCTATGGACAATACGACATGCCAAACAAAAGTGGCTTAATCTTGCAGTGCCATTGCTTAGATTTCCCAATGCTTGACGTCAGAGCCTGAAGTGTTGATAAAGGGGTGATCTGTAGAGAGTGATGGCTGTAACCTTTTACCTTTGCTATCCCTTCAAAGGTCACTTGGCTTTATGGACTTTTATAGGCACTCGTTTGAAGTAGTTGTATAATATATTTCAGCGAAATCAGATGTGTAAGGTCAGAAGAAGAAAATATGCCCCAGCCAAGCATCTTCTCGACACCCTGCGTCTTCAAGGCTGAAGGTCACCACCATGCACTGTTCACATTGACAGTACACTCGAAGAATTACATCGTGACCACATGCTGAGTGGCAGGAAACTGCCATAACTCTGGCTAGTGGTCTTCGTGGTGGTCCTATATACAACACAGTGTGTTTTCTCGTATTAAACAGCCCTTACAAGTGCCTATTTGCTGGCCTGAGTCCTCCTCTATAACAAATGGCTTGAGACCGTGACGGTGACTTATGCCTTAAGATTCCCTTCACTTCCTATTTGGATTTCCAATCAGACATAGTACTTTGCACATAGTGGGCATGTGATAGGCATTTGCGGATTAAGGGTTGGGTTAGGAGGACAGATCCAGAGCAGGAAGGAAGAAAAAAAGAAGGAAAAGAAGACAAGTTCTTCCCTGACACCCTAATTTCATTTTTAAGCATTTATTATTCTTACTCTCTAATTATGTGTATATGTTTCTATTTGTGTACGCGGTTCTCCACCATCCTGGTGCAGTTGCTCATGTTGTGGTGACCCCCCAACCATAAAAATATTTTCGTTGCTACTTCATCACTGTAATTTTGCTACTGTTCTAAATTGTATTATAAATATCTGTGTTTTCTGATGGTCTTAGGTGACTCCTGTGAGAGTTTGATTCCCCCAAGGGGTCTCAACCCAAGGGTGCTGTAGGAAATCCTACAGCCAGTAGCCCTTAAGTTACCCACCCACTGGGGCGTGGCCTCTTATACTATTTATGGCGATGTAAAGCCTGTGTCTGGCCTCTTTTCCAGCTGTGGGTCCATGGCATCTCTGACTCCGCCCTTCTTTCTCCCAGCATTCTTTCCAGTCCTCCCCGCCTACCTAAGTTCTGCCCTATCAACAGGCCAAGGCAGTTTCTTTATTCATTAATGGTAATCACAGCACACAGAGGGGACTCCCACATCACAAGGGTTGAGAGCCAGTGGTGTACGGGCATGTGTATGTGAGTGCAGTGTCTGAAGAGGTCCAGAAGAGGGAGTTAGATTCCCCTGGCACTAGAGTTATGAGCTCCCTAATATGGGTTCTGGAAACAGACTTTAGATCTTCTCCAAAAGCAGGGCACATTCTTAAGCACGGATCTAGCTCTCCAGCCCTCACAACCTTCTGACAAGCTCTGCCACTTTACCCTTGTGGTACCAGCAGAGGAGCTCATGTGAAGGAAATGCCAACATCTAGATGCCTGTGTTCTCTCCTAACATAATGGTGTCAAGAAAAGATGCTGACACGGTGTCCTGCTGCAATGAAATTTAGAGAAACTCCCTGTAGTTACAGTATATTTGGAGTTCCATTCAATGAAGTTAATCAAGCAGGAGACCATACACATCATTTTTTAATAATTTCAAAACACCAAAGTAATATTTATGATGTGCCTGATGTGGATCTGAGAATATGCTACCCACTGAAACAAATGCAAAAGAAGCTTAGCATTTACTGAAGATTTAGTAATTTGCCAGATGTGCTGGACGCGTTCCCTGCCCTTGAGATAATGGCGTGGCCTCTGCAAAGTCAAAGCATGCACATATGAAAAACACAATGAGAACAGGAGAGGAAGAGAGACACTCTGGAATGACGGTAATGCTACCCACCATCTGATCAGTGCTTCTTAGAGGTCGGACAAGGTATAAGCATTGTACTTGTGCTATGTTATTTAATGTTCACCACTCTGTACTTATTGAGTTCCCCACATTACAGATGAAAAAAAAGCTTAGCTCAAAACAGTTTTTTAGCAAACTGTCTCCATTCAATCATGCTGCTAGAACAAAAGGTCATGTGGCTCAAGAGATTGCAAGCAATAGTAGGATATTTCTTACTGTTCTGGAGGCCCAGGTCATCAGTGAGTGCCTCTAGCCAATGACCTTCATAGCCCTGAAGTCCATGCACATAAGCTTGTGTTCCAATGTTTCTGGTTACCTACCTGTGTTTTTAGAGATAGACAGTGCATTCTTGAAAATAAGGGCTCCATATCTCCTGAACCTACAAGAGAAATTTCATGGAAGAGAGAATGATCTAGACCTTAGAATGCTGACCTGATTTTTGTGGTTTGAATAGATGAATGCAGCAATATCAAAGTGGAAGAAGAGACTTCTTAAAATAGCCATGAAACAGTCCACAAAATGACAAGTTCTGTCTGGGATCGAATTATTGAGTAGAATGGTCAGTAAATCTGAGAGGGCTAATGGATAGGAGCAGAATGGCAACCTGTAGCTCATAACCTCCCGTGCCAGCTCCTTCCTCTTCCACCTCCACTTACTTTATAATATTAAATTCCATTACTTTGGCATTTAAATTGGTTTTCACTCTCCCTCCCAACACATGCCACATACCATACACGCACACACACACCCCACCCACCCCACCCCCACATCTCTACTATTCAAACCTCAATTTAAGGCCTTACAATTTCTTCCTGGGATTTATACCTCAGGATCTACTTGCTATAATCTCACGGCAAATTCATCTCTCGCTCTTTCCTCTCTGTCTTGACTTCAGTTTTCCTGAACAACAAAGTAAGTGTTATAATAAGACAGTTCTAATAGGCTACTGTGGGCATAAATGATGCAATGCATGTGAAATGGCTGCCTCGGTGCCTGGGAAATAAGATGGACTTGCAGGAGAGGGGAATATTTCTCTTCTATCTTCTCAGGTGTCTAGGTCCTGGGAATTAAACTGACATTTCATAGATTAACTGATATAGAAAAGAGACAATGCCATATATATCTATATTTTCAGAACTTTTCTATGTCTACATTCACCATTTCCTTCAGTTCAAAATAAGCTATATACCCTAAGCAAATTTGGAAACAGCTTCTAGTCCCCTTCAAACTGAATGCTTTCTTTGCCTTGGTCTTATCTATCCCTTTATGATCTGTCTCTTCTATTATCCATATGCTGAGCTAAGATCAATGCTCATTTACAAAATATACCCTGACCATTTAGGTCTGCCGAGTCAAATTTTCACAATGGTCTCTTTGCCTGCAGAATGGAATCCAAACAACCTTGTCTGAATGCTTTTGTTTGCCCATTAGTAGATTCATTCTATTTGCAAAATAGGTAAAGCCCCCTCTGTGTGTCAGGAATCAATCTACACTTATAATGGAGGCAACATCAAAATTAATGTCTCAAAATCTAGAGCTCATGATGACATCTTGGATCTCAGAGAAAGCACTGGGGTCCCCAGCATGTTCAGGAACCCATAGGTGTGAATGGGAATGCCAGCAGAGAGCATAAAGCATTAGAAGAAAAAGGATCCCAAGTACTCATGGCCCCATCATTATCAGAATAAACAAAATAATACATGAAGGAACCTGGAGAGAACAATCAACAGAAATGAAATGTTTGAACTCCAAAGGAAGTGGTGTGGAGAATTGTCTGTATTCTGTCAATCATGTTTTAAATAAATTTTGATTGGCCAGGCAGGATGTATAGGTGAGTCAACCAGACAGGAAGTAGAGGCGGGGTGATGAGAACAGGAGAATTCTAGGAAGGAGGAAGCCCATTCATTCCTCCAGTTCTGCCCAGATCACCGAAGAAGCAAGATGTAAGCTGTCCCTCGGAGAAAGGTACCAAGCCATGTGGCTAACATAGATCAGAATAATGGGTTAATATAAGCTACAAGAGCTAATAAGTAGCCTGAGCTAATGGCCCAATCGGTTTTATAACTTATGGAGATCTCTGTGTGATTTTCTTTGGAGCTTGCCGGCTGTGGGCAACTGGGCAGGACATAAACCCCAACAGGCCGGCCCTCATGTTACAAGGAAGCTCTAACTCAGTCATGAGCCAAGAAGCAAATGAGTGGGCAGCATGGTAGGGAGTTGTGTGCCTTAGTGCCAACAGTGGGGTGAGCCACGGTGTGGGTATAAACCCATTGGCTATGGCTTTAAAGACTATGGCGGATGAAAACACAGGCTACAGGCTGCTCTTGAGATTTTGCAGCAGGTGGAAGTTCTCTTGCACTCAAGAGATGAGATTTCTTTTATGTAAGACTCTTTGTGAGAGATTTTCAACTATGACCACTTTTAGAGTTATTTTAACATGTTTGAAGAAGTAATGATGGCCAGAGAAAATGACAATTAGATCAGAAAGGAAAAACTCTGATCTAAATGATTTTGAGATTCAGTTGACTTTCGCTGTGGTTGTTTTTAATTTTGCACATGATTCAGGCTTGCAGACCTGTCTAGTGCTGTGGAAGGGAGATTAAGGAGACCTTCTGGCTGTCTCATAGAAGAAACATGGGATCCCTCCCAAGCAACACCCAGAGGAAGAAAACAAAAACAGCAATCTTTCCCTCTCAGTTCTCAGCTGTTATCCGCTGACAAAGAGATTAACAAGAGAAAAACAAACAACTTTTAATAGTCTGTAAATTTCATATGTACCTGAGGGGCTCAGAGAATAAGCAACTCAAAAGCACGGCTTTAAACTCTGGTTTATGGGGCACTTTTGACAAAGAACGATGCTCGGGTGAGCAAGATGATGCAAGTGGGTAAAGTGCTTGCCATGAAAGTGGGAGGACCTGAGTTCAAATCCCCAGACCCCACTGAAACCCTAGCACAGTAGCTCATGTCTGTAATCCTAAGGCTTCCATGAGAAGCAAGGTGGTGGGAACAGGAGAGGTTCCAGAAGCTCATGAGCCAGTTAACATAAAACATGTTGCAGGAAGACAACAGAGACCGTGCCCAAAACAAGGTAGACAATATTGATGCCCAAGGTTGTTCTCTGACCTTCACATGTGTGCCCATGTGTGCCCTTAGGCTCCTGAACTCACTCACACAAGTTTTTAAAAGGGAATACAATTGCAGGGGAATGATAGGACAGAGGGAAGTGGTTTGAGATTCAAAGAATAGCAAATTGTGGGAAAGCACATAGATAAGGAAAAATCAGTTGATAAAACAAGATACTGGAGTTCGTTATTTTAGTTTTCTTGCATGCCATCTTCAAGTTAGAAGTTAAAGCTGTTTTACTGTGGACCTCTGCATGTGTTCCTTGGGAAAGGAAGGATCATAGGAACCAGAGTGGTTGAGTAGACCACAAGAAAACCACAGAATCCACTAACTTGGGCTCATGGGGCTCACAGAGCCTGAACCAACAATTTGGGAACCTGCATGGGTCTGACCTAGGTACTCTGTATGTATGTCACAGTTGTGTTGCTTGATGTTCTTGTGGGACTCCTAACAATGAGAGCAGGGGCTGTCTCTGACTCTTTTGCTCACTTTTGGGACCCTTTTCCTCCTACTAGTTTGTCTTGTCCAGTTTAAAATGAAGCGATGTGCCTAGTTTAATTGTAATTTCATATGCCATGCTGGGTTGATATCCCTGGGAGGCCTGCCCTGTTCTGAAGGGAATTGGAGGAGGAGTGGATCTGTGGGGGAAGGGAGATGAAGGGAAGAGATTGGGAGGTAAGGAGGGAGGATGAAAGATATGAAAGAAGAAAATTTTCAAAGTTAAAGTTGTCTCCTTGACTAACTGTCGATACTCCTGGGAAAGAAAGGGGGAAGAGTAACAACACAGGAATTTTTATAAATCATGATATATGCTTTTGGTACATGAGCTTCACTTTGCCTTGGAATTGATGTAAATGATCTTAATAAATACAATCAGCCTAATAAGGTAAGTATTAGACAACCTCCTATAGGTTACTGGGTACCTTTATAAGGTGAATGCTTTAGTTAAAGTAAAATTCAGGTTAGCCAGTATGAGCCAAGAGGTAAGGGTAATGCCCACCTTCACAAGATATTATGTTATTGGCTCTGTTGACTGTGTACCTAATTCTACTGCCATCCACTTGCAAATGATCTGTTGTCTCCCAACCACATACCCCATAGAAGTACCATGACTGGAAATGCTGAATAATCCCCACAGTTCTAAAACAAAAGAGAAAAAAACAACATAAATAAAATTTAGGAGTAAATAATAAGTGTGCATGGACATGCAAGCCCAACACTAGAGGCCAAAGCAGTGAGATCATGTGTTCAAAGAAAGCCAGGGTTACATAGTGAGACCCCAAGAGTCTGTCACAAAAAAGTAAATAAGAAAGTAGACTCTACTTCCATGGGTATAATAGAGACCAACCACGGGTACCATGATGCGAACTTCCAAAATTGCTTGTACATCATTGATTTGGTTAACTGAGCATTGAAAAGCTTTAACTCCAAGATTCTGCATCATCCAGATAAAGCATTTGACAGATAATTAATTTTGCTTACGCTAACCCTGAACCTAAGTGACACTTGTGTCCTACCTTCCTAAATGACCCCAAACCGAATAGCTACAATGACATAAGCCCAAATAATGATTTAGTAGGGCAATTACCAGACGTTTACATTTTTCTCCTAAATCGGACACACAATAAAGAGTTTTAAATATGCTGATAAATGTAAGTTTACTAATTGTTCAAGATAGGTGAGTCATAGAACATCACCCAACACAGTGAACTGTGATTCATTGTCACTCAAATTCAGCTATGTAGGCGCTTGCACACATGACACACTCCCAAGCATACATGCACATGTGTACACACACACACGCACACACACACAGCACACACACTGATTGTCTTTAAGGAGTAGACACATATATGTCACCATGCTGTGCACATATACAACAAATGTTTGCACATACCATAGCATTGAAGAGCTGAGATCCATCACAGCATCGGAGGGTGCACTGATGGTCACAGCAGGAGAGGATGAAAATAAACAAATGGATACTTTTTTAATTTGTAAGTGACAAGATGAAGAATATTGTAGATTTTCCCCACCAGACTGTAACAATATTAAGGTAAATCAAATTTTGCACCTCATTTATTTAACAATGTCGTTTTTCAGTTGCTGAAGGGTTTTTTTTTTTTTTTGACTCTCAGAATACAAGGCTGCACAAATTTCCCAGAATTTATTTTTGTAAAGGAAAAAAATAACAGTTAGCTCTTGAACACTTAATTATAATTGGCTACGCTTCTTTTCTTTCATTAAGTGATCATTTATGAAAGACTACTTCATGATCATCTAAAATGTCGCTTTGGAAAGACTGAAGCAAGCGAGGGAAGATGTAATCACAATGTAATGTAATCAGAATACTTAATTAACATGCAATCATAAAAGAAGAAAACAGTCTCATAGCATTTGCACCCAAAGCCAACAATGGGACTCTATCTAAAAAGAGATATAAGCTTTATAAATACTTTAATGGTTACAGCATTTTTAAAAATCACTTCCCTGATTATTCTTCTATTTTAAATAGAAAAACCAAAAACCTGGCAAAGATTTGGGTATTGCAAGACTATTTCCTCTCTCTGGTTGCCAAGATAGTTCAGCCACACTGGAGTTGAGATGGAGAGGCAAGGACACTCCTCACACATCTCCATGACAAAGGCTCCCTTTACATCCTTCAACCACCCCACAGATCTCTTTTTTCTATGTAGTTTGGGATTAGTAGGGAGGTTATTTCAAAACAAAAAGCTCTATCCCTTGGATCTTCCGTTTTCTTTTCTGCTATTCAAGCAATCATAAGAACATATTTGTCACAGTTTAGATCATAAATCTACTAAAAAGGCTCATGTTTTCAAAGACTGGTCCCTGGAACAGCAGGATTGAGTGTGGATTTCAAGAAATAACTGGATCATAAGGGATCTGATATTATAATCTCATAAATCCACTTACAAATTCCTGGCTTAATGGTCTGTTGGGAGGTGATGGACATTTCAGCAAGTAGGGCTAGTTCAAAGGAAGGAGGTCATTAGGGATGTGATCCAATGATAGAGATAGAAATATATTTATTTTATACTTCTATGTATCCCAATCTCATATCTCTCCAAATCTCTATCTTTATCTCTCTCCCACCTTCCCTGATGTGCTTTTCTTTCCATTGGCCCAGAAATAATGGAGCAAAATATGATTGTGTCCCAAACCTCTGAAATCATGATTGAAAATAAATGTTGTCTCCTTTAAGTTGATTTTCTTAAATATCCAATCATTATAACAGAAAACTGACTAAAACAATATCAAAATACTGTTGCCATAATCCACTGAGCTTCTGAGAGGATGCATCATTTGGTCCACTACATCCACCACATCCCTTGATCCACCACATCATTTGGTCTACCACATCATTTGGTCCACTGCATCATTTGGTCCACCACAACATTTGGTCATTTGGTCCAGCACATCAATAGCAAAGCAAAGGTCAAGAGAGGAATTTGGTAAGAAGTCAGAACATAACTACAAAGAATGGAAACAGTCATCAGAGCTCTAAGTGAAAGACCTTTTAGGCATGATTCTAGTCATGGAATGTGAAGTGGTTTAAAATCTATTACTTTCTTATGAACCGCAATACCCTGATGCATAACTCCTTGGATGCACGTATAGCAGTTTCTTTATGGTAGGTACCCATCAGAATTGCTAGTCTTTAGAGTGTACTTGTAATTTTAACAAACTACACATTACTGAGTGGACTTCCAAAGTGACAAATGACAGTCCCCTAGAAAGTTATGAGTTCCAGTCTGCTCTAGTCATCATTGAGTCTGATAATAAAATGAAAGGTGGGGGCACACTGTTCCCCCATTCAACTTGGATTTTTCTCCTTCTTTATTTCGTTAACCTCCTTTGGCTGCTTTTTCTAGCACTTGACTCACTTCGTTGGTCTGGTTTTCTAAAGTACTCTTGTGTCTGTCTTGTGGAGTTGTAGAGCTTTCTGTTGTTCACCTGATATAGAAGATGCTTAGCCTATAAACCTGCAGCTATAGAGGACAACAAAATTGCAAGCTCACCAAGCTGAAGAGCTGCCCAGAAAGCAATTAGCAATCACTAATGTTCCATCTGTTTAAATCTGATCAGGGACCACAAAAAGGAACTGGTGCTTCACTGAAGAAAAATACCCAATCATCAAAAAAAATTATAATAATCTATATAAATCAGAAAATATAAGAAAGAAAACATTTTTATGTGCTCTACCTTTTCTTTTTTTTTAACAGGTAATCTAGAGCTAACAATGTTTTTAGACATGGCATTTCCTCAGTAAATAGAGTTTAAAGTTTTCTTTCCCATATTCGGCTGTTCCAAAGGTGACTGTACAATTGATCATACAATCACAGTCTCTTGTTGGAGCAGTGTGGTCAAGCTTGAGCTTCAAATCAACAATGAAAGCTAAAACGTTTTCTCACATCTAAATGCAAGCGTAATACCGAACTGATAAATACAGCCGAACAGAGGGAGCTGAAAGTCCGAATGCATGCTTTTTTTTTCTTATTTATTCACTTGTAAAAAGATGAGTTGGTGCCACCACAGTTTTGAAACATCCTCACCAAGTGTTCGTTTTTAGTATCTTCATGGCTCAGTGACTTTCACATATCTGTTATTATTGTAGTTAAGCCGTCACCGCCGACAACCTTCCCATGCTGGTCCTAAGGGCCCTTCCCGTGGGACTGGGAGTCTATAGCAGCTATCTTAATTTCTGGTGTGACCAGAAAGTATTCATTTCTTTAATTTTAAATTATAAACCTATTTATAACCATTTAGATTAGTTATAAATCACCTGCTCCAAAGCTAGACTCAACCCCTCCTCCACAGACTCATGGTGTTTGTAGATAAATGACATTTAGAAACACAGACTGAGCCAAGGGAGGTTCATGACCCATATACACTTGGATGTCATATTTTTTAGAACTTTTCCACGAACATAACTAGAAAATAACCTCTTCGATAAAATACGCCAGCTTTTTACTGATAATTCTAATTAAATCCATAATTACAGAGTTTCTGCTAAGCCTCATTAATCTCACACTTTTATCCTTTCTCCCAACACTGAAAACCTTTGTGTTCAATGACAGTAATACAAATACTCATTTTCTTTATCCTTCAACATGCAACACTTAAAATACAATTACCACTAAAATTGTTTTACTTCGTTTCGCCCTATAAAAATATATCTAATGTAAATAAATTACTTTAAAAAAAAACATTGTAGGACCAGCAAAATGGCACAGCAGAAAAGGGCACTAACCACCACGTCTAATGTGATTGACTTTGACCCCCAGAACCACGTGGTAAGTAAGAACTGACCCCAGCAAGTTGTCAGCTGACCTCTGCAAGTATGCTATGATGCACATGTACATGCAAGTACACACACACACACACACACACACACACACACACACACAAACACACACTAGTAAAAAGGTTAAAATAATTTGGAATAAGTAACTCCTATCTGCATAGCTATTGCTCCACCATTTCTAAGCATTCTAAACATGACCATTCATTGTCTACAGACTATCTTGATTTATCCAAAGTCTAGTTATCAAAATAATATATTAAGCTCATCCTACAGTCTTCATGAAAAACCAAAAGTGGAGACTTTCCTAATTTGGGACATTTCCTAGTGCCTCCACCTAGGAAATTCCACAATTTCTAAGTAATTTTTGCATTAACTTGAAGCTCCATGCTTCATCAGTTTCCAGTATAAATTCCCAATCCCAATCCACAAATGGCTCTATGTCTCTCCTCAAGAAGCAGCGAGCCATTCTTCCCAGATTGACAAGCCGCTGGAAGCACAGGTTAGTTTAGAGTAAGCATTGGAAAAAACAGAATTGCCAATTGTGCAGGCCTATTTTCTTCAACGGGAGGAAATAAATAATACATGGTCACCTTAATGGTGGCATGAACGTGGTTGGGCCACCTGGTGACCATTTAATATTCTCTGAGGAGCCAGCCTCCACCTGAATCTCCCCCAAATCCTGAGAATTGTTTAGCATCTAATTCTGGGATTTGTCTCTCAGTGAAGAGAACTCATCCTTAAGAAAGAACCCACATGCTTTGTATCCTCCATCAACAGAATCCATCCTTACACGTTTATTACAAACTCTTCCTCGAGGCCCTAGCCCTGAGAAGTATTTATCAGCCAATAAAACTCATTCTTATTGTAAAGGTCACACGGACTTTGTTATTTTGCATGGGAATCTCAATGCTGCCATCCTTGAAATTTAGTTATGAGAATTGTCACGTGGAGACTCCCCGTCTCCCCAAAGTTTGGCTGTGTTTAAATGTGGAAGAGAATTGAACCATAGTATCAGAGTTGCTAGAAGTTTTGATACAGTCTGGCTGACCAAGTCCAGTTGGAGTGAGTTTTCTTTTTCACATCTTCTCAGTCCATTTCCCTGTCAGCAGTGATGCCTACAGGGACCCCACAACAACCAGTGGAGATTTTTCTATTCCTGTTAAGAAACAGAGCTGTGAGTGGGGAGGGGGAACTTGTGAGATGGCTCAGGGGAAAAAACCTTTGCCATATAAGCATGAGGACCAAAGTTTATATCCCCAGGACTCACGCAAATGTGTGATGATCCTGGTAGCCCACCTGTAAGCTCAGTACTCATTCAGAACACAGTAACAGGGAGCCCTAGAGCAAGCTGGCTAGCCGAATCAGCAAGTTCATGGTTCTGGTGAGGACTCTGCCTCAGTGTGTAAGTTGGAAAGAGATTTTGGAAGATACTCAAGGCCAACCACTAGCCTCCAAATGCGGACACACACACATCCACATTAAACTCCACACACATATGCCCACATACATGAGAATAGGCATACATTCCTGAACATACCACACAAAATAAATATAAAGAAAAAGAACAGGGATTTCAGAGCTTCTTTCATTAGGCAGTGTTATGTTTTAGATGCGGCTTCAGGTTATCTACCAAGACTTGTGAAATGTGGCCCCAGTTGTGAGGTAGAGAGCAGAGACACCCAGTGGATGATGCAGATTTTATCAACCAGCCTTCTTTCCTGATCATCCTGTTACCTCAATCACAGCTCCAGCAAGTGTTACCAAAGACAAAGAAAGAGAATTACAGACCAATTTCCTTATAAACAGAGTTGCAAAAGTGCTCAATAAAATTCTTGGAAAAATGAATCAAAGAACACAGCAAAAAGATCATCCACCATGATCAAGTAGGTATCATCCCAGAGATGCAGGGATATTTCAGCATAAATAAATCAATAAACGTAACCCACCATATAAACAAATTGCAAGACACAGACTGCAAGATCATCTCATAGATGCAGAAGCGGCCTTTGACAAAATCTAACACCCTTCATCATAAATGTCCTGGAGAGATTAGAGATACAAGGGACATACCTCATAACAAAGGCAGTTTACAACAATCCTGTACCTTAGCTTAAATGGAGAGAAACTCAAAGCAAGTCCACTGAAATCAGCAACAACACAAAGTTGTCCACTCTCCAGCTACCTATTCAGTATAGTACTTGGAGTCAACTGGATCAATAAACAACTGAAGGAGATCAGGGGATAAAACTGGAAATGAAGATATCAAAATATCTTTATTTACAGGTGATATGATAGTATACATAAGTGACCCTAAAAATTCCCCAGGGAAACTCTTATAGCTGACAAACACTTTCAGCAAAGATTCTAGATACAAAATTAACTCACAAAAGTCAGTAGCCTTTCTATATACAAACGACAAACATAAACATCAACCTAGCCACAACCATTTTCATCTACATTGGTGTCTTGCCTGCAAGATTACCAAAGACAAAGAAATAAAATTACAGTAGAATGCTGGCACAAAGCTTTTGGGAGTGGCCTATCAAAATATCTAATTTGACTTAAGTCCCACTCAAGGTGGAGCCCGTACCCAAAACTGCTTGTGTAACTAAGACCCTGAAACAAGAAAGCCCAGGGACCTAGGGGAAAACCAAATACTATGACTCTTTTAAAGTATCAATAAAATGATTCCTCATGGCATACTTACTGGTAGATCAATGCCTTGTTCAGCCATCATCAAGAGAAGCTTCCTCATATAGCAGGTGGGAACAGAGACCCACAATCAGACATTATGCAGAGATGAGAGGCCTTGGAACACCGGGCCCTAAATGGGATGTCTCCATCAAATCTGTCCCCTCAGGGTTCAGGGAACCCTGTAGAAGAGGAGGCAGAAAGAGTGTAAGAGTCAGAGGAAAACGGGAGACATTGAGGAAACAAGGCCATCGAAATCCATTGTGTCCACACACCTATGACTCAGAAAGACCGAGGCAGCATGCGCCGGGCCTGCACGCATCTGCACCAGATGGGCCCTAGAGAAGTGGACACATGCTCCAATTCCAATCCAGAATCATTCTCTAAGTGATAACTGTGATGAGACAACGGGCTGCATTCCCGCCCGGCTCCCGGCCGCCTGGCTAGCTTATGCCAGAAATAATTACACAGAAACTGTATTCTTTTAAACACTGCCTGGCCCATTAGTTTCAGCCTCTTACTCACATCTTGACTAACCCATATCTAATAATCTGTGTAACACCACGAGTGGTGTCTTACCAGGAAAGATTCAGCATATCTGACCTGGCGGCTGGCTCCATCGCATCTGTCCAAGAGAGGAGAGGCAGGGCAATTGCCGGAAGCATCTGCCTCACTTTCTTCTTCCCAGCATTCTGTTCTGTCTACTCCACCCACCTAAGGGATGTCCTATCAAATGGGCCAAGGTAGTTTCTTTATTAACCAATGAGAGACCTCCATCAGATAACCACTTGCAAATCAAAGTTTACTCTCCTCCAGGGGAGTCTCCTTGGGAAACAAACTCCTCTTAAGGGCAAGCTGCATGCCCAGTAGTTGATGATCAACAAAAAACAAACTCCATGGCATCTTTGGAGGATTCTTGTCTCACAGTGTCCTACCTGGGCTTTTTCTTCCTTTTTTCCTTACTTTCTTTTTTAAAAATTTTATCTTCTTATTTTTTATTTTTACTTTTATTTTATTGTACTTACATATTTTCCCTTGTTTTAGACTAAAGGCTCTTTGCTTATGCATTATGGCTTCCATAATATTTGTAATTTTATGGGATTCTTGAGTGTGCAAATGAGTGGGTCTTTGCATTGCAAATGTAGCCAGTTATCTCTGTCATTTGTTGCACATTTTGGAAGTTGCTTGATCGCACTTCTTGCTTACTCAAGTAATATTATTTCCCTCCTCGGATCTTCAATGGGGTTGAAGAATAGATAGTTGCAGTTACTTTCCTCTCATGACTTGGCCAAGTTATTTATTCTACAAGCCTTAAACTGGTTAGGATAGGATAATTATTGTATATATATGTTCTTATTGTATATAATTTTGTATTAGGCTTAGAACTCTCTTATTTAAACAAAAGGGGGAGGTTCTGTAAGAAGTCCTACAGCCAGTAGTTAATTGCCCACTGGGGCGTGGCCTCCTATACTATTGATGCTGATGTAGAGCATGTGTCTGGCCTCTTTTCCAGCTACAGGATTTGGTTTCTGTTCTCCATTCTAGCAGAAGATTCTGATTTGTGTGTCTACCCCTAAATAAATAACCGTCGATTTTTCTCAATTCTGAGCTAGTGTGGGATTTCTTTTAAGTGTCCATCATCACACTACTGCTATTTTCTGTTTGGGCAGCAGGCATTCCTTCCTGGATTTGGTTATATCTTTCTCAGTATTTGAATCTAAGTGTATTTTTTGCATTGTTATGCATTTTAAGTTGTAGTGAGGCTCCCTGAGTTTATTAAGTTTATTAAGGCCACCACCATGGCCAGAAGTCTCAGAAGGTGAACTTCCACAGTTATGTTCACACCATCCAGGACAAAACCAATCTGGAAGTGACAGCGTAAGTCACGAACAATCCCACACCAGTTTGGAATAATGATTAAAGGAATGGTTATTTATTTAAAAGGGAAAAACTTACAGATCACCGTCCCAGCCAACAGCCCTCTGAGCAATCAGGAAGGGAGCCTAGTCGCTGGAAGCAGAGCTGGAAGCCAGAGAACGAGTGGAGGGAAGTGGCCGCTTTTTTAAAGAGAGAGAGACCACGCCCCAATGGGCTGATATCTCAGCGGCTATTGGCTGAAGGAACGGAAGGAGCTCCGGCAACACCTCCCCCTTTTGTTTAAGTAAGAGAGTTCTAAACCTACTATGAAATTATATACAATAAGTACAAATATCCTATTCTAACTAACTTAAGTCTTGTATAATAAATAACTTGGCCAACTAATGAGAGGAAAGTAAATACATTTATATAGTCTTCAACACCATCAAAGATCTGAGAAGCGAAATAATGTTGCCTGAGTAATTAGGAAGTGCAATTAAACAACTTCCAAAACATGCAACAAATCACAGAGACAACTAGCTACTTGGGCAATCACCCAAAGTCACGTTTGCAGCATTGAAGCAACCAACTTTGGCTAAGGCCTAACATAACTGACATACCATTTTCAAAGGCAAGAAACTTTTCAAAACTATCTTACCCTGTCTTGGCAGGATATGACAGTCCTGTTTTATCCATTTATGGATACTCTGTATCTCTGTCAGTGGTTGAGGTATGGGCATTTCTTTGCCCAAAGACCAGTTCTGCCAAGAAGAAAGGCTCCAGGTGGAGTGTCTTTGGTGCTCAATATTCTTTCGGGAATAGATCGGTGTTTCCAGGAGGAATTGTGTCTCACTACCATGAAACTGAGTTAGATTAAAGGCCATTTTCTACAGCCCTTTGAAGAGGTTGAAGATTATCTATCTATACTGAATAAACTCTCTATGTATCTAAAGACCCTGATTAGTCTAATTATAAATGACAAACTTAGATGACTATTGATCTATATAAATCTCAATACCTATCTAACTTAAAGACTAAGACAATAAACAACTATGCAATAAATGAGTGACCTCGAAATATAAACAATGTACAAATATACAATGCAATATAGTAAATATATATCAATACATAAACAATATATAAGTATCTTAATCAGAGGTAGAAATGTACACTGCAATATGGTAAATACATAATATATATATATATATATCAATACAATATATCAATACATAAAAATGTTTTAAACAGAGGTAGAAACATGCATGCATACAGTAGTCAATATAATTTAACTTTGTATCAATATACAAGAATCAATACCAATATATTTGTCTAAAAACAGGAACTCACAATTACAAATCTATTATCCCATCATCCAATTATCCCCCCCCTTTTTTCCAAAAGATCCCTGAGCTTATAAAATTCCTCCTGCAACATGGAAGATCCCCTCAGAGAGAAACAACAGTGGTAACACACATCCGAGCATCTGACCCCACTCGTTTCCTAGAAGCTTTTCATGCAGCTTTTCTGAACCACTTGGGCTCACCCAATTCAATCCAATTCAATCTGCCTATTGTAGGCCAGATAGGTGGTTTTGTGTGGTATAAAATGGAACCTTTCAATTATTTATCCCATAGGTTTGAAAGGTTCATCTGGGGTCCAGAAGTCTAGATGTTTTATTTTAATTAGGGGTACGTGTGGGGAAGTGGGTATGAATGGGTGGTTGGGTGTATAAGTGGGTATGGAAGGACAAGTAAGTGTTTAAGTGGATGTGTATGGGTGGGTGGGTGTGCAAGACTGTCTGGTTTGCCCAGCATTTTAACAACTCTGAATCAGCTGTGACCCCATCAGTAGTTTGTTCTGAAGGTGACTTCAAGCCTTCTTACTTGCGTTTGTGTTTAAGCTGTCTGGTTACCCAAACTGAACCCTTAGCCTCTTTTAAAGATATAAATTTTTAAAGAAGAAAAAAAATATTTTTAAAACAATTTTTGTCTTATTTATAAATCTTGCCACAATTTAAAGAAGATATTTGAAAATTAAGTTCATACCTTGGCAATGATATTCATAGGCTGAGTAGAGCAAAGTTTTATAAATGGAAGTTTTAAATAAATTATAATTAATTAACTATGCAAATATATTAAATAAATTTGGATACATAGTTAGATGACTAATTACAGTTCGGAAAGGTTAGGAATTTTAATACTATTTTTTAGCTTAGTTAATATAATATTATAATTGAGGTTGCTTTGATCACTGGGAATGTCAGAGACAATAATTTTTCAAGCTTGGCTGATTTTGAAATCATATAGTTATGAGTATTAACAGCTTAATATAAAATGTGGTGCTGTCTGCAAAGTTAAAAGAAATTATTTTTGTCATAATATGCTATATTAATTTAATTAGTTATGTATAGGGTTACATTTTTCATTTGAAAATGGATGCAGAAATGGTAGCTGTTAGATCTGGTTCTTGAAAGAAAAAATAAGGTTTTGATGTTTCAAATAGTTCCATAAGAAATAATTTTGCACACATAAATTTTATTATCTCATCCTATAGTATGTTACACATTCCATAATTCATATTTTCATGAAGTAAACATTCCCATGGGCTCAGCAATGTCTTAGAGACTGACACTCTTGGAGTTAACTTTCATAGATTTTCCCTGGTCCCTTACAATAGCTTCCTACTTTGTCTCTAACTTCAGAGCTCATTTATTTCAACTCAACCTCCTCCCTAGGCCCCACACAGTCTTTAACTATAGAGCTCTATAGCCAGCGTTGCCTGTTCTTACAGGGTTTACTATGGTGGCTGTCCATAACTGGAGGTCCATCGGTCATTTTTAGTTCTAAGAGATATGTTTCTTGGAGTCACATTGTGATATCGATCTTGTACATGTTTTCATTTAATCCCCCCCAAAGTAAACAGTAAGGTGATTAGGTATCAAATTCTAGATCTCTGACTTTCAAAACTGAAAATTGAGCATAAAGTTGTTTCACATCCCTAGAGCTGGTTTGGGTTGCAAAGTCCTGCAAAGGCCCAGATAGATACTAAGATTTTAGTCACGGGCCTGTGGCACAAGTGGAGATGGCAGATGCTTTGGAAGGCGGAACCTTAATAGAAGCAAGTTAGTTCGATGAGCATGTGCTCTTGGAAGGGAGAACAAAAATCTGGTATTTCTTCTCTGTGTATGTGTCTGTGCGTCTGTATGTGTCTGTGTGCCTGTCTGTGAGCCTTTCTCACTTTGTCTCTCTCTGCAGCAATGAAGCGAACAGGCCTCTCCTCCCCACGTCCTCACTGCCACGACATGTAAAATGATACCACAAGCCCAGAGTGGCATGGCGAAATGACCATATGCTGAAATAAACGTTTGCCCTGTGTACGTGGTTTGTCACAGCAACACAAAGTTAGCTAACACACGAGAAACACCAAAGACTGCCGGCAACCAATGAAAGCTCCCAGAGACATAGGGAAGAGATTCCCCATCACAGCCCAGAGACAGAGACAGAACTAATCCTGCTGATGCCTTCGTGTTGGACTTTAAATCTCCAAAACAGGTTTAAACACACACGGGGGGAGTGGGGGAGAGAAGGAGAGGGGGAGAGAAAGAGAGAAGAAACACCTTTAGTTTGAAGCTGTCACCTTTGTGGTAATTTGCTAGGCGATCCCAAGTAAACTCCTAAGCGCCCTTGAGAGCCAGGCCCCAGCTACCTCTCCAGGGTCTTCTCCCACACTCCCTGTCAGCACCTTGCCTGTGTTTGTGACAGTTCCCCCGCTCCTGCTGCTCCCAGGCCTGGGAGACCCTTTCACAGTGCTTCTTTCTGACTTAATTCAAAGGAGTGTTTAATGTGGGAATCCTCTCACTGCTGCCCTCTGTGGCGCCTGCCGTCCCTGGAGCTAGCAGGAGTTCCTTTAGCACCTTTCAGTGTGGGCTGAAATGAGTTCAGGGGCAGGGATCTCACAGAGGAGCTTATGTTCAGACAGATCCGTGGAGGGGATTAGGGTTCCGGGAGCATTAGTAACACCTGCCAGCTTGACTAAGCCCCGGTGCCCAGTTGTTTGGCCCACCGGCATCACGTGTTGCCCTGACAGTAGTATTTTTATATAAATTAGCATGTGCAGCTTTTATTTTCTATTTTATTTCCATTTATCCTAGAAATGTACCAATTTTTGTATTGACATTTTTATAAATACTTTTGAAAATACCACTGTAATTTTTTATTTAAAAACTTTTAATTTCACACAAGTACCCCCTCCCTCCCTTTCCTTTACCCTCTCATTTCCCCCATTCCACCCCTGCCCACGACATCCACTCCTCAAAAGAGGTAAGGCCTCACGTGGGAAGTCTACAAAGTCTGGTACACCAAGTTGAGGCAAGGACCAAGCCCCTTCCCCCATATCAGGGCTGAACAAGGTATCCCATCATAGGAAATGGGCTCCAAAATGTCAGTTCATGCATCCGGGATAAGTCCTGGTCCCACTGCCAGACTCCCCCCCCCCCCCCCCAACAAATCAAGCCACATAACTGTCACCTACATTCAGAAGGCTTAGTTTGGGCCCATGCAGGATCCCCAGCTGTCTGTGCAGAGTCCGTGAGCTCCCACTAGCTCAAGTCAGCTGTCTGTGGTTTCCCTGTCATGATCCTGACCCCCTTGCTCATATGATTAATCAGCCCAGTGCTCGGCTGTGGTCACTGCATCTGCTTCCATCAGTTACCAGATGTAGGTTCTATGATGACAGTCAGGGCAATCACTAATCTGATTATAGGAGAAGGTCAGTTCAGGCACCCTCTCCACTATCGCTAGGAGTCTTAGCGGGGGTCATCCTTGTGGATTCCTGGGAATTTCCCTAGCTCCTGGTTGCTCCCTACCCCTAACAGTAGTGTTTTAAGATGACTGCCCTCTAAATCCATAAACTTTGACAGAAGCAGATTGCTCTCTATAGTGTGATTGGTCTTCCAGTTGAAAGCCTCATGAACAAAACTGAGGTCTTCCATGGATTCTGCAACCTAGCAACCCTGGCTGAGGTTCCAGGATGATTCCCAGCAGATTTTGCAGGCTGTACTTTGCTGTTGCTGTTTTTATACCTACTCTTTTTTTCTGAGTTTACTTTTTAAATGTTTTAATTGAAATAAAGTTTTATCAGTTTCTCTCCTCCCTTTCCTGCATCCTGTCCCTCCCCATTTACTCTTTGTCAAATTCCTCCCATGACCCCCTGCTCTCAAGTTGATAGCCTCTTTTTCTTTGAATATTATTGTTACCTATGTGTGTGTGCATGTGTGTGTGTAAACACAAATATGTATATATATATACACATATATATATGTACAATCTATTGAAACTATTTTTGTTGGTAGTACATATATGGTTTCAGGACTGACCAATCCACTCTGTATTGGACAAACAGTAAGAGGCTCATCCCAGGGAGAAGCTAATTCTCTGACTTTCTAGACTGTCCAATGGCTTCTAAAGTTTTGGGGATTATGATAAGCATGAATGAATTAAATCATGTGCAAGAAACTCTACCTATGTCTCATTGTCTGCGAGGGTCTCTGGAGTGAACGATGCATGGGCTGCAACTAGGAGTGGTAGGTTTTGTAGCTGCAGTGATCCAGTGGTTAAATTGCCTGGGACAGCTGAGACACCTGGGAAAAGAGGCAGGGGTAGGACCAGATATCAGAAGTGACTCTAACACACCCAGGTGTCAGCAATACTTAGAGGAGTACATTGCCCTATTGAAGATTCATCCTAAAATATACTGCAATTTGGTCTTGCACAATGTTGATATTTTTTACTCCTGGCTGAAAGAATTGTTAAAAATATAGAGGTGTTAAAAAATACAATTTAGGGGGCTGGAGAGATGGCTCAGAGGTTAAGAGCAGTGCCTGCTCTTCCAAAGGTCCTGAGTTCAATTCCCAGCAACCACATGGTGGCTCACAACCATCTGTAATGGGGTCTGGTGCCCTCTTCTGGCCTGCAGGTATGCACACAGAATATTGTATACATAATAAATAAATAAATATTTAAAAAAAAAATACAATTTAGGCCAGGCGGCGGTGGCGCACGCCTTTAATCCCAGCACTCGGGGGGCAGAGGCAGGCGGATCTCTGTGAGTTCGAGACCAGCCTGGTCTACAAGAGCTAGTTCCAGGACAGGCTCCAAAGCTACAGAGAAACCCTGTCTCGAAAAACCAAAAAAAAAAAAAAAATACAATTTAGTTTTAAATTGTGTATCAGGGAAACAGCGTTTCTTTGGGTCAGTTGTCCTACAACATCATATTCTTCCCTTGGGAAAATTCACGTTTTAGATAAAGCTTTTCAAACTTTGACCTTAAACTTCCACTCTCTTTGAAGCGCTATGCTGTTATGGAAGGGGAACAGAATAGCTGATGACTGATCCTGTCTTTCCAGGGGACTGAAATGCAGCTAATAACCCCATCATTCTGAATACAGCTGTTCTCTATTGGCTTACGTTAATCAGCCTGGCCATCATCAATCCTTGGAATGCCAGTCAAAGCAGAAAGGACTTGGGGTGTCGTCAGGTGGTTGTCACCGGGCTCCTGTGTGTCTGTTTTTAAAACATTCCCGCCAGGCGGCACACCTGGGACTAGGGGTCAGGCACAATGGGCACACCACTCAACTGTAACCTATTTTTACAGTTGCAGATCTGGAATACCCAACACCCAAAAGACCTTCCAAAATATCTCTTCTCCAGGATTTTGGAAAAATAATACCATCTTTCCTATGATTACTACTCCATTGCCTGGAACACGGATCACTTTTTTTTTTTTTTGCCCATTGTCTCACCCCTGTACACTCTAGATTGCAAAGATATGAACACAAGTGTTGGGAATAATACAACAGAAAAACGAAAACAGAAACCAGAATGGAATACCGGGCTCTAGTCCTGCTTCTTCACTAATCAGCAAGACAACTTAGCTTAGGGCTTTGGCTTGCCTGGCACTTTATAATCCCTGAGGCTTCCCTTCGTTCTTCTGAGTGATGATTCGAGGCGGTTTTCATCCAAACTATGTGTTCTATTAAAAAAAAAAGTCATAGCAATGTGTATTTTCCCGTATACATGTCCTGTGTCGTGGGATGACAGCTCTAATGATAACTGCATGCTTTTCTCCTATTCTTAAAAAGTGGATGACTTTTTAAGGAGCTTTGTCAACAAGGGGAGCCTTTAAATTCTAATAGTGCAAATGTGGAGAGTCGGGTGGAAGAATAACAAAGTGTACGTGGGATGACAAAGGGGAAATGTGCACATTCATCCTGGAGGACAGGTCCCAGCCAGCCTGGTGAGGGACACCGGCCGGCATCCTGTAGTACAAATGCACAATGTTTTCTGCAGCTGGTATTTTCATACTTGATGATTTTTTTTTTTAAGAATCCCATGTTCTTTTCTAAACCCCTGATCAAACAGTTTGGCACACTCACTTACAAAGCACTAGAATTAGAAGTAAACTTTCTGGCTTGTCTAAATGAATGGTGAAAATAGATGTTCATTTGCTTTTTTTTTATTTGCTACCAGAAAATTCATGGCTGTTATAAGAAATATGTCTGGGGGAGGTACTGCTTTGTGTTACCTCTCTCTTCTCCATCTATTAAATCAACAGGATGTAATTCATTGTTGGACCCGAAGGAGCTTCCCCGATGGCAGCACGCTGTGGAGTGAGGCTGAGGGATGAGTGAGCACGCGGCAGGAAAGAGCAGCAGGAAGGAATGGTTGGAAGTGCCTTCCTCATCACAAATATGTGTCTTCAATATTTAGTTGTTGTGGCAGAAAACGCCAACAAATACATGAACTGTAAACCATCTGGCTTGAAATATGTTCAAATATGAATGTTCATCTTGACAAATGAAATCTATGGAATTCTGGCATCCACTTTGACTTTTGAAAGATTAACAGCTTGGGTGTGCAAAGGAGGGATTTCTAGACTAGCCTTCTAACTTTGCATTTTCCTGAACTCAGAAGTCAAATAATTCACTGCCTAGAGAGGGAGACTTCCCTTTCATTCTGAGACTTTAATGAAAGCCACTGACTGCCAGAAACTCCCTGTCACTGTGCCTGTGTAGGGATTTATACAGAACCCTCTCATGTGTTCAGAAGCAGAGAAACAAATGTGGCTCTGTATGTATTATTTAGCATTAAGTGGCATCTGATATGTGCTGGGCATGGTAAGATTAAAGAGCTGAGTCCTATCTTTAACCAGATTTCTAAGCCAAGCGGCTCAAATGGGGACACTTAGTTTAGAGCAAGAAATGATCAATTAGTCCTATGCACTGGGAACTTCAGGAAACCTAACATTAAGGCTCTCCCAAGCAACTTCAGGAACAGCTTTGGAGATGAAACTGGTTACAAGTGTGGAGAGATGACGATAAGAGATGGGACTCCACTAAAGCGGAGATGCTCTGGGCCCAGAAACCCAGACAGAGAGGCCTAGAGAGTTTGCCTGTAGGCCCCGGGTGTGATCTTTGACTAAAGATCTTTATGTTTATGTGTATCTTTATCTTTTTTTTTTTTAGTCAAAGATCACACCCAGGATACTTCAACTTGAATCCTGAGTTCTTGCACAGGCCCCTGCCACCTCCCCATCTATACTGCAAGAAAGCCAGACCACACACCCATACTGTTTACGTATGCACCTTTCCATTGGGAACTGTGACCATGGGAGGAAGGAAAGAATTCTGACACAGGTGAGGGAAGGAACCTTGAACTTGGAATACTTGGAATCATGAACTAAACTGGTGATATACGCCACTTAAAATTATAGCAAGAGAATTTTATGTTTACTAAAGTTAAAACACAATATGCTCGATTCAGCCAAAGTTGGGTTATTGTGAGTCAATTACCTGAAATGGTAAAAACAGTTTTATGTTAATACATTTTCTTTTTAAACGTCTCCTTCTATTCTACTTTTCCTTTAAAATTAGAATTTATCCAAAACATGATTTATGCAAAAGAATTACATAATTACCACAATAAATTCTCCTTGAAATAATTGTGTAAGGACTGGGGAGCGGATGTGCTTCTTTTGTTTGTTTTAGATTCCCATCTTTTTCCACCTCAATATTTAGATGTTGACATGAGCATTTAGGAAAAGGCTAGAAGATGTTTAACTCTTAGAAGATAATCTGGCAATGTTATTTTTAGGCTATGTCTGTAGGGAACCTGGATTTTAGCAAGCACTAGCGAACTACTAGGTGATCAATCCTGCCCTTGAGGATCAAAGTGTTTCTTTGCTGTGTTAACTGACCAGCTAAATGACTGAAAAGAACTAAAATACAATGGATTAGATTAATCCTGAGAGCAGAGCATGGATAATACAGAGTTTGCATTCAGATATAAAAGCAGTTAATCTACCTTTGTGAATAATGTTCTTTTACCTGCTTTTTCCATTTTCAAAGAATTGTTGGGACTGAAGATACAGCTCGGGCAACAGAACACTTGCCTAGCATGCACAAGGCCCTGGGTTCAAAGTTTAGCACAGCATGAAGTGTGCATAATGAATATCACATGCTCGTCATCTCAGCTCATAGGAGTTGGAGGCGGGATGACTAGAAGTTCGAGGCCAGCTTGTGCAACATCTGTATGCGTCAAGGAAGAGCTGTTATTGGTGGGTTTTTCAAAAGAGCTATACTCCAACACTCCAAGTCATCTTATGTGGTGGACTAGAAGGGCCAATCAGCGTGAGGGAAGACCTTAGAACTAACTAATCGAAATCGGAGTCTACCTTCTCTGCTTTGAAACACTTCTGAGAAACAAGACGGTACTAACTATCGGCAATGGAAACAGTTCTTTAAGTAGATCCAGTTCTGAGCATATACACTGTATCTCTAGATTCTGTGCAAGCTGCTTCCTCTTCATTTTCTTCCAAGTTCTTTGAAAATGAGTCAGTCTTGAAAACCCGACTTGTACGGATGTCTTCTCTGAAGTAATATCTAAAGGCACCTTTAGGGGCTGTATGCGCATCTTTATATTTTCATCAGGTTAACTGGGAAACAATGGTTTTAGCCCCAAGTCTCACTCATAAAAACTGTTTCTGTAGAAGTCTTCATAGATCGCATTGACTTGGACCTGAGGTGTGATGTGAGGAATGATGTCTGATACTATATAAGGTTTAATTCTAAGTCATTGGTGTAATCAGCTTGTTCTTAAATATGAAAAAAATTGGAAAATGTGTTTCCACCAATTCCATAAAACTTTTGAGATCTGAATGAATTTGAATATAATTTAGAATTAAATATAAATAGAATATAATTTGGTCTTTGAAATAAGTGAACTAAAATCATCATAAATTCTAACAAAAAAAAATGATTGTGAAGATAATCCTTAAATTAAACCATGAATTAATGCCTTCATAATATGAACACTAACCATTTTTCTATGCCTTCAGGGATAATTGTATTTTAAGACAGTGTCCATTCCATATAAGGGAAGATTTGTCTGCGATCACAGTTTCAGCTGATTAGGTCAGTAGTCGTTTGTGCCTCAAGCCTGAGCCAAGACAGATGATCATGGCAGCACAGATGACCGAAGTGGTCAGTCTGCCTCATAGCAGCCGTTGGGAAAATGCTAGGGCCACCGTTCCCATTTCAAGGGATCCCTTCAGTGACTGAACTTCTAAGACCCAGATCCTGAAGACTGTCTCAGCCCCTAGTGCCACAGGCACTCAGACTTTTCATTTGTGGCCTTTAGGGGACATTTGAGATACAAAGCATATATAACAAATGATACACACACACACATACATATACACCCACATATATATATACATACATGCACGTATATACACACACACACACACACACACACACACACATATATATATATAATTTTCAAAGGTAACTGTGTTCCTACCATCAATGCTATTATGTATCTTAATTGTAACATTGTATAAAGAGCACGGAAAGCTGAAAAGCTCCAACTCTGTACTCACTGAATATGAACTGAAGATAATATAAAATCCTGTATGTGTTCCTTCCGAATTAGCATTCATAGTCTAACTGAATAAGGTCTCTAAAATATGGAAATCCTAAACATTTCAAAAATAACAAATTATTTAATCATGGAAGGTTATTGTCTTAAAATGTATATGAAGAGTGTATAGGTTTTTAAGTTTTTAAAAATGTTTTTAAATGTTGTTGTTGCTGATGGTGTTGCTGTTTGTATGTGTGTTTTTCTGTGTGACATTTTATGCATCCATGTCCAAGCAGGGACCGAAAGAGACCAGAAGATAGTTCAGATACCCTGAAACTGGAGTTGCAGGTGTCTATGAATCTCTGTGTAGGTACTGGGACCTGAACCTGGGTCCTTTACAAGAACAGCAAGTGCCCTTAACCACTGAGCCATCTCTCCATGCCCAAGATGTTACGTCTTTATATTGTTCATCATTGATGAAACAGCTGAAGATCCTAACTTACATGCTGATCTCAAGCAATGTTGTCCCAAAACACCAGTACCTCTATGTATCTCTACACAGAAAAACTCTGTGACAATTATGTCTTGTTCTAAGAAGTAAAGTTGATAATTTTTTACTGCCACATCCAAAAAAGAGAGAGAAAGAGATAGATTTTTGTGTACAGTCCCCCAATACAAGGAGGTACACCTTGTCACTTGAGCATGCTCGGAAGGCAAAAGGAGCAAGGAATAAACTGTAGACCAGGGCCTTTACGGCAGATTTCACACAAGCAAGGCCCCATGAGCAACTAAGCCAGTCTAAGAGCTGATGGTTTAGAGAGCTTCATCAGGCCTTGGGCCATGGATAGTTCTAGCTATATAACTGGCCCTGGGCTGACTTAGTACAGAGAAGTTGTTTTGGCATATGAAAGATTAATGGCAGAGATGGCTGGGTTTATGCATGAAAAAGTACCAACGGGCAAGCTGTTAACGAAGCTGTTAGCTCTACCTGTTAGAAATTAGCTTACTACCCTATCCTGAGAAATCTCTCCCCTCACCAAAGCCTGTAAGACCTCTGTTCATGCTGCAGAAATCGATTCCCTCACAATTTTAGAGGCAAGGATCTTGCCTCATCAGTCCATAGTAGCAAAGTCGAGAGAGTGAAAGCATGAAATGGGACTGGATTTGTCCTGTCAGGCGCATGACACTGGCTTGCAGCATTTATTCAGTCCTTGATTACTGACTTGGTCCTTACTGTCGTGTTTGCCTCGCCTTTCAGCTCCGAGTCACTGAAAATCAAATTTCCAAAGAGTATGGGGGACTCATTAAAATCACGGCATGCCTCAGTATCTCAAGGCATCACAAAGTTTATAAAATAAAATGATAATGAATAGCACAGCAGAAGTATTTGCTCAGTTTTCAGTTACTCAGTAGCATATTGAAGAAGCAATACACCTAATAACATGTAACAGTGATGTCGGATTCCCCTCTCTATGCTGTGAATATTATTGGCTAATAAAGGAACTGTTTGGGGCCTATAGCAGAGCTACAGGGGAACAGAGCTAGGTGGGAAAAACTAAACTGAATGCTAGGAGGAAGAGTCGGAGATAAGTCATGTAGTCCTGCCAGAGACAGACGCCAGAACTTTAGCCGGTAAGCCACAGCCACATGGCCATACACAGTGTAGAAGGAGCGGTGGGGCTGGGTCCCACCACCCGGCCACCAGCTAGCTTTACACCCGAAATAATTACACAGAAACTGTATTTTTTTAAACACTGCCTGGCCCATTAATTTTAGCCTCTTATTGGCTAATTAACCCATATTTAATAATCCGTGTAGCACCACGAGGTGGTCGCTTACCAGGAGAGATCTTAACCTGCATCCATCTCGGAGAGGAGAGGCATGGCGACTGCATATGGCGACTGCCTGAAGCGTCTCCCCCACTGCCTTCTACCCAGCATTCTGTTCTGTCTACTCCGCCTACCTAATTTTCTGTCCTATTGGGCCAAGCAGTTTCTTTATTAATTAACCAATGAAAGTCCTCCATCAACACAGATTAATAGAAATGGGTTAAATTAATATGTAAGAGTTAGCCAATAAGAAGCTAGAGCTAATGGGCCAAGCAATGACTTAATTAATACAGTTTCTGTGTGATATTTTAGAGCTAAGAGGCCAGGAATGAAACAAGCAGCCTCCTTGCAACATAACAGTTTATTTGTTTGTAACTGATAAGTTAAAATAAGTAACTCCTGCAACTTAAACAGGTCCAGTTTTATAAGAATGCTGTTTGTATCTCTATAGTAGTGTTTTGATATACAAATCCATATATTAATATTTCATATGGTGATGGTTAAAAGTAAAAAATGCTAAAATCAAAACTGGAGTTGAGTCTCAATCATTCCTTCACCAACTTCCTTTATTTGACCTTTATCCCACAGTTGTGTAGCAATGCTTATGATATCCCCTTAGAGTCAATGCATAAGTTAATTGAACAATAAATATCAGTATGGCGATTTCTCAGAAAATTAGGAAACAACCTTCCTCAAGACCCAGTAATACCACTTTGGGGTATATACCCAAAGGATTCTCAAGCATACCACAAGAACATGTGCTCAGTTATGTTCATAGCAGCATTGTCTGTCATAGGCAAAACCTGGAAACAACCTAAATGCCCCTCGACCGAAGAATGGATTTTTAAAAAAGTGGTACATTTACACAATGGAGCACTACATAGCAGAAAAAAATAGTGACATCTTAAAATTTGCAGGCAAATGGATGGAGCTAGAAAACATCATACTGAGTGAGGTAACCCAGACCCAGAAAGACAATTAACATATGTACTCACTCACAAGTGTTTTTTAAACATAAAGCAAAAAAAAAAAAAAAACAGCCTACAAATCACAATCCCAGAGAACCTAGACAACAATGAGGACCCTAAGAGAGACATACATGGATCTAATCTACATGGGAAGTAGAAGAAGACAAGATCTCCTGAGTAAATTGGGAGCATGGGGACCATGGGAGAGGGTTGAAGGGGGAGGGGAGCAGAGAAAAATGTATAGCTCAATAAAACAGATTCAAAAAAATGCTCAAAAGTTCTTAACTAAGGGCCCAGGTAAATGCAAGACAATATAAGTCCACAGCTAATATTCTTATTGGGCTTTTAATTTTTGAAAGTTCTTTCAGCACAGCTAAACAAATCAACCCTATGAAAATATACACGGGCAATTCTCCAAAAGATTCAAAGCTCCCATATTTAATTATTTAAAAGGTTTTTTGATTTAATCTTAATTTGTCTGTATGGGTGTTTTACCTGAGTATATGTCTGTATACCAGTTGTGTGTCTGTGCCCTCAGAAGCCAGAAGAGGGTATCTGACTCCCTGTAAATGGAGTTATAGACTGTTGTGAGCCACCATATGGGTTCTGGGAATTGAACCTGGGTCCTCTGGAAGAGCAACAACTGCTCTTAATTATTGGACCATCTCTCTAGCACCCTATCTAAAACGATTTTAATGAAAATGTCTGGGCCAGAACAAGCCAGAAAATTGTGTCACTTGAGAAAGCTTTGTCTTAGAATCACAGTCACTGTATTTAATAACTAAGACTAACATAAAAATCAGAGAATGAGTAGGGTGGTGGTAGCGCACACTTTTAATCCCAGCACTCGGGAGGCAGAGGCAGGCGGATATCTGTGAGTTCGAGGCCAGCCTGGTCTACAGAGCAAGTTCCAGGACAGGCTCCAAATCTACAGAGAAACCCTGTTTCAAAGAAACAAAAATCAAAAAATCAGAGAATGACCAGCCTTACTGGAAACACCAAAGTATGTGTGCTCCTGGTGGGAATGGGGCCTTTAGCTCATCAATGTAAAACACACATACACATACGCACACTCATACACACTCACTCACACTCACACACACAAGTATACACACACACACAAAAAAAAAGAAGCGTACTTTATGTTTTTATCAACAATTTTTTTTTTGTTTTTTCTTTGGGGACAGGGTTTCTCTGTGTAGCCCTGGCTGTCCTGGAACTCACTCTGTAGACCAGGCTGACCTCAAACTCACAAATCCTGAGAGCTGGGATTGAAGGAGTATACCATCATTCCACAGCTATCATCATATTTATTAAGTTTACAAGAGTTTTCCTATCTGGGAATTTTAGAATCTTTTGCACAATATTCTGGAAATTGGTTCAGTTTCTATTTTCTCAGCTCTCTCTCTCTTTGCCTTCTACTGAGACTTTTTGGAGAGGAGAAAAGACTCAGTAATGTGGGGAACATTGGGTGGAACTTCTTGACTATTCCCAGCAGTGTTCATAAATTAGATTATCTCTCAGATTTGCACACAGACGTAATAGCATCATGACTGCAATCATGGAGAAGATAAATGGCACATGGGCATGAAGACAATTTAACGAAATGAGTTTCTTCCCCTTTGAATTCTTTGAAGAAGACAATCACTAGAGGACAGAGACTTGTATTTAACCAGGTTATGAAGCACGTCAGCTTGATGATACGCTCTTGGCACTAAGTCCTTAATTAGAAATTCCATGAGAGCTGCTCCCAACAGGTGCTCCAAGACAAAACGATGAAATGATCTACAAGGGAACCCCTTGTTAAGCACACATCACACAGGCTTGGATGAACGGGAAGGAATAACGTGTCGGTTGTATGAGAAGCATCATGACGGTGTGCTGGATTTTGAACGAGAGCGTGTCCGTTGTGGTGGTGGTGAGTACCACTCCCCTTAGTTGTCTCTAAGAGTCACTCATTCTCAGGATAGTGACATTTCTAAAACAATTAAAGTCTGGAAATACAAAGTTAAGTGTGAGACTGAAAACTTCTTAGCAAACATTCATTGAATCTATTTTATTTACCCTTGTAGAATCGTGCTAAGTTTTTTTCCTGTTCAGTTCATTCTTAAGTACTCAAGTCAAGTAGTTTGTTTTGCATGATGTAGAAGTACATCTCTCTAACAAATGAAGCTTTTAGTTAGCCTGTGGATTTGTCATTTTTCTAGAGTTCTTTAAAGATGTCCTACCTCTTCTCACCATGGACAATCCCTGTTGACTAAGGAGAGTCTAGGCTTGTCAGGAAATACTTTGAAGTTGACCCCACATATTTAAAACAATGTTAACAAAGTTAGTCATTTCTTCTTATTTGTAATCACTGCTAAAATCTAATCGGGAAGAAATAAATGGATGGAACAATTCTGATGAATACTGACAAGCTCTCCATAGCATCTGAAAGACAAAGAAGCCCAAGGGATCCTGAGTGAGGGGGTGGGGGGTGGACAATGGCATTGACCGTGTCTCCTTTCTCTCTATCCTAGCTCTCATGGCTGGCAGTAAATTTCTATCTGTTTATTGACACGTTCCGTTGGTATGCCGAGGAGGAGGCTTTCTTTTACACGCGAGTTATTCTTGGTGTAAGTGGATTTAATGACAATCTGTTATTGTTTCAGAAAAGCCTTCTATTTTTCCGAGCTTCCATGTTTTCACTCTCCCTCCTTTTCGTGTTTCCAACTCGTGGACAGTCTACCCTAGCATGGGCCCGAGCATCTGCGGCGTGCCTCAATTTTAACTGCTTGCTAATTCTGTTACCTGTCAGCCGGAACTTCATTGCGCTGGTGAGAGGAACGAGTGTGGTAAGTACGAAGATATTTTAAGTGAGCTCAGTTGTTGTTTCTTCCTAACGTAGTGCAACTGGAGGCTGGAGAGACAGCCCCGCAGATACGAGTGCTTTCTATGCAAACCTTAGGATATGAGTTCAAATCCCTAGAGTCCATGTAAAAAGCAGGATGTATTTGTGTGTGTGTGTGTGTGTGTGTGTGTGTGTGTGTGTAACACCAGCACTGCTCTAAGTCAGAGGCAGGCGGCTCATCAGAGACTAACTGGCCAGCGACCTGACTAACTCCAGGCTCAATAAAGACCCTTTTCTCAAGGGAATAAAGCAAAAACTGAAAGAGTAAAGCAACCTGATATTCTCTGACTTTGGAGTGTGCGCACACACACACACACACACACACACACACGTACCTACACTCGATATGCAGACCCCATACTCACAATCCCCCCCCCACACACACAGAGTTTCTACAAGTGTGATCGAAAAACATGTAATTTCCTATAAAACTCCCAGTAATTTGTGTTTACGCTAGTTAAAACCGAAAGTCAGGACATCCGATTTGACTTTGGTGTTTGTAATTGACAATAGACTTGTCCTTCCACCGTTTCCCACGTGGAGATGAAAGGATTATGGCGGTTTGAACTGCAGATATTTCTGACTGAAGAGAGATAAATAAGATGTTGAGACAGGCTTCACTTAGGGAGCATCCGAGTTCCTACCACAACCCCCATCCCAGGGCCTGGATGGAATCTGGTGATTCTGACTGCTCAGGGCATGTGTGCCACATTTATTTCACCATGCTAATCATCTGCTTTCCTCGCTTAGTGAAAACAACATGCAGAAAAATAATATTGCCGGGCACCTTTATCAGAAGAAATACTTCACTGCGGAATCAGCACAGCTTAATGAATATTAGTCATAGATGCAGAGCGGCTTTCTTTACATAATAAGAAATAGTGTCTGAGTCACTAAAAACACATGGCAGTTATCACTTCTGTGTCCTTTAAGCTGACTGAGGCATGGCTATAAGGCTTATTTAAGAGCTTTGAGTTATAGCCAGAGATCTAAGAATTCCCACACTTGGATTGAGCTGAAATTCCAGCAAAACAGGTTAAAAAAAAAAATGTTTGGTTTTGCTATGATCAATTGCCATTGGCTTGTAAGTCCTGTGTCCTGACCTGAAGCAACACAGAGGACGGTGGAGCCTGAGTCTTGACCTGTGAGGTCTCAGGGGCGCGTTAGCTCTGCGTCCACCCCTCACTCACTATTCTTTTGTTTTCATGCTTCAGTGCTGCAGAGGGCCATGGGGAAGGCAACTAGACAAAAACCTCAAGTTCCACAAACTTGTTGCCTACGGGATAGCTGTTAATGCAGGTAAGAGCTTACTAATGGGCTAAAGGGCTTGTTCGGTACTATCTAACTTCAGAGTTTGTTTCCATCTCTCCCAGTCTCACCTCTAGAGAAAAGAAACTTTGACCTTTTATCTGACCACATGAAACCTTGCCTTTACAGTTTTTTTTTTCAGTTTCTAATCTATACTCAATTAAGTTTTTTCATAATCATGCCTCAATTATCAAAGGAAAGTTATTGAAATTTCCTTTTGTTTGTGAATAAGTGGCTCATTTATTTAAATGAGCAGTTTGCCACTCACAGAATCCAAAACTAAAATCAACTTATATCCAAAATCTCACTCATATAATCAAAAATGGCTACTGCCGCTTAGTGAATGTTAGATAAAGATAGTATAGTGTTTGTGTTAGTATGGTAAGGATACCTTACCCTTAGCTCTGCAATCAGAGGCAGAACAAGGTAAAAAGAAAAGAGTGGTCATATGAACTGGATCCTGAAGAGTACTGAGTTAGTGAACATAAAGAAAGCATGAAAAATATACATTGTATAGTCATAGGAGCTGCTACTCTCCCTGTTACACCGTCATTTAAGCAGAAATCAGTATCTGGGTTCAAAGTTAGACACCCAGGAGGAAGAAAAGATGAGAGGGGAGGCTGACTTGTGGTTTTGCTGGGACACAAAGACGTTGAAGTAAAGGCCACCGGAACCATAAAGAGTTATGATTCAGGACTCTTCCTCTCAAACTAATTTAACTATAAAATGTTTTCTTCATTTGTTTTTATTCTCTCATGCATAAAAAAATAGCAGAGTAAAAGGAAGGCTCAAAACAAATGTGAATTTAATTAAGCAACAAGACATGACAGACGGTGCCCGAGTGCCAATTAACACAAGTTTGGGTGTGCTGTGAGACATGGGGAGAAGATTCTCCCCATGGATTGTCTTAAACGCCAGATCAAACCAACTCAAGATCCGCTTTACGGAAGGGCTATGTGGTTTGTGAGGAATTTAATGTAAACAAAATCAAGCCCTAGAGGAAGCAGTAGGTGGATGGAGGGTTAGAGACAAGGCCCAGCTAGCTGCACCTCTCAGGGCCAGGAAGGAATGCTGTGGAACACACCTGTGTGCTTAGAGCCCTTGGAAGTGAATAGCAATGCCTGTGTACAGATATCAGCTTGGAAATGGAAGTTATTGCCACACTTTGAAACTATCAAAACTCAGAATTAATTTCCCCTGAAGGCACTGAGCTCCCTGCAGGGGGCAGATTCCAGGCACAGACCAGGAAGCCAGAAGGAATTCTAGGAATCTCTGGCTTGCTTTAAAATCTTCAAAATTCCTTATTTTTAGCTGGGCGGCGGTGCCGCACACCTTTAATCCCAGCACTCGGGAGGCAGAAGCAGGTGGATCTCTATGAGTTCGAGGCCAGCCTGATCTACAAGAGCTAGTTCCAGGACAGGCACCAAACCTTGTTTCGAAAAAAAAAAAAATCCTTATTTTTGCATTAGGAATAGAGATTGAACACAGTAAAGGGGCAAAAAGGATCTTATTACTATACATAGCTTAAAGTCAGACTCTGACGAGGTGTAAAGATGGAGGGGAGGAACATCAAAATCCATCAGAAAGGGACATAAATGCTACACGAAAATGTGAGCTGTGGAAAGGCTTTCTTCTTAAACCTCTGGGTTTATATTCTTTGTATGTACTCATAAATCAATAGGATAAATGCATAGGTAATCTACATTGAATGTCTCCTATGAGCGGAGAGCCCTGATAAGACCAAGGCCCCTGTGATCCGAATTGTTTCAGGATGGTGTGAAATTTAGTGTGAGCAGTACTTGCCCAGGATCATGTGTCAAGATTCTTTTATTATCCCTCTGTGGTTGGCTATGTGAGCTCAGAGTAGGTCTCTTCAGCATTCTGCGGAATTAAAAGAGCATCGATAGCAATATAATTTCTCTGCCTCAGTGAGATATATGGATTAAATCTACTTGGGGAATCTGAAGAATATGGGGTTATTCATTCACTTGCTGTCATTGCAAATAAGGTCAATCCAAACCCCAGGGCATGGCAGATAGACGCCTCCCCTAACTTGCCACACCCTCATTGCCTTTGCTCCTTGGGTACTCTCCAGAGTCCTGGGTGTCTTGGCTTAGATGTTCCCTCTGCCAAAATTCCCTCTCCTTCATGGTCCTCCTTGAGTAGGGCACTACCATATCAAGGACCCACTGTCTGCCCTCTTGTCCTAGATCCATGCTTCTTCACCTATATGCCACACTCCCTAAAGAAGATTGACAGTCCTATCTCTGAGAGCCACCGAGGCCTGGGGTATCTCTCGAATCTTAGCAGCCCTGGTCACTAACATAAGAAGACTGCAACAGATTTGATCAAAGATGGGCAAGTGGCATCTACTCACATTGGAGAGAGGCTGGAGAGATTGATAGGAAAGGGTACAAGACACAAATGCCTGAGCTCTGGGTGGATGGAACGGGGTTAGAGGATGAATGGATTCAAAACCATGCTAATCATTCAAGATCATAAATTCACATTCTGCTGCAAGGAGAAAAAGCAGGATATTCTTTCTCCCTCTTCCCCTCAAAAATCTCCAAAGGGCATTAGTATTCTTTCCAGACCCCTCCTCTTGAACTCCTGCTGCTCGGCTCTGCTCCTGGACATCTCCTGGGGCTCACCCTGGCAGGGTCAGAGCTGTTTCTCCCAGCAAAGTACCGTCATCCGGTCTTCCATGGCAACCAGCCCCACTGCTGTGGTTTCCAGCCCAACTACGGCAGACAGGGTGATGGAAAGGAAATGCTCTCCCTCATCCAATCCTTGACAAAGCAATTACTGCATTTCACATTAACTAAGAAATGTGGCTAGCAACTGTGCTTTTAGAGGGGAGGGGGAACAAAGCCCCGGTTTCATAGCTACACCTTGCTTTCCTTGCTCGTCCTTCTGCCGTATTCACGGGGGAGCAGCTGCAGTGTCCCTGAGCTTATTTTATTAGCCTCGCCCATTATGCTGCCTCTCAACCGGCCAACTGGCTTAATAGAGGTGTGTAACCTTGGAAGAAATGCATCCACGGAGAAGTTTGCATGCCAACCTCTAATTTCTCATCCGTTCCCCCAGAAGTTGAACCGCAGGCTCTAATTGGTGGGATCACTAAAGGATGTAATTAGAGACTGGTGGATGTAGGCTCGGGAGGGGGAGGGAAGAGGTAAAACAATGCTATCTCTAATCAAGTGCATCACGGAAAAGGCAGTGGCAGGAGCCATTTCTTCCTGCCTTCCTGCTTGCCTGCCTACGATGAGCACAAACCCCCTTTGACCGCGAATAAAACGTGTTCAGGGACCTGGAAGCCCGCTGGTATAAAAATCGTAGTTTCACAGCCTTTACGTTCTTATTAACGTGGATCCTTCTGGATTCCCTGGTCCATGGCAGACCTTGAGGACCCCTCCAATTGAAAAGCAGTACTTGGAGCCTGGGTTTCCATCAGCGGAAGTTGTAAATTGTGACCTACACAGCTCTTTCTGCAAATTCTGCAGCTTGTGTCTGCCAGGTTTCAGGGGTGTAAAATTACCCTGAGTACAACTCCTGATGAGTTGCTAAAATTAGTTCGCAAACATCAATAAACAGAGCAGGGGCAGGTTGAGATGAGAGGCTGCAGAATAAAGGTACTGAGAAAATAATGATTCGGAGCTCCCAAGGTAGAGACGGCCCCAAAGGTACAAACTCCTCCAGATCTGACCTCTAACAAATTGCTACCAGCCAGTTCACCACTTCCACTGGAGGTACGCAGAGAGTCAACAAGGCTCCGCCCAGAGTCCTGCCTCGTAGTAGGTTTTAATGTGACTTACAAACACATGGCTCTCAGCGGGCCGGAATGCGTTGGTTCTCTACCAGGTCCCGCATTGGAAAGGCAGCCAGATTCTGACTTCAGAAGCACAGGGGAGATTCTTTCCTATGTCCTCGCTTCCATGCTACCTTAATTAAGGGGTGCCATATCTGACAGGCAGGCAGAAGGGTACTAGAATTGACCCCTTTCCAAGATCCCCTCAATTATCCCCTTTGATCTTTCGGGGGGGAAACTAAGAAGGAAAAGAAAGACATAAATGGCACTTTCTTGGGGCGACTAGCTCTAATTGTAGCCTTTATGATTTTTTTGTCTGCTCTTCAATAAAACTTCCTTATTTGAATTCAGAGGTTCACAGGCCAATTAAATGTGCATGCACAGCATTGCCAAGATAGCTGGTCTCTCGAAAAGTATTTGGGTGAGAAAATAAAATTGTAGGAAGACCCGCTGGCAGCCCCGTACGTCGGGGTGGGTTACGGAAAGAGGTATCTTGAGCTCTTGCCAGGCACAGCGGAGTATACGGTGGAAAGTCGGCAAGGGCACACAGAAGGAACTCATTTTCAGTCGGGGCATTGGATTCGGTGCAAGAGGGAAACTCTCCCATTTAAACCACTCACTGTGGAGTTCCACTCACTGTGGAAACAAATTAACATATGAATTTCACATCTGTAGATGCTCTTTGAATGATAAGCATTTTCAGTGAGCTTCAGAGAAAGCATCACGTGGCATCACGTGATGGGAGGGATTTAAGATGCCATGTGGGGGTGGCATGTCTACCCATTTGACAGATAAGAAAATAGAGGCAGAAATAAAGTAGGTAACTGAACAGCATCCACTTCGGTGTTATTTCTGCTAGACACTAACACCCAATCTAATATGATTGAAAGTATCTCAACGACGGTGAGGCTAGAAACTAATGCATCAGCATCTTATACCCACTTCAGAAATAACTACTGCCACACCACAATGTTTTGGTTGTTCATATTAAAAAGAATAAGATGTATTTTTTTAGAAAAAGGGAGAAAATTCAATGTCTGAAAGGGAAAAGAGCAATACCTATCCTGTGACCTCCAGGTCCCAGAAATCCTGAGTGTAACAGCTCACATATCTATTTCTAGTTTTCAACTTAGGTCATCTAAGAGGAAAATAAATCAAAATGGGCTCGGGGTTTTCTTATCCTGAGGGTCCCTGAGATAACTAAAATAGTATGTATTTAATCTACTTTGTTAAACCAAGCCAAGGTGGAGAAGGCAGAAGCAAAGAAACATTTAATATATAAGCTTTAAAGTACTTGAAAAATATGGGTACCATAGTTCTGGCAACGTCCTTAGAGGTCACCTCTTGAAAGGTGTCTTGGGCTTCCTTCTCCAATCCACTTTGTTAGCGTCTTCAGCTCAAAGAGAAAAGACATGGCAACAGAAGAGAAACCGTAGCTCCATGTGCTAAGTCACCCATCCCACATATTTTAGTTCAATACTGTTAGATTCTCTTGTGGAGATCAACTAATCAGAAGCAGATTGTGATCAACAGCTCATTACAAGGGAGAGGAGTGTCAGAAAAAAACATTTCTTCCTGACAGTTGGCTATAGACAGTCCATCAGTAAACGAGTCCTGTAATATGATATGAAAATCAGTTTCCATTCCCAGGAAATGGGAATGCCCCAGTACCTGTCTCCCTGGAAGGAGAATGAAAGAAAGCAAGGAGAAAGAAGTGGGTGGGGGGAGGGGTCAAATGGAAACAAACACTTAGGATAACTGCGGTGATGACCTCAGACACCAGGGCAGCTATAGAGACAGGGTGGTGCCACACCAAAGGACCCCAGGAAGACAATCCGAATGTGATCTAAATTCACAGCAGGAGCTATTTAGAATAAATAACAAAGTTAGTCAAAATAAACAATATGGCCCATGTGTGCAAAGACTGACCTTGAGGTCACATAAACTGGTTTTCATCTAACCTTCACCAATGTCCTTTTGAATATTTGTCTGCAAAATGGGGCTTACTGCCTGCAAACCAAATTAGGTGGCAGTGTCTAGTATGCAGTAAGTATTCTGTATATACTAGCTATGAGAGATATAACCTGATTTTTAAAATTAGGTCAGTTATCAGACATTTAGAAATTATGGGTGATGTCTATGTTGAATTTAGAAAGCACTTCCCATTTTACCTACACCATAGTGTAGAAGGTTGATGCCCAGAAGCCTCTTTCTTCCTGGGTTTCTGGGCTGAGCAAGAGGTCCCTTTACAGACATGGCCACATACGGTGATGGAGTGGGAGTATTGATCATTTTCATTCCTCTGTGAAAATATCTGATGTTGGGTATTTTATAAAAAAACAAAACGTATTTGTTTATGAAGTAGAAATACTAAACAACGTGGTGCAAGGTCTTTCAAGCCACCCGGGGGTTGTGCTGCATCATGGCAGAAAGCACTGTGTCTAGGCCACACAGAGAGGGAAAGATTATTGTGACACCTGAAGCCAGAACATAGGGAAGGGTAGCAATGACCTCTCTTTGGAACCACTTCTTAACAACGGTCTCATCACTCCTCAGCATTGCCATGCCAGTGTCGCCACATGAACCTTAGCAGGGACAAACTACATACAAACCATTACAGTTCCTAAGGAGACAAAGCATTATTTATTGGATGAAAACTTCGCTGAGCTCACTGAGCTCATAAAACGGCAATGAGAATCAAAGCTGTAGAAACACAATCACTTTCTTTTGGGGAGCTTCAGAAGTACGCTTGACTTAACTCTCACCTTAAAGCTTAAAGTAAAATATGCCAGAAATATACATCAGTAGATACACATCTCTAATCAGAAAACAATCAATTGTTTTCTTGACCCTTCCTTTTTAATCCCTGGCTTTCTGTAATCTCAGTTTCATTTAGCAAATAATCATGAAATATTTACTGATGCTAAACAGTGTGTCAAGCTGAGGTTTCAAAGAGGGACAAGTCTTGACGGGCCAAAGTCCTTTGGAGACACGTGAGCATAGATAAATGTTCAGAACAGTACTTTCTGAGAAGCTGTAAACAAAACATGGTGTGTGTATGTGTGTGTGTGTGTGTGTGTGTGTGTGTGTGCATGTGTGTGCGTGTCTGTGCACTTGAAGAACAGCTTTGAACTGTGTCTTAAAGCATGAGCAGAGCTTTGTCATTCAGAAGAGGAGCTGAATTTGACAGAAGGAGCTCAGGTAACAGAAAAGAAAATTCTGCTAGATAGAAGATGAAATTTCTTAATAACAGCGCAGCTATGACACAGGCACCAAAACAGCAGCGATATTCTGAGAAGTCTAGTGTGTGCATTCGTACCTACACACGTGTCTTGTGTGTGTGCAAACATACCTGCACACATGTGCCTTGTGTGTGTGCATTCAGACCTGCACACATGTGTCTTGTGTGTGTGCATTGGGACCTGCACACATGTGCTTTGTGTGTGTGCATTCACGCCTGTGCACATGTATATATGGGGACCAGAAGTTGGCATTAGGTGTCTTCCTCTCTTGTTTTCGACCATATTTTTTGAGACAGGGTCTCTCCATGAGGTTGGAGCTCACTGTATTTCTTGGATAGACTGGCTGTCCAGCAATTCCAGGTTTCAACCTCTCTCCCAGTCTCTGCCCCAGTCAGTACTGAGTTCATAAACCTGAACTGCTGTGCCCAGCTCTTATACAGGTGCTAGGGAGAGACCAGAAGCTGCTTGGTTGTTTGTTTTTGTCCCTTCATTCTGCCCCACCTCCAGTCACAGCAGGCAACCATGGAGAATACTGTAACACACTCACAATGTGTTTAGACTATAACAGTAGCTGGCATGTATGGCTACTTCCCACTGAGGATGCAGAAGAAGCTATGGAAGTGGGAAAATAACTATGTCCTGAATTAATGAATCCTGCATTCACGCTGGAGTCTGATCACAATGGTGTGTGTCAACTGGCCACCCACCTTGGTCTCCATGGAGATAAGGTGATGGCTGACTTCCTGACAGAGTTCCAGAGCTAGGAGAAAGCAGCATGGATGCAGAATCTTCAGACTAAATAATACTGTATCCTTGAATTTATCCTCTTTACCAAGCACTTAAACATCAGCTCTCAGAATTAAATAGTACACTTCACTTAACAATACAGAAAGAATTTGTTTGGTTCCACAAAAACTGGAACTGGCTCATTTCAATTCTGTGAGAATCAGCTGTGTGTGTGTGTGTGTGTGTGTGTGTGTGTGTGTGTCTGTCTGTCTGTGTGTGTGTGAATGTTTAAGAATATATATATATATATATATATATATATGTACCTATACACACATACATGTTAAAATAAATGTAAAAGAAGAACAGAAAATATGTCTAAAAAATGTAAAGACACTATCTCCCTGCCATTAACTTATATCTCAAATAAACATATATTGCAGTGAATGATGCATCACATCCTAGAATAATTCTTTCTTATTTCTTCAGGAAGCTTTGTATTTCTATCATCTTTCCTTATGAATTATCTTGTCTACATAACTGCCTTGCTAGGACTCCTGTTGTGCTATGATGAAACACCAAAGCCAAAAAAGCAAGGTGGGGAGTAAAGGATTTATTCGTCTCCACCACTGAAGGAGGTCAGGGCAGGAACTCAAACAGGGTAGAATCTGGAGGCAGGAGCTGATGCAGAGACCATGGAGGGGGTGCTGCTTACTGCCATGCTCCCCATGGCTTGCTCAGCCTGCTTTCTTACAGATTCCAGGACCACTAACCCAGAGGTGGCTCCACTCGCATCAATCAGTAATTAAGAAAATGCCCTACAGTCTGGCTCACAGCCCATCTGATGGAGGCATTTTCTCACTTGAGACTCCACCTCTCAGATGACTGTGGTTTGTGTCAAGATGACATAAAACTAGCCAGCACAATAACCATGTTCTGATATCAGGACTTACATCACTTCCAAAATGACTATATAGTTAAAATTAAATCATAGTAAATTGAGATGGCTTTATTTTTTAATATAATTAAAATGCATATGATAAACCATTCACCATATGTCCCACTCCACTCGAGACACTGGGAAAGATGTGCAGATAAATGACTTATTCTTGTCAGTTGCCAAAACCAGAACAGAGAAACTTAAGGTAGTAGCATGGCATTTTTGAAAGAGCTAAAAGGGGCGAGTTTGACACAGACTATGCTTGATGTCTCTTCATCCTCAGCGATCCACATTGTGGCACACTTGTTCAACATGGAGCGCTACCACCGGAGTCAGGCCAAGGATGCTGAGGGACTGCTGGCTGCACTTTCCAAACTTGGCAATGCTCCAAATGAGAGCTACCTCAATCCTGTCCGCACCTTGAATACGGTGAGCTCTTGCATGGTCTTACTTCTGCAGAATCCTTCCCCTCCCATCCCGATACCGAGAACAATAGATTTCAAAAGCTTTACATAAAAGAGCTGGATAAAAGAGGTTTCTGCCAAATACTAATATCAATTTCACCTTTCTTTTTTAAAAGCTAGTTTTCCAACCATTAGCATGGCTGGAATGATATGGGCAAGGAGAAAACACACTCTGCTTAATTAAATTATAGTGAAAGTACATACGTTATATCTTAGGAATGCAAAAAACCTGATAAAGCCCTAATATTATGAATTTTGAAAGTGGCTCCTGATCAGATTTCCTTCACTGATGTTAGATTCATAAAGCATTCACCCTCCAAATCCAGAAGTGATGAATTGGATGTTCCATTTTCAACCTGCAGATTGTTTTCTGGGTCTGTTCTCTGCACCCCCTATCCTGGCACATGTGTGAACAGCTAGTTTGCCAAACCAAACATTGACCAAAGAAGGTCATTTCAGAATGACAACTGCATGGCTAGTGACCCCATTAATGGTAATATCTAAAGGTACAGAATAGTGGTGCCTCTGGGAAGAAAAAATAAAATCAGCCACAGAATCCTATGGTAATGGTAACATCACAGCATCCTATGGTAAAGGTAGTAAGATCAGTCACAACATCCTATGGGTAAAGACTTTCCTCTCTTTTATCCCACCCTTACATCTTCTCTTAATGGCCGGGCGGTGGTGGCGCACGCCTTTAATCCCAGCACTCGGGAGGCAGAGGCAGGCAGATCTCTGTGAGTTCGAGACCAGCCTGGTCTACAAGAGCTAGTTCCAGGACAGGCTCCAAAGCCACAGAGAAACTCTGTCTCAAAAAACAAAACAAAACAAAAAAACAAAAACATCTTCTCTTAATGGTTCATCCAAACATTTTTCTATGGACTACCATATTGGAACAAAGACCAGTTTGTTTGTTTGTTTGTTTGGTCTAGAAAAAATAATCTGTTTTCCAAGAAAAGTCTTAAGGTCATACACCCCATCGATAGGAATCTCTCTGTCTGTTATTACCTGGGCCCTCTCTATAAGCCGTGGTTTTGCTTAGGTTCTTTTATTTGAGAAGGAAAATTTAGATTCTAGTTAGGAGGAGATTCTTCCAAGTCAAATACTTGATTCTCTCATGAAGAGAGAACATTCCAACATCAGGCCATTAATAAACCGAATTCCCTTTTCTTAACTGACAGCAATTAGAAGCACAAATTCCATAGCTACAAATCAAAGCTGCAGATGCCCTAAGCATGCAGAAATGCCTTTAATGCCATTTTGTTGGATCTCAGAATTTATCTGGCCACCTGTTTGGGTCTACATTTTCCCCCTACTAAGGCTTTACAAAATTCACTGCTCACGAGAGACTCAAGAATAAATCTCAACATCTTGAAGAGACTATGCAATAAATAGTGTTTATTATAAATAACCTTTAAAGCAATTTAACAAGCTAATTAAGCTACTTCAAACACAGTTGTTTCAAAATTTTAGAAGCAACATACTAGGTAAGTACTAATTAAGCTCAGAAGCCCCTTAATTTGGGTATTGGAGAGATGATTATCAATAACTCAAAACATACATTGAAGCAACTCATAGGTGATGCAGCGGGATTATTTTAAACGATTCATGGCAACTCAGACCAGTCCAGAAATGTATCACAGGGAAACAAGGAGAAATCTGTTTTAATAATAATAATAATAATAATAATAATAATGATAATGATGGTGATGATGATGATGATGAATGATTTGAAATTAGCACATTAAATGTTGTAAATTGACTTCTGAAGTTCTGAGTACAGTTACACACAATATTTAAAATGTTTTACATATACCCTCTTCCAGTTTATTCCACTCTCCTATTCTGTGACGAGAAGAAAGTAAACAATGGAGAAATCCCTGTCCAAATTACTTCCAGATCTCAAAGCAGCCTAAATTAATGAGGTTTTACGGACAAAAGATACAGTGTGAGTTTACTGAGCTGTATTTGGTTCAGTGATGGGAACACGGGGCATGAATACTAATGACTAAGCGAGAATATGGGAACGCACGATAGGAACAGAACACCTTGCAATTAATATCCTCAACGGCTATTCCACTGTCCCTCACACTCACGGGTCAGAATCGGCTCTTTGGGGAGTCCTCACCAGATAACAATAGCTGTACCCTTATTGATCACAGAGGATTTACCCAGCCCCAGTCCAAGGCCCCCTGAGGGAATATGGAGGAAATGCAAGTCATGGTCCTTCCAATTAAAAAGCTAGAGCAAGGCAGAGCCACCAGGGGAGCAGAGCGTGCAACTGCTTTATTAGGAGCGCCCCTAAGGAGCTTCTCCCCCCAAAAAGTGTTTATTAATGTTAAGATGCAATTAAGCGTGGCAAGCCATATTTTTTAATCTTAAAAATTAAAAACTTGAAATTCGAGCTTATTCTGCAGCATTGTTCTCCAAATGCTTTTTTTAGTACCTATTCAAAATAGTAGTTTTGACAAGAAAATTAATTCATGGAAATGGGAAATATGTACTTAACGGCGGGGTGTTTTTTTTTTTTTTTTTTTTTTTTTTAAACTTGAGCAAAGTAAATATCCATGGTAAGACAGGGGAAGAGAGAAGAATTTGCCCAGCTGGTTTCTTCAAGTGGACTCGGACCTTGTTGAGGTCCTGTGCACTGGAGCAAAACACTCTAAATTGCTCTTTGCTTGGGTCCTCTAGTACTAATCCTGATCCAAGTGCAAAAACCCAAAATATTAATTTGGTGGCCTTTGCATCTCCTAGAGCACAACCACTGAGCTCCTAATGACAGTCTCGGGGATCACTGGCCTAGTGATCTCTCTGGCTCTGATCTTGATCATAACCTCTTCAAAGGAGTGCATCAGACAGTCCTCTTACGAGCTATTCTGGTATACACACCATGTTTTCATCATCTTCTTCATCAGTCTGGCCATCCATGGAGGAGGGTAAGTCCACGCTATAACTCCAGATGCTCACATCTGAGTCTCTGTGTATACACATTCCCTGAGTGTGGTGAAATTGTGACCAGAGCATTAGTAAACACACTTGAGCAAGTATTTGCCAAGTCCTTTGAGTACATGCCAAGGAGTGGTATAGCTGGGTGGGATGGCTGGTCTATTTTGAGTTTTTCGAGAATGTTCCACACTTGTTTCCATAATGGCTGCCCCAGTTTTCAACCCCACCGACAGTGAATGAAGGTTCCCTTTCCCCGCAGCCTCACCAGCTTTTCTCCTCAATTGTTTTCTCAGTCTCATCCACGCTGACAGGATGAAGAGGAAATCAAAGCGCAGAGTAGCTTTAATTTGCATCTCTATAATTGCTAAGGATGTTCAATGCTTTGAGAAATTTCTTATCTGTTTTTATTTCTTCTTTTGAGATAGCTCTGTTCAGATCCATATCTCATTTATTTTTAAACTGGGTTGTTTGTTTTAACTCTGGTTTTTGACTTCTTTGTATGCTGTGGACATTAATCCCCTATCTGATGTGTAGGTAAGGGACATTTGCTCCTGCTCCGTAGCTTCCTCCTGGTTTTACTGGTTCCTTTGCTGTACTTAGCTGTCTTCGTTGCTTGAAGTCACCTTTGTCAACTGTTGGCCTTAATTCTTGAATGAAAGGAGAGTTCAGAAAGTCCTGTCCTGCATCCAAACCCTGTAGGATTCTGCCTGGTTTCCTCCAACAGTTTCGGTGTTTTCAGGTTTCATACTGAGGTCTTTGATCAATTTGAAGTTGATAATTGTGTAAGACATATGGGTCTAATTTCTTTCTTCTACATATAGACACCCAGTTCTCCTAGCATCTGTGATTAAAGATGCTGTTTTTCCTCCCTTGTTCATTTTTGTCAACTTTGTCCAGTACAAGACGGCTGTACTTAGGGGTTGTTGTTTTGTGTCATGGATCTACATGTCTGTATTTGTGCCAGTACCATGCTTCTTTTGTTATTATGGCTCTCAATGTACCTTGATATATGGTATAGTAATCCTCCAACATTGTACTTTTTGCTCAGGATTGCTTTGGCTAGCTGGGGTCTTTGGTGGTTCCATATTAATTTTAGGATTTTTTTTTCCTGTTTCTGTGAATGATGTCATGGGAATTCTGATTAGGGTTGTGCTGAGTCTGTAATGTAAAAATGGCTATTTTTCATGGCATCATTTCTCTCAATCCATGAGCATGAGCAGTCTTACCATTTTCTAGTGTCTTCTTCTTTTTCTTTCTTGAGACATTTAGATTTTTCACTGTAGAGGTCTTTTACCTCTCAGAAAGCTTATTCCTAGATATATTTGATGCTACCATTAATAGGAATGCTTTTATAGTCTCCTTTTCAACGTGTTTGTTGTTAGTTCATAGAAAGGCTACTGAGTTTTGTATTAACTTTAGGAAGAAAACTCTTAACACAGAAAATCTTCCTGCAACCCTTGAAACCTACATCCCCTGTATTGAAACACAAGTGAATCCCAACGGTCAGTCACTTGCTGAAGATGTTTTTGTACATAAATAATATTTCATAATGTTAGAGTTATTGCAATCTTGATGAAAGGCTTATTTGGGGATAAGGATCTTATTTAATCTCCTCTTGACATAGTCTGCAGCTACTGTTTATATCGAAAGTGATTTGCAAATTCTATACAAAATGCCAAGTAGATGGAGAGTTGCTGAAGGCATTAAAGCTCCTTAGTCTGTCTACCTATTATGCAATGGTATAGATGGAGAAATTTTAAACTTTTTACTTTTTTGATTAACATACATATGGAATGATCTAGAACCTCCTGTAGATACCATGGGGGAAATTGCCTACCATCTAAGAATGAATGTCCCGAAAGGCATAATCTCCACAATCTGGTTCCCATTTACCATTCATCCACCTCAGGTGACCGTTATTTGTGCCCTAGAGATTCACCTGACTCAAACGAGTGCTATCAAGCTTTAAGAAGCAGTCTACCAGAAGCAGAGTCAGAAGCCAACCTGTTGTTTCTAGCTGACACCCGACTAGTTCCAGGAGCATTATTGTTACTTTCCCCCCAAGCCCTACAATGCCAAAGGAGACCACCACTCCATAGCCAAACCAGGACATGTATCTCCGGGATGCTAATGTTTCTTGGTCTATGAGAAAACAGTTTCTCAAAACAAACCAATGCATCTTCTTCATAAGCACCTAGGAATTGGGCAGCTCCCAGTTTCTATTACCTCAATGCCTGGCCCTTTACAAGTCAGGAAAGTCATCCTGAGAGTTGATGCCAAAGCAATTTGCAAAGGTCAGTTAGTCATGCATCTGTAACAAGTGCAATATAGTAGGATTACAGGACTCTTTATCCACTGCTCCATTCATTCAGGGTTCTCTCTCTACTTTTAAATTTATCAATACAGCCTCAAAGACACATTTCAAAGTGACCTGCTTTGACCTTGTCAAATGCTAAGCCCACTAGTGGTCACTGGGGGAAACAAATACCATTATTCCAGGCACTTCTTTGGACTTATTCTCTTGAAACTTCTAAGCGCTCAGATACAAGCTAAGAAGGGTAGAAGTTAAATCAATCTGCAAAAGGAACCAACTGTACAAAGTTAGCCAATTAGCCCAAATCAGCAATCAGAGCGAGATGAAACCTAATTAAATTCAACAGTCTACAAAAGGATGTGTTCAAACAATATCCTTCATTATGAATTCTCTAATATAGACACTTTCAATGTGACACAGGGAACCACAGAGAGGGTACTTCTTTTCTGGGATCTTCAAAGTTACCCAAAGCTTTTTAAATGCCTATTTTTAAAGACGCCGAGGGAAGTGAATGACAGCCCAAGTTTCAAGAGCTGGGAGTGTTTTTCTGGAAGCCACTGCAGAGTATAAATCTGTGTAAAGACACTGCACAAAATCAGCCTGACATTTTCATGTTTTTTTTTGTTTCTGTGTGGTGTGGTGTGGTGTGTGTGTGTTTCTAAGTCGGATTGTTCGAGGCCAAACGCCAGAGAGTCTCCAGCTGCACAATGTCACCTTCTGCAGAGACCGCTATGCCGAATGGCAGGCAGCTGCCTTGTGCCCTGTGCCTCAGTTTTCTGGCAAAGAACCTTCGGTAAGAGTGAACCCAGGAGCTTATTTTAAAAATAACTGTCCCCACAGTTAAAATAACGAGAGCTTTTATAGGCTTGAAAAAAGAACCGCCCATGTCACCACTAGATGAAGCCAACTCTTTATTAAGTGGGCTAATGGAGAAATCGAGTTATGGATAATTTTAAAAGAGATTTACTGCCAAAGGCACTTTATTCAGCTTTGAAATGTGTTCTACTCCGGCTTAAATATGGATGTCTGATATTGCAGGACTTCATAACAACAGAGTAATGGCTCCTAGCGAGTTAGCCTGGCGGCTTGCCCTCCACTCTCTGCACCCCGACTCTCCCTCTGCCTGCCTCCTGAGGATCTGAGAGGACCCACCCTCCTCATGAGCTTACCCTTCTTCCTTTCTACAACTTTATGCAGTCCAAAGAATTAAGGGTGTCCAGTTACTTTTGTTCTACTTAAACTCAATGCTAGCTAGCCAAGAATAGAATTAATTCATTTGAGTATTAATTTAATGATAGTGTCCACAGATTTTGAGAGTGATGTTTTCTGGGTATGCAGCAGCCACTGCAGTTGGTGACATCAGCAAACAGGAATAATACTCCTATTTGATCTCCTATGTACTAGGAAAGTATACACTTGGTTTAACTGGGTGATTGACATGTGGCAGAAAATAAATGAAAAGACTACATTGAAAAGGGGAGGAGGCCGAGGCTGTAGTTCTGCTGGTTTACTTGCCTAGCGTGCACAAAGCACTGAGTTTGAAGCTCAGAACCACATAAACCCAGAATAGTAGCACAGTCTGTAACTGCAGCACTCAGACCATGGGAGCAGGAGAGTGAGCATAGCAGGTGCTCAAAAAACTAACCATCCTGGAAGACATAAAACCTTGTCTCAAAACAAAGATGGAAGCTGAAAACTAGGGGGCAACAAGTGCCCCAAAATATGTATCATTTAAAGTGGGATAATAGGATATAATAGCATATAAACTATTAGAATTTAGGAAGTTAAACAATGACATCAGAAAAATACAAATAATTGCGTTTTTAAAAATTCTCAAATACACTAAATCCAGTGCCATATTTTGGGGATGAAACTGCTAGGAGAAATGTTTAAAACCCAGAGATGGGAGATACGTGCCCATTGGACTGTGGTTCTTTTAATGGCTGCTATAGATTGTCTCTGTCTTAGACTCAACTCTCCATGGATAGATTGTCTCTGTCTTAAACTCAGCTCTCGGCAGCAACTATCTGGCCTGCATATTAATGAAGAGCGTGAGTACCTCTCTAAAATCTTCATCTCCGGCATCTCCATTAAAAAATCAATACTCTCTCACACTTCATGAATACAGACCAGAGGCTGCTCCCAGCCGTGAATGCTGGCATTAGTTATGATTAAGAGGGGGAACTTCCCCATCTCTTGCTAACTCCCCAGCTAAACCTCTGTGCACCCAAATGCACAGCGTCACCCTTTCCCATTATTTTTAATGGATCCTGATCCAAAGCGTCTGTGGGCTGTGCAATTACCGCTTGGCTGGGCTGGACAATATTCCCTCTGATGTCTTATAGACACTGAACCAGAAAGGCATTCCAAGGACACTGAGGGGTCCCCTGTTTCACTGCCCCAGACCTAACACCGCTTAACAAGACTCAATTTAGTCCTCTTTGCCTCTCTTTCCTGGGGCATTTTTAATTAAGATTTTTGTCTGTAGAAATAGCCATCAGTGACACAATGTCGAATCAGAGAATCTTTTCTCCATCACCTTGTATAAACTGTCTAGAGAAATCCCTTGCCCTCTTTTCTCTCCCTATCTCATAGGCACACAAGCCTACAGATTTGAGAGCTGCTCATGCAATAAGTCTATCTTGGTCCTCCTTCACCAAGGAATTAGCTCATTTTCCCGTGCATCAGAATCATACGGCTCTGATTTTTTTCCCACTTTCTAGGAACAAGGTTAAGGGTAAGAGGGAACGTTTGGATCAGGGTAGAGTCAATCAGGAAACAGCCATCAAGTGGTATGTCACCACGCTTGCAATGGACTTACTCAAGGGAAACCTACCCAAAGAGAGATTATTGCCTATAAAAATAGGGTATTCATAGCCACACACATAAAATAAAATCAAAGCCAGTCTGCCCCTATTTTCTGGCCAGAATAAAAGTGGAGGTATCAAGTTTCGCTGTTGCTGCTGTCAAATAGACATTCTCGCTGCTGTTGTAATACATTCACTATACTATGATTTTCTGGACATTTTTGGAGTAGGAAACAGGAAAGCTAAGCGTCCATATTGGTTTTTGGTACTAGAGAAGCTATCATACTAAATAGTTCTGGCCTTTTAAGAGATGGAGAAAGTGAGGTTGAGAGTATTTCAAAGTGTTGCCTCTGCTACCAAGGGCACGCAATCCAAGCAAAGCCTTGGAAACAAAAACAAACAAACAAACAAAAACCTCTTGACCTTGTGCCTGGCTGTGCCATTTCTTCCGTGCATCCTATGACATTCCTTCCAAATTTCTGACCTTTTTTTAAGACTTCCTTTACATGTTCCCAGCATCATTTTTATCTCTGTGAATAAACCCAAACCACTCAAAAGCTTGGCAGGAACTTAAGAATTTTCTCCAGTCATTTTTCAGTTTGAAAAATACAAAATTAAAATATACAAAAAGCCAAAGATATTGAGTTGAGGAGAGAGCTCAGTCAGTCAAGAGTTTTGCATGAAGGCATGAGAACTTAGGTTCAATCCCTGGCACCTACATAAAACCTGGCACATTAGAGTGGGCTCTGAACACTGGCCGGTGGAGACAGGCAGCTCTGTGCGGCTCACTGGCCAACCACCTCAGCCTAATCGGTGAGCTTCAGTTCTCCGTCAGGGATCCTATTTCAAAAACCAATGTGGAAGGCTCCTGAGGAACAATATCCAAAGTTGACCTTGGAGGCAGGCAGGCAGACAGGCACGAACGCATATATGTGCATATGCGTACACACACACACACACACACACACACACACACACTTCATAGTGTATCTGAAAATACAGGCTAAGAGATGGGAGCGTGATCTCTCCATCTCTTGACTCCCATCTACACTGATTCCCACAGTTGAACCATTTTCCTAACATCACTTACTGGCTGTATCTCATCCTCACTCCTGAACTCCCAAAGGAATTCTGGGAGTATCACAGTATAAATAAGCCTCCCTATCTCCTCCTGGAGCAATTTATATAGTAGAAAAGAGATAGAGCCAAGGATTAATGGCTTACATTCTCCTTCCCGACTAACCATGAAAAGAAAAATAACCCATTCCATTTCATCAATGTGGAAAAATCAGAGGCCATGGCTGATTTGACACCACCAAAATGAACTATGTGATGTCTAGAATGTGTGTTTCAAATGGATATGGAAGATTATTTGTGAAAATACACAAAGACTACGTGAATGTCTTTGCAAATCTTTCTCTCGTGTAGAAATTGTTGCTGTCATTTCTCTAAATACCCAAACCACTTCTTAAAATACTTTCTGGTCTATTCAAGCATAAGGAAGCATGGCTTCATTTACTTGGTCCAGCTCCATCCTCCTGCCATTTCCCCTATTCTTCCTTCTCTAATCAACTTCACTGCCTCACCCTAGCACAAGTGGACAAAAGGTTTTATCCTCCCTGCTATTCTGAACACGTTGCTGAATCCCACTGAGGCAGAAAAGAGTAAATGGGTCAAATTGCTTTGTGTTGCCTGAATAAATTCTAGTGTTTGTCAAGCAAGCAAGAGGACCCCGGGAAAGAAGCAGAGGGGGCTGATAGGTGAAGACAAGTACCATGCGAAAAAAAAAAAAATACAGGATTAACAAATAAGAAAGGAAGGAACGGAGGAAGGGAGAGAGGGAGGGAGGAAGGGAGGGAGAAAAGAGGAAGGAAAGAAAAGAAAGAAGGAAAGGAAGGAAGGAAGGAAGGAAGGAAGAGAGGGAGGGAGGGAGAAATTAAAAATAAGAAAGGTAATTTAAAAGAAATAAAAATCATATCAAAAAGTTTGTGGTCTTGGAGGTGGAGCCAGACAGCCAGTAAGGAAATGAGTATTGAGTGTTAAAAGAACACACAGACTCAAAAGAAGGATGGTCCTTCCCTGCTCCCAAGGTTATTGGAGAGTTTAGGTCATGGTAGATTTAGAATAATGAGATTTAAGAACATTTTCCAACCTTGAGGTCCAATGAGGCTCTCTGAGATCCAGCCAAACATTCCTAGGCAACTCAAACACATTCCTAAAAAAATTGGAGTTTGTTTATGTTTTCTTTTTCTCTATAAGATTAAGGCAAGATTTCAAAAACTAAGCAAAAACATAAACCCTTGACATTCTAAAAATTCAATAAGCTCAGGAATCTCTTTCTGTTTTATAAAGCAAGCCTCGGGCTCTGTTCTGGTGTCAGACAGGAAGTAATGGAACTCTGTTCCTGCTGTATAATTAGAACTTGAGCGAGGCAGCTGAGATCCTACAAAAACAGACTGTGTGCAGCTCCACCCAAGCCTATATCTTCACCAGAAATCTTATCATGCTGAAGGAGTGGCTTGATCAGACTGAGCCTTGGTTTCTTCTATGAAATGAAGAGGTTATCATATATCAATACCTTAAATATACGATATCAGGATTGTTTGACATTGAACCACAAAAACATTATAAGTTCCCATTCCTTCCAATCTACTGGAGAAAGATCCCTTATGCTATACACAACACCTGAGACAATAGGTGCAAAAAAAATGTGTCATCTATAATGAAGATTATACTCAAAAAAGTTAACATCATAAGCAACTTTTTAGTAATAGTAATTTTTTTCAATATGGAAATTTTCCTTATCATAGGTCTCCAGACAATTGTGGATGCTTTTGTTGGGATCCTCAGAGACTCGAGGTGTTAAAAAAATCTAGCTTGATTTTTTTCATTCTAGATAACAATGTGTGTGTGTTCACACGCGTTTGTGTGTGCATATGTGTGTGTGTGTGTGTGTACGTGGGGCTGTGGGTGTCTGTATTCAGACAGATCCCCTATTTGTGAGGCTCTAATCGCTCCCTAAATTACTATTTGAAACTTCTTACATCAGCTGGAAAATGCTTTTTGTAGCCTTTGACTTTGAGTGGATTGGGGAGCATTTACGACCCTATCATACATAACGTAAACACCAATCTGCCTTTCTTATTTCTTTGAAAATTCAATTATTTCTAATTACATAAAGGCACCATTGATCAAGCAAGCATAAAAACCCATAGAGGAGAATTTAATCTCTTAAATAAGATTGTAGACTTTAAGAAATAATTAAATGTTATCATATTTAGTACACAGAGACATCTTGTTGTTGATAGCTGGGCCAATATTAAGGGAAATATCTTAGTCTCGTTGTACTATAAATAGATATGGTTCAAATCAGACATTTTTGGATTTTCATCTCTCTCTCTCTCTCTCTCTCTCTCTCTCTCTCCTCCCTCCCTCCCTCCCTCCCCGCCTCTTTCTCCCCCACCCCAGGCCTGGAAATGGGCTTTGGGCCCCGTGGTCTTATATGCATGGGAAAGAATAATTAGGTTCTGGAGATTCCAACAAGAAGTTGTCATTACCAAGGTATGCGTGTAGCTTTATGTCTGAATAAAAGCCTGAGTGTAGATGAAAATTTTTATTAGCCCAAGTTTTTAATTTGCCATTTTTATTGCAGAACTGCCTGTAATTTAGAGGCTCATCTTCTGTTCTAATAATTGCTTGTATCGGAGCATCTTTCAGTGTGACCACTTTTACTGGAGCCAGGGATCAAGGCTCCATGCTGGCACATAGAATTCTGATAAAGGCTTATGGCGCGGCACTGGGGTTAGCTATATTTCTCTTTATTATGGCTTCTCTCTAGTGAGGAAGAGACGGGGAACCACAAAGAATGCTTTACACTGACCATAGTAACTTCAGGTACCGTATCAAGGTGGAATTTTGCAAACAGGCCAGTATCGTCCACACAGCTTCAAGCACATACGTGCTTACCTGAGGATACTCAGCGCAGGCTTGGCATGAAGCCACAGGTTCAGGATATGAAAAGGTGCTGGAGGTTTAAGATGGAGAGGGGCAGACGTAGCCTGTGCTCTACTCTGCGTAGTGATATGCACTCTGGTGGGGCTTCCCCTTCTTGCTGTTCATCCTCATGGCTCATTAATTTTTACGTCATGCTGGAGGAAGATAGGAACGGATAGGTAGAAAAGATTACCCGCGGGTTGACAGAAGTAAAAATTACTCTACTGTCCTAGTTGGGGTTTCTATTGCTGTGACGAACCACCATGACCAAAAAGCAAGTTGGGGAGAAAAGGGTTCATTTGGCTTACACTTCCAGGCCATAGTGCTTCATTGGAGGAAATCAGCACAGGAACTCAAGCAGGGCTGGAAGGAACCTGGAGACAGGAGTTGATGCAGAGGCCAGGCCAAGGAGGGGTGCTACTTACTGGCTTGCTCTCCGTGACTTGCTCAGCCTGCTTTCTTATAGAAACCAAGACCACCAGCCCACAGATGGCATCACACGCCGTGGGTTGGGCCCATGAGAAAATGCATTACAGCTGGATCTCATGGGGACATTTCCTCAACTGAGGCTCCTTCCTCTCTGATGACGCTAGCTCGCATCAAGTTAACACAAAACCAGCCAATCCATCTACCCGCTCCCCAGTATTAGTACAATTTGAAGAGAGCTCCACAATCCTTCGCTGTCTCACTGAAAGAAGATAGATGAACAGGAGAATGCTCCATCTGAGGCAGTGTCAGAAGAGAAAGCATAATCCTGTAACTAAAGACTGAAATGCTGTCAGGGGCTCCTCACATGGAAACGTGCCATCCCAGTATTCCCATACTGGCTTGTGTTCTTGTGTCTGTTAGCAAACAGGATGTGGAGGTGTGCAGAGATTTTTCATGAAAGAATGGCTGTCTAGGGAGGGCAACTGTTTCTGTCCTCGGACGAGCCATTAGTGTAAAGTCCTTGTACAAGCTTCACGGGGATTCCTCATATCAAAAACTCAGAACCAAGACAGTGTTTAGTTAAAAAAAAAAAAAAAACTCAACAAGTAAAATGTTTTAGAAAGAAGTGGAAGATTGGTATTTTTCCCTTTATTGTGAAGAAAACTGCAGGGTTAATTCTCAGGAGGTTGAGAAAACACGCAAGTAACTGCCAAAGCTAACACATTACTGCTAGTTTTTTGTTGTTGTTGTTTTTTGTTTTGTTTTGTTTTTGTTTTTGAGTTGAAGATGATGTGGTAACTATTTTTAATAAGCTCCAGTAAAATTATGGGCTATCCATTTATCCCCGCTTATTCTCAGTTAGAAATGATTCCCTGGGCTCAGGGAAGTTTGGTCATGTGGGAGCATGGCATCACATGCCTGCTCTGTTGCCTCCTCATGCTGTTACTAAGAGTCAAGCACAGCGCCCTGCACAATGAACTCTATTATTGCTTAAGTTGCAAGTCCAGGCATGAAATCAGTGACAAATATAAATGGTCTAAGGAAATATAAACCAGTTAACAATTTTGCAAGCCTTTGATGGAATGACTTCTGTGCCCTTGTTTTACCTGAGTGAGAATCCCCACAGCTCTCTGCTCTGTTGTAGGTGGTGAGTCACCCGTCTGCAGTCCTGGAACTTCACATGAAGAAGCGTGATTTCAAGATGGCACCTGGACAGTACATCTTCATCCAGTGCCCATCCATCTCCCCGCTGGAATGGCACCCCTTCACTCTGACCTCCGCTCCCCAGGAGGACTTCTTCAGCGTGCACATCCGCGCGTCTGGAGACTGGACAGAGGCATTATTGAAAGCCTTTGGGGCGGAGGGGAAGCCCCCCAATGAGCTATGCAGCATGCCAAGGTGAGACCCCAGAGTCACTGTTTTATTCAGGTCTCAGTACTTCAGACGGGAAACTATCTAAACGCAGCAATAAATTGTCAGACTTGGAGATGCCTTTAGACCAGGCTGCAAGCTTGAGTTTGTTTAAAAAAAAATAAGAAAAAAGAAAAAAAAGAAAGCCTCCATAAAATGTATAATTTAAGAGAAGCAAGTACATTTCTGTAAAAATAAATAAATGTTCAACAAAAGTAGGCGACGATCCAGGAAGGAAGAACGGTTTCCTTTCCAGACCCAAAAGTAGCTCTTGTCTAATTATGTACGGCTTGCCATGAGTCAGACAACCCTGTGAGCGCTCTCCTGTCACAGACCAGGCTTTCAGGCTGTCTTTGCAAAGCTTGGTCTCCTGAAGAAGGATGCTCTGTTCTGGTCAAGGGGTCTTAACCTGTACTGTTCATACACAACCACATGGTAAGGTATAGGAGATGTACACAGAGACTACTCATTTCTGCAACCCTGTTTTCAAAAACACAGTACAGGGCACTGGAGCTGGGGCTTCTTCTCATATCGGTCATGATTCTACCCCTAACACACCCTATTCAGAAAAGCCCTAGTGTTTGACCCGAAACCCTGTGTGCATGATCTTACCTTGGCTCCTGTAAGTGAACAAGAAGGTCAATTCCCATCCCTATAGCATCATCCAACAGTACATGAAGTCCATGGATAGGGCCCCAGAAAATCAAGAAAACAGAAAAATATGAGACAAAACAATTCCAAAACTAAATATTTCAATGAAGCATTAAAAAAAATAAGTCTACTGGTGCCATTCTTGGGGGACAGCAGCCACCACATGTTGGCTTTAGTTTAAAAACACAGTGGCGCATACTTATATGGAAGTCCCTGCAGGAGCAACATTGTCACCCTTCTTCTGTATCTCCTGGACCAAGAACCATGTCAGACACCTAAAGATAAACATAACCTAACACCTTCAGCCCAGCATATATCCTTTAGCTCATTTAATTTGACAACTATTTATTGATGACTAGGTAGGCACCCTTCCAAGGCTGAGGCACAAAATGAAATGAGCTTGTTGCCCTCTTTCCCCCTCTCCAGGGAAGGTGGAACCGTCAGCATGCCACACTGGTTGTGTCTAGTGAATGGAAGGGATGCAGGCCTTCCTTTCCATAGAGGACGAGCAATGACACTTAATTCTAAGGTTAAAGTGAAGTGAAAAATCAGGGGCAAATGTAGAAGGAAGTGACCCCCACACACACAACACACAATGCAACAGTTATGGTGTCTGCAAGCCTCCCTCGTGCCTGCTCATCCCATCGTCTCCACTGCTAAGTTTCAAACCTTTAACTCTTTTGTCATCCCTGCTTCTGCTCTTCGTGGATCCAGCTACTCAGTCTGCCAAACATTCTTCCCTTCACCAACCAACAAGTTTTCCATCAACCCACAGAAGCTCTGTGTGCAGCTTCTTGTCCATGGAGTGATGCCGGGAGGTCTCGTGTGATCTGCTCTCTGGGGCCTCTCTGGGTACATCTGCTCCTCCCCTTCATCCTTTGTGGACAGAACCCTCCCAGCCTTCTTAGTCTTTGGTCACTGACACATAAAATTACCCATGCTCACTGTGTAGAGCATGATTTTGGAAGTACATGTGCATTGCATTTATGGATCTGCATTATGTTTATATATGCACATTATGGTTATATGTGTTCATTATGCTGTCTAGTGAAAAGTTGATAGTTAGCACAGTTAGCACTTCCACAATGAGAACATTAATGTGTGGTCACTTTGCATTTTTGAAGATGATCAGATTGTCACTGAATACAATTGCTATACACCGTATGTCCCCGCAGTGTCCTTCCTGTACACTGTGCTTAGCTCTTCTTTCACTGATACCTCCCGCCCCCTGTCCCCACTCCCAGCGTCTAACTCTGTGAGAACTACATTTTTAGATGACACTTAGTGTGAGATCACAGTAATGCTTAATATTTGATGTAGGGTTATCCATCATATTTCATATATATTGGTATAATGTATGAGTGCCCAGAAAGACTTACTACAATTGGCTGCAAAGTAAGAATATACCCTCGATATTCCAATAGGAGTGTTAGCTCCTAATGGCTCTGAGCTCAGAAAAATGAGGCAGGAGGCTGATGGTGCGAGGCATCAAGGAGCCAACAAGACTCAGCTGCTGTGAGACAGTAACTTCCTGCTTTACATTAAACCCTGAATCCAGATTAAAGGGATAACAGATGAATAAACATGAAAGCAGAATTCATCCAGCGCTCAAGAGATGGCTCTGCGGATGGAGAGTTCACTGTGATGCCCAAGTTCACTTCCCCAGGATCCACAGAAACCCTGGGTTAGCATGGCAGCCTGCTTGTAGTACTAGTGCTTGGAGGGTAAAGACAGGTGATCCTGGAGTCAGCTTGCTAGCCAGACTAGCCAAATCAGTGAGCTTCTGGTTCAAATAAAAAATCCTACACCAATATATAAAATAGAGTGATCAAGGAAGACACTTGCCGTCAAGTGCTATCCTCTATATGAAAACACACATATGTGTGCAGACACAGGTACACATATCAACACATCAACACACATTCAGACACATAGTTACAGGAGCATGCACAGTCACAGCACACAGAAAAGAAAGAAAGAAAGAAAGAAAGAAAGAAAGAAAGAAAGAAAGAAAGAAAGAAAGAATCAAAGAAAGAGTAGAAATGTGTCCAGTGTGCAAAGGCTATCTAGTCTAATTGTAAGGGATAGAGAAATAATGCAGTCCACCCACCCACCTAACCCCCCACTCCCAAAAAGACAAATCTTAAGGCATCAAGACTTGATATATAGGAAATGAGAAAGCTATATATATATATACATATATAAAGTATATGTATATTCTTTAAAGGAGGCAAAGGTGAGAGTCTTACAGATTTCAGTAAGACACGAAAAAGAACTGTCTCAAACTTAGATATCATAGTGCCTTGCAGGTTGATGTAAGAGAATGGTCAGTTCTCACACAGGGCAAGGGAGGGCTCTCAGTTATAAACAATTAGAAAGTAATGTATATTTCTGTGGACTCTGGGACACAAGTGTCCTCTGAATTTAATTGATATCTATTTTTAAATTGGTGTCAAATAAATCACTGATTACTAATTATAAAAATAATTAACAATAAGACACCTTAATTCATGGGTAAGGTTTCAATCTATCTATCTTTCTATCTATCATCTATCTAATTATTTAAACATAATCTACAGTGGGCTAAGATAACCAGTACCTTCTGGTTAATCCCTTTTAGTTTTATTCTTCTATTTCCATATATCAATATGTAATTAAGCCTTATTAATTAAGATTAACTCAAGGAGAGTTCATTTGAATTATTAGGAAGTCTGGGATATAGAATATTTTTAAATAAATCCATTTGAACTTTCATGAACACATATTTAAAGCCCAAATAGGCTAACCCCCACCCTCACAGCGCAGGTGACAGGCTCTCCTGGGGGGGGTGGTTAGGAATGACTTAGAAACCTTTTAATTAGCATATCTTTGTTCATATGTAAATGTGTACTTTTGGAATAGTTGGAGTTATTTAATATATTCTGCCTACTGAAATGCTCTAAATATTCCCTTTACAATTGATTCAGCAAACAGTTACTGAGCAGCTCTGTAGTGAGGGGCTGTGGGCAGGCCTGCTTTTCATCCCGCCCAAATCCCACTCGGCTAGCTTTACACACAAAATAACAACACACAAATTGTATTCTTTTAAACACTGCCTGGCCTGTTACTCACATCTTGACTAACCCATATCTAATAATCTTTGTAACACCACAAGTGGTGTCTTACCGGGGAAGATTCTAGCATCTTGGGCTGGAGCTTCATTGCATCTCTCTCCCTGAGCAGAGGCATGGCAGTCTGACTAACTTAGGAGAGGCGTGGCATCTGACTGAGCCATCTACCTCACTTCCTTCTTCCTGTTCTGTCTACTCCACCCACCTAAGGGCCAGTCTATCAGTTGGGCCAGGCAGTTTCTTTATTAATTAACCAATGAAATCATCAGATAGATAGAAGACTCACCTACATCACAGCTCTAGGCTGGATAGCCACCCAGGCACCAGACAAGCTATGAGTAAAGATGAACCTGCTCCCCACATCCAGAGACTTAGAAACTTAGAGGTCAAGATGGCCATCCCTAAATCATGAGCGCACACACAGTAGAAATGCTAATAGTGCAGCAAGAGTGAGGAAGGATGAGTGAGGGAATTTCACCTAGCCAAAGGGGTCCAGGAGGACTTCCCTGGAGAAGCGGGGTTTGGACAGGCCCCAGAGGAAGGGTGTCATCTAAGCAGGTAAAGGGAGAGGATAAATTGTATCTAAGTAGTCCGTGCGAAAGGGCGCTGCATGGCAGAAGACAGCACTACTGCGCGTTTAGGAAACAAAGGAAAAGCCAACTTGGAGAACTGGGGAGAAGGGATGGGGAAGAATTCAGAGGCCAGTTCACGTCAAAACGGCTTATTTATTCAAAGAATGTGTTTTACCATTACAAGGAAAAGGCAAAACATTTTTCCCGCCCCTGGACTCCCCTGGACTGCTGATCATAAAGGTCTTTTTTTTTTTTTAACAAATATAATCTGAAATAGTGAGTTTTACAAATTATACAAAACTGACAAATTATTTCAAAATTATATTTATTCCAAAAAAATCACTTCGATTAGACTAAAATGATAGAAATGTATGAAAACAAATATCAATGGGGGATTTCACCCTGAAAAGGAAATGCCAATCTTCTAAGTCACCGTGGAGTGTCTCCTTTGCTTTCGGCTGGCAGCAGAGGGAAGAAAGTCAGACAGGCAGCTAGTGAAGACCCCAGAGCTCTAAAAAGAGCAAGCCACATTGATGAGGTAAGCCACAAGCAGGAAAAGGCAGGCTTTGCCTTCCATAACCAACACCTAGCCAGGGTGTCCAGGTAGTGTTTCTCCAGTGGGGCGGACACCTGAGTTCTAGTGCTTACTCCAAGCTCTACAGATAGAACTTGTGTATGCGTGTGTCTGTGTGCATGTGTATTCTCTTGTGTGAGTATGTGTGTACTTGTATTTGTACACATGTGTGTGTACTGGTGCGGGGGTGTGTACCCATGTGTGGGAGGGGGAGTGTGTTACTCGCATGTGAGTATGCAGGAGTAGATGTCAGGTTGCTTCTCTGATTTTTGCTTCTCCACATTATTTTTTGAGAGAGAGATTGAGAGAGAGAGAGAGAGAGAGAGAGAGAGAGAGAGAGAGAAAGGTTGAGAGAGAGAGAGAGAGAGAGAGAGAGAGAGAGAGAGAGAGAGAGAGAGATTGAGAGAGAGAGAGATTGAGAGAGAGAGAGAGATTGAGTTTTCCATTTGCCTGAAACTTGCCGTTAGGATTGACTGGCTGGCCAGAGAGCTCCAAAGACCTGCCTGCCTCTGCTTTCCCAGCACTGGGTTTTCAAGCTTGTTGTCACCCCAGCTTTTTAGGTAAGTCCCGGGAATTGAATGAACTGAGGCTCTCACGCTCACGTAGTAAGCACTGATCCAAGCAACTGGTTCATCTCCTCTCCCCAGAGAGAGAATCTTTATATACCCAACCGACTGTTCTGCCAGTGTTTGCCGACCCATCCTATGAAAACCACAGGCTTCAGATGTCTTTGTGTTTAAGAGTAAGGCATTCTAACGCGTGGCTTTTTCTGATTCCAGGCTGGCAGTGGACGGGCCCTTCGGAGGCTCCCTGGCAGATGTGTTTCACTACCCTGTAAGTGTGTGCATTGCGACAGGAATTGGAGTTACGCCCTTCGCCTCTCTTCTCAAGTCCATGTGGTATCAGTGGTGTGAGCCACAGAGCCTGCCTGAGCTGAGCAAGGTATGGAGAAATCATTAGTTCACCCTTCCATGGAGGGAAGGGTTCAACTCCCTTTTATCTATCTTCTGTCGATTCCTGGGGAGGATTTTAATTAACTATGAGGGATAAACTTAAGGATCCTTAACTATACTTATGTTCTTAAAAATCTCCATTCAGGATTACATTTATGAGCAGGGTTATGTCTAATCTTGTTAAAAAATGACAAGACATAAATTTTATTGCTTCATTGCCATTACAGGACATGTAATTGCTCATCTCAATAAAATGTGGACAGCCTGCAAATGGCTATGTGACTGGGTTGCCGTTAGTCATATTAACAGGCAGCCTTCCCCATCATCTCTTTAGATCCATTCTGTGCTTGCAAATGCCCAGTTCCATCTTCCTTCCAGGGCCTGTACTAGTAGGAGTTTTTATTCTTCTTGCAATGGTCCTGCCACCCAGCACCAAATCCCCCTTTGTGATCCCTTATGTGTTCTTAGACTAGGTGTCTCCATTCCCTTGTTCTATCTGGTATGAGACATTGTCTCAGGCTTTGGCCCAATCAAGGCAAAAGGAGCCTTCCTTTATACCCGCTGAAGGTTTCATCATTAAGTCTATAAACCAAACAAGAGAAGACAGATGAACAGGAGAAAAGATACTGAAATTTACTGTTGTGTAAGGTGATGGGAGTCACACAGAGAACAAAGCTCAGAGGCCAAATGGTTGAAGCTTCACTAGCCTTTCCATTGCAAGATACAGGCAATTTTATAGTAAATGATTTTTAGGGGAGATGAATGAGCCTGAACAACAAATACATGGAACAAAACTCACCCGTGTTCTGCCTGTAGTGTCAACTTAGTGTTCTTCATGAGACGGTATTCTGGAGAACCCAGCCTCTAGGTCAACAGGAGAGTTACAGAAACAGACCTCTGAAGGAAAAACTGGGACAGTTGATGAAGGTCAGGGAGGACTTGGTTCCTCAGCTCCGAGAGCTCATCATCCTAAGGTGTCATGCTCTAGACTTTCCTTCTCTGAGCCCAAGCCCAGTTAGGATCAGCATCAGGTACCACAACAGCTGTGGACAGAGGGCCATCTGTCTTAGTCTGGATTTCTATTGCTGTGATAAAAACAAGGGGAAACAACAACCTGGGGAAAAGGTTTGTTTCATCTTACACTTCCACATCATAATCCATGATGTGAGGAAGTCAGGGCAGGCACGTAAGGGAACCCGGAGTCGGGAACTGAAGCAGAAGCCATCTAGTTCTGCTTACTGGCTTGCTCAGCCTGCTTTTTTGTGCACCCGGGACCATCTACACCGGACTCTCCCATGTCTGTCACTAATTAAGAAAATACACAACAATCTTGCCCATGGAAGGTGTTTTAGTGGGAACACTTTCTCAATTGCAATGTCTCCTTACAAATTAACCCTGGCTTGTATCAAGTTGACGTGACACAGTGTTGACTATGGAGCATGAAGGAGGAGGACACTTGGCAAGGTTAGACCTGATCCTTTCCTGCCCATATCTGATCAGCATGGCCTTTGGTTACAGTTTCCTCCTAGACCAAAGGAAGACACTATAATCAGTAACTGAATCCCAGTGTAGAGTTATTACTTTTTCTTATTGCTATAACAAAATACCTGGCAAGAAACAAGGGAAAGGAGATTTATTTTGGATTATGATTTGAGGATTTAGCCCTCCATGGTAAGGATGGCCCTGTGGCAGTAGGAGCATGCAAGAGCTGTTTTCTCGTATCTTAACAGATCTTAACAGGCCAAGAAGCAGAGGCTGTGCAGGAAGCAGGGCACAGCAATAAACCTTAAGCTCCTCCCCCAATACAATGCTTGTAGGTAGGGCCAACCTTCCAAGGTTGCAACCTCCTCCAACAGCTAAGGTCCAAGCATTGAAGCACACGAGCCTGCGGGAGCATTTTACAGCTACACTGCAGCACAGTTTGTGGTCTGTGGACCGTTTGTTGTTCCTTCTTTCTTCTGCTCGGGAACTGTGTCCTATGACACAATGACAAAATGTGAGCCAGGGGCTCAAAACCTGCTATATTTCCCACTAAGAAAGAAGAGGAGAATCAGCTGCTTAAGTGACAGGAGCTTGGCATACATTTTTCGTTTGCTCTTGAAGCTAGCTGATCTTACAGCTGGGGCTCAAGTGCTCGAACACATGAGCCGGTGAGTAACATGTCACACACACCCAAGACCACAACACAGTATAACGATTTATGTTCCTTTTCCTGGATACAGACACTGATGCTTAGAAAGAGTAAGGTGACCTGATTAAATGATGCACAGATGATCAAAAACAGACTCCAGATCCAGGTCACCCAGTTCTTTCTATGACACAGTCAAGTAGTAGACATGATACCACATGAACCTATGAACCTGTAACCAAGTGCACAGGATCTCTCTCTCTCTCTCTCTCTCTCTCTCTCTCTCTCTCTCTGTGTGTGTGTGTGTGTGTGTGTGTGTGTGTGCATGCGCACACTCATGTAAGTGTACCCATAGATTCAAGTTCCAAGCACAGATACCTGTGAACACAACATGTGTATCAGGATCAGAGTAAAGACCCAAATATCAGCCCTCGGGCATTTCTACCTTTTGTTAGGGACAAGATTTCTCCTGAAAGGGTTATCTGTCCTGTGAGCTTCTAGCGGGCTGTTTGTCTTACTGGGACCACAAGCACACACTATCATGACTGGCTTTTTATGTGGGTTCTGAGGATCTGACCTCAGATCCTGAGACCTGCAAGGCAAGCGCTTGACTAATGAAGCCATCTGTCTCCTCATCGCCACCATTTCTGATCCAAGCATCTCTGTATCCAAATCCTGTTCTCCAGGAGGCTCTGCCTGATTCAGCTGTCACTGAAGAAGCACAACCTTCTGAGCTTCCATACACCTCTTTGAACTGGGATTCCTAGTCCATCCAATGGAGAAATAAGAATCCATATCAAACAGGGAGTACTTTTTAAAGGCAAATAATGTGAAATACAGAACCACGGTGTACATGTTCATAAAACAATATAAATATGAATCACATCCACAAAGATATAAGCAGATTGCTAGTAGTGCCAGAACCAATAAAGATTTCACAAGACTTTTCTATCCAGCTAGTATAGAACTGGGCATTTTACATATCTGACATCATACAATCTCTTGTAAATAATCGCTATTTATTTCTGTTCTACAAAAAAGAAAACACACACCAATCCCAAAGCTAAAAAGAATACAATTGTCATATTAGATTGCTTTAATTAAAATGACTAATACCCTCACTTTACCAATGAGGGACACAAAGCAGAGAGAACAAATGAACAAGAGAACTAGAACTTGAATTTAGATCCTTCTGGTACTCAAGCAACCTAGTTTCTTTTTTAATTGTCATTTATTATATTAGGACGAAGGGGGACAGTGCCACGGCATTCCTGTGGAGGTCAGAGGACAACTGTCCCAGGGATCAGACCCAGATCAGCAGACTCAAACCACAAGCATTCATCCCCATAGCCCCAAGCTTGTCTTTCCTTCCAGCCGAACAGCCACCATTCTGTAGGCTTGGAGCTCTGAGCCAGGCTTTCTTCATCTTCACCTTGTAGTCTACCAAGGAAAACTCACCTGTGTGGGTGGCTTGTTGCTTCACAGCCCCCACGACCCGAGTCACACCACACTTCACACAGAAAGGAGAGCAGAGAAGTCTCTTTCACTCGCTCGCTCAAGCAACATACATCGGCACCCACCGTGAGTCAGACCCTCGTACTGACATGCAAGTCTCTCAGATCTGCCGCAGGGACCCTCTTCTTCCCACCTCCTTGCCTCTCCGCAGGCCTACTGTGTTACCCTGCTCCCTTCCCAGCCTCTCTGCCATCCTACTGTGTTACCCCGCTCCCTTCCTTGTATAGCCATTCGTGGAGCATCTTATGGACACACTGTGAGCTTCTTAACGCTGTTACCTCCTCCTCATTAGTGAATACATAGTACATGTATGCACTAGCGAGCCACTGAGTCAGCACCAGAGTGTGAGATTCTCATGTTCACCTCCACACTCCCTGTTAGAAGAAGTGGCATCCCCAGGATATTCCCAGTTTAGGCTGAAAACTGTGCCTAAGTGCTGATGGTTAGGAATTGGCATGCCTAGTTACAGGGTTAGGAAATTTCTGTCCCATGAAACAGGTAGGTGAGTGTGTGTGTGCGGGCGTGTGTGTGTGTGTGTGTGTGTGTGTGTGTGTGCATGTATACAGCTCTCACCAGTCTTATGTAACTAATATTCGTCAGTGCTACCTACACACGTGTGAGATATAAATACAACTTCCTTCACTAAACTGTCAGCGTCTCTATAATTTCGAAAGTGGAGCAGAGCAAAGTGGTGTGTGTTTAGCTAACAGCATCTTCACAATTTTAGGTCTAGACTATAGCTTCCAGATCGTTCTCTTTTGTAACAAGAGGAGACGAACAGGAGCATAGATACGCAGAGCTGAAATTTTTGGTGTAAATTGTTAGCTGCAATTGGATAGGATTTTTTTTTTCTCGTCTCAATGCAAAATACCCCTTGGCATAAAAGTACACATTTTAATGTTTAAGCCTCAAGTTTTAACTCCACATAAAAAGAAATTGCTGAACCTTTCTCCGTTGTTACCATTGTATACAATCTCTCCTCCTGCTGCTCCTGTTCTTCTTCCTCTTCTTCCTCATCCTCTTCCTCTGCCTCCTCCTCTTCCTTCTTTCCTTGGCTTTTTGAGAAAGGGTTTTCACTGTAGCTCAAGTTGGCCTGGAACACTATGATCCAGGCTGCCCTCAAACACTTAGCAGTCAGTCATCCTGCTTCTGCCTCTTGCATGCTAAGATCACAGGGTTAGGTCGCTATGTCTAGCTACATGGTAGCTTCTTCCCCCTTCTCCTTTGCCATGCAATTCTAAAATCTTTTTAGGTAAAGGCAGGCCCATAACCAGTAAGGTACAGGTTTATCCTTGGGAGGATAAAGGAGCACTGTCTATTTGAAGCAAACATTTTAAAGTGTCTTTGTTTCTGTCTCTATATTTAGATATAAAGCAGGTTGGGGAGATGATTCTATGGATAAAATGCTTGCCGCACAAATGTGAGGACTTGAGTCTGAGTCCCCAGAAGCCCCAGAAATCCAAGCCTGGAAGTGTGTGTCTGTAATCCCATTGTTCCTACTGTGGGAAGGGAGGCAGAGACAAGGCAATCCTTGGAACTTCAAGGGCCAGCGAGTCTGATATATGTAGCGACATACAAGAGACCCTGATGTCAAACAAAGTAGAAGGTGAAGACACAGACTGAAGGTCGTTCTCTCAACTCCACACACACCCATTCATCCATGCTCCTATACACAATCACCCAAGCACATACATACACACGTGTACATGCACATCATTCAAGTAATAGTAATTTAATACAAAATAGTTGGAGGGCAAAGAGGAAGGAACCAATTACCCAGGGAGGAAAATTAACCACAAGCATAAGGATGGGTCGATTGAAGGAAGTGAAAATAGAAGTCGTGCTGCATTAAAGAGGTATTTCCCGCACAGAAGTAAATGTAAGCATCACTAAGATGGAGACGAGAGTGGGGGAGAAGAAGGTGGGTGAGACGTCTCTGGTGTAACATGGAGGAAGCCGTGTGCTGAGCGTGTAAACGCCCTGTGGTGATAAAAGTCCTCCACGTCCCGCCTAACGGCTATGATTAATTCTGCATCACACTCAATTTGTGGAAAGAACTCTTGAAAAAAGTTGGGACAGTTTGCTTGTGCAAACTGTCAGAATGATGAATGAAATAGGTGTGTGTGAATGGGGAAGGGGGGGAAGGACTGCTGACATAAATGTATTGGCTTACACATTTTAGCTCTCCTTAATATCACAGCCGCGTAGACGACGCCGAGGGAAGTGCCAGCTGGGAGATTTGGTTCATTTTCTTAACTGCATAGGTAATCTTCAGAATACACTAAAACAGATTATAGAAAAGCTGAGATAATCTAATTCCTTCATAATTGTCTCTCTTCATCAATTCAATAATAGATAACGGTGATAATGGGTATTTATAGTGTGTCCCGGAAAAAATGGCCTTTGGGTTCCTAACCTAATATAATAAACAGATAATTCAAATAAAAAGACAGTACAGGCCAGTGGGAACAAGGGGAAGAGGCCAAGAAAGGCAAAAAAAAATCTATACTCTACTTAAAGATATTAATAAAACAAAGAGGGGCCTGCTCCCTTTCTTAATGAATGAAAAATGCATTTAATTTAATCTGTTTACTTTGAGAAATTATTTACTTGCACTTTCCCTCACTGGAGCTCTGGCCACTCCTGGAATTGATCATCTCTGCAAGTCACAGAAGTCAGCAATCAGTTGAGCAGGGTGGCTCAGACCACATTTGCCTCTCCCAAGCATGCGTAGGCTCCCCACTTTCATTAGGTGGCCTCAGAAAACTCTAGTACCCCATTAGGAATTATCCTCGTCCTATGGGAAGGGGACAGTCCTAGCATGGACAGCGCCTTGATTTATTAACTCTACTAGCTTTGGCAATAGCTCTCCTAACATAAGAAAAGATTTAAATAAAATATATAATAAAAAACTTCCCATTATTGATGCCATCAGCATTTGTTTTGGTTTGGGTCTCCATTGTAACATGGTTTGAAACTCTGTGTCACTATCTAATAATCTATTTTATTTTATTTTTTGTTTCTATTTTTGCTTTGAGACACAGTCTCACTATGTAGACCAGGCTGGCCTCATGCTCACAGAGATCAACCTGCCTCTGCCTGTCAAGTGACAGCACATCCAGCTTTATGGTTAATTTGGTACCTGAGAGTATTCCATAGAATACCATCTAGAGAATCGTTCTACCACTAGTGAATGTTTCAGTAAGGATTACTAACTATAATTAGAGCAATCACAAAGACATCTAGTCATGGGCCAGATGGCAGAATAGTAATAAAGTTCTGAGATGGTTAATGTGCAGAATAATGCCTTAAAGAAAAAGAATCTTATGGATGAAAAGTGTTTTACAATAGCCAATCTAGTCTTAATGGTGTTCCAGAAAAATAATTGTATGATTGTATTGCTTTAAAGATGTGCATTTTACATATTGGAGAGTCTCATATGGAAGAAGAAATTTATTCTTTTTTGGAGGGGAATTCATTCTTCTATTTATTTTTTTTTTGTCTCTTCTACACTGTTATATTCATTCAGGATTATTTTGAAAATAACAACGGCAAAATAGAACCTGCAAAATAATAGCAGCTATTTATTGGGGAGATGGTACATTCTCTAAATGGCATTTGCAGTCTCTATCTTTCCAGGGATAAACGTTCTTATTTTTCGCAATTGTCACTGTGCAGGGTCTCCTTCCCGAAGTGGCATGGAGCTGCTCTTTGTTCTGTCCTGTGCACAGTGTGGACACAGAGGTGTGCTGCCTGGGTAGAGGTAGCAGAGCCCACTGCTACCCACTGCCCTGCTCCTTAGGAAGAGGCAGTGTCACGGTAGCAAGATCGAGCTACATACACACATGTGCACATGCTCCCCACGCACACACCTATGGAATGCTGCCACACGAATTTAGCACAGAAGGAGCCTGGGGTGCACTTTCCATAGTGAAGGGATCCACTTGAGAAACTAGGTCATTTGAGTCATACTGACATTTCAATTCTAAGATTGGTCCTCAAAATCAAGACTTCACCTCCACTCAATGGCCATCTCTAAAATTCCTTAGTGGCCAGTGAGAAAAAGACCAAGGAAGACCAGTGTTCCTGTTTGCTCTAGGGTAGACATACATGGTACCCATTCTGTTCATGTCTCCAAATGACATGAAGCGCCTACCCATAGCAGTGAACATCCTAGCACTACAGTATCCCTCCGACATGGGCCAGATGCTTCAAAAGGCCATGTTCCTTATTCTCAGAGAAAGCTCATGAGCAATGCTGTGTGTATGGATGGTTTATCCACATAGTAAAAGAAGCTTGAACTAAACCACCTGCCCCAGTTCCACAGTGCCTCCATAGCGAAGGTGGATTCAGGGCAGGTCACAGAACCTGGGGTTCAGTGGATTTAGTGGCTGGGTTCTGCTCATTTCTACGTCTGTGTCTGCCTGGGCACTTCCCTTCTTTGCCATGGGTTATAAACACTTTTTCCAATCATTCTTGGGAAACCAATCTTGGACCTAAGAAACTGCATGTTGTATAATGTAACTAAGTCATTGCACAGGCCTCTGAGATGGTCTAGCCTGAAAACAGGACACTCTCATTGGAGACTCCATGAGGCCAAGTAGAAAAATTAATTAGCAGCTCTACCTTTATATTTTCTGGAATTGTTCACAAAAAAATTGCAAAGATCTGTCTCCTGCTGACTCTAGATCATTCTGACCTGTTACACATGAGCTACTGACCTTTATGGAAGGGCTCGGGTCTTGGAACGTGGAAATGAGCTGAGACAGGACGGAGTGCACTGTTAGGAATTAGCTCAGATCGGACTTCCATGATGGGCATAGCTGAGTTGTGTCCACCCGAAGGACACGGAGAATCTTATGATCCCAGAATGAATTCCCAAGCTCCTGAGCCTCTGCTGTCTCCACAAGAATGTGGGGTAGCTTCTTTCACAGTGGAAGCTCAGAATGCTATTTTACTGACTTTCTGCTTGATACAATCCTTTAACCTTGGGTATTTTAGGCCTCCTGTAGCCACTGTGGAATTCTCAAAGCCGCACTTCGCACGGGGAGCTGATTTCAGGTTTGTTTTATTTTTGGAGACTGAGGTGGGGAAGGCACAGATCAGAGAGCCGCAGCTCATTGTTTGGGGGGTACTTGTTCTCCTGTTGACCATATCCTTTCTCCTGGGCCAAACGCAGGGGTGGGACTCTGATGTCCCTTCACAGTAAGTGTCCCTGCCATTAGAGACATGAAAGAGAGTCAAAGTAAATACCCTCTCTTCTGTTCAAAGTCTCCTCTTCCCTTTGTCCGTCTGAAGCACGTCTACAGGGGCCAGTACGCTTTCTCACCATTGTCTCTCTCACCAAAGAGGCCAGTGTCCCCATAAGTCGATTATGGAGGGGGAAAAGCTCGCAAGGCAAAGACAGGGAAGCAAAAGCATGAAAGGCCTCGCAAACTCTAAGAACACAGACACGCTGCTATGCCAGAAAGCAAGGACGGGAACAATTGCTGTTTGAAAAGACAAAGGTTACAGTGGGGGAGCATGCTAAGATGTGGGCATTTTTCAGGTCAGAAAGGTCAGAACGGGTTCGGAAACCAGTTTTTTATGGTTCGCTTTGTTGTTGTTGTTTTTTTTAATTATTATTTTTTGGAACACTGGGCTAGAAAAGCCATTGAGTGCTTGGAGCTTAATGAACTCTTATGCGAGCTTGGAAGATAACGCTGAGGGAGCTGTGGACTGTGGAGGCGTTACTCATGAGGTTTCAGAAAGTAGCAAGGATGTAATTAATAATTGGACTATGGACCATTTGTGTTATATTTTGGCTAAGAATTGTGGTCGCTGGTGATGTGGAGGTGAAGAAGCAGCTGTGGTTGTCAAAAAGGTGTAATTCCTTTGAGGAGAGCACTGGGCTTCACTAGTAGATGCTGGTCATCGGGAGCTAAAGAATCAGCCACAATTAATAAAAGGTCAGAATCATTTCTGAAGTCTTCTGGGAAGTGTTTCCTCAGGGTCAGCCCACAGAACTGTGATCCAGCGGGGCAGGGCTGCGTCTCAAGCTGGTAGCTGAACACAGCAGTGTACAAAGGTCACTCACCCAGTACTGATTTGGAAGGCATTAAGAGTTGCAAGATTGAGGAGCTCTGTGTGTGTGTGTGTGTGTGTGTGTGTAATGTCTGGCTGTGAGTCTTTGTGTATATTTTAGGAAGTTTCTACTGTAATATGTTTCTATACTATCCCTCAAATGACCCTTAATTTTAGCTGTCTCCTTGTATTCTCCCCAACAACCTCCTACCCCATCTCTTTTTCCACTTGATCATCCAACTCCAGCCCACCCAACCATCCATAATTCCTATTCTATCTCTCTTTCCTAATGAGATCTATCAGTACCCTCAAATCCCTTAGTCTATGCCTGCCTTCTTAGGTTCTGTGGATTATAGCTTTGTTATCAGTGACTTAAAAGCTAATATGCACATATAAGTTAATACATACCATATTTTCCTTCCTGGATCTGAGATACTCAGTATGATTTTTTTCTAGTTCCACCCATTTGCCTGAAAATTTCACGACTTTATTTTTTTAATGGCTAAGTAATACTCCACTGTATAAATGTACCACATTTTCTTTAGCCATTCTTCTGTTAAGGGACATCTAGGTTGTTTATAATTTCTGGATGTTATGAATAAAACAGCAATGAATATGTTTGAGCTAGTGTCTTATAGGAGGATGAAACATCCTTTGGGTACATGCCCAAAAGTGATATAAGTGGATTTTGGTCCCCGTCCTCCTGGGGAACCTCTACATTGATTTCCACACTGACTGTACAAGTTTGCACTCCCACCAGCAGTGGATAAGCATTCCCCTGATTCCATATCCTGGTCTGGTTATTTTTATGCCCAGGTCTTCATTTTTGCAATAGCAGGATATATAACTTATTTATATTTTTATAAAAGTCCACCATTAAGAAATTTTAGACTTTTAAAGAGACGTTAAGCTTTTAAAGCACTGGAATTTTTAAATGCTATGGAACTTTTAACTGCAGACTGTGTTTTATAGTATGATATTAACATAAGGGATAAGAAAGAAGAGGTTATGGTTTAACAGTGATGTGTTGGTGTTGACAAGGGATGGAGTGTCTTGGTTTGGTTAGGCTTAATTGTCAACTTGACACAGACTAAATCATATGAAAGGAGAAGCCTCAATTGAGGAACTGCCTAGATAAGGTTGTGACCATATCTGTGAGGAATTATATTGTGCGATGTTTTACTCTTTTGACTTTTTGAGTGGTCCACCACCCAGCATCAAATAAATTACACAAGGAGGCTTATTATTAGTTATAAATGCCCAACTTTAGCTTGGCTTGTTTCTTCCCAGCTTTTCTTTTTTTTTTTAAATATTTATTTATTATGTATACAATATTCCATCTGTGTGTATGCCTGCAGGCCAGAAGAGGGCACCAGACCCCATTACAGACGGTTGTGAGCCACCATGTGGTTGCTGGGAATTGAACTCAGGACCTTTGGAAGAGCAGGCAATACTCTTAACCTCTGAGCCATCTCTCCAGCCCCCTTCCCAGCTTTTCTTAACTTAACCTGACCAGCTTTTGCCTCTGTGTAGTAGGAGGCTGCTTGTTCGTTCCTGGATGCCCATCTTTCTCTATTTCTGTATATCTTTCTTTTCTTCTTACTCTGTGACTTATTGGGTGGCTGGCCCGATATCCTCCCCTCCCTGTTCTCTTGCTTCTCATTCTTTTCTCCCAGAGTTCTCCTTCTATTTATACTTGTTGCCTTCCAGCCCCACCTGCCCTTGCTTCTGCCTTGATATTGGCCATTCATCTCTTTATTAGGACCATCAGGTGTTTTAGACAGGCACAGTAACACAGCTTCACAGAGTTAAACAAATGCAGCGTAAACAAAAGTCACACACCTGAAAATAATATTCCCCCAACAGAATGGTCTTGATTGTTGATTGATGCAAGATGGGCTATCCCACCACAGTCAAAGAGAGAGAGAGAGAGAGAGAGAGAGAGAGAGAGAGAGAGAGAGAGAGAGAGAGAGAGAGAGAGAGAGAGAGAGAGAGGAAAAGAAAAAGCAAGGTAAGCATGAGTCAGTCAGAGAGTCAGAGAGTCAGAGAGCAAGCCAACCAGTAGTATTCCTTCATGGTTTCTTCATGTTCCATCTTGGGTTCTTGCCTTTACTTACATCAGTGATGGACTGGGACCATGTTTCTTTTGATTTGAGTGTTTTATCACAGCAGCAGAATGAAACTAGAACACCATCTGACGCCTTCTTCCCTCCACAGCTGTGTTCAAGCGTCTCCTCAGTGGGGTCTCCCTTTGCCACTGGAGTCAATATTGTGACCTTTCCCAGACTGCCTTGTTTCTACACTGCCTAATTACCATCTGATATTCTATACTTCATGCATTTATACACCACCTTCGTTCTCCAAGATACAAATTCCAGGCAGATGGGCATTTTGTTTGTATGTCTGTCTGTCTGCCTGGCTTCTTCACTATCATTGTTCCGGAGTGTAAACTGGTCTCTACCTATGGTAATCATTGTGTAAGCATTTGTGAACCAGTGAATGCGTAGATAGGCACTGCCCTCTGCTCATGAGGACTCTTGGGATATTCAGCAGGCAGAGCTAGCTCTGAGCTCTGTTATGTCTTGAAGCTACCTGGTGGGACTATGGTCTATGTACTCCAGGGAGGGATGACAGCCAGGAAGACAAAAGCAGTCATTTAGAGGTGATAATTGTGCCTGAGGTCTAAGGCAGTGGTTCTCAACCTTCCTACTGCTGCAACCATTTGACACAGTTCCTCACATTGTGTCTAAAATTATTTTATTGCTGCTGGGCGGTGGTGGCACACACCTTTAATCTCAGCTCTCAGGAGGCAGAGGTAGACGAATCTCTGTGAGTTTGAGACTAGTCCAGGACGGGCTCCAAAGCTACACAAAAAAATCCCTGTCTCAAAAAAAATTCATTGCTACTTTATAACTGTAATTGCACTACTGTTATGAATCATAATGTAAATATCTGATATGCAGGATATCTGATATACAACCTGCACACACACGCAGGGATAATGACCCACGAGTTGAGAACTACTGGTCTGAGGGATCATTTCTCCTTAGATTAATATTAAGAGTTTTCATTTGAGCAGGAGCCATCCAGAAAATATGCAACCTCTGCTTCTGAGAGGGAGGTCTTAGATTCTCATCCCCTGCTCCTCCTGACTGCTAACCTCGCAAATGCCTGCACAAATCTGAAAAGAGTGGACAAGAGATTCAGCCATGATATACATTCTCCATTTTCTTTTCTTTGTGATACTAATTAAATCTCATTTATAAATCTGATTATATGATGGTGAGCTTGCAAGTTGACTGAGAGGGGAGGGAGGGAAAGAGAGGAGGGAAACAAATCCTGGCCATTGGAGGGAATGTTTCAGGTGCTAACACACCAGACAGTAAGTACCTGGAGTGGGAAGCAGGCCCTGCAGACACTGCTGAGGCCCAGAGATGTCCCTTTGGGTGGACAGCAGGGGGTAGAAGTGAGGGAGTAGAACCCAGAGAAGGAAGAGATTTATCTCCTGTGGCTCTTCTAGATACAATTATCTGATACTCGAAGTACAGAGCTAAGCCTTTCTTTTAGCAGTCCCAAACTGCTTCTTGTCACCTGCCATTTGCTCAGCACGGAGAGAATGTTTTAAAAATAAGTAAACAAAATCAAAACCTTCCCAGAAACAATTGTTACTGCAGCAGTTGACACATGGGCAGGCACAGCCTCTACCCACCAGCTTTCGAGGGCATTGATATGTCTCACTGAGAGGAAATTTCTGTCTTATGAGACTTCATTCTGCAATTACCATAATCTCCATTCTCCAGAGGCTATGGCTGGTGAAGTGGATTAGTGCCCAAGCCTTTGGGGGGTCTCCAGAGAGGAGAGTTGAAATCTTGAGCTTAGGTCATAAGTAAAGATGAAGGGGGCCTGGTCTAGCAGCTTATCCCCTTTGGGGAGCAATGAAAGGCACCGTGAGTTATGATTATTAATCTTGTTCAGAAGAAGCCCAGCCAGAAGTGTGGAAAGTTGGTCCTCATCCAAAGAGGCTGGCACAGCCCACGGAAACCCTGACTCCTTGAATTCAGTCTGGGCCTTTTCAAACACAGTGGGAGTTTTCTTTTCTTCTCTTTTTCTTTTTTTTTTTCCTTTTCTTTCTCCACCCCCCCCCAAAAAAAAAAAAAAAGAAATCATGGTATGATGGTTTGTTCGCTGGTAAAGAAAAATGTGTGATTTAGCAGAATGGTCCATTTGGGCTCAAGTCATTTAACACCTACAAAGTAGCCTGTGATTCTCAGCACACCCACCTTCTCTCCCAACAGGTGTATTTCTATTGGATCTGCCGGGATGCCGGGGCATTTGAATGGTTTGCAGATCTGTTACTTTCACTGGAAACACGGATGAGTGAGCGAGGGAAGGCTCACTTGCTGAGTTACCATATATTCCTTACTGGCTGGGACGAAAACCAGGTATCAGTAAAATCCAGGATCTCCAATACTGTCGCCCTTCTTAAAAAGAACCCATTTCGACAATGAGCTGCAGGCTTATCAGGCAGCATCAATAAAAACTCTTCTAAAGTTCCTCAAAAGGGAGAGAAGAACAGAATCAAACTAGACTGGAAAAAAATAGTTAAGATGTAGCAATAAAAAGACCCCTAGCTATCTTACTGAGGAACAGAAAAGATAAACACTGTGGGCAATAAACGGCAACCCAGATATTAGGAATCTTAAAGTTTGAATTTGTCATTTTAAGAGTGGCATCGGTGACTGTCACTAATTGGCTATATCATCTGTTGAATTCCTAATTGGTTCTGATTCTATGCTGCTCGGAGTAAAACAGAAAAGATTCCCTGTTGCTTCTATCTGGCCTTTCATATTGAAAAACATGTGAGCCAGAAAATTACTATGGATGCATGATTTGCATAGAGAATTCTCTTTCTTAAGGGATCCTCAGGAAGCAAGTACATGAAGTTGAGATGACCTTCTGCTTGGGCAGAGTTCTGCAAGTCATTATAGTAATATAGTATAAAGATTGAGTTTGGCAAAGATGATTTGTCAACACCCTGACAATTCCAATACTGATTTAAAAAAAAAAAAAAAAAAAAAAACCTATCACAGTCAGTGTTTAAATGACAACTACTGCACCAGAATTCAGTTGGACTCCTGGTGTAGGAGTTCCTTCTGTCCATGTGTTGCTTTCACAGGTTAATGAATAGAGAAACTGCCTTGGCCTAGTTGATAGGGCAGAACTTAGGTAGGCAGGGAAGACAGAACTGAATGCTGGGAGGAAGAAAGACGGAGTAGGAGAGAGACATCATGGAGCTGCCAGAGACAGACATGCCGAATCCTTCCTGGTAAGCCACTGTCACGTGACAATATACACATTAATAGAAATGGGTTAAATCAAGATGTGAGAGTTAGCCAATAAGAGGCTACAGATAATGGGCGAAGCAATATTTTAATTAATACAGCTTCTGTATGGCTTTTGGAGACTAAGCTAGCCGGGAGGCCTGGACGAACAAGCAGGCCCTCTCTCCAGCAACAGACTCCCCAAACATTGGGGCTAACAAAGCTGTTATTCTAGGTTATGAAATACATGCTTTAAACAGTGCTTTTTCTAGATCATATGTAGATGGTATCATTGATATATATCTTTAAGGAAAATATGTTTAAGTGAAGGGGCTATGAACCAGTCACCAAATTTACAAATGATTGCTTTATGTGTTTTGTGAACTCTCTCTCTCTCTCTCTCTCTTTCAACTTCACTGTAACTTGGCTCTATGTTTCTATAAATGAGCAAGACTCTGGTTTAAATTCAAAAAGTGTTATGAATTTTTATGGTCTTAATTCCAGTCCTCCTTAAATACTCAACCCTCTGGGATAATTGGAATTGTATGTTTCTTGGGAATAAGGCCTGACAGATCTTAATGGATTAAATAGTGTTAATTATGTCTTCCAAAGAAACATTTTTGCTATTCAAGTGGGATTCTTGACTGATGACCCATTTGGTAAAGCACAGACAAGGCTTTTGTCTCTAACTTCCCAGGCTCTTGCTTGCTCTTCCACTTGTAAGGCAAATTGATCCAAAGTGTCCACTTAACCATTCCCTGTCTCTTGGGATTTATGAGACTCCGGTTCTCTAAACAGAACTCCTAAGTGGATTTTGGGACAGCACAACCCTGCCCTGCCCTATCTTTGCCCCTTTCAGGACTAAGATATAAAATATACTTTTTTTTCCCAAATGAAAGTAAAATTGACAGTTTCTTAAATTTTCCCATGGCATGTCAGAAATCCTTCACACTTCCAGATTTCGAGCAGGAAATCAGTGATCTCCACATAGGAAAAGGAACCATTGGTGCATCCTGTCAGTGACTCAGGCACCGAGAGGCTGTCTTAGAAAGAGCCAATAATTACGCTGAATCCAACAACCTCAAAGTGGCAAATTGACAAGAACAGAAGGGACAGATGGTAACGGTATTACGAAGGGCAACTCCAAAGAGTTTGAGATTAATTGAACAGTGGGTTGAGAAATATGGAACAGTTATAATTCCAAATGTTTGAACACCAGAGATTGGGCGTTCTCACAGAAATAAGGAAGGAAGGCCTTTCTCTCCCCTTGAGATAAAGCTGTAATGTCTTAACAAGTACTTTAGGGACCTCCTTAGCCTGACCTGTTTCTAGGCAAGCCTCATTCTTTTCCTATTGCCCCAGAGCTGTTGACTGATGGATGCTCATGCATCCTGCTGTGTGGGTTCAAGGCCTTTGCTCCTGGTGGCTCCTCTCTCTGACACATCAGTCCAGATCCCTCTTCCATTTCCCCATCTTCATGCCGCATGAAGTCCTATTCCCAAACTCTTATGCAACATGAGCACTGTTCCCTAAGGTCAGACTTGCTGGCAGCAAATCCCTATTGCCTGGCATTCCGAAGGCCAGTCTGCCTTGTCCACTGGTCGGTCAGGGCAGCCAGTCTGGCTTGAATGTGAACCTCTGGCACAGGCTACCTTCTTAGACTAGGAAAAGAACGCTTCAGGCAAATCATCTTCAAAGCGGGAAGCCGCCGCATGAGTGGAGCACAGCAGGGCTGTAATCCAAACTGCCACAGCTCTCAAGAGTTAGAGGGTGAGAGAAGCATTGGTATGGGAGCTCCAGGGGAGGCAATGGTTCCCAGGAATGGTGCCGAGCATGCATACCTGAATTGAGAAAAACAAGGTAGCGTCTAGGATTCACAAGGGCTAAAGCCGATGATCGTACTTTCATACACGGTTATAAGGACTATTGTTTACGGGCCTCTAATTATACAAGGACTGGATGAATTCACTAGATCTGAAGCCAGTCACTTACAGAGTTCCATCTGGACCCCTTACTTTTCCCTCATAAGCGTTCTATCATCAAGTGTATCCCCTCAGCACTCGAGACCTACTAATACATACAGTTGGCTCTCTATATCTTAGAGCTCTACCCATGTATACTCAACCAACTGACGACTGAAAACATTTGAAAAAATATATCTGCACTGAATATATATGTATATATATATATATATTTATCCTTCTTATTTCTTTACATTATTCCCTAAACAATACAGGACAGCAAATATTTTACCAAGTTGTTGTATAGCTTTATAGACCAAAAATATTATTTGAAATATATGACAGGGTATGCATAGCTTATACACAAGTATAACCTCTGCAGTTTTAAGCCTCTGCAGACTTTGGTATCTAGGGCATGGGGGAGGCAGTCCTAAAAATCTGGAATATCTATCAACCATATCACCACAGTAGGCATATCCGATTATAAAACCCAATCTCCTGGGCATTTCATGGCACTTTAGCCTGCAAATGCCCATTTCAGGTCCCCTGGATTTAATATTAAATGAATGGGGACAGTAGAAGGAGATTGAGTTTTGAGATGTTTGGCAGAAATAAAGCTAACTTGTTCCGCATTTGTTCCCTTAACCACACTGACCGTATGATTCTCACCCTTTCCAAGCTGTCTTTGTACAGGGCAGCATCTTGTCCCAAAAAGAATAAATACAGACAGATGAGACACAACACTTGCCCTAAAGCACAACATTGGAGGCATCTGCCAATAAAGCATTCCAAGCCCTGTTTAAAATATTTTAAACATACAAAGGATGATAGTGAGTTCATCATTTGTTTGTAGATGGTTCTTATGGTTGTTTTTTAATGTCAAGTGATACTATATTTTTTTTTAATTTAGGCTCTTCACATAGCTTTACACTGGGATGAAAGCCTAGATGTGATTACAGGCTTAAGGCAGAAGACCTTCTTTGGGAGACCCAACTGGAATGATGAATTCAAGCAGATTGCTTATAATCACCCCAGGTGAGTAAACCCCTTTCCTTTGCCTGCCAGGATTCCCCCAAAAGTCCAGAGAAGTTGTCCCTGGGAAAAAAGTTAATCTGCCATCAGAGCTGATAATCTTGGTTTCAAGATAAAATATGTACCTTAGAAAATGTGGCCATGCCTGTCTCATATTTCAGGAACCACAAACCTCTGTTTAACTGCCTGACAGACTCAGACAATTATCGATTATGCTGAAAAATCTTCACACTTAACCTCAATTTAAAGATGGTATTTCTTAAACAGCCTTCAAAAAAAATCTTTTTGAGCACAGTTAGTCTCTAATTACCCAACTAGAGAATTCAACTCTAGCCAGCTCTACAGAGTGTCTAGCATGTCTAACAGAAAAGCAAAAAGTTGTCTCAGGCAAAGCAAGGATTTGGCATGATGCTAAAGGACCCAGGTCTAGAGCCGGGTTTTTAAGTGCCTGTCCTGGCTCTCCCATTCCCGCTGGTGTGCCTGGGTCATCTACCTACCCTGCACTGGGTCTGTCTCCTCTCAAAAATGTAAATGACAGTGCTTGTCCCCAAGGCTTCTACAACAGAAAAACAAGTGGAACATCTAAAGCACCTGAAACAGCAACCTTTCATGGCTGCCATTGCCGTGGTTTCCATTTATTTAATCATTATTACTATTATCATAGCTATATAGCAAACTTTAATGCATGGAGGGCCTTGCCTCGGGGCCCCAAGACTGGAGTATAACCTATGACTCCTGATTATAGATGCTCCTATCTTTGTGACCTTGGACAAGGTAGTTTATTTTAGCTTTGTTTTTAGAGCAAATGTAAAACTCAGTGAACAAATTCATGCTCAGTATTGTATTCTTAAGTTAGCACATGCAATGTTGGAGAGCTCGGTAAGGTATAATTCACTGAGACAGAGAGTGATCCATCCTCGCTGCCAGGTCATTTTCTGTCCTGACCTTTGTCACCTCCTCCATGCACTCACACTGTCTTCCTATTTGAGGAAAGACGACAGGGAAGTAGAGAAGTGTGCTTCATTAAGCTCTCTGTAGTTTCCTAGTGCCTTATTCTGCTCTGTGGAATTCTTTTATGGTAAATACAATTTGTCTTTTGGTCAATTCAGCTCCTTTTCATATTTTTGCTTATATTCTCTTTGTACCAGAATCGTGCCATTCTATTTTTATTGACCACCTCTGTGTCTACCTGACTTTGTTGAACCTGCTATTTTGACAGGCATTGGGTGAGGAGAGGAAGTGAGGAAGGAGTGATCAGGTAGCATTCAAGGCTCTTGAGCATCCAACCACAGTATCTTTGGTCCATGTGAAGTCACTCTGGCTTCTGCTGCCCCATGTGCTGTGAGATGGACCCCTGCAAACTGAGAGTACAGCGTGTGCTCTGACAGTCTGCCAGGGAAGCTTTGGGAGGCACAATTAATAAAAACTCAAGGATAGAAATCAGGGTTCAAACTGAAGCCCTGAAAGGCAAAACAGCTAGCCACTGGCTCTTACCTCAACCTCAATCTGAAAATGGCGATCCTGCCTCCAGGAATCTCAGAATGAGACTGAGCCTGAGAGCTGTCTCCTCCTGTTTTATAATCCTCCCGAGGGCTGGGATTAAAGGTGTGCACCACTGGGATTAAAGGCATGCACTGCCCGGTTTCTATGGCACTAGTGTGGTACTGGCATTAAAGGTGTGTGTTACCACTGCCTGGTCTCTAAGACTGACCAGTAGGGTTGTTTTCCCCTTCAATCTTCAGGCAAGCTTTATTTATTTATTAAAATACAAACAAAATGCCGCTATAGACACCCAAGACAAGAACATTCTGTGAGTGGCTCAAAACTGCTGAGCATGTGGCAGAGGGGAGAAACGAGTAGAAAAGCTGCCTCGGTCTAAGAGGGGCAGATTTCTAACAAGGAAGTCAGGAGACAGCTTCACATCTAACTGCAAAGTCAAGGGAAGGCAGATCTGTTGCACAATGTGGCAACCCAGCTTGTCCTCCACGGACTCAGCTTCCGGTGCCTCGTTAGAGCTGCCAACCCATGACAAGTGACGCTGGGAACTGTTCCGTGTCATCTCATCCTGGCATTCACTTGTTTACTGTGCTTCTTGTCTTGGCTCTTGTTGGTAGCCAGCTTTAAATCTGGTGCCGGAGCACCACCTTGTCTCCAAACATGTGCCTGCATCCCAGCAACCCTGGCTCAGGAGGCTCAGAACTCAGGTCTTCTCAGCCCCAACCCAACAATGGGCGCTGGGTCTCAAATTCTCAAATCTCTCTCAGCCCTGAGAGAAATGCACCTTACCTTACACCTACCTATCTGATTCTTGTCCAGAGAAAATGGAATAATTTCATATGCTATTCCCTTAAAAAGCTTATGTGTAGAAACCATCTTGTAATATGCTCATAGGTAAAGCCTAGATGGTTTTGTTTCTATTTCCTCATTTGGGAGGGAAATACCATTTTGGACAAATCCATCCCTTTAGTTTTCATTGATCACAAAATGAATTTTCCACTCCCTGGCTCCATGCATGTAAGAGAAATGAGGGGAAATGCCCTCCCTGCACACAGATATGTAGAGGCCAGAGGACAACCGTGGGTGCCATGCCTTAGGCACACACCCCTAGGTGGTTTTTTTTTTTTTGTTTGTTTGTTTGTTTTGTTTTTCAAGGCAGGGTTTCCCTGTAGTTTCTAGAGCCTGTCCTGGAACTAACTCTTGTAGACCAGGTTGGCCTCGAACTCAGAGATCCTCCTGCCTCTGCCTCCCGAATGCTAGGATTAAAGGCGTGCGCCACCACCGCCCGGCTAGGTTTTTTTTTTTTAGCCAGGGTCTCTTCTTCTAGCCTAGAGCCCCATTTTCCAAGTACCCATTTTCCAAGGGTGGCTGGCTGACCAATGGGCCCCATTCATCTGTCTTCACTTTCTCAGCAACTGGGATAAACAAGCACTGACTCTTTCCATTTGGACTCTGGCAACTATTTTTCAATGAGATATCTCCCTGGCCTATCCTCACATTGCAGGCTTTTGAAACATATACCTTTAAATTCATGGAGATAGCCTCAGGCTTTAGTATGATTGTTGTGCATTGATATCGCATTGTGTTTCTCTTTGTTATACTATAAAGTTGCAGCCCAATGGAGAAAGCCTTTCAAATCAGTTCATTAAATTATCTCTCTTCACTGGGAGGTTGTGAGCCAGAATGATAAGAAGTCAAAGACAACGCCAGCCTTATACAATCCCTGTTCAGAACATGCTGCTCTGTAGAGGCAAGAAGTGACCTTGTCCGATGTTTGTAGTGATTGGTGAGTTGAGGACAGTTCTATCTAAGCTGGGAAAACTGTGACCACTTTCATTTTCCCTGTCACGGTTGTCAGGGAACAACCCACCCCTACCATCAGAGTACACAGTTCCCCTTACTGGCTAGCAGCATTTCTCAGCATGGTAGCTATGCAAACTCTTTTTCTCTGGTGCATGACTTCGTGTCTGCCAGGGCAGATGAGACCCCAGGAGCTAAGTCACTTCAGAACCAAGACATTACTGCCTATCTCCTACCTTAAAATTAAAAAAAAAAAAAGATTTAATATCAGAGTTGTAAAGTTTGAGACTCTGAAACACATTGGCTTATTAAATAGCTTCAAGCATCAATATAATTAATATTAGATCAATCCATGCAAAATCAATCGTTGTATCATCTCTGGAATACCAGGTCCCTGGGATATGGCACGTCTCCAGTGTGAAGCTAACAACACCCTTCTAGAAGACTATTCAAATGACCTCCTGAAAATAATTTTTTTGTTTTTCTTCTTTGTAAAAGGAGATTTATGCTTAATGAAGCTTTTAATGAAGAAATCACAGAAGGAGAATGCCAATAAAATCTAATTTTTAAACAAGAAAATCTAATATTGAGAAGTATTGCAATGCGCTGGCCTTTGTCCAGATAGAAATGAATACACAATTCAATCACTGCTCTGCACAAAGGACAAAGTAGCATTAATTTTCTTCAAGACGGTTATTAGAGAGATAAACAGTATGTTCTCCCCTGATTATGTCATGGAGATGTTTGTTCCCAAGCCCACTTGGCTACCCTCACAAGACAGGCTTGTCCTGCCATTAGCTGGTATCTTTTGGCAAAGATGGGTCAGGAAGAATTGCTGGATTTGTTAGTGGCCTCAGAAAAGATTCTTTGTTCTCAAGAGCCTTTGAAGTAGGCTCTTAGCCATTGCTATTCACCAGCACAAAGGTAGGCATTCTTAGCGCAAACCCCTGTAATCACATTTACCTGTTCACTCAAAGCTAGAGTTTGCTCCTGTCCTAAGAAAGAGTTGAATCAAAAGAACTGAGGGGAGAGGAGGCAAAAAAAAATTTACAGAACATGAAAAACAGCACCAAAAATAAAGCTCGAAGGGAAGCAGATCAAAGCGGATCGAGCGAGTTCCAAAGGAGCCAGAAAATTGTGAAAATAACGGTAATAGAGAAACAAATTGATGGCATCAAAATGAATACAAATGAGGAACAGGAGAGGCCATTTTAAAATAGATCAAAGACTAGAAGCAGAAAGCAGCAAAGTATATTCTGCTGTTTTTATCTGTAATTAATTTTGGTAATTATATCAGTTGATTTACAAAAAAAAACACGAGTATAGTTCTAAAAGACAATCACAAATAGCAAATGAGTATGTATTTAAAGAGGTCATTTCTTGCTATGCCCAAACTCTCCGGCATGTGATAATTGCCAATTACTTCAATTATACAAGTGCAGAGAAGTATTCCAGGCACACAAAGCAAGTCACCCTCCCGTTAAAGTACAGTAGGCTAATTAATGCCTGCATTGACACCTAGGACTTATTAATCTATAGAAATGTGTTTTGTACAAAAATGGAAGCTGTGTTTCATTTTCTGTAAGCAACCTCAATAAGCTGCCAACCTCTAGACAAGTGTTCAGAAATCAGGAAATCATTTTCCAGAAGACAGGCAGAGTGAAAATAAATATAGCTTTGTCATATCTCGCTATTTTTTGACAAACACACATTGTACATCTACTCACCCTTGTGGGTCTGTGGCTCAGCTGTTGTTAGTTAATTGACTAAGAGGTTTTACCATGGGGCTTCAGTCTTTGATCTTATGCTTCAGAAAATATTTATAGTTTGTTGCTCTTGACTTATCTGCTAAGATCTTCACCATACCTTATAGGTGTGAACTTTCTGTAATTAATTACCATACAAACTTCCAAGATTTTCTCAGTTTTCAAAAGTTCAATAGGAATGATTCTTTAATAGGGATGGGAGAAGAACGAAGATTGTCATTTGTGTTAGAACAGAGGAACCAACCCAGACATGACAAAGGTATCAATGATGGGGACTTCTAATCCACATAACATGAATATATTTTAGACCCCCATTCTTTTCAGAAATGTAAAAAATACCTTTTGACTAAATTGAGTAAATGTGTCCATCTGGAATCACATTTGCTCGTGTGCACACCCTTCAATTCTCATTTGTACATGCATATGTGCAAAAATGTTGTTCAGTGGTATTTTTAGGAAATTAGCATTCTGATTATAGCATAAAGATAGGTCCTTTATCTAACAGGGTATCCTAAACATTCATTATATGGCGAAGATGCTCAGAACACTCAAAGAAATAAATTCAAATATAAATCTAGCACACAATAAATTATAGCTTTATAAGAACAGTAAAGCCACCATCATGGATGATAGAAAATCACCCCCATACCTAAATGTTACCTTTTCCACCAGACGGCGTCTAGCTCACTGGTTATAGCCTAGTAAAAATTCAATGAAAATTACTAAACTTGTTTGTTTTAGGAGGACTAAGTATATAAGTAAATAGTCTAGATTTGTTACTCTGCAAACTTACTTTGATGACTTTATTCCAGCAAACTAACAGTTATGGGAACCTTTTTTGGTTATTTCTATCTTTACGTGCCTTAGTGGAACAGGTGTAAAGAAAAAGACAGGATGAAGAAAAATTGTTCTCTGGAATCCAATACTATGAATCAACTACTCCCCCTCCTTGTCTTCCACCTCCTTCCTACCCCCTCCCCACTAAGGGAAACAGCTTTATTCTCTCATATCTACTGGTAAGCATGAAGAAGCAAAAGGATGATGAGGTAGAGGAAACAGAGACGAGTCTCTCCTGGGCACACCACCCTGTGTCAAAAGAGACAGCCGCTGGAAAGTGGGACAGAGAAGAGGCACATGGTGTTTCGTTAGTGACTTCTACAGCTCCAGATGAACACCTCAGTAATGAGAACGCTGCGTTCGTCGCTTTTCTAATCCCATGACCAAATACCTAACAAGAAGCAACTCAGAGAGGAAGGGCTTAATGAGGTTGCTAGTTTGCGGATGCGGCAGGAACAGGAGGTGCTTGCTCACATTGCACCCATGGTCAGGAAGCGGAAGAAAATGAATGTCTCCGCCAGCTTTCTCCTTTGCGTTCAGACTGAAACCCCAGCCCATTCAGGGAGTCATCCCTCCTCCTCAGTTAACTTTCTCTGAAAATTCTCTCAGACCTCCCCCGGAGGTGGATCTTCTAGGTGATTCTAAATCAAGTTGACAGTCAAGATTGACCACGGTACACTCCGAGAGAGTCAGTGCAGATGGCTGCTGGGCATTGCCTGAGTCACAAAGGGAGAGAGCTGGCCGGCACAACTATCATCTGTAGTTATGAGAAAGATGGTGTTGTATAAAGTATAATTATGTGATAAATCATTTGGAGGCATTTCTAATGAAAAACATTCACTGGGAAAGATTAACCAGAACTTGTGTGTCCACCGTCTGAAGCAGTTTGTAGCTCTTGGTCCTAAGCCCTCATAAATCTGAAGGAAGCTTCTGTTTATCGATTTTATTTGCAGAACACACTCAGGGTATAAAGTAATTTGATTTTTTTTTTAAAACAGGGTTTAGGGTCTGCCCCAACAGGGTTATAACTTACTAAGCATAAAAGCCAACACACAAAAACAAACATACAATTTAAAGAGAAAGGGGCTCGTGCCAGCCGAATCCGCGAATCTGGAGAGGTGGTGGGAATGCTCCCAGGCACACCCACACTCCCATCTCTCTGCTGGGCTGAAATCTCCTGGTGGGTGATATTTTGGATGCCTCTCATGCATGGCGTTGCTCAACTGTTTTGAGAGGGGGAAAAAACACATAAATCCCACAGAGAAGAACATGGTGGTTGTTTAACAAGTACAAGGGGTGGGTAGAAGGAAAAGAGCCTTCTCTGCTGTTTGCCAGAGCTCAGAATAATTATGGGAATGTGAACCATTTTTCTCAGCCTCTGTGAAATCTGTGCTTTTCCCATCAAAAACAGCCACTCAGCCTGGTCAATGCTTCTAATGTCCTTGATCCAGCCCTACACGTGTGTGCAAGCTTTGCAGCTTGCAGGCTGTAAACTGGAGGAGAAACGGCGTCTAGTGTTTTTATGTTTCTTTTGCACAGATTCTTCTTTTTTAACGCTAAGCAATTGTGGATAATTAAATTTTTATAGAAGAATTTTTTTTCTTTAGCAATCCCATTAGGGCTTTGCTGAATTTGTCCATTGCCTCATAAAAGGGGGGGGGGGGGGAAATAACCCTGCCACATCTGTGCCTTAACCACTCTGTGCAGATTTTCTCAGCTCCATGGTTTATGGGATGCATTCATGACCAGGAAACCCCATACTTGGCGTCATAAATGCCAAGGTTGGTAAAATCAAGGTGAAGACTGTGCCTTGCTTGGGGACAGCAATGAGAAAAGAGAGATGGTGAAGGGCTGACCTCTAGGTCACAGCCACAGGGTAGATAAATGAATGGCCTTCGTGAGATTTTCCAGTGATTGCATAACTATGACAGCTATGGACCCTGAGTGCAGGAACGTCTGGACTCTGCTGTGCAGTGCAATAGCCACCACTTCAAAGAGGCGCGAGGGCTGGGAGTCACTGGGAAGAGCAGTGGTACACCTGGCAGGCCACAATCAGAACGCTTTGAAACGGGGTCCTAAAGCCAGGACATCAAAGAACACCACAGGCTTCTCAAATAGAGGCTGTGGCTACAAACGAAAGGGCAGTCACAACCTGTTGGGAATAAGCCAGTGGCAACCTCTGGTACATTTGTGTTAATGGGAGAAATATCACCACCCATGACAGCACCTTTGAAAAGGAATGCAAGGGTACCTCTGGGCATCGTGCCCAAAGCAAAGCTGTGACTCCTCATTGGGAAGGACCGTGCCTGACCTTTTTCACTCAGCTGTTTCTGTCCACAGCTCTAAAGAGCAGCCCACTTTATTCTCTATGAGCCTCTGTGTTCACACCCCACTCCCCATCTTCTGTTCATCTCTGTGGAATGGGGGAAACTCCACAGACATGTGTGATACTGATATCCGAGGACTAACAACTACAGAGACCACCCTGGACCAAGCCCAGGGCCAAGGCAGAGCCTGCTCTGAGTCGTTTCATCCTCAGAGAGAATCTGGGAGTGCAGAGGAGACCCTGAGAGGAAAGGTCTCAAATGCTCCAGATTACACACATGAAGCAATAGGGCTTTGGGGAGATAATTAAAATATCCAACACTTGCTGCAGTCGAATGATGAAAACATCAACCTCCTTAAATGATCCACTTTCTAGTTCCATAAACTCCTGAAAATTGTCTCAAGTCAAATTATTCAGTACAAAATATTTTTTGAAAAAAAAATATTTTCGCAAATTAAGTCACGGGAAGGATATCTTTGAAAGTGGCACTTGGACATTTTAGATATATTTTCTTTTGTAAATGAAAGCATTTGGTGAATTTCTTTGAAGCTAGCTGGAAAGGTGATTAAACCGTCACCTTCTAACATGGGCGGCATGGTCCAGGAGCATGCTGTTCCAACAGGGCTCAGATATATGGCCGAGAATCATAATGCTGTATAAGCGAGGAGGAGAAGAGCTACACAAACACCAACAAAAGCCAGGTGGAGGGAACAGAGGCAGAAGAATGGGCTGGCCCTGAATCTGAAGAATTTCTCTGAGGCAGTATGGCTCATAGAGCCATCTGCCTCAATATTACCTGGCTTCTTACCAAACATACTCTTCATGGATCCCAGCCAAAGACTCTGCAATTTAACAATCTGCCTAATGATTTTATACACAGTAATATGGGTACTTTCGTTCTAAACTTAAGGAACTACTTCAGCGTATGCTGGAGACTAAGGAAAGAAGATACCACAGGGCAGAAGAATCTGGAAGAAAAGGGAAGAAAACTGTGGCCTTTTTACTTTCCAATAGGGGTTGACATGTCCTGAATTCAAGAGACAATATGAACCCCTGAACCAGTGCCTGTTTATACAGGGGCAGGGTCGCAAGGGTCAGGAGCACTCTTGTGATACAATGCACTGCTGTGTCTTCTGCACTAGTTTCTGAAGGGCAAGGGTCAGAGATTGCAATGCCTGGGAAACTTCGTCTTCAACAATGCTTTGTCCCTTCCCTGTCTTTATTTAAACCTTCTTTGCAAATTGAATTCTAGTAGGAAAAATAAATCAAGCTGTTATGACTTTAATATAAATTTTATTATCTATAAAAATGGCAAGGTTGGACAAGACGTTAGTCATAAATGACCCTTTTGAAAGACTTTTTTTAATATACTGTCTTATTTTTCTTTCATTAAAACACACAATGTAATTGTTACCTTTATTTACATAGGCCAGACCTCCAGTTCTGCCCAAGACCATGTAGGCAATAATCAACATGACCATTTATTCATTCCTTCAGCAAAGGTATAGTCTTTTTCTACTTAAGCCAGGACCTAGGATGAGAAAACTGAGTCAACAGTCCTGATCCTTCTGTGAGGGAATTTATGCTCTATCCACAGATCCAAGATGTTGATTAAGTTCATCTGACCAAAACCCACTGTATCATAAACCCCCGTGCTATTAGCACGGTTCCCTCCAGTCTCTCTCCTCTTGGGTCCCTGGCTCCTGTGATTCTGGGAATCATGGGACTCTGGGAATCTTGGCGGGAGCAATGTGCTGGAAGCAGGAAGGATGCTAAGAAAAGAGGAAGTGGACACAGACAAGAAAAGAAATAAATAACCTTGCCACCATGTCTGATTCCTAATTGCTAGGCCTGCCATGGCTTCCTGCTGGCCTTGCCTGGGTAACACTCTCCTTTTCTTACCGTACCTGCAGCAGCAGCATCGGTGTGTTCTTCTGTGGACCCAAAGCCATGTCGAAGACTCTTCAAAAGATGTGCCATCTGTATTCATCAGCGGACCCTAGGGGTGTTCATTTCTATTACAACAAGGAAAGCTTCTAGATGCTGGGGTAAATTGAATGCGCTGTGCAAGCGGCTGCAATAAAAGAGGTCAAGAGCCGGGAGATTTTTATCCCCAAAGGGCCAAACAGCAATCATTTTAGCATTATGAATAGTATGGAATTCGCCAATCTACTCAACAGTGTGGTTCCAAGATGCTAAAGTAGTCACAAATGAGAACACATCACAATGGGCTAGCTGAGTTCTTTTATCATAAGAATTTACTTAAGGCCACTGAAGGTGAATCTCATATAATATTTTCTGTCATGAAATTTGTATTTTTGATCATTTAAAAACGTAAAAGTCGGGGTTGGACATATAGGTGAATGGCCAAACACTTAACTAAAATGTGAAAATCGTGGGTGTTTAAATGTAAAACGTGGGCCAGACTGGGCCTGTGAAATGTAGACATAATGTTAAGCAAAGCATGGTTATAACTGGGTAGAACCTCTGACGTTTTTCTACCTTGTATGACAGACACATAAAGACTAAATTTCGTGTTTGCTTTTCTCTTTTTCCTTCCTTCCTTCCTGATTTCTTTCTCCCTCTCTTTCAACAAACAGTTACAGCTCAGCTCAACTTCCATCCCATAAAACAGCTGAGCCTGGTTTTAATTTTCACCAATTTAGTCTTTCCACGCCGTGTTGCTGGTTGCAAAGTATTACTCACATCTTACAGTTTCTTCCCACCAGTGTTCATGTTTTATAATCATTTCATCAAATATATTTACTGATTTGAAAATTACTGAGCCCCAGACAGCAACAAGTAGATGCATTAGTGGCATATTAAGCCTATTATTCTGGCTTTATAGAAAACTTATTGACTTCAGAGGACGCCTTTGACATCTCTATGCCTGTTAATATCAGTGTCCAGCTGACACTGCTTGACAGTCAGCACTGGGAACTGTACACCACACCTAGGCCCTAGGTAATACATCATAGGCAATAGAACAAAAGCATTTGCTGCAACTAAGACCAGATTGTGCTTTTGAATGTTTCTTATTACTGTGGGGCATCATAAAAGAAGTGAATTGGCATGACATGCTCTGATTTTACAAAATCATTTAGCTACTTAAGCTTTTTCATGTATTTCTAAAATACAAATTGATTATTTACTTTCTATTATCAATTTTTTAAATTTTGAGTATAAATTCAGTCATATTGGGTAGGGTGTATTTATACAGTTGGGTATATTTAATAATATCTCACACATAATTTCTACTTTCTCTGTTTGGTAATTTCTCAGTATCTGAAAGTATCATATAGATAGATGGATAGATAGATAGATAGATAGATAGATAGATAGATAGATAGATAATTATTTAAACTCTAATTGAACACATTTAGGCATGCTATGCAATTGTTTTTCCATTTAAGCTTCATTCAACCATTATTGTTAGAAATCCTATAGTCAAATCTAACCTTTTGCCAGAAAATCAAGTACATTAATATTTTTTCCCTCTTAAACATAGTCAGTTAGTACTTTTCTTTCTTTGCCTGTTTTAAAAATAAATTGCACTATTTGGTCATCCAATTTTGTCTAATAAAATAAAACTTTTTCTAAAAGAATATAAAAAAATCCAAGTGTTTGTTATTTCTGGAAATACTGTTCAACTTTTTAAATATATATGTATATATATAATGAGATTCTTGCCTATTCAAACAGAAAAAATATAAAAATCTGATTTCTGTAATGTTGCAATAACCAAATTAAAAGGGAAATAATTTATTCAAAATAGAAACATTCCACAAAAATTATTCAAGGTAATTAGATGCATCAATAAACATAAATGGAAAGACGTGCAAATGGGTACAAGTAGTATTAACTAAATTTGAATATTAAACATTCTGAAAACATCAATTTATTCAAAATTAATTGCTATGCCAAATGAAAGGCCAATTAAATTAAAATTTTCTTGATTTTGATTTTAAATGATATATACTCTAAAGTTCATTTGGGACAGTATATAGGAAAAAAAGAAAAGCAAAAAGCTTACGTGGGGAAGAAAGCTGGAAACTGGGAGGGAACAGGAAGCAAAACGGAACAAGATAAAGGAAGAAGAAGGGGATGAGAGGATAGGCGTGGGACTGACCGGAGGGGAGGGCAAGACTGGGAGGGAAAGAACAGACGAGTAAGGTGGGCAAGGGGGAAACTTCCTGTGTATGGAGCAAACCATCCTGAAGGGGGAATCCCCTAAAGCCACCAAAGAGAAAAATTCTATTATTACCTGCCTGTGGACAACAATCACTGTGGCCACAGCCTCCTCAACAGCTTCCCTGGAGACCCCATGTTACAATTAAGTGTCTATAACGTGACTGGGTAGAAACTGTGGCCAAAGCACTTTGTCAGCATCCATGCTGTGCAGAATATAATGAGAGTTATCTGAATAAGAGAGAGAGAGAGAGAGAGAGAGAGAGAGAGAGAGAGAGAGAGAGAGAGAGAGAGAGAGAGAGAGAGAGAAGACCAAGTGATGTGGGATTTCCCTCTGTATGCTATGAATGTTTTATTACCATTTGTTATTAAGGAAGCTATTTTGGCCAATAGGTTAGTAAAGTCAGGCAGAAAATCCTGACAGAGATATATAGATGGAGTCAAAGAGACGCCACATAGCTGCTGAAGGAGAAAGACATGAGCAGCCAGCCAGAACCTTACCAGGTAGGCCATAACCTCGTGGTCATTCACAGATTAATAGAAATGGCTTAATTTAAGATGTAAGAGTGTGCTAGAAATATGCATAAGCTATTGGCCAACAGTGTTGTAATTAATATAGTCTCTACATGATTATTTGAATCCGGGCATCCGAGAAATGAACGAGCAGTCTCCACCAACGTCCAAGGGATGAAAGGAGCAAAGCGAGCAGACCAAAGGGACACTGAGGCCCAAGGGAACAAAGCAAGGCTGGAGGTGACGTCTTTATGCAGTTGGTTTTAGCATCTGCAAACTGCAGAGACAATAGACATCACTGCAAGATTAATTACAAGCCCAACTCTGAGCTCCCCAAATGTAAAACACGATGAAAACAGAGACTGTGTTTGTCATCTATTGTCTTTTCATGGCATAATGTGTCCTGAACAGAGAAGAGATTGTTTATAATTTTTGTTTATTCAACTGAACTTGAACACTAAGATTTATAGTTTTCATTGGAAAAAAACCACCTTTGAGAAGTGCCCAGATTCTACTGGCAATATTATATAGGACACCATCTATTTATCATATAGCACACCATCTATTTATTATATAGCACACCATCTATTTATTTGCTGTCTTCTAAAACAGGAACCAGTTTGAGATCCAACAGTAATAATTTGGGTCAGTTAAAGTTTGGGGGAAACCATGTAAATAAAAGATACGAAGAGATTATAATCATTAGAACAATTAACAGAATGGAAAAGAATCCATTATTAAAATAAAAAATCCATTATTAAAATAATTGACAGTTCTAAAAGGAAGAAACAAAGGACATACAAACATAATCAAAGATCTAATATAAGAAAATTGCTTCAGGTGAAGGAAACCCACCCCACAACATAGTATAGCAAAAAACTATATGAAATGCTTGTCAAAAGTTCTTAGTTTCTAAGATAAAAGAATCACTTAGCCATCCAGGCTAAAAATCAAAATGTAAGTTATAAAGTGGAGAGAAATAGAGATGACAGAAAATGCCATCCGTGTCTGCAGAGGCCTGAAGGGGACTGAACGCGGCCCAAGAACAGCAGAGTGGGCGAAGATCGGTTGAGTGGAAATGGAACTGACCGGTAGTCTCAGACGCAAGCTGAAGCAGAGACACAACTCCCCCGAGAACAGCCTTCACACTTTCCTTGGTCACCCCAGAAATTAGCGAAAAGCTTAGGTTCAACCAAAACTCATGGATCGCGTCGCTGTGGTGCGTGCAGTGGGCCATTTCAGGTCCCCTCATCATTTCCTTACAGAACATAGCAAAGGCTACACACAGTAGTCCTGCCTTCGCAAACAACGAAAGGACCACAGGATGCTGGATTCCAGTGTCCTCCTACCTTACAAGCGGAGGGTAGCTAGTATTGCACTTTTATATTTTAAAAGTATTCTTCCAGGGGCCAGGGAGATGGCTCAGCTAATAAAGAGCTGGCTGTGAGTTGGATTCTGGCACCCATGGGAAAAAGCTAGGTACTGGGGTGTGTGATTTTAACTTCTGTCTCCAAAGACATGGTGGGGAGCCCCCACATACCTCTACCCCTGCCCTACCCCCAATTATTCATGTCTGATCTTTTATTGTTCTTTGCAGTCACTATTTAGAGATTCTGAGGAAACATATTTTTCATTTTATTTTGGCTCTATCTTTGCACACTGTGTCTTGGTAAACTGAACTTCCTCCCTCCTGAAGTGAGTATCTCCTTTGGCAGTTGCTCTAGAGAGGGAGGGTATGTCTCGATTGGTTCTGTCTGGAAAGTCTGTCTTTTGCCTTCGTTTTGGGAAGTGGATTTCCCGGGGCCCAAAGGCACATTAGTACTTTTAAGACAAAATATTCTTAACATGGGGTCTCCAGGGAAGCTGTTGAGGAGGCTGTGGCCACAGTGATTGTTGTCCACAGGCAGGTAATAATAGAATTTTCCTGTTTGGTGGCTTTAGGGGATTCCCCCTTCGGGATGGAGCTCACCAGTTCTCTGAGTCTGACTGGCCCAGAAGCTCCAGGGATCCTCCTAGCTCCATCTCCCCAGTGCTGAATTAACCATCATGCACCACAGCACCTGAGTTTTACATCAGGTTTAGAGATGTAAACTCAGGATTTCACGCCTCTACCTCAGTCAACTCTGCCAATGGAGCCATCTCCTCGGCCCTTGCCTTTCTTGTATTAGTAGTTTTTCTCAAACCTCTGCCCCAAATCCCTGACAGAACCAACCCAGGGGATGAAGGAGGGCACATGGATCCTGAGACTCCATCCATCAGTGTGGTGGCGACATGGTGGCAGAGCCTGCTTCTCCATGGCAGTGGGAGCTTCTGGCAGCAATTCTTCCCACGTGCAGAAGGCCGAGAGACCATAATGACCCCAGAAGCCGACAGAACCTTCAAGCTTCCCTCCCCACTATGGGCTACTTTCACTAGCCAGGCCCTTCCTTCTGAATGCCACACCACCCTCAAAACAGCCCCATGGGCTGGGAAACAAGGGTTCACAGCATGAGCCTATAGGTGATGTTTCAGATTCAAACCATCACGCTTCTCCCCGGCACAAGTTGTAGAGCTGTATTAGATTACATTTGTCCTTCATCTTCTGTATGGGCCACCGTGTGCAGCTCTCTGAGAGGAATGCCCACGGCCTTCTCTTTATTGCACACTAACTGGATTAGTATCTCCACAACTGTGGCTATTCTCAAGCCCCATGATGGCCTCCATCCAAGATGTAAAATGCAGCTGCTGAAATGAGCTCCATCCCAGAAGTAAAGTCAGCTGCTGAAATCGTGGCCAGTTTCCTTTCAGGCGCGGTTCTATGGACGTCTGTGACATAGGCATCTCTCCGCTACCATCTCTCATACCTCTGCCCAGTTTCAAAGTGTCACTGTGTCTCCAGACTTGGTCCTCTCCTCTTTCTCTGTCTATTCTCTTGACTTGAAGATCTCAGACAGCATCTGTCTGGGGATGAAACCCCAAAATAAAGCTCCAACGTAGACATCCCCCTCGAATCTCCATGACATCCCAGCTATGGCTTCAGCACTGAGGGGAATAAGTACCTCATGTACTTACATGAAGAAGCAAACTCCTTTTCTTTTTCAACTTACAATACTGTTCTTCCTCCAGTCTGTATTATTTCAGTAATGGCCACCATCATCTGCCAACAAGCATAAACTAAACACATTAATAACTGCTAAGTCCTCTTTGTCTCCCCTAGATCCATCAATGGTGACTCTAAGCCTTGTTCAAAGTCATCATCTTAACATGTTATTTATTTCCGATTTCTGATAACTGTTTCAGAAGAGCATACGTTGTGTGTCTGGCTTGTAATAAGTAGGATCAAAACTTCTACATTACTACTATTAATCTGTCTCATCCAACCGTAGGCAACGTCATTAAGACATTATTTTTTAATTCTTTTAAGATTCATTTATTTTGTCTATGGTGCTCCAGTAGCATATACACCTGCTCACCAGAAGAGGGCATCAGATCCCATTACGGATGCCTGTGAGCCACTCCACCCATAGTTGCTGGAAGAGCAGGTTCTTAACTGCTGAGCCCTCTCTTCAGCCCCTAACACATTACTATTGCATCTCCTTTCCTTCCCATTCTTTCCTGTCAACTCTTCTGTTGTTTTCCTAACGATTTTTACAAAAAAATTCACAGTCCTCCAAATTTTTTCCTTTCCATTTTCTCCCCAAACGGACAGAAGAGAGGTTGCTATAAGAGGGGTTTTTTGTTGTCGTTGTTGTTTATTTGGTTTGGTTTGTAGGTCTTTTTTTTTTCCATTAAGTTTCAAACACTTTTTTTAAAAAAGCTATTAAACATCCCCCCCATTGTTCTCCAAGGTAGCAGTGTATTAATGATACAGGATCAGTCTAGTCATTAAAATGCTGCAACTTCCAACTATGGAGATGTTGGTCATTGCATATTTTATAAGTACTTTCTGCCATCCTCTTCAAATGACCAATCAAATTTCCTCAGAAGTCAAATTTACCTTTTAAAAACTGCTTAGAAGTGTAAGAACAATTCTAACTCTATAAGATATCAATCAATACACATAGCAGAATAAATTAAACTTTTACAACAAAAAGGATGAGACTGTTCCTCCACCCCTGTCTGTGCATACAACTTTGAATGTAGGTGTTACTCAGTTACTGTCCCAAACTCCACCTCCACCCTGCCAACAGCTTCTGCCCTACACTTAAAGATGTGTGCAAAACGGGGACAAGACCATGATGGGGAAAGCCACAGAGACAGCTGACCGGAGCTAGTGGGAGCTCACTGACTCTGAACTGGCAGCTGGGGAACCTGCACAGGACCAAACTAGGCCTTCTGAATGTGGGGGACAGTTGTGTGGCTGGGGCAGACTGTGAGTCCACTGGCAGCGGGACCAGGATTTATCCCTAGTGCATGAACTGGTTTTTTGGAGCCCATTTCCTTTGGAGGGATACCTTGCTCAGCCTAGATACAGGGGGGAGGGACTTGGTCCTGCCTCAACTTGATATTCCAGACTTTGTTGACTTACCCTCTCTGAGGAGTGGATGCAGGTTGGGTGCAGTTGGGGGGCGATGGACAGGGGATGAGGGTGGGAGTGGGAGGAGGGGAGGGAGAGGGAACTGTGGTTGGTATGTAAAATGAAAAAACTTTTAAATTAAAAAAAAAGGTGTGCAGAGGCTAGAGAGTGAGTCTTTTGGGGTTGGGTTTGTATAAAGAAAAAAGAAAATAGAGGAAAGGAATCTTCTGTCTATTTATGAGGTCTGGGCATGTTCCGAGGATATCAGTAAAATACATCAGTTCGAGACAACACAACCAAAGATTTGAGAATTGAACTCTAGTTAGCATCACTGCTTGAGTTTTAGATCAGCATATGGTTGTCAAACAGTGGAGCATATCAAAATGACATTGTAATGCCCTTGAAAATTAAGCTGACATTTTGTCCTGAAAGTCTCCAAGTGGGCAGGGCTGTGTATTCTTAACAGAAGATCTAAATCAGAGTGTCATAACACTGTTCTCAAACTGTCTGGAGAACAATCCAACAGTTCTGTCATACAAAGACGTAGGGAGCTAAAATCAGGTTAAAAAAATCAACAGATGTCAACACCAAGGTAGCACAAATATAAGGAAAAGAACTACAGGACAGTTATCATTAAAACACTCTAACCAGCAGTTAAAATCCCTGGGAAACAAGTAAAAAATAGTCTCAGCAAAGAAGAGATGGAAAGAACCTAATGTAGGTGTTAGAATTTATACCAGTGGGAAGACTCACAGATAGCTGTACAGTAAGAAGAATGTCTCCAAAAGATGTCTTCATCCCGATCCCTCGAACCAATGGTATGTGATATCCCACTGCAAAAGTGAATTAAGATTCTAGACACAATTATGACTGCTTTGAAATTGTTCCCCAGTGATGAATGATTAGCCTTGATTAACTAGACTAGCCAAATATCATTGGACAGTTACAAATGACAAGGGAAACAGAACTTTCAGAGTCCAAGAAGGAGAAGCAACAAGAAAAGTGGGGGTTGGCTATGGAAATAAAGGGCACCAAAGAATGCAGAGAGCCTCTGGAAGTCATAATACATTGTAGGAGATTGCTTGTTCGTTCCCGGCTGCCCAGACTCTAAAGAACCACACAGAAAGTGTATTAATTAAATCACTGTTTGGTCAATCACTTAAGCTTGCTATCTCTTACATCTAGAATTAACCAATGTCCATAATTTTATATTTTACCATGAGGCTTGTGGCCTACCAGCAAGGTTCTGTCGCATCTGTCTCTGGCAGCAGTTCCATGGCTTCTCCCTGACTCTGCCTTCTTACTTCCAGAATTCAGTTTAGTTTTCCCTGCCTTGTTCCATTCTGCCCCGCTATCGGCCCAAAGCAGCTTCTTTATTCATTAACTAATAGTATACAGAAGGGAATCCCACGTCAATAAAGGAATGCATTTTTTCCTCTAAAAGATATAGAAATGAACAAAGGCTGTGATTTTAGTCCAGTTAGGTATTCTTGGTTGACCTAAAGAAAAAAGTAATATTAAAAAACATGACTTATTACAAGCTACAAGAAAATATTTTTGTTATAATAAAATGGATAACATATAGAACAAAAGTAAGTTATCACTAATGCATTAATTCTCTTCCAAACAACCAATAAATTTCAATCAGAGTCCTAAAAAGGGTTTTCATGAAACTTCACAGGCTGTTTACACATATGTGGAACAAAGGGAGAAGAACGGCAGATAAACTCAAGAAAGGTTGCCTCCAGCTTTCCTATCATGCCTATTCTAAACTGTGTTGGCCACATATGGCCTTTGTCACATCTATTCCTTTGACTTTGTTTATTATTCGATTCTTTAAGAATGTAAATCACCCTCAGCTTCAAGGCTATATATAACTAGCAGATGAACTGAGCCCACAGGCCATGCTTTTCCTATTCCAGATTTAGAACAACATGGATACATGTCACAATCCTGAAAGGGGGGGAAAGCATTGTAGAGTAATATATTTATAAAGAAACCATTCTATTAGATTATATAGCAAGTAAAACAACGTCATTTATAAACGTGTGCACACACATAACCAAAAGCAGATAGTAAATATCAGGAATGATGTATAAACTAAATCACAAACCCTAATTTCATAACGTTAATGATTTCCGGTGAGATGAGTGTATAGGAACAAATGAAATAACAGAGGAGTTTTCAATAGTGTGGGTAATATTTATTTCCTAGTTTCGCTTTAGAATTTGTGTTACATTAGCTATAACTCTGTATAAACATGATATATTTCATAGCTTTTCAATAGTCTTAAACTCTTCAGAAACAAGAAAATTATTCCCAAAACAAGTCTAACAAATTTAAGAAAACTGAGCTGTGGCTAAACATCTTCTCTGACCGCAGTGAAAGTATAAGTTAGCAAAAGAACACTCCTAGGAGATTTAGAAACTGGGAAGAGCAAACAGCGGGTTTTGTGATGTTGCAAGGGTCAAAAAGGAAATCAAAAAGGACATTTAACTGTTTTGAGACCAACAGAAAAGCAAAAAGGAAAGATGGACACACATCGTACTCCAGTGATGAGCAACAGCAGAAGCAGCTGAGAGGACAGTCTATTGCAGTGAACAGCTACATCAAAAGGGAAGAGCGTTTCCAAATAAGCAAGTCTCGGGGTGGCATGCCAATGAAGAACCAAGTGAGCCTAAAGTGAGAAGGAAGGAAATAGAAACTATTAGAACAGATGGGGTAAGGAGGGGAGAAGAGAGAGGGAGAGAGGAGAAAGGAAGGCGCTAGAAAAACACCAGTAGAGATCAAGGACACTAAAAGCTGTTCCTGGAGGAAAACAAAATAAACAGAATCATCAGACCTTTAGCCAGACTGAGGAAGAAATAAAAGCCTCAAACAAACAAAATCAGAGGGTTGGAGAGATGACTTGGCGGTTAAAGGCCCTTGCTACTCGCGCAGAGGACCTAGGTTCATTTCCCAACTCCTGCATTGCAACTCACAGCTGCCTGTAACTTCAGTTTCCAGGAGAAGGGATGCTGTCTTCTGGCCTCCGTGGGTGCCAGGCATGCATGTGATACCCCTACACACATGCAGGCATTCACCCACACACACACAAATAAGAATAAACAAATCTTTAAGCAATTAGGACTGGGAAAATGGTCATTGCAACTGGCACTATAGAGATGCCAACGGTCATAAGAAATTGCTGTGGACGCCTGCATGAACAAATCAGACAAACTAAAGAAACAGGCAGATTCCTAGAACATGCTACCAAATCAGTAGGAAGTGGGAGCTCCGAGACGTGCAATAATGAATCTTCAATAACAAAGATAATCTCTTGCTAAAGTAAAACTCAGGACCTGATGGCCTTACGGTCAAATTCTACCAAACATCTGAAAAACTAGTGTACCAGTATTTCTCAAACTCTTCTCCAAACAATAAAGATGACTAGACATTCCCAAGCTCGTTAAAAGACCAGCATTACCTTGATACAAAAACTAGGCAAGGATGTTACAAAAATACTATATATCATGATAGATAGATATAGGTAGATAGATATAGATAGATAGATAGATAGATAGATAGATAGATAGATAGATAGATGATAGATAGATAGAGAGAGAGAGAGAGAGATAGATAGATAGATAGATAGATAGATAGATAGATAGATAGATAGAGATAGATAGATGATAGATAGATAGATAGATAGATAGATAGATAGATAGATAGATGATAGATAGATAGATAGATAGATGATAGATAGATAGATAGATAGATAGATAGAGATAGATAGATAGATAGATAGATAGATAGATGATAGATAGATAGATAGATAGATAGATAGATAGATGATAGATAGATAGATAGATAGATAGATAGATAGATAGATAGATGATAGATAGATAGATAGATAGATAGATAGATAGATAGATAGATAATAGATAGACATAGAGTATGTTACATAATATATATGAAGTCTACTATAGAAGTGTGTGTGTGTGTGTGTGTGTGTGTGTGTGTGTGTGTGACATTTAAATGGAGTTACCATATAACTGGTAAGCTATTATCCCAGCCAGACGTCATATGCTACCAAATGAAACCCCAGTAACAGGAATGGGTTACATATTTTTGAGTTGTTGGCCTAAGCAATCCTATAGACACCTCCCCTCACAAAAAAATTACAGGTTATTGCCAATGCTGCTGGTGACCCTCCATGATACTATCTCACCACATGACAAAAATAACCCTCAAAGTTGACAAAAGATTTACATGTAAGACCTGAAACTGAAAGATGCCCGAATAAAATACTGAGGAAAGTTGTAGGTTGAGTCTAAGACATTGGCCTGATAAATTATTTCAGGCAGGACTCTGTTACACAGACAACAAAAATAGACAAATAGGATCACGACACATTCCAAATAAGATCTGAGAGGCAATCCACAGATTGGGAGAAAATATTTGAAAACCCTATATCCAATAAGGCACTGACATCAAAATACAGACAGAATTGAAACAACATGCTAGAAAGAATAAGAATAACTTGTCTTTAAAATGGGCAAAGAATCTGAATGTGCATTTCTCACAAGAGAGAAAAAAATCTGGTTGACTAATAGAGATACCATTTGGCCAGCAAAAGCTGCTAGAACTGCGGGCCAAGCAGAGCCCCCCAAAGAGCTACGCTCAGCACATAAGCATTAGGGTTTCTAGAGGAGACGGCCACTCCCATAAGGTAGGCAGCCCAGAGGCAATGCACTGGGTTGGAGATTGCAAAGGTAAAACCAGGAAGACCAGCACAGGAGCCAGGGCACTTACACAACGCTGGAAGGTTCTCTGACTCCTGTAAAAATAGTCAGGGAACAAAACCCCTCAACGAACCCAGTTCTTAGAAGCAGAGCACACAGGAGCCCGGCACACAGCTGGGCTCTCGGGTCTGAGAGACTGGCACCTGATGGAGGAGAGTTATCTGTCTATGTTTCTTTCATTGGTTAATTAATAAAGAAAACTGCCTTGGCCCTTTAAGAGACAGAAAATTAGGTAGGTGAAGTAGACAGAACAGAATTGTGGGAACAAGGAAGTAGAGTTGGGGAGACGCTTCAGGCAGTCGCCATAGTGAGTCTCCATGCTGCTCCTCTCCGAGATGGACGCAGGTTAAGATCTCTCCTGGTAAGCCACACCTCGTGGTGCTACCCAGATTACTAAATATGGGTTAAAGGAAGATGTGAGAATTAACCAATAAGAGGCTGAAACTATGGGCCAGGCAGTGTTTAAAAGAATACAGTTTCCGTGTAATTATTTTGGGTAAAGCTAGCCGGGTGGCGGGACACAGCCCGCCGCTTCACACTACAGGCACCTTCAATCCATGGGATGAAATGGCAGGGTTGTTCAAACATGGCCTGTCTTCTATGGAACCCACGAGCCGGGATAGAACTAAGTCATCCCAGTAGATGGCTTAGGCGTCCTAGGTTGATTGCGTCCGTCTCCGTGATCTCTGGAAGGTCACTGAATGCCAGGGACGGAGCACCAGTTGGCAACACTGGGTCTTTCGTCTTTCCTCCCCCCAACCCCCAGCATCAGTTGACTTCACTTTGGCCGCACATTCTCCGGATTCAGAGCTGGAACGAAGAAAGACTCACAAGCTAGAGCTCCGTCGCTGTGCTTTTAACACGGGGCATCTTTGTTTTCCAATTGCTTAAGGTTTTGAAATGCCTCCCCAGCCTCATGATTAATGCTCTCCACACAGCGCGACAGCAGAGTGAGGGGAGGAATTACAGCCGGTGCCAGCTCACCCAGAGGCATTCATCTTTTTTTTCCCCCTTGGTGCCTGCACGGAGCCTGAGGGCAAGCTGACACTTTATTTTTTTTAATAAATTAAGCTTCATTTTCTTTTTTCTTTCTTTCTCTCTCTCTCTCTCTTTTTTTTTTTTTTTTTTTTTTTTTTTTTTTTTTTTTTTTTTTTGCCTGTGTATTAAGAACCCTGAAAGGAATGAGCAATGTCTGCAGCCTCTGATATCAGCTGCCATGGCAGGAAGGAAGGAGGTGACAATCTCCCACAGATTCAGAATGATTGTTTCAATGGGGCTGTGGCGAAGGTAACAAGCACAAAGATATTGTGCTGCCAGGAAAAGCAGCCTCTCTCTTCCCCCAGCCTTTGCGCGACATGATGTAACATTTAGCTTCTGGCTTAACGTGGCATCTCTGCCCAGTTTTGATTTATTCCTGCTTTTGTAAATCACAGAGGTATGTTACAGGGCATGCGTTTAGAGCCATTGTTATAGTTCATTGAGGAGAGAGGCTGTTATCCTCACCAGAGGACAATCTCATGTGTATCAGGGTGAGTGACCCAGAATAAAAGAAAGGAAATCTTTTTTAAATGAGAGCAGGAATATAGATGTTATGCCAGGATGAAATTGTATTTACCTTGATTGAAAACTCTTTTATTATGAACATAATTTAGATCAAAATGGAAACGAGAACCGTTGGGCTCCCTGCCTGGCTGGGAGTGTTGCTGAGCACACGGTCGCTACAATAATGTAAGTGCATATGTAATGACTGTGTTATTGTGTTTATATTCGAAAGCATTATGTTCCATCAAAGGAAATGAAAAATATCTTCACGGGTTTGCTCAGTCAGCTTCTTTAGCAGAAAATGCTTGGAGGTGTGGAATAGTACCGTGTGACCAAAATACAGAGCACAAAGGGACTCTGCTGGCTTTTCTGATGTGGGAACAGTGAAATGCTGACCAGACCCTGGCCCTAAGAACAGTCGATATCTGGGCCTCTACTGTGATGCTGGCATGAGTGCTCCCTGAAAAAAACTTATGACTTTGCCACTCTGTGGAGGGAAATATTGCAGAAAGCAGGAGCACTGCCTCCAAAGAGCTTACAACACAAAGTGGGCAGGCAGAGCAGACAGATGGTTAGAAACACAAAGGGTACTGAGGAGTCAGGTAAGAATAGTTGCTGTGCAAGCAAGTATTAGGACCTGGGTTCAAATCCCCCCACATAAAAAGCTGGGTGTGGCTACCCAGACTTGGCACCTCAGCATCATGGGAGGTGGAGAGGCAGGCAGATCCTGGGAGCTCACTGGCCAGTCAGACTAGCCAAAAGGGCAGACTTCAGATTCAGTGAGACTGTCTCACAACATAAAGTGAGGACAATAGAGGAAAGACCCTCAGCATCTTCTGTATGCAAGTAGGTATTTGCACATATATACTCATGTCACACATACAGCACACACACCAAACACCAGTAGATAGATGATAGATAGATAGATAGATAGATAGATAGATAGATAGATAGATAGATGATGGATGGATAGTTAGAGGATAAATAGATGATAGGTAGATAGATAGATAGATAGATAGATAGATAGATAGATAGATAGATAGATAGATGATGGATGGTTAGATAGAGGATAAATAGATGATAGATAGATAGATAGATAGATAGATAGATAGATGATGGATGGATGGATAGATAGATAGATGATGGATGGATAGATAGATAGATAGATATGATAGATAGATATTACACATAGCTTCTCTTAGACTGATAAAATAGCAACAAAATTTGCTTAAGTCTAAGCATATAAGATCTTAAGTATTACTCTGGTACCAAGAGGTAATCCTGAAATTCTCTCAGATTCTCACAAGCAAGACTACATATTTTGGTTTACAGCAAAAACACATTGGCTTCTGTGCAGCATCTGCAACTGATGTGGGGTTTTGCTTTCTCAGCCTTCATCCTATCTAGAGCCCTCAGGAGTCACCAGCATCTTACTTAAGTTCTAGCAACACTTTCCAACGTGACTTTAGGACCCACCAATTTGTACATATGGCCTCTGTGGCAACGCTTAAGGGCAACTGTTTGAGATGTCTACATTCAAGCTCCTTTTCCTAGGCATCACTATTCTAACCAATTGATTAAACCTATGCTAAAACTCTTAATTAATCCTATCTCTGCATTTAAAAAAAAAGGTCAATGTCACGAATATTTTTAAAAAATACAAGTTTTATAAAAGAATATTTTTCTTTATTAAAAGATGTTTAAGAAACTCTGTAATGAAATACTTAATTTGATTCTGGCTTAAGAAAAGGAGCTATAAAAGATGTTCAGGGTGGAGGGGTATTGGAAGATTTGAGTATAGTTGAATCTTAGGTGATATTGAAAACTGTTGGTTTTGTCCAGAAGGGCAATAACAGTGTGGTTATGCAGTGAGTGCCATTGTTTCACACAGAAAGGTGTGGGTTGAAATATGTAGGAATATAATATCATGGCTTACACACATACCATGATTAACAAATCTTCTACCAAAAAGAAAAGGAGACAGAGCCACCACAGAATATGAATAGCAGCGGGTACAGTTAGGAGAATTTCCAGTCTGAGTAAGATCTTAGAGAATGAGATATGCATAGGAATTGTTTCTCAAAATTCCTGGCACACAGTAAACAATGACTAATATCGACTTTTACAATTATTGTTGTTTTATTATTGCTGAGTCGCCACCACTGCTTCTCTTGCTGGTTGGCATTGCCGTGCAGGCTGCTACCAACCACAGAGCAGAGAGGTAGACATGACGTGTCCTCTCCCGTCCCTGCCTAAGCTGAAAAGACTATGTCTCGGTGACTGGTCCTCTTGATGACATAGGGGTTTTTGTTTTGTTTTTTCTTGTTGTTTGGTTTTTATTGTTACTATTTGGCATTTTTGTTCGTTTGTTTATTTGTCTGAACACAGGCTCTTCTCCAGCACCCAGGCCAGAGTGGCAAACGCTATGCTCATCCCAGAGCGCAGTTGCTCAGGAGCCGACCAGTGAGGTGTAGGAAGAGGTCATTGTCTTCCTGGGAAGGAGGCCTGCCTGACCTAATTGGGTGACTTGAAAGCAAACATGAAGCCTGGCAGCACAGACTTTACCTCTGGTTCCCGTGAACTATGGTATAAGAAATTCTCTTTATCTGTGGCGACAGCCTGTGATGTGCCTACGATTGGTGGGTCGATTTATCCAATTCCAAAATTCAAAGTAGAAATCCACATTGCCACCTCTAAGTCATGTACTCTAGCATCATAATAAAAATAAAGATATCATTTTTTTCATCTACTTTATCATTTGGCTTAGAGAAGAAGACACAATGTATCCAATTCCTCCCCGACGTCTAGCTGTGCCTCTTTGGTGAGACTTTTCCCGGGTCCTTCCAATGACAGGCACGTGCTCTGTCCTGTGAACCGTGAGAAGAAGCTCCTGGGCAGGGCTGCATTCTAAAGCAGAAACTGATCTGTGATTTCTGCTCTACGTGTTTTTTTTTTTTTTTTAAGTTCAATAAATTGGATATCGCTAAAAGGCAAAGTGGACTTTACATGAGTCTTGCTGTAAAGGAATATTCAAGTTGAAGAACATTCCAAGTAAAGGTGACAAGAAAGGTAAAACTGCCACCAGGACTCCCAGGCATTCTCATTTCTCAACTCTAAAAAAAGAGTACAAAAATAAAAAAATAAATATAAACCCACCTCTGTGTGCCATCAGCAGGTCCTGTTAGTGAGTTCTTTTTGTTTGCTGTTTTGTTTTGGGAAAATACTAAAGTAGGTTTTTTTTTTTAATTGAAATGTGCCATATATAAATACTGGGGGAAAAAATCCACCCAGCAGCCATGGTCAACTCTTCCTTGCCTGAGAATCCCAGCTCTCACTATGTACCTTCAAGATACAGACATTACTAAATACATAAAGCAAACGAGTGGTTTCTGTGGGGTTTTATGAGAACAGAAAATACCTACACATAAGCTAGTTAAATCACATGTTGTTAATGTGATGACAAGCTCAATAACAGAATGTACTGTTTTAACCATTCTTCTAATGGTTTATACCATTATACAAAATATATGCATTATACGAAGGTATACAAACTATATACAATGTGACATTAACTATCCTGATAATTTTAAGGTTACATTTCAACGACACAGAAGTAGAAGCAACTAGTGCACAACCATGCACAACTAAAACCCTGAGCCCAATGCACAACAATTTCCAGTCTTTCCTCCCGCCTGTCCGCTGCTACCATCATCCTATGCTTTGATTCATGAATTTGAATAACTCCCAGCACTTCCTACAAATGGGAGCATGCAGAGTATTAGTCACTGGAGGATTAAAGACAATCATTTTAAGTGGTTTCTTTGACATCTTCTACCCATTAATAGCAATTGTCATCCTTCCCTGATAATTCACCCAGGAACAGCACCAAAACCACCAGAGCCAGACTTCTTTCACATTCAGAAAACCACATCTTTCAGCTTGTTTTTTTTTTTTTTTTTTTTTTTTTTGGTTTTGGTGGGGGTTTTTTGTTTTTTTGTTTTTTTCAAACTAACAGTTTCCATGCTGTTAGATCCCTCTTTCATGGTCATTTCTCACTGAAATTAAAATCACAATGTCAGAACATTTCCAGTCTTTCATGGAGCAGGTACTGTGTGAACATTCCCCTCTATAACATCCTACACAGAGCACTGGCTTAATATAAGCAGACACCGAAAAGAGAGGGACCAAAATCTAGACCTGAAGAGTCAAAACAGCTGCCAGGAGTCTAGAGGCCAGGCCCCTGAAATGAATGGCGAGAACCAACTTCATAAACCCATCAACAGTGGAGTCTTTGGAAAGTGTCAGTGGAGTACAATAATTCACCCCACGTGACAGAGGTGGGCCTCTACTTAGGGGCTGAGGAGACAACTCATTGGCTGAAAGTGCTTACTAGTTGTTCAGAGGATATGAGTTTGATTCTTGTCCCTGTACCGTAGCTCTCAACTGCCTGTGAGCTCCAGTTCCTGGAGATCTGACAGCAGCTTCTAGCCTCCATGGATATCAGGCACACATGTGGAGCATGTTAACTCATGCAGTCACACTTACCCATTAAACATAATAAATAACTTTATTTAAAAAGTAAATAACTAGCTCAGGAAGCATAGAAAAATATTCTAAGTATTCCACACTTATTATTCAATAGTAAAACAAAATTTTTAAATCATATATCTCAGTTCAACGATCTTCCTTTACCAGTAGAGATATCAATCCAAAATCTGAATGAAATCTCAAGCCAAATGTTATTCTTGTATATAGCCAGTTCACTTTATTTTAGAAAAGGAGATAGATAGACACAGAGGCACATACAGAGACAGAGAAAACGAATGTGAGTATAAGAAGGAATGACATTGAAAATGCATGTGTGTGCTTGCTCATGAGGACCCAAAGGAAAGGGATCTTCATCAGAATCAGCTGTAGCTCTTATATGGCATTGCTTTGAGAATCAGAAGCCAGCCCATCTCAAACTCTAGACCTGAAACAACCCATGGTGGATGTCATAAAACAGCCATAAAAAGTCATGTTCAGGAATCCGCGATGGGTTGGTTGCTCAAACCAACACTACTACATACATATCTGGTCACTGACTTTTGGACTAGGAACTTTTTAGCCTCATTTTGAAAAGTTAGTCTTTTCAATGCCTCTGATTCTCCAAACATATAATCAAGGTAGGAGTTTTCTAAGTTTCTTGAGGCACTGACAGATATAATAGTTTTCATTATCACTTAAAGAATTAATTTTTCGGGGGCTGGAGAGATGGCTCAGAGGTTAAGAGCATTGCCTGCTCTTCCAAAGGTCCTGAGTTCAATTCCCAGCAACCACATGGTGGCTCACAACCATCTGTAATGAGGTCTGGTGCCCTCTTCTGGCCTGCAGGCATACACACAGATGGAATATTGTATACATAATAAATAAACAAATTTTTTTAAAAAAGAATTAATTTTTCTTAATTAAAGAAAGACAGCTCAGTTCATTAATTTCTTGCTACATGAGCAAGCACCTGAGTTTCCCGGAACCCTCACAAAATCTGGACATGATGATACATGCTGGCAAGCCCAGTGCTGGAATGGGCAGAAATAGGAGGATCCCTGGAACTCTGGGGTCAGGTAGAGTATCCTCATCAGTGAGTTCCAGGCCAAGAGAACCTGCCTTTAGAAGCGAAGTCGATGACAACTACGCACTAACATCTCAGATTGCCCTCTGGCCTCTACAAAACACCTGTTCATACGCACATATGAATGCACACACACAAAGAATTAAAATTTGAGTCTGTCATCGTAAATATTACAGGCTCAGTACCTTATAATGAATAAAAATTTATTTTCTCCTGGTTCTAGAAGCTTGGAATTCCAAGATCAACGGACTAACGCCTCTCAAGAGCTTTCTTGCTGTGTCATCCCTGGACAGAAGACAAGAAAGTAAAAGGGCAATAAACTCCTTTTATGCTGCCACCAATCTCACCCAAGAGGATAGGGCCTTCGTGACCTAATCAACTCCTTAAAGGTTCACCTCTTAGTATTCTTATAATGCCAGCTAAATTTCAAAAGAATTTTTGAAGAGATAACATTCTAACGGCAGGGGACTTGACTTTACATGACAGGGTCACGGTGTCCTAAATAGCATTGCTTCAAATATATAGTCCACTACTGACTCAAAATGTTAGCAACAGAGCCTCGAAGCACAGCTCCAGAAAATTCACACCCTTTGTACTTAATTTCAATGTTATTTTTATCTCAGCAAGTTAAAAACACCTAAACAGTGAAAACAGGAAGTAGTCTCTGTCTGGAATCCAACCCCTAAGATGTTCCCAGAGCCATCTTGCCCCAACCAAATTTCTGCAAGGTGAGTTATGATAGTGTGCAGAGGAAAACTGGGACTCTAGATTAGATAAACTGTCCCAGCATGGTTACTATGCTCTATCTGTGGGCTGAACTGTCTGTCATTAACACCTATGGTAACCTTCATCCAAGAGATAGCCAATTCCATGGGTGAGAAATCATTAACAACTATAGAGACTCATTTTAAATTAGGCTTGAAATTTGTGTGATAAGGCAAGTGACATCCATCTAAACTCTAAAATAAATTTCTCTGGAGGATTTTTAAAGATAAGAGGATTCTCAGTATCTGACTATGTAGACAAGAGGATGAGGATATAAGGAAGGAGATTTGCAGGTTCACCAAGAGCCAGGATATGTTTGAGGGTAAACAGAATTCTGTAGGAAAAGTAGGCTGCCATCTGAGGTAAAACAGCAGCAAGCTGTTACAGATAGCTTTTGCTTTTCAGGACGTGTAACATTAAGGAAAGGGGAGGAAACCTGGATGAACACAATATCCAAACAATTCAAGATTGAAATAAGGCAATCAGGAAAGAGATTGAGGTCCTAATATGAAAGCGGTAAGAATAATAAGGTGAGCACGCCTTAATCGAAGAACTAATGGATTCACAGAATGGTGAAAAAATCTGATCCATTATGCAAAACTGCTTCCAATAAACACTGAAGACTCACCAGACCAAATGGCCATATGGGAACACTTGGCAACAGCTGAGGGCTATGACAGAATTAGCATGAATGGAACCAGCTAGTCTCTTGCTGCCAGACAAAAATTCTATATAGGAAGGACTCGTTGAAGGCATGCAAGAGGGGCTGTGGCTTTGTACTGTAAATTTCATAAGTAAAACCTTGTGGGGAAAGGGAATAGGACAGATTCACTTGTGGTTGGAAATGTCAATTTTAAATAGACAGGGGTGGGCAAACTATATCTGGTTCTCTGTTTTTGTATAATCTCTAAAGGAAGAATAATATGTATACTTCTTAATAGTTAAAAAGTATATTATTTCATATCTTAGTTGCTTCTCACATGGCTATGATCAAGCAAATGACAAAAAAAAATCGAAAGAAAGCAGAGTTTTGGCTACCAGTTTGAGCAAATGAGGAAGTGAGGAGTTGTTGTGAGGAAGCTGGTCATATTCCGTTCACAATCAGGAAGCAGAGAGCAGACAGGAAGTGGAGTGGGGTCACAATATTCATGAGTGTTCACACTGGACAATGAATGCCCCACCTCCAGTGTCCACTGCCTCCATCAAGGCTCTACCTCCAGTCAGCTGGCAACTGAGAGTTTAAAATCTTCTAAGTCTGTAGGGGACATTCCACACTCAAACCACAGCAAATGATTCTTGCAAGTCACAGGAAAGGAACTTTTGTGTTATTAACACGGCATGTTTTACGTGGATAAACATGGCTCACATGTTGCCTGACTGCTTCCACACTTCAACAGAGCTTAGCTGTGGTAGAAACATAACAGTCTGCAAAACTTTAAATTTTATGATCTGGTCTTTCATAAAAGACCTGTGCCAAGAGCTGGAGGGCTGGCTCATTGGTTAAGAGCATTGGCTGCTCTTGCAAGAAGACCAAGAGGACCCAGGATTGGTTCCCAGCACCCACCCTCATGGTGGCTCATAACCATCCAAAACTCCGGTTCCAGAAGATCTCACATGCCCTTCTCCCCACTGCAGGCACCAGGCATGTACATGGTGTACACACATACATGTACACAAGACAAGCATATACTGAAGTGAACCTAATTTTTAAGAGAAATAAGGATTCAAAGAAAGAAAAGATACACCCATCTCAACCTAGATAATAAAACAGAACATGGTCTAGAGTACTACCATTGCCTTAGGCTGTTTCTTGGGGATGGTTTTGATAAACTACTTCCAATGACAAAACAGTTTAGAACTTAGGGCCCTCCTGAATCCCAACGATGAGCTGCACACGGTATGGCTGTGAAGGATCCCCCGTAAACAGTGATTCAGACTGAATGTGGAAAAGAGGGAATGAATGACATGGAGCTTTGCTTTAGAAAAGAAGCAACTGGGAAAATGACATCAGTAAAAACAAAACCAAAGTAAAAGCTCTAAGAAAATGAAAAAGCTGTGATAACATGTATGCTCCGAGTCCAGGGCTGTGGGGAGTGCAGGCCATGAAGAAAAAGACAAGGAATACCTTCAGCGAATACAAGAAAACTTCACGTTCTTCATCAGTGAAGTTTAGGATGAATGTGTCTAAGTGAGGAAATAATAAGAGGAGAATGCTGTATGTTGCAGAACAAATGCAAATGGAGACCATTAATAAGCTAAAAAAGAATTGGCATGTGTTTCTGAAGATCCGAGCTCAGTAACAAATCTTCAGCAGAAATATGGGAGACAAAAGACAGTGAGGGAGGACTCAGTGAAATCAATCGGCCAATAGCCACGGTGTAAAAGGTTCCTGCAGGTCTGAAAAGGAGAGAGCAGAATGAGGCCATTTATAGAGCAGAGACTTCACGATGCTCTTCCCTTTGAATTCACTTCTGAAGCAGATCAGCCGCAGGTACAAGAGCATAACAATAAATATGCCCAGAAATAAACTGGATGTTCCGAGCTGAGTTGAGAATGTGTTTCATCACATACGCCTTTCCAAAAATAGAGGAATCGCTAGAAATAAATGAGCTCCACCCTGGAGTTTAGAAGAAACTCAGGAGTGCAATTTCGGATCCATTAAAACTTCTGTGAACAGATCAGTTTAATAGAGAACCGTTAAGCTGTTCGCAGAACAGAAATTCATGAGTAGGAACCAAGAATATGATGCCCTGTGCATTTATAGAGAGGATAATGCGTATTAAGGCAGGGAAACTTCAGAAAGGTAGAATAGACTCCATAATGCTTTTTTAAACTTTTCATTAATATATTTGTTGCTACCTAATATTTCTTAAAAAGAATACAAAGGGTAAAAGCAGAGTTGAAAGACTTCTTCTGTTTAAATACCTGTTAACTGGGGCTGGAGATGGCTCAGTGGTTAAAAGTAGTTCATGTTCTTGAAGAGAATCCAGCTTCAGTTCCCAGCACAAACACAGTAGGTTACAGCCTTCAGTAACTTCAGTTCCAGAGAATCTATGGCCCTCTTTTGGCCTCCATGATCATAATCATGCATATTATGTACAGATATAATTATAGGCAACCTGTTTATTCATGTAAAATACTAGGTATTTTTAATTCTTAAACAAATAGATAAATAACCATGAAGACCTTTATTAGATTCCATTAAAAAAACTATGAATTGATGTATTTGATATCAAAGCAACAACTGTTTGCTTTGGAAAACAGAGAAGCAAAAGGAACAAAACCAAAGCCATCCCAAATCCATATAACCAGAGGAGTCAGCCTTGTCCAACACATTGCTTGGGACCAAACACGAAATTCAATTGACTATCTTATTTTAGAGAAGAACTGGATCTGGAAGAGAAGAGAAGGGCAAGGAGGGGCAAAACTTTTTAAACCGTTTCAGTTCACACATGGATGCTACGGCATAACAAGAGACTGTTTATAATAACATCCCCAGGTTTGCACATGACACTAAGTTCTTTTTAATAATGAAATATTGTGCCATTTACACAGAGGAAACCGTGAACACTTCACACGGCGGCATATGGGAGCAGGAAACTGGCAGATGAAATTCCTTGTAGGCAACCATAGAAGAGTACACGTTAGAGGGAGTCGTGTATAATACAAATCACACTGAAAGATGATGGATTCCCAGGCTTCAAGCACATCTAGAACACCCAGCAAGCTGTCATTACAGACTCCCAACTGAAGGCAGCACACCGATTTCACTGAAAGATAAAAACTGGTGCAGAAAGCAGTAGATCTACAGCTGGAACATACAACCCATCTAAAGCCCTACCTTGACAACACCAAAATGCCATCAAAGTCACCAAAGAAAAGGAAGGCATATACCTACAAAAAAAAAAAATCAGTGCTAATAGCTGGCATGCTCCAATATATAACTGAAATATAAATAAGAAAAAGTGTATAGAATGATGAGAACTTGAGTAACCCTTCAGTGAGGGTCCATGGACTTTTGGTGATTTATGAATTCTTTCTGATGGTATGCATATTTCTCATAAACGCATGTTTACATATATCCATGTATGTAAATATAGGAGTACATTTTAACTACAGTAAAATGAAGCTATGCATTATATGTATTGTTGTGTTGAGTGGATGTATAATTCTCACCATACTGTTAACTAGGATCATAATGCAGAAATCAAGAGCTAGTGGTCCAGATGGTAAGAATACATCTTGTCACTAACCCTGGGGACAGACCTTGAGGTGTAAATGAAAAGGCTTTATCACAAATGCACCGAGCAAAACAAGCGTGTAGAATGTCTTTCCCTAAGGAATGCTACAGGACAAATAATGTGGGGTGTTTGCAGAAAGGGTTTGAGGGAGCGCTCTGAGTTCCTGGTACTGGGTCTCCATGAGGAAAAAAAGAGAGAGATTTGTGTTATTCTCAAACTGTAACCTACTGCCACATTGTATGGGCTTATACTTGGTAGGTATTCAACTAATTCTTATTGAGAAGAGCATGTTGGTGAACAGTCATGTCGGAGAAAGAGAATGGACTCAGAGTAAGAAAGGAACATGCCAAAGTAGAAGGGGCAGGCATGGCTGTCCTGCATGCTGCTTCACCCATCCAACAAGCATTGATTGACTGCCTACTGTGTGCCAGACTTAAACTAAGGCAGTATTTTTATTTTTTTATTTTTATTTATTTATTTATTTTTTTTTTTTTTTGGTTTTTCGAGACAGGGTTTCTCTGTAGCTTTGGAGCCTATCCTGGAACTAGCTCTTGTAGACCAGGCTGGTCTCGAACTCACAGAGATCCGCCTGCCTCTGCCTCCTGAGTGCTGGGATTAAAGGCGTGCGCCACCGCCGCCCGGCTAAGGCAGTATTTTTAAACACTCAGTGTTGGTGTCGCTGTCAGAGGAAGTGGCTGCATGAACTCTGGTTGTATCCCTGGGTGCTTTCTCATGTCTGATATCCACAGAAGCCGGGGTAGGTCTCTTTCCTCTCTCCTGCAGCCTAATCTTAGGTCCTTGCTTGGCATTCTTCACTGTGAAGACTCCCAGATGTGGTGCCACTGCCCTGTGTCACCAAAGAATTGTGCTTAATTTGGCCTTGGCAGAACATGGGGGGGGAAACCCAGAAATTAAATATCAAAGTAATAAAAAGGGTATAAGAGTTTATGGATATAAATTGTATACAACTGTTAAATGGTACACTGTCAAGCAGATTAATTAGTTAACATTTAAAAAGAGCAATGAAGATGAAAATTGCCAAATAAGGGCTTCGTATATTGAACCAATTCTTCATTTGTTATAATTTCAAGACATAAGAAGTTCACCAATTGCTGAGACAAAGATGGTGTCCAAGTTAAAATAGACAGCTTGCCCTGGAACAGTGATCTCAAGACAGTAGTCTTCCAAGGCTTTTGAGTCAAACCTTGCTTTCCTGGGAACTCATGAGTGTGAACCGGTTCTGTCCCAAAGCCCTCTGTGTTTATTGGCCAGTTCTGCTTCCAGCCTCAAAGACCCATGCTGTGAGAGGGTTAGGGCCAAGTTATGCCTTCATAAACAAATCTTGTTGGATTCTCTCAGCCCTAGCAGGGACGTTGTTAAAATGGGATTTGGTTAACATTCCTCCCATACATGGTATTCTACTCTTGAACAACACTGCATATTAAACCACCTGCATAATCTTGAATCACAGCATGGCCTGAGCCAGGACTCAGTACAAAGTCACGTCTAACCCGGCAATGTAGTGATGGTGCAGTGGGGCAGCTTCCCACCACCCTGCTCTCGGCCACCGGCTAACTTATACCCCGAAATAACATCACACAAATTGTATTCTTTTAAATACTGCCTGGCCCATTATTTTCTGCCTCTTACTCACATCTTGATTAACCCATATCTAATAATCTGTGTAGCACCACAAATGTACCGGGAAGTTTCTAGCGTACATCCATCTTGAGCTGGAGCTTCATTGCGTCTGGCCTCTCTCTCAGGAGAGGCACGGTGGTCTGTCTCACTTAGGAGAGGTGTGGCATCTGACTGAGCCATCTACCTCACTTCCTTCTTTATGTTCTGTCTACTCCACCCACCTAAGGGCTGGCCAAGGCAGTTTCTTTATTAAAACAGAAGACCCTCCCACATCACAGCAAGGTACAAATGTTCCACAAGATGTAGGAGCCAATGGAGGGAGAATGCAAAGTCAGAAACCACCTAGCTCGGTACCCAGTGGCACAATTATCTCTAGATGACTCACAGCCTTTTGGCACAAGTCATCTCTACAGACAACTCATTTCTGTTTGTTTGGTGTGGTTATGCTTTCACTATACTGAGTTTTTGTAGCTGTACAGCATTGTTTCATGTCTCCTAACATTTGTTTCTATTTATGTAAGTTTTACAACCTCTCTTTCTTCCAGAAGAAACAGAGATAGTTTACTGATTAAAACAACATGAAAGGCTAAGGTATACAGGAATACAATAGGAGAAACAATACATTCCTGTGGGTGAACTCATCAGGTACATCATCCTTCAATCAAAAAGAAAGTACTGGAAGTTAATGTTACAAAAGCCCAGAGTTCTAGCCCTAGCTAGCTGTGTGGTCTTGCTCAGTGTTTATTCCACTGCCAACAAAAGTTCCCTAAAAACCTTTTCAGCATGATTTTTTTTTTTTTTTGAAGCTTTTGGAAAATGTCCTGGCATCTGTGTCAGGCAGTGTGGGGTGGAGAATGTAGCAATTCCATAGCTGAGGCTAAGGTGTAAGGGAGGAATGGGAGGATTAACCATAAAAATGCAAAAAACTGGGGAGCATAAGGAATTGGATGGCTGGTATGAGCCAGGTGAGCCAACGGTGACTGACCCTTCCTGACTGGAAATGTGCCATCACTATGGAGAGAAGGTAGCAGACAGGGCCAAGCTGGTTCGTGGGCAACAGGCTGGCCTGCCCTGCGGAGTTTGTGATGATGGGAAGACATCCAAGGAAAAGGATGGTGTAATCATGTCTGGTATGAAATGGACCCAAGACAAGAAAATAAACCAGGAGATAAATGTGCTGAGGTCATGGGTGTTTCTGCAAATGAGCAACTGAGGACACAAAGGGAGTGGGGGGAGGGGGCTGAGAGCTTAGTCCTGAGCTAACCAGAATCCGCCAGCAAACAAAGTAACCCCTGCAGCTCAGTCAGCACAAGCGTTTGCAATTAAATGACCTGAGTTGTTTCTCTTTCTCCTTGACTCTAGCCTCCTTGGTGTTTTCCCAGAGAGAAAGCCTGCTCCTACAGAGTTTCCTCACAAAAACCGGAAACACTGTTTCTGATGGGGCACTGTTGAGCAAAATGGGCTCTCGTGTGTTTTTCAAGGCTTCATTCTGCTTCTGTGAAGGGGCTCCACCTAGCTGTATCATCTCCTCTCCAAATGCACTCAGCCTGGTACCCACCATCAGACAGGCTGGACTCAGTATGTTTTCAGCAAGCGAATGTTATCTACGTCTTCCCAAGCCTGTCTCTACCTTTCACCTCTTAGGGCCATCCTTGCAGTGTGCTCAGTTGTAGTGAGGAGCTGAGGCCAGGCCTGCTTTTCGTCCTGCCCGGCTCCCGGCTGCCTGCTAGCTTATGCCCTGAAATAACAACACACAAACTGTATTCATTTAAACACTGCGTGGCTCATTAATTTCAGCCTCTTATTCACATTTTGACTAACCCATATCAAATAATCTGTGTAACACCACAAAGTGGTGTCTTACCGGGAAAGATTCAGCATGTCTGACCTGGTGGCTGGCTTCATGGCATCTGTCACCCTGAGGAGAAGCACAGCGGTCTGGCTCAGAGAGCAGAGGCATGGTGATTTATTAACTTCCCTTCCCAGCATTCTGTTCTGTCTACTCCGCCCACCTAGGGGCTAGCCAATCAAATGAGCCAGGCAGTTTCTGTATTAACCAATAAAATCAACTCAAACAGAAGACTCTCCCACATCACTCAATGTCATCATGTCAAGTACACTGGCCATGAGTTTGTGAAGTTGTGTTCCTATAGGTCACAAATTTAACTACATAAACCTCTGTGATCCTTTTCCTAAACAGGGAACTCTAAGGCAGGCACACAGTTCTGGAGGTTTCTATTATATAATGATTACTTCTAGCCACATAGTAAATTCCAGACCAATGAACTAAACCAGCTAAGCACACATAAAAAAAAAAAAAAACTGCATTCTCATTTTTCATTCCTCTCTTATTCTCAGCAACAAACCTTAATCAGTTGGTTAAACAGAAACAGATGTTGTATATGAGAGAATAATTAGTTTCAATGAAATAAAAATTGAATGATATTTTATATAGAACATAAATAACATTATACTTTTTAAACTATAATGTGTTATATAATACATAACAATAATTACTAGTAAGTTCTATATATATATTATCTATTAGAAGATACAGTTAATGCACTAACTTATACTTGGTATATAATGCATGTATTGTGATTGAGTAGTTTCCTCTGGGGTGTGTTAAGATATGTATATCTATCTTCACAATCGCAAAACAATGTCACTCAAAGATGAAACATCTTTTCAAAAACAGTTATTGATAGTATTATCAATGTAATTTATGCCAGGCCAGTGTCTCTGATGATATCGATAACATAAATGTGGCAATAATTTTGCAGGGGAAAAGAGATATAAATGTAAAATAAAGGAAGAGTCAACTGAGGCTACAAATTCTACAAGGCGTTGACTTCACAGAGACTCAACAATCTGCCAACTCAGTGGCTTAGATGAAGCTGACCCTTCTGATGTTTCCTCTTCTCAACTCTCAGTTCTTTGTAAACTGAAATGGATCTCAGGTTGGAAATGAGATGCTCTCTGCATGAGCTGGAGTACAGAAATTCTGCTCACCCAGCCCCTGTACCCCCCTACCTTCCAGAGAAACAAACTGTGTGTACCAAGCATGGGACAGAAGGGGAAGGATGAAATTTCATGAGTAAGAAAGGAAAAATGGAAGGGTTGGAAAAAGAAAGTGTGAGCTACCCTATGTGTTGAAGGGAAAAGAAAAGATTTGAAGAGGCCCCCGGTGAGGGAAATGCTGACGGGTCCTCCGCTTTCTCTTAGAGGATATAAACCCCATGCCTTTACCGAGGGAAGTGCCAGCATTGAGGAGGACTCTATATCCTCCTCTGCTGAGCATCGTTTGCATAGCCTCCATTCTAATGTGCCATCAAACACAGTCATCCTTCTGTATTCTTAGGAGATCGGCTGCTAGATGCCCCGCAAAGTGAGGAACACCAGACTGCATACTGCTAGTCCCCACATGGTGAGAGAATATTGCGCTGCATAAGCTAACCCAGAAAAAGAGCAAACCGTATAATCCAAAGGACAATTTCTGCTGAATTTTTGTACCATCAGGAAGCTGAAAACTTATCTGGCACGCCCCACGGAGCCTCACACTCTAAGCACTCCATGCTGTAGTGCTATCTTGGAAGGTTGTGAATCCTTTGGCACACAAATCCTAGATAGCACACATAGGCCACTAGTAGGCCTGTAGCTGCTCACACCAACCTTGGATTCTGGTTTGGTTTTATGTTTCCTGGTCCAGCCTTCATGTGAGGCACTCTGTCATATGCTCCAATTGCCATTAACATTGTTCTGTCTTCCCAGCTGTGGTGGCCTAAAAGTCTTCCTCCATGAAGTTGTTCCTACCTGGTATTTTATCTCAGTGATGAGAAACACCACCCGTTATCATGAATTGGCAACCACCTGTATATGGGAACACCTGAGAACCTACAGCCCAGCTCCTGAGGGCTCTGACATGTCAAAGTTAGATCACTAGTGCAAACATGCAGGAACAAATGCAGGCTAAGGCCTGAGAAAAGGGCCTCTGTTTAAGATAAAGGACAGGCCACCGAGGAAGACAAGAAATGAGCTGGCTGCACAGCTGGAATGAATGAGACAGCAGAAGTGGTGAGAAGCATGCAAGCATGCCGTAAGACTTCAAGGACCGAGAGGTTTTAAGTCCAAAGCCATCCTATCACCATGCTTGCGGGCCAGAAGTCAGATTGGTTCGAGTGGCATAAGTAGCACCTGATGGAACATTGAGGGACAGGGCCTTAGGAGAGTCACTTTCAGGGTCTTCTGACAGGACCAGGAAGATAGGCACCCTAGGGCTTCTCTGCTCCTCCTCTGTCGGCATCTACTGCTTATTTAACTCCCTGAGTTGTTGCACTGTGCCCCTTTAGAGCAAGAGGCAGACTCACCGTGTAGTTACTATGTTATAGATAATCTACCTAAGCTCACACAGTAGAACGCTCAGCCTCTCCCATCTCTGTGTCTTATTAGGCATCTCCTAGTGTCACTTCTCATGATCTTTTTTCTTTCTCCCAGTCTCTCAGCTTTAGTTCCTCCTACTGGTCATGCTCTGAGCAGACACACTATTTAACCATTCAAATGCAGCTGCTGAGCAACGGTTATGTCAGGGCTTTTAGCTTAAATAAACACATGAAATATAATATCTCCTCACACATTAAACTAAATATTAATATATTTCTTATAGTAAGTTTTAAACAATTAGCAATAACCTTTTTTTCCACCTTTGACTTTGGAAGAGTTTGAGAGGGACTCTTTAGATGAGGCTAGCCTCGTTACAGGCCATCTCACGAGCGGAGAGCAGTGCCTGGCCCTGGACTGAGCTCAATTGGACATTTTTATTAGTTGTTTAAATAAATTCACCAAGAACACCCTTAAACAGTGGAAGGGAAGCTCTGAGGCTCGATACTACAGTGGATAGAATGAGCAAGGATCATGAGCAAGTGGACAGACCAAAGAATAAAATGCTCTGTAGATTTATGGTGAGAACTTCATCTCAATAGAAGAATATACTGTGGGGTACTGTTCTTCATATTTCTAAAACTTAGAGAATACCTGCCACACTTGAGCTTTACTTGTGTGCTGAAGCCTGGTTATAGGGAGATACTAACTAAATTTACTCTAGATTAAAGTCAGACAGGACTTGATCTAAGCAGACATAAAATAGATGCATTCTGTAGGTATGCCAGGTACACATAAAACGAATAGTCAATGGAAGGGAAAACTATGAAGTCTTTGAGTTCCCATGATCCCTCTGTCTACTCTAGGAAGGACCACACACATGACGTCATTCTCTGCTGACTGATACTGCTGTCTTCCTACCCCACCAGATGTTCCCTGGAACTACTCACTTCCCAGTCCCCTGACCCTTGTGGATACGCAGAAAGCGGTGGGTGGATGAGAGAACAGATAAAGACTGTGCTTTCTAACGGGAATGTCTGAGTAGGAAGGAAACTTCCTGAGCGCCTGTTCCCAACCATTGGGCACATTTGGATCTGGAACATGTTTTCGAGGCCAGGCCCTCCCCTTCTGAACAAAAAGGACCACATGTATAGCTTCTCCCCTAGGTGGGCATCGTGTCTGGAATATTCTACACAGCAAAACCACTTTCACTAGGCAGTCTTTCTTCTTCTTCTTTCTCTAGAGACAACCAGGACTGACATGATTTACATCATGGCCAGGAATTGGTATCTTACATTTTTTATCTGTTCAATTTCTCACTCATACATTCCCCTCGTTAAAACTGAAACTAGGCCACTGCTTCCCTTAGGCTGTTATATGTCATCTTCCGGCTTCCAAGTTCAAAGCAGGTCTTGAACCTTCTAGAACCCTTTAAGTTTGTATTATTCTATTCCAATTCTTACATATTTAAAAATCTATGCTGTTTCAGGATAAAACCTAGAGAAGAAATTCCTCTTGTTTGCAATACTCTGTTTCCAAAAATGTGATTACAGAAAATTATTTATCAAATAAGGAAAAGAAAAATAAGAATGGAAAATAGAAAAGAATCCCCTATTTAAAAGCAGTAAGAGTGATGCATTTCTTTTTTAAAATTTCAACAGTAAACATTTCTGTGCTCAATATAGAAACAGTGGATCCCACCATGTCCTAGGAGGATTTTTACAGTTAATGATCTTAATTTAACAGCCAAAGAATCAAGAATGGAATTAAGTGAGCAAGCTAGTCTAAGTGATGCCTCCCAAAACACATGATGCACAAACAGATGAACACCCTCACTCACAGATCTGTTCATGTTTTCCCAGAGAAGGAAGAAAAAAAAAAAAGAGAAAAGAGACACCTTGGAGCAGGGACCACCATTGCCAGTCGGACTCCAGCGGCAGAGAGGCCGGCCGTGGCCTCCACATGCAGGTCTTATCCAGGCATCCGTGGCGCTGGGAGGTCTTAGGAAACCTTGGTTCTCACCCTACCATGGGAGTACTGTTCACCCACTGAAGAGCATCATACTTCCTCATTCAACTTGCAAGAAGGAAAGTAAGGCCTAAGAACTTTGAAAAGTTGAAAAGGTTACTAAAGCGATTGCTACTTTGTTTTTGAGGTGAGGGTAGACACCTGAGTCTCTCCGATGGAAGGGTGCCCCCACAATGGGGGTTGGGGGCGGGTCATGGCTTTCCAGCCTTGCTACTCATTCCAGGCTGGTAGATTAGGGGCTGAAAGCCACCACGCTCTCACTGTTGCTTAGGGAGGCTGGGCGAAGAGGTGTATTCCTTTTTCAGCAACGCTTTAAACACTGCCAGTCTTTCTTCTACTTACAGTAGCTGGAATAAAAGACCTGAGGGAAGGAAGAAAGAATTCACTAAAGAAGGAAAAAGCAGGGTGTGTTGGAAACCATGAAAGAAAACAGGAGAGGGAGCAAAAAATAGATCGGTGGGGGGAAGGATATTGAGACGAAGAGGGAAAAACTGAGAGGAGAGAGAGGAGACGCTGGGCAACTTGAAAAGAAGTAGTGCCATCTGCAAAATAGTGACTTCACTGGGCACAGAAGAAGAGCAAATGAGAGGCAAAAGGAAAAAAGCCCCCCAAAAAAGCTGCCAGAAAGGGAAGCATGAAATACCATGAAGCCATGAAAGAGATTTTCAAAACTTGCAGGTGGGGGATCCTTTAAGAATTTATATTTAGTTTACTGGGGAAAGAATGCAAATCCAAGAAGTGACACGGGCAAAGGAGTGATAAGTCCCACACAAAAAGGAGTGCCACTAAAGAGAAGAACAAGGAAACAAGGAAGAAAAGAGACAAGGGGCTTTTGCCAATGGAAACATTCTTAGATCCCAAAATTTCAACACACACACACACAATAATAGCCTTGTTTTAAACATCATCCTCATTTTAAAAAGAAGGAAAGAAAGAAAGAAAGAAACAAAGAAAGAAAGAAAGAAAAGCACTTATTGCTTTAATTGAAATCTGAACCTGGGAATGCAGGTAAGAAGAAGAATTATCTTAACCAGAGAACCAGATAGATAGATAGATAGATAGATAGATAGATAGATAGATAGATAGATAGATAGATAGATAATAGATAGATAAATATAGATAGAGATAGATAGATAATAGATAGATAATAGATAGATAGATAATAGATAGATAAAGATATAGATAGATAGATAGAGATAGATAGATAGATAGATAGATAGATAGATAGATAGATAGATAGATAGATAGATAGATAGATGATAGATCCCTAAAAACAGAGCTAGCTCACCTGGAATCAAAGTTCCAGGGCTCATAAGTCAGCCATTCCAGCTCCATCCAACACCATCAAGACCTAAAAACATTTGTGGAATGAGTCAATCAACAAACACATAATAGCGAAGACATGCATAAATCTGTAGTTTCAACATTCACTTGTGCATTTCGAGGTCCCAATGCCATAAGAACATTCCCTGTCCCCAACACCTGCACCCGCTCTATATAGACTCCCCCTTTTCTCCTTTTGCTGTGCCATCTGGCAGAATCCCTGAGATCCTTGGTGTACTCTCACGGGTCTCACCCTAGCCCTGCCCCCACTAGCAGGGGAGAGGGAAATGGGGAAAGTTTTTAACCTCTCAAAGCGTTAAAAAAAGAAAAAATCCCCCTGCCATGTGGCATGTAGAGTGAGGCCACATAATTACCTTCAATTACAATCAACACGGAGAAGTGTAATGATTGGCCCATCCTAATGCCTCCGAAACAGTGAGGTCTCCTGTAAGGATGACTAAATGCTTAGGTCTCCTGACTCCAATTAAGGGAGAGTCGGTGACTATTGTGAAGGAGACCACTTACATTCCTTCATTCAGAAGGTCCCTGGAGACATGAGATGCTTGCAGGGCTTGAAATTTTGGAGAAAAAAAAAAATAACCCTTGAAAATGTTAGACTATGGATGGAAGATCGCACACACACGCGCGCACAGACACATACACACACACACACACACACACACACACACACAGAGAGAGAGAGAGAGAGAGAGAGAGAGAGAGAGAGAGAGAGAGAGAGACCATACTACTCAAACTATTCAACTTCTAGAATTCTGGTGGTCACCTAAATCCCCGAAAGACTCCAATATTTCTCATATTTGGATTATTTTTCATAATAGATTCCAATCTATCACTGAATTCAACATATTTTTCTCCAGTGAGTACTTGTTTTTAAGGTAAAAACTGTGGCAGACTTATGGGGACACTAGGCAACACTCTGAGAAGATGAAATGTCCATCAGCCTCAGGTTTGAAAGGACACGAGACTCTCCGCATAGAGTCTGAATTACAGAAAGTGATCCCAAGACCTGGGGAATTTCTCATCAGCTCCCTGAGAGCCAGAGAAGCACGACTAAGAAGCATGGCCAGGCTTCAGAAGAGCATATCAGAGCCAGATAAATCTGTTTTCATGTGCGCCCAGAGATTTTCAAGTTGCATATTAAGTATGGCACATTTGAATAAATGCATCTAAAATTATGGCACAGCAAACCGAGCTTCCTTTTAAATTGTCAAGAAGCCCATTAGATAAGTAACACAGGCTTGTCCTTTAAATATATATGTATATGTATATATGTATAGATATTTTTTAACTGGGAAATACATTTTATTTGGGATTTGAAGAGCTCCTCAAATTAATGGAACCCTTCTTTCTTTTAAGTAACTGCATTTTCTCTCATGCCTGCTTCTTTCAGATCTGAAATTATCTGGACATTCGGAGCTCACTAGGTATTAACGCTACTTTTAACTTAAAAATTCAAAATATTAGTGTTTCCATCACAAATGTAGTTCATTTACTTAGTGTGCCTTACTATTTTCTTAGCTTGTGTTCCTAGGAGTGGATCTTATTATTCTCTCCAATTGAGCAGAGCTTAAACTCAGACTCCAATACAAATCAGGGTCACAGAAGCACAAATTAGGGTGGTGGGTCTGAACAGAAAATAATGGGATTTTCTCAGAATTAAGAGGAACCTTGGCAGTGGTCAGGGGCACTTAAAAAAATACATGCCAGACTGGAAATCTTGGAGATACTTTAGAAATCTGTCTTGGAAATTAGTGTCGGTTACATCTGAATGCATTCTAGTCACTGTCTCTAGCAAGTGCTGTTTACACAGGAGTCTTTGCATCTGCCATGCGAGGAAAGGAGGGACAGAGGGGTAATGTGTGCATGGAGCAGGAAAACTGCTTTACTGTTGAGTGTCCTTTTTTTTTTTTTTTTATTAAAGGCCATGCTCTCAAAATCATTTCTTAGATCTCTCTCTCTCTCTCTCTCTCTCTTTCCCTCCCTCTTTCTCTTTCTCTCTGCCTTTACAAATGTGTTCACAAGAATGCAGGCATGTGTTTACATGCATGAAGGTGTATGTTGATATGTATGTATGTATATGCTCACATGCATAGGTATGTGTATACATATGTTGGTGTATGTACATGTGTATGCATGTATGTGTGAAAGCCAGAGAACAACATCCAGTATCCTTCCTTGGGCATCATCCCTCTCCATCCTTTTTTTTTTAAAAGACAGGGTTTCTCATTGGTCTTGGAGTGGGCTAGGCTGCCAGACCAGAGAGCCCCAGGGATCCTCCTGTCTCTACCTCTCTAGCACTGGGATTACAAGTGTACATCCCCACCACACCCAGGTTTGGCGTTTTAACGGGTCCTCAGGGGTTGAAATCAGTTCCTCCTACTTGTAAGTCAAGCACTTTACTACTGAGCTATCTCCCCAGCTGGAGCTGCTTGTTCTTAATGATGCACAGGAAAAACCACCCGAAGGTGACCATGAAAAATGACACCTCAAATGGAAGGCGGGTAGGCATAAACAGATCCAAACACCACTCCAGTATCTGTGGGAAATGGAAAACGTCCCATGCAGTCAAATGAATACTTTCTTACCAACTTTCTCAGAGTCTTTTGTGGAATCTTGGATGGCACCTAAGAAGCATATGACAAGGGAACCCTGGTGAGCTAAAAGGTCCTAGATGAGGAGCTTATTCTCCAAAGATATGGCTGTCTTAGCTCACTACAGGTGACTATGAGGACCAATGAAGCAGAAGTGAACGGTTCTTTCTCTGTAAATGGAACACATTGCTCATTCATTCAGCAAACGTAGCACAGATTTATGGAGCCTGCAATGCTTGGTGTGCTGCACAGATGCCTTTCTGAGCATCCTACTATTTGTAATGGAAAGAGAAACTAAAAACTCCTAACATTTACTTATCCACCAATTCCAGAATTCGGAGCAGTCAAACTATTTTTACTTTACTGATTATTTCTTAGTTACTCCTTTATTTATTTACTTGTTGCCTAAGAGGCAACGCCTGATTCTTGTTTGGGCTGGGGATCGAGCACACCCACCGATGGGAAGTAGGACTCCAACTCATCCAGGGTGCCTCCTCCGAGAAAACGATTGAAGGCTACATTCAAGTCATGCGCAGACGTAGACACCTGTTCTATCTGCATAGCCTATGCTTCCGGGGAACTTTAATCAATCACTTTCTGTGCATAGAATTACCCAACCAGAAAACCATTATTTATTTCACCAAGAAAAAAAAAATCTATTTTTCATTGCTGCCAGATTGGTTACATCCCATCTCTCTACTGACTCACCTCCATCTGCAAAGTTTATACCAAAACATATAGATCAGTGTCGCAGTCCAATAACAACTTTGATTCATTTTAGAGCCCCCATCCAAAGGTTTGATCAGTGGGCAAAGGTCTCTTCGTTTATACTTACTGAGAGGTCTTCACTGGGCATCAGCTGGGGAACTAGTAAAGAAAGGAGGAAAATACTGAATAGTAATTGTAATAACTCTATGAATTCATGAGTTGTGATGAACTACTCTTAAAAGAAGAAAAGAAGAAAGAACAAATAAACCACGGTCTGATAGAAGTGGGGTTGCAAGAGCACCATTGGAGTGAAGGCATGCCTAGGCAAGTATAGAGTTAGGAGAAAGTAGAAGGAGAAACAGAGAAAGTCCCTAGAAAAGAGGAGAAAGGTGCAGGCAAGGAGAGCATGTGTAAAGGCCCTGTGTCAGGAAAGACTGTTTTCTGAATAACAAAAGGAGACTTTAAAAGGCACACAAAACAGGAGAAGAGGGCAGGTTGACCATGAGGCGAGAAGAGCCTAGGCTCCGAGATCACATGACAGACAGTTTGTAGGTATCACAAGAAGAGTGATCTTCACAAGCAAATACAACCGTTAAAAGGGTTCAAGAAAATTACCAGATTTTTACTTTTAAATGGTCATCTAGATAGTGAGGGCATGTATTCTTCAGGGTGGCCATTCAGTGTCCCTGAGACTGATGGCAGCCGTGTCTGCTAGAAGAGCCAGGGAGTTGGAGTCCAAAAGATGACACGTTCCAGGGGACTCTAGAAGATGCCCACAATGCTTGGCTATGTTAAGTGAAAGCAGGAGTCACTAAGCAAATCAGTGTTTCAAGCATCCCATATTTATTTAGTTTTCTCACTTGTTATACTGACTGTATTTCAGAAAAATTCTCCTGGCAAACTGTAGTTTTTATAGAGAATAAAGTGTTTTTACAGAAGAGGCATATGACCCCTTGCATCTTACAGCCTTCAAGTTATGGGTGTCTTTATTTCAACTGTTTGCTTCTTATGCATGCACTTATAAGACTCCTAATTTCTCAAATATTTCCTTTATTTATTCACATGTAAATGTCAATAGTAACCTTCATTTTAGAACTAAGCTAAAGACTACCGTTTCCCTAAGTCTGTTCATGTAAAACATATGCTGACATGCTTTGTGAATTTCCAAGGACAGACTACTTAGCTCACCCTAACTCCTTTGTCCATAGAATATTCTTCTAAAACTCAGTGAAATTTATTAGGATAATGGGGCCATCCACACATTTGCTCAGGCCCATTTTACAGGTTTTATAATTTTGTCTAGATTAAGCCTTGCAAATCCCAGCACTCAGCTCTCAGCTGTGTGGTGTGAGTGACAGGAAGACCCCAATGCCACTATGGGGGTCACCATTAAACCCACACTCACTCACTAGCCCACTTGGTGACCTGTGAAATATATAATACTTTTAAAAAGAGTCAGAAGTCTGTATTTCTATTATAAGTAAAATTTCACAACAATCTACATTTTTAATATCCAGAACATAGAGGCTACCAGTTTTTAACTTTGGAGAGGCCTCCACTGTTATAATCCACCACACTACCCTGAATAACCTGGGAAAAATCACCACACCGGTGCCAACCACAAATCCTCTCACGAAATCCCTGACAGCCTTCCTCCTTTAAGCAGAATTCACACCTTTAATTTTCCATTATGGAAATTTCCATTTCAGCTTCTTCATTTTCTGATAGAAATTAACTCCTTCATGCCGTGGAGTCATCATGAGAAATACTAAAGGAAGTAGCTTGCCAAATAATATTGTCAAACCTTAAAAACAACAACAACAAAGCCTATTCTCTTTATGGCTCAGGGAAGGTCGGGTGTTCAGCAATGTCTTCATTTCTACAACAGAAAAGCAATCCTATTTGAGAACACACGTTATTACACTAGAGGCAAATGCCGAGACAGAACAGCACAATTGGACGTTTTAATTACAAATGGGGTCTTTTGTCAATTTTGTTAAAAAGAAGTCTCACTGATCAAACAACAGCAAATTCTCCATTGTTAAGGTTGTCGCTCATCATCTGATTGGTTGCTCAATCTCAACTTCCCCTCCTACTAAAAACATCTTTTCTGTTGTAAAACCCATAGACACCGGACATATATATTTGCTGTGTTTATATTTCTGAAGCCTGTTAGACCTAAACACACACATAACCCACACGGGCTTGGGTCCCCGGTGCTTTGTTCCTTATTTACTGTGTTGCTTTCATCAGTGCTTTATCATTTATCCTTCGCCTAAAAATCTATTAGTCTATCTTTTCCTCTGTCATCATTGAGAAGTCCAGCAAGAACAGCGAGGGGAAATTATGGTAGTAGCCTGGTTCTATTTTTTTTTAAATCAATTGTATTTTTTAATGAAGTGTTAACTTGAAAAAATGAGATTTTTTTTTTTACTGCTAATGGAACTGTGTTTATAATAACACCTCTCTAACCTGAAGATAACTTGTTTCATGACCTCAACAGTCTAAAACATAGCCAAGAAAATAGAATTGAACTAATCAGTCTCCAAGAGCCAAAACACAATAACAACGAAAGTAGTGCCATCACCTCATATAACCTGGGCAGGCTGTCTTTACATCCTTTTAAAGGGCTTTATAAACATAATTTTATTTGCTCTTCCTAAAGGCAATGGGAGGATTGGCATTATTATCCCTATTTTTCAAGATAAGGAATGCAGAGTAACTATATCATCTGAAACAGAGCGATGGTTGCAACGCTGTTAATTATGACAGAATATAAGCATAAATGTGGGGGAGGTGACAGGCAAACCCCGGGCAAGAAGTTCCCTGTCAATCCCATACTTCGGCGAACTCCTTGGGCTTTGTCTCAGATTGATTTGATGCTTATAATCAATGATGCACCTCTTCCATGTGACTTGAGGCCACCTGTCATGGACAAGTGAGGAGATCAAAGTCAGCATCCAGCCTCGAAGGGCAAAGCTGACCGGGAGTCCAGCACAGATGAATTAGGTCAGTTGATAAACTGATAGCTAATGTCCCATTGAAACAGCACTTCAGTCCCAAGCATTTCCATAGACAAAGCAGGAGGGCTCCTATGTATTCAGTGATTGTCCCTTGATGAATCATGACATAACAGCATGAGTGAGAGGTGGGTAACGGTGGCAGATGGGACAAAAATGGAGGAAGTCAACAGGTGCATGTTCTTAGGGACTACACCTTGCCTTTCCATGGCTCTCTCCTGTATTTCTTCTGTCTGCTTCCTGGCTGTTATGCAGTGAACTGCATCTCACACCCTCCATGCTATGATGGGCTGCAATTGTGAGGTGATACAGATATCTCTTCCCCTTAAAAGCAAACAAAAAAGTCAGTCCTGAGGACAAGTTTACTACTGTCCTTACTCCGAATTTGGTGATAGAAAACCATGGTCTTGTAGCATTTTGGTAATAGGAGACCATGGTCTCATCCCCCAGCATTTCTAGAAAATAAGTTCTCAAAGAGCTTGGCTGAAGGGGTCAGAAATAAATACAGAGGAAGCACCTGCAAAGACGAAGCCGGGAAAGCAAAGAGGAGCAGTGGCCATCGGTGTTTGCAGTCGGCTGCTAGAGATGTGGGCTGGGGATCTCAAGCAGGAGCTTAAGGGAAGGTGAAGCTCAGGGGATTTGAATTCGGGGGGTACTTGAGCTCATAGTAACAGATTCAGGGCAATAATAGCACAATCAGAAATGAAGCTCTGCTATACTTGGGGGCCAAAGAGAGCAGCTCTTTAGGGGCAGAAACTGAGCAGGGTGAGGAGGGAACGAATGGGCATTTCATGAATCGTCAGACAATGTCATCTGGGCGTGGTTATACCTGTGTATAGGGAAGGGATGATGCTGGACTCGGGCACCCTGGCAGCATGAGAACTGTTGACTGGACCATCTCAGAGAGGCCAACACCCCAGAATGAGTAAACAGGGAGCCCTGCAAGCTACGCAGGATGGCGGAACCCTTGCTTAGATCATCTCTGATGAGTTTCTTGGCTTCAAACCTTGTTTCAAATGATGAGGGGTGAAATGTTGCTGTTTAAAAAGAGATAGCTTAAACATAATAGATCTAAGGAGCATGATCTGTCTAAAACAGCGAGCACGAAAAGACTCGGTCTCCCCAAAGGCCCTTTGTGAACCACATACTGCAGCGCGGGTTTGCATGCTCAGCTGCGTGGGAGACGTAAGCAGGAGGATCACTTCCGCCCAGGGATGAGACTACCTGGACAACAAGGCAAGGCTTGTCACAGAAAATGAAAGAGAAGCATTGGAAGCTGTTCAGAAATCCCGCCCCCCCGCTCACATTCAAGGGAAATCTGAGAGCCCTAATTTCAAGGAGGAAGGCAGGGAGGGAAGGCGGGAGGGGGAAAGAGAGAGGGGGCAAGAAAATGAGGATTGTGCTTCCAAGTCCATGCCCCACCCACCAAGCTGGATGAAAAGGTCACAGTTGTGTTCGGCAGCTGAGGTTTCTCTCTGGGTCTCATTCAGACGTCTTCGTCCCTAAATTTCAACTGTAGCTTTCGGCTCTCTCTGGGCAGCCTTATATGCCCCCACTTCCCACTGGTACCTTTTGAACACATTTTCACACTTTTTTTTTTTCAATACAAGGTCTCCTGTGCCACAGGCTGGCCTCAAATTCACCATGTAGCTGAGGTTGACCTTGAACTCCTGTTCCTCCCACCTCCATCTTCCAAGTCCCGGGTTTATTGGTGTTTGCCACCACGCTCAGCCAGGCTTCCACCTTCCTCTTGCATCCTGCCAGCGTTTTGACTAAATACCTGCCTCTGAGTCTCAGAATATCTCCCAGGTTTTTTTTTTTTTTTTTCTTTCAGATTCTTTATCCTTCCACATCATTTTCAATCACATGGCAGAGGTCTATTTTTATCTTTGCTTGAAATATACTTACCCCTGAGCATTAAATGATTCTCATTTCCTTCCCCTGAATATCCAGGTAAAGGATGCCCACTGGGCAACCGGCGCTTTACATTTTAGCAATCAGCCTCGGGGCCGCTTTCCCAGCCTGTTGCCATTAGCGGGACTAAAGTGAGCTTCGAAACAAACTGTAATGTGTACTTTTCTCAGCATCGAACCTGAGGACGATCAATCAACCTCAGCTGACAACACACCGCACATCCCGCAATTAACAGCCGCACCTGCTGCACGTAGCTCAGCGCTGTGGAAGGAAGGCGACAGAGTTTACCTAGGAAGTTCCTCCGCAGTTTAATTGAACACCTCTCTCTAAATGACTTCATCCACACTGGCCATTCATATTCAGTACTCCACGAGATGAAAACCAGGATGTGATTCCAGGTGCTTTAATCTTAAAACACCTCAATTATGGTATAAACTTAATAATTTAAGATAAAAGCCAGCGTTCCGTGACCTCTGGGTGTATGATAATCTGTATACGGGCTCTATTCTCTTCGCATGGGGGCAGAGGGGACCAGGTCTACCCGGACTGCCACATCATGGCTCTCTCTATTATCATGAAGGTTTTTTTTTATTTTTGTCAGAAGGTTATGAATTTCAAGAACACATGAGCTGTTTATTGTTTATTAGGGTAGTTTTCCAGCAGGAGGTAGTAAAGTGCCTAATTTAATAGGATTTATCTGTAGCACCTTCCAGTTAGACTCACAAGGAAACACTATGTTTATAAGATTTTGATGCTCAGCCGGGCGGTGGTGGCGCACGCCTTTAATCCCAGCACTCGGGAGGCAGAGGCAGACGGATCTCTGTGAGTTCGAGGCCAGCCTGGTCTACAAGAGCTAGTTCCAGGACAGGCTCCAAAGCCACAGAGAAACTCTGTCTCGAAAAAAAAAACAAAAAACAAAAAAAAAAAAAAAAAGATTTTGATGCTCTAACCACATTCAAAATATCCAGCAAACTATATATATATACATTTTATAAATTATCTACATGTTATATACAAAAGTATATTATTATATGTATAATAAAACGATGAACCATAAGCTGCATGTAGCCTGCCACCTGTTTTGTTAATAAAGTTTTATTGAAACACGGCCAAGGTCATTCATTTGTGTGCTGTGTAGGGCTGCTTCAGTCCACAGTGGCGTGCTTCAATGGCTGTAGCAGCGACTTATGACCCAAAAGTCTGAAATATTTAATCTGTCAGAGTATTTACAACTTTTCAGAACAAATCTGGTTAGTCTTGACTGCTTATTATGTATTTATTCTAATACCTCTGTTCCTAAGGCACAGGCGCACACATGTGTCGGGAAAGGTGTATGGGATGGGAGAGCTACCTCTGTAACTGGGGTTTCCACACCCCACGGCTTAGACTTCCCTCTCTGCCCCTCCCAGCAGTTTTCTCCCTGCTTTCAAGATTTCCTCTCGCTTCACCTTGTGTCTCTGTCACTTTCCTTCTTTCTCTCATCTTGTGTTCTTAAACCAAAAGTTGCTTTCCTCAATGCTGTACTGGTTATAGTATAAAATCCGTTCATAAAACCCTTATCAATATCAGCACAGTACAGCTCATACACTCAGCCGTTAATCTCCCACACCCTACTGAGACAGCAGAACCCCATTTTGAGCATACAGACACTTTCATTATGATATGAACCCCTAGGTAATCGCTAATATTAATTTAACATTAATAATAGACAAAGTAAGTATTAAATTGACATAAATTAGAGATTACTACATAATGATCAGCTAATTATATTAGAACATTTGTTTATTTGTTGCTATGGAAATTTCATAATTAACTGCTATTAAAATTTTTGGCTTGTTCCATATCTATTATTTCTAGATTTGATTTTTTAATTATTGTGATTAAAAATTCAAACAGTATCTCATATTATACTTAATAATTTAATTTGTATTATTTATTCACAATGATTTTATGTTTGTGTAATTGTAATTAAGGAGAAGTATATAATATACTAACCTCAAGTTTCCTCTCTTACTTGCGGAATGGGAGCCTTTTCTAGTTTCTGCATGATGGTGTCCCGTGGACTGGCAACGATTCTGATGCCACCACCAAACCTGTGATGAACAGGACGCTAGCAACACCATCTTACAGGTGATGAATAAGAAAATAAAAATGTTAAATAATTTGCTCAAAATTGCAGATCTAGAAAGTCTTGCGGGTAAGATTCAAACACTACCAACCTTTGCTAGAGTTCATCTAGGTGACTCAGCTCCACGGCAGTTGATATTGAGAAACCGATGAGCAGACTCTTGGATCACTAGCCTGACATCCTCCGGAGTTGACTATGTGGATGGGTTCTGGATTCTGTTCTCTGCTGTGAGAAGATCCACCCTAAATGTGGGTGACACCTCTCTGTGCCCTGGAATCTGAGTAAAGAAAAAGGCAAAAGTGAGCTGAGCACTGGCCGGTATGGATCTCTATCTACTACCTGACTGCAGAGATAATTTGACCAGCTGCTGAGCCCCTGCCACCGTACATCCTGCGATGATAATGGACTGCACCCTCAAACTGAACACCAAATTAAACCCTGCCTTCCTTGGGTCACATTTATCAGGTATTCTGTCACAATAAGAAAAGCAACCAATGCCGGGCGGTGATGGTGCACAAGTTCAAGGCCAGCCTGGTCTATAAGAGTTAGTTCCAGGAGAGGTTCCAAAGCAACACAGAGAAACCCTGACTCAAAAAAACAAAACAAAACAAAAAGAAAGGAAGGAAGGAAGGAAGGAAGGAAGGAAGGAAGGAAGGAAGGAAGGAAGAAAGAAAAGAAAAGAAAAGAAACCAATATACCTCCTCAGAAGAACTGTCCCTGTATCCTTGTGTGGACATTGCCGTTATTGATGATACTGACCCGTAAGACAACAGAAGTCAAATGCATTTCTCCCAGGAGGTCCACAATAGCAGTGAGAAACAATTATGATTGACAAACTGAGTGTTCAGCTCAGTCCTGAATTTCCAAAGATATGTGCATGTTTTAGTATAAGTATGTTTGGAAGCCCCAGTTACAATTTTGTTGAAATCCAATCCCCATTGTGAGATTTTTAAAGGACCTAGGACTGGAGAGGTGGCTGCGTGATTAAGGGCACTGGCTACTCTTCCTGAAGACCTGAGTTTGATTTCCAGCCCTTCCATGGTGGCTCACAACCATCTATAAGCTGGATGGATGAATCCATTCATGAATGAAGAGGTCAACTAGCTGTCTGAGGAACAGGTATTTTATAAAGGTCAGGTTCACTCATCCTCTCACTGTGTGATGGCCTGGGTGACCAGGGAGTTCTTGCCTGCTAGAACTAACTCTCAGCAGATGCTCCCCTTTGACCTCCAGAATTAGACAATGAGCAAACTTTCAAAGTTTCCCATCCTATGTTATTCCATTATAGCCATAGGAGATAGCTGGGACACAAGGGCAGGTAAGAGGCACCTTTGAAGAATCAGAATGTCCAGTTCCTCCTCCGTCACTTCCTCCAGAACCCGTCCACCCAGCTCCAGTGCTCCCTTAGCCCACCAGCACATGCTCTTGACACAAACCAGGAACAGGACTCGCTGCAAGGCTCCCTTTCCCACTTCAGTTGACGTTGCAAAAGGCAGCTCTATTCTGGGTACCCTCAGCCACTCTACACTTGAGCTGCAGCTCCGGCCGCTGGGTCTGCTTTGACACAGATCTTTAAGTGTTGGGGGTAAATTAGACATGCTGTCTGATTCTTCACCTGTGTAATAAAGCCAACAGCCCTGACTTTACTCAAAGACAACAACATACACTTGCTCATCGAGGCCTCTACCATCCTCTCCTTCACCTTGCCTTTGCCCCTGTAACTCTCCCCAGTGACTGACCTATGGTCAGAGCAGGTCACTATACTGGCTTCTCCTTTATTGTATCCTGTATGCTTTCTTCAGAGACTTCATCCCAAGGATAGCTGTATAACACATATCAACACGTAGTGGCGTGTGTCTGTCTTCTTCCCCAGTGCTCTGAAAGCTGTGGGTAGGGAGTGTCCACAGCTGCTCTGCTCAGCATCTGCCTCTCTCAGCTTAGCACAAAACACAGGTCACCAAACCCCTGTTAAATGGTGGAAAGAATTACATAGCTCTGAATAAATTCCTTAAACTTTCCCAGTTTCTCTTTGTTCAACTGTAAAAAGGTGATAATAACAGTCCAGGACTCCAAAGCCTTTGTGGTATCTGCTATTTAAAGCACTAGACAGAGCAGGCACTCAATACATGGTAGTTATCCATGCTGTTATTTCCTACAACATACTATACGCTGCAAGAATGAAGGAGGAGGAGGAAGAAGAAGGGAAAAAAAAAGAAGAGGAAGGCATCCACACACACCATTAGAACTCTGCAGAATAAAACCATGTTAAATTATCCTACCAGACACTGGGCCTAAGGCAAAAGCAAAAGTGGCTAACATCCAGATGACCTTCTGTCTTCTCTACTCCAGGGGCTCTGAGGAGGACTGAGGAATCCTTACGTCTTCAGTGTCTACCTTCTAGACTCTACCTGGGAGAATCCATGTCTTCCTCCTTCCATGTCCTTTAAGATAGCATGCATGTCGAACAACAGCTCGGGGTGGAGAGGACGTAGAGAAAGGGAATACTCCTTCTCCACTGATAGCATGCATGTGAAACAGCAGCTCAGGGTGGAGAGGATGTGGAGAAAGGGATTACTCCTTCTCCACTGATAGCATGCATGTGAAACAGCAGCTCAGGGTGGAGAGGATGTGGAGAAAGGGATTACTCCTTCTCCACTGATAGCATGCATGTGAAACAGCAGCTCAGGGTGGAGAGGATGTGGAGAAAGGGATACTCCTTCTCCACGGGTAAGAGTGCAGACATGTACAGCCACTTTGGAAGTCAGGGTGGCAGTTTCTCTGAAAAACTAGGAATAATACCATAAGATCCAGCTATACTGATTTGGAGCATATACCCAAAAGATGCTCAATCCTACCACAAGGACACTTGCTCAACTATGTTCATAGTAGCTTTATTTGTAATATCCAGAACCTGGAAACAACCTAGATGTCCTTCAACCGAGAAATGGGTAAAGAAAATGTGGTCTATTTACACAATGAAGTATTACTCAGCTGTTAAAAACAAGGACACCAGGAAATTTGAAGGCAAATGGATGGAAATAGAAAAAAAATCAACCTGAGTAAGGTAACCCAGACTGAGAAAGACAAACATGGTATGTACTCATTCATAAGTGAATAGTGGTTATAAAATAAAAGGTAACCATGATACAATCCACAATCCGAGAGAGGCTAGGTAACAAGGAGGGTTCATGGAGAGGAGCGAATGCCTGGATCTCTCTGGGAAGGGAAAAAAGATGAGATTTCATGAGTGGACTGAGCTGAGGGTGGGTTGAGATGGGAGCATGGGCACTCAGGTTGGGGCAGGGAGGAAAACGGAGGCACAGAGTGCTGAAGGAGACTACTGGAAGGGGGTGCCATTTCAGGGTCGGTAAAAACCTGGTGCAGATGAATCTCCCAGGAATCTACAAGGAAAACTCTAACTTAGACTCCAAGCAAGAGCAGATACATAGCCTGATCTGGCCATCTCCTGTGACCAGATTGGCCCAGTTGTTGTCAGAGGAGCATCATCCAGCAGCTGATGGAAACAGAAGCAGACCTGTGGACAGACATTGGGCAGAATTCATGGAATTCTGAAGAAGAGAAGAGGGGATACTGGGAGCCGGGGGTCAGGGACACCACAAAATGGCTCACAGAATCAACTAACCTGGACTGGCAGGGACTCACAGAGACTGAACTGACAGCCAGGAGGGCTGAATGGGACTGACCTGAGCACTCTACGTGTGTGTTACTGTTGTGTAGCTAGGTCTTCTTGTAGGACTACTAACAGTGGGAGCAGGGGGTGCCTCTGACTCTTCTGCTGGTTTGGGGGACCCTACTCCTCATACTGAGTCACCTTGCTCAGCCTGAACACCTGAGGAGGTGCTTAGTCTTGCTGCAACTTGATACGCCATGTTTTGTTCATATTCATGGGAGACCTGCACTTTTCTGGACAGAAGGGGAGTGAACTGAGGGTGGGAACAGAATGGGGAAGGGAGAGGAGGGAGGGGAAACTGTGGTGGGATGTAAAATAAATAAATAAATTTATTTAAAAAATAAAAATTTTAAAATGATAGTGTGAGAGTATTTCTAGGAAAGCAAAGCTCTTCAAACACAAAGATTATGTAGAATCAGTTGTTTGCCATTCCAGTAGGCTTACCTCATTTAAGTGATATATGTGCCCAGTTAAATACAATTGCATCAATTAATTCATGAATGAATAAATGAATGTGTGAATGAATGAATAAAGAGGATATGAGATCGCACACAAAATGATGGACTGAGTAGGATCAGCAAGAACTGCAAACAGAGGCTGTTCATCAGTCTAGAACATTCTCAAGTTCAGAACGTTCCAGAATAGATTAAAGGAAGAGAGACTGTGTACTCCAACCGCCTTGTATTTACCTGCAGCCTCCACTCTCGGTTGGCTTTGATATGAGATCTTTAAACGCTGGGGGAGAATCTATTAACTGCCGTCTGAGTCTTCATCTGTAAAATAGAGTTAATGGCACTGACCTTCCTCCTAGAGCCATTGTGTGGGATAATTAATTAATAATTGCAGATTCCGTTGACAGTATAAAGTGTGACATAAATGCTAAGCATTATTTCCATACAGTCCCCACTGACTGTCCTCAACACATTCAGGTCTCAGTGCCTTTGATCTGCTGCAATCCCCTGGAATGGAGCAAACACTGCCTTTGTGTCGCTGAGTAAATGAATAATGAATGTGATTCACTGGTAAAGGTTACTTAGCTGTATCACTTGTTTTAAAATGGGGACCGAACTGTGTAAGCTCATAGCTACTGTGTCAAAGGGAGAGAAATGAGACAGCTAAGGCCACCAGTACTATATACCCAAGCCACGACCCTCAGAAAGGCGCTGTGTGTGCCTACGAGGAGAAGAGGGTGATGTGGCCACAGGCGGGTAGATCTCTGTGAGTTCAAGGCTAGCATGGTCTATATAGTGAGTTCCAAGCCAGTCATGGTTAGTGAGATCCTGTCTTGAAGAAATGAAACTAAAGACTGATGAGGAAGGAACCAGACGGGGAGCTGAACAGATTTCGTGGCACGGAGAAGCAGGGTGTAGCCCACACATGCTCTGGCGATCCGATCTCAGCTCATTCTACAAGAAGTAATTTGCGATGTTCAGGAGGGAGAACGTTGTCATGATTTTCTACCTCTGGGTTTTCTCCTTCATGCTCACTGGCTCTTTGATGGGGAAGATGGTGGTTTTCTTCTCACACAGTCTTGGCTAAAGATGGAGAAGGTCAACGCTGCCGTGGCACAGCTTCTGCTCCCCTCAGAGTCTCCTCCTCAGTTGTCGCCACAAAAATCACCTTCGTGCCAGTGCCAGGGAGAACGTTAACCCCAGCTCTCGCCTCAAGATTCCAAACGTAAGTTAGATACCCCAGCGGAAAGCGCTTCATGGAAAATGCAAAAGCTCAAAAATCATTAACTGATCCATTTGATTGACCAGCCTCTTAAATGGTCCCTTGTGATTTACAAAATAAATAAATAAATAAATAAGCTGAGACCTGGGTAAAGTCAAGTAGCTAGAGCCATCTGGTTCTTACCAAGGTGCCAACACCCATGAGGAAAGGTCTCTTAGCAAAAGGAGGTGAGAAAACCCACACACATAAAAGACAAAAACTTAATCGCTGCCTCTGACCCTGCAGAAAAATCAACTCAAAATAGATAAAAGACATGAACATAAGACTCGAAGCCTTAAAATTACCACGGGAAAACGTACAGGAAACATTCCCAGATTCACACATAAGTAGCAAGTTTCCTCGTAGGATCACAGTAGCTCAGGGAAGAACAAAAAGAAGAGACGGATAGAATTGCATCGAGGGTTGAGCCTTCTCAAATAGCAAAGGGAACAATGAGCAGCCGGGAAACCGCCTGTAGGTGGAGAAAAAAAATCATTGCCAGATGCTCATGAATGTTCTAGCAGACATGAAGAACCCAAAAATTAAACACCAGAAAAGTAATCTACTCAAAAATAAAATGGGTAAATGTACCTAATGCACAGGTCTCAAACAAAGGTGTTAAGATGTTCAATCTCTTCAGTCACCAGGGCACAACAAATCAAATCTACATTGGGATCCCACCTCATGCCAGCCAGAATGGCAGGCACCACAAAGCCAACAGCAGATGCTAGCAAGGTGCTTGAGAAAAGGAGCCCTTATGAGTCACCTCAGCCGCTTTGAAGTCATGGTCAAGGAGTTCCCTCAACAACTTCAAAATTTGGCACCCATAGACTACAGCCATAGCACTTCTGTGTGTATACCCAAAAGAATCAAAGTCATCTTAGAACAGCAATATATACACATTCATGTTTACCACAGCACTATTCATAATTGCAAAATTACAGAATCAGCAGAGGTACCATCAACAGTCAAGAGAATAAAAAAAAAAAAATGGAACTTAGACCCAGAGGGAAGGCTTAGTGGGTGGCAGCACTTGCCGCCAAGCCCACAGACCTGAGTCCAGTGTTGCCCTTGAACTCACAGAGTGCAGTAAGGGGACCACTCTCTCTAACCTCTATATGTTGTAGGAGGCCACTTGTTTGTCCCCAGCTGTTCAGCCCTGAAATAATCATACAAAAACCATATTATTTGCAATACTCTTTGGCCAATCACTTAAGCATATTTCTGGCTAATTCTTACATATTAAATTAACCCATCTCCATTAATCTGTGTATCGCCACAGGTAAAGTTCTGGCCTCTGTCTCAGGCAGGGCTACATGGCTTCTTGCTGACTCCGCCTCTTTTCTCCCAGCATTCAGTTTAGTTTTCCCCTCCTAGCTCTACTCTGCCCTATCAGACCAAACCAATTTCTTTATTAACCAATGGTATTCACAGCATATAGAGGAGAATCCCACATCATCTACATACATATATATATATACATATATAGTGATGTGTGTGCACTCTCATAAATACATATATATCATTTTAAATTTTAAAAAATATTTACAACACTATATAGAACAATGAATCTGTGTTGTCTGCAAGAAAATGAATGGAACCAAATGCCATAGTGTTAAATGCTTAGCCTAGTCCTAAAAAGACAGTATAGCAACATTTCCTCTCATCTGTGAAAATCTAGGTGTGTGTCATGAGATGGAAGTTAAAGGGTACTTCTAGAGATGTGGGAGGGGAAGAGAGGGAGGGGAGAGAGGATTAGACATAGGGGGAAGTCCATACTAAATGTACGTTGCATGCATGTGTGGGTGTGTCATGGGAAAAGTCCTACTTTATTCAATTAATATATGCCAAAAACAAAAGGAGAAGAAAATAATCTATTAGGAATTCGATCTTAGAAGTATAGACTATATTTAATAATTCTACAGGTTAAATCTTTACATGATAGAGATAATCTTTAAAATGTATTATTTTAGAAACCTATATAAATTTACAGTGTACTCTTTCCCCTATAGTCTTTTGCATAATACCCAAAACACACCTGTCATATACCCCTCTATGTTTCATCGGCGAGGATTTTATTTCTGTTAGCTGGCCTTGCTCTTTGCTGTCATTTCTCCGTAATTGTGGTTTTCTGCCAACCTGCTTTTATTTCAGCACCCTTTTGAAAAATTTTCCTTTACTACGCTTAGTTAATTCAAAGTTTGGAACTATTGGCGTCTGGTACAAAACCTTCCATGGCATGGAACAAGATCGCCACCCAGTGGCTAAGAAGGGCTTTCCTCCCTGCGTCCTTCCAGATTTTTCCCTTTTCATTTTTATTTCAATACACTGAAGAGCAGAGATGTCCTAAAGGAAGGTTTAGTACTATGCCTTCCCTCTGCAGGAGAGTAAGCAGCAGGTAGGTTGTCTTTGTAGTCAAGCCTGGGATGCCACAGTAAGACGGATATCCATGACGCTCTATACCTATGTTTTTGACAACAGCCCCTCCAGCTTGACGTGACCTTCGAGGGGTTTCCAGGTGTCCAAGGGGATGTCCCCAGCTAGGTCCTTGGGCAGCAGAGGAGAGGATGCCTGAACTGGCCTTCTCCCATAGCCACACTGATGACTATCTTGCATATCACAATAGAACCTTCATCCAGCAATGGATGGAGATAGAGACAGAGACCCACATTGGAGCACTGGACTGAGCTCCCAAGGTCCAGATGAAGAGCAGAAGGAGGGAGAACATGAGCAAGGAAGTCAGGACCACGAGGGGTGCGTCCACCGACTGAGATGGTGTGACTGATCTAATGGGAGCTCACCAAGGCCAGCTGGACTGGGACTGAATGAGCATGTGATCAGATTGGACCCTCTGAATGTAGCTGACAAATAGGGCTGACTGAGAAGCCAATGATAATGGCACTGCGTTTTGATCCTACTGCATGTACTGGCTTTTTGGGATGCTAGTCTGTTTGGATGCTCACCTTCCTAGACATGGATGGAGAGGGGAGGGCTTTGGACTTCCCACAGGGCAGGGCACCCTGACTTTTCTTAAGACTGGAGAAGGAGGGGGGAGGGAGAGTTGGGGGAGTGGGAGGGAAATGGGAGGAGGGGAGGAGGTGGAAATTTTTAATAAATAAATAATAAAAAAGATTTCCTGTCCTAAGGAGGTGGAAACTGAGGCACAGTAAAGGAAAATGGCTTCTTAGTGCCCATGAGGCTGATTAACCAGAGTTGTGGGTAGCCTTTTTCATGCTTAGCTTATAGCTTATTTCTACTTTTGCTACTAGACTGATTCCGGAAATGTTTTAGCACCACCCAACCTCCAACATGATTACATTATAAAAGAGGTGGGGGGGGGGGCACAGTAGATGAGCATAATTCTAGATATTTTAGAAGCCTTCATCTGAGAACGTCCTTTGTCTCCATGTTGTCTTTCAATTACTTCTGTGCTCACTTCAAAGCCATCTTAAGAAAGAAGAAAGATCAATAACTCTGAAGTATCCTCATCAGTCTAAGGGACTTTGAGCTCCTAAATTCTTAAATAAATTGGGTTCAAATAGAGTACAGAAGTAGTCCAGCTTTGCCTGCACCCATGTTCCCACAATCCTCTGAGTTCACTTGCAACTGTGGTTCCAGACAAAAAGTGCTCCCAACTCCCCCTCCACACACACACCCACACACCAGCACTATTTTCTAGGCCTGGGGGCATGGGGAGCCCCCCCAGTTTCTGGTTGGGCATTCTGAGGTGAGTTATACAGCTTCGTTGCAGTGGCTGCCCTGGCTTCCCTATAGCTCTGGCACTAAGTTCCTCTATAACCACATGGAAACAGCCTTTGTCGCTGTGTGTCCTGGCACCTAGACTGCCTCCCACGGAAGCACAAAAGCACAAGGAAGTTAACAAATGAGCCGCTGCTTTCACACACTCCCAGGTCTGACTTTTAGGGATGCCTGTGACAGGATGGTAGAGAAGCTGTTTCACCTTGGTGACCTAATAATGGTGTCCTCGGAGGTTAAATCTGACTCGCCATCCAGATCAGAAGATTGAGCACCATGGAAACAGTTTATCTGAGCTAATGGGAGCTCAGCAACTCCAGCTGGACAGAGAAGGAAACAGAACAGGTCCAAACTCATCCCTCTGAATGTGAGTGACAGTTGATGGCTGGGGCAGACCGTGGGACCACTGGCAATGGCACCAGGATTTATCCCTACTGCTTGTACTGGCTTTTTGGGAACCCATTCTCTTTGGATGGATACCTTGCTCAGCCTAGATATAGTAGGGAGGGCCTTAGGCCTTCCCCAAAGCAAAGTGCATTACCCTCTCTGAGGAGTGGATGGGGGAGGGGGGTGAAGGGGGGAAAGGGTAGGTGAAGGGAATGGGAGGACAGGAGGGAGTCGGAACTAAAATAAGTATGTAAAATGAAAAAAGATAGTTTGTTTTCTTTTTAAAAATAAAAATAATTTTTTTAAGAAAAAGAAGTTGAAATGTCAAGGTATTTTCCTTTAACAAACACTTCAAGAGTCTGGAGAAGGTACTAGGAAGAAGGTACTGATAGGGCTATGTGTCTTTATAAACCTTGCAAAGGGAAGACATTTTAATCACCTTCAGTCATGACTACCCTCTCATTCCAGGTTGTGTCCTGCGGGAAGTGAGCCCTTAAGGAATCTGGCTGAGAGGAAAACTCACTTAAGAATGCACATTGTTACCAACAGTTAGGACATTGTCTTAGAGACTCTCAGCAAAACCAATTCAGCAGTCTTGACTCCTGCTTTGGGTGGATACAAAGTGCCATTTCTGATACATATAATTTAAAGAACTGGGAGAAATTTTGAATAAAAAGTAATGGGGTAAGAAATAAAAGTATTAGGGTAAATAATAAAATCAATAGATATAGCTTCTATGTCAGGAAGTAAATTGCAACAAAAACATTAAACACTTAGACTAGGGGAGCCAAGCAATGATTATATGCAAAAGAGTGGCTCCAAAAAATGTTGTGGGAAAAATGATCAAAGCCTGAAAGCAATTTATCATGAAAATATTCTATTGCTTTTGGAGATGTTATACTGTTTATGATTTTGCTATTGCATACTTGTTATTTCCTGTGATTCCTTTTTTAATTCAAAATTATTGGCATTGACATTTAGCCTGCTATTTGTAATTTTGGATTCTCTTCTTAAATCAAGTTTTCTAAGTTGTACAAGCCTGCAGGCCTTTTCTGTCCAGACCTTCCTTGGGCAGGGACAGTGATCTGTTAGGACTTTTCCCCTACAACAGGGAAAGAAGCTTAACAAAAATATTACCATGATGTGATCCCCACCCCCACTGCCACAAAAGCTTTGCATACAAGAGAGTGAACAAACAATACTTGGATTTTCTGAGGTGATAGGAGTCACTATAGTTGATAGTAAACTGTATCGAGTCTATATATTTAAAAAATAAAATAAAATAACCCACCTTCAACACTGGCTGTTGTTCTTCACTATAGAAACTTTCCAGACTTTAAAAAAGCGTGTCACGCCGGGCGGTAGTGGCGCACGCCTTTAATCCCAGCACTCGGGAGGCAGAGGCAGGCGGATCTCTGTGAGTTCGAGACCAGCCTGGTCTACAAGAGCTAGTTCCAGGACAGGCTCCAAAGCCACAGAGAAACCCTGTCTCAAAAAACCAAAAAAAAAAAAAAAAAAAAAAAAAAAAAAAAAAAAAAAAAAAAAAAAAAAAATAAAAAAGCGTGTCACATGAGCTACAGAGATATCCACCGTGAATGAAGACAGACTCCCAGGAGTCACGGCTAATGAGGTGTGGCCTAAATTTTTATGTTCCCAGATTAATGATAAAATAAGACAATGTTTTACAAATTGTAGGTCACAACCTACTATTGGGCAATAAAAAGTAAATATAATAAATAGAAAAAAAATTTTTTAATTAAAGAAGTGATTAAAAAGAATCCTTTAGAAAATAGGAGTCATGCGAACACCGTGTGTTTATGAAATTTTGATGTATGAGTGGGTGGTGGCTGTCTGAGGTCGCATCACAAAAGGTCATGTCTGAAGTACACACATGAGGGATCCCAGGGTGGCTTCAGATTAAAGCATGAGTAAGAAAGAATGACAAGAACATTTATGAAATCACATGTGGGACAATTGTTAAGAGTTATTTGTAAATTTATTGGAATTTGGAGGGACATTTTGCCTCTAAAAATCCTACCTTTAGCCATGATTTAATTGTTGGATGGACCCCCAGAAGGTTTTTAACTCAAATAGAGTGTAAATTATAATGTGATGGAATGGGGTATGATATGGTATGATTAATACAATATGACTGTCATAATAAAGCATAATGCAATATAAACGAGCTATCGTAGAGCTCATAGCCTAACCCAGCACTCTCATTTCCCTCCCTCCCTAGTTCAGATCCACGATTCGTACACAGACTGCTTAAAAGATAATCTAAAAATGACAAGGCTTCAGTCACAACATATGTATGCATTTCACATACATTTAATATTTTATAGTGATGGGTCGAGGTTTCATATTGTGTATTGCCACTTGATTTGATAGAATATGATTGTAAGCTTAAGCCGTTCTGACAGATAAGAGCCACTAACCCTTCCTCACATTCTTCTCTCAAAAAAAAGAAGAAGAAAAAGAAAGGCATTAAATGAACACAGCTTTATAACTGGGTAATGGTTAGATCAAATGACATGTTTGTTTTAAGGTTCAACATTTGTAATTCTATCCTAGGATAACTCTCTGGTGTTAAAAATTGTCAATGCCTCTAAATAATGAAGGCAAAGAAGAAAGAGCTATATGCAACAGACAAGCTTAATAAAAATCTGCAGAAGAGAAAGTCATCTTTCATGAGAGCCGCGGAATACTAAATGAGTCTGTAATTCTCTGAGCTTCTCTTGTCATATGTTACAATAACAATAAAGGAACTAGATGCTGATGTTGATTTGATTTCAATACCGACAGAGTATTGATTTCAGCACTATACAATTCGTGATGATTATATATAGCTAGCTGTATATCTTCTAGATAAGTGTACTTAGAAAGGAAGATGGAAGGAGAAAAAATAACAACACTAATGAAATGCTTTCAATGTGTGGACCACTGTATTTGGTCCATTACATGCATTATCTTGGAAGTATAATGAGACATGATGCATGCTTTGTAATGCTGCAAGGTATCTATTACCCTGTTCACATCACAGTTGAAGAAACTAGATTAGTTTTCCATGGCTGCTGCATCAAATTATGACAAGCCTAGTGACTCTAAACAGCATGAATATATTACCTTATGGTTCTATAGTTTAGCAAACTAAAGTAGAGCTCACTAAGCAAAAAAAAAAAAAAAAAATCAAGACATCAACAGGAAGCTTTCCTTCCTGGAGACTCAAGATGGGAAATCTTGGGATTTTCCCAGCTACTAGAAGCTTCCCATGTCTTGAAGGCATGGTGTCTTACTTAGGGTCACTATTGCTGCGATGACATAACAAGACCAAAAGCAAGTTGAGGAGGAATATTTGATTTACACTTCCACAGTACTGTTTATCATTGAAGGAAGTTAGGAACGGAACTCAATCAGGGCAGGAACTTGAGGCAGGAGCTGTTGCAGAAGCCATGGAGGGGTGCTATTTATTGGCTTGCTCCTTATGGCTTGCTCAGCCTGCTTTCTTATAGAAGCCAGGACCACCATAGCAAGGGTGACTCCATCCACAATGGGCTGGACTCTCCGTCAATCACTGAGTAAGAAAATGCCTTACAAGCTTGCCCACAGCCTAATCTTATGAAGACATTTTCTCAGTTGACATCCCCTCCTCTGATGACTCTAGATGACATGAAACTATACAGTAGCATGGCTGTCTTGGCCTTAATCCTTCTCCTCTATCTTCAAAGCCAGAACCATCAGGCAGAATCATTTTCAGGAGAACATCTCTCTTGTTTCCCTTTGCTAGTTCCCTCTGCCACTTTAATGATTCCTATGATTTTCTGGGTTACTTCAATAATCCAATCTATCTTAAACTCTGATCACTAAACACAGCTCCTGGGACTATACCCAAAGGGTCTAAGTCCTACCACAGGAACTCCTGCACATCCATGTTTATTACTGCATGCTTTACCACAATGGCTAAGAAATGGAAGCATCCTCTGTGCCCATCAACAGAAGAGTGAATAAAGTAAATGCGCTAAGCCCTCACATGCATGCGTGCGCACGCGCACACACACACACACACACACACACACACACACACACACACACGGGAATTTTATGCAGCCATAGGGAAGTCATGAGGCACCTTCAGGAAAATCAATGGCACTCAAAATTATTAGATGAAGCAAAATAAGCCAGACTCAGAAAGAAAAAAGACTGCATGCTTTTTCTCAAGTGTATCCTAGATTTGTGTGCATGCATGCATGGGTGCATGAGCTTTTTTAGAGCCTGTCCTGGAACTAGCTCTTGTAGACCAGGCTGGCCTCGAACTCACAGAGATCCGCCTGCCTCTGCCTCCCGAGTGCTGGGATTAAAGGCGTGCGCCACCACCGCCCGGCCGGTAATGTCATTTCTTGGTGGATCAGTTAGCAGAGATATACATACAAAGGAACAGAAGGAACTGTGAGGTTCTATCAAAGTGGAACCTTTGGAGAAAATGTGTGGACGTGATACTTAGAATCAAACTTTTTAATAAATAAATAAATAAATGCCAACGCTTAGAGGAAATTCATCAGAGGTTAGAGGTCAATTAAATATCTCTCTTGTTAGAGTTTGTTCAGAAGAGTTACCTATGAAGAGGCAAGGTTTGTGGGGGGAGGAGAGAGAGAGAGAGAGAGAGAGAGAGAGAGAGAGAGAGAGAGAGAGAGAGAGAGAGAGAGAGAACCAGCCAGCTGAGAAGTGGGAGGTGATGATTCTAGGCAGAGAACATTGCCTGATGCAAGAAGAGAGAGGAGGAGGAGAACTTGGTGTGCTTGAAAATGTGCAGAAAAGCAGCAGGGCCAGAGCTTATGGAGAAGGTGGAGCTAATGAGATGAGACGGGGGCTTTTTAGGCCTTAGCAATGGACTAGATTCTTACTTTAAATGCAACGGGAGGCCCCATGTAGGTGGGTGGTTTAGTTGATGCATTTAGCGTTGTTTCGCCGTTGAATAAACGGGTTGCAGAACAAGAAGATGGAAGCTGTTGCAAATATGTAAGCAGTGATGCCGGCAGTAGGAAGAGTCAGGCACCAGAACAGAGGATGTCTTAACAAAATTTTAGGAGTTGCTAATAAATATGCAGGGATGCAGAGGTTGAGGGGACAGATGGGCTCCCCAATTTGAGGATGGCTTGCTGTGTGGGAAAGTTTATGTAGAGACAAAGTTTCACAGAGAGGAGTAAGCATTCCAAGAGAAAAGAATATCGGACTAAGAAATCATATGAGGCAGACAGCAAGAGAAGTTGGCAAATCAGTGGGGAAAGATGTAGAGTTGTTACCGCCATTTGGAGAACAGACGGCTTCCAACAGTCCTTGTGAGTCAGCCCAGGGTGAAATTGAAATGGATGGACCCTGAGGGCTGATCACACAATTTCAACCTCCTCCGTCAATAGTTATGTGAACTTGGACACTCAGTTTCTCAGGGCTTCAGTTTCCTTATCTGTAAACAAGCACACTCTGACCATGCTGAAAGTTAGTGCTAAAAGTCAAGGCTGTGATTAGACCAGTTAAAGATGTCTGTGATGCATCCAAACACCTCTGGGGGGATGTCGAAGCAGGCTGCTCAGACTCACTAGGAGAGCAGCTATCTGGGAGACAAGAGTTTGCTGCCTCTCCTTGGATTGTAGGGTCAGGACTAATAGGAGACTTCTCTCCACTGCCCTTCTCTTGCTTCTTAGTCCTGCAAGCTGAGCTGGTGATAAGCAGAGGCAGCTGGGCAACAGTTAGGACAGTTGAGTAGTCAGCAGGCCAGGCTGTGAAAGCAGTAGGTAGCCAGCATTATGACAGCTATAGAAGAAACAAATGACAATTGCTCAAGAGGAGCTAGGGCAGGTGGGAAAGAAAAGAAGAGGAAGGAGAGACATGACAAGAGAGGCTGGAAAGCTGAGGTGGAAGAACAGAGGCTGCAAGGAGCCAGAGAAGACAAACTGTAGGAGCGGGGTATCAGAGAAGTTCCAGAGGGCTGTCAAATGTGAAGCCCGGGAAGAAGAGCTGTAATACTGGCTGTTATTAAGAACTAAGACTTGCTGGATGGTGGTGGTGTATGCCTTTAATCCCAGTATTCGGGAGGCAGAGGCAGGCAGATCTCTGTGAGTTCGAGGCCGGCATAGTTTATAAGAGCCAGTTCCAGGACAGGCACCAAAGCTATGCAGACAAACCCTGTCTTGAAAAACAAAACAAAACAAAACAAAAGAACCAAGGACTCCCAACTTCACAGGCATTGCCGATGACGGAGAGATTCCCAATACCTAAGCCTGCCTGGAAGCGGCAACATCAATGACAAGGGAATGAGGAAGCCTATGTCCACAGGAGGACCATAACTCTCAGGGCACCAGCAGGCACGATACCCAAGGCCTGAAGGAACTACAACACTAGGGGGCACCACTTTCTGCTGCTGCTCTCTGTCTACCTCCTGCTGACACAAGTGGGGATGGGGGCGAGGGTGGGGAACAGCTGCCAGAGACAAGCATTGGAAAGCTTCTCCTTGACTGCCTGTGAGTTCAACTAGCACAAGCAAAAGGAGACCCCTCCTTCAGCCAGCTGATGGGTAACTCTGTCAACAGAACGTGTCTTCTGGGTTACCCAAGCAACTGAAATTCAGTATGGGAAGGATGACTTGAGTTGAACAGAGGAGACTAGTGAAGAGAGTGAAAATGTGGGGATAATTAAGAAAAAGAAAGTGTAGCAGAGCCGAGTAATATGGACAGTCCACCAGCAGTCTCAAAGTCCTGACCCCCCCAAGTGGACCAAAGTGGAAATCAGAAAGCTCTGTGCCTCTGCCTCAAAGTTGAGCTCAGCGGGTTAAGGAGCTTGCCACCCAGACTGACAATCTTACTTCATTCCAACAGACCCCCCTACAAGTTGTCTATGATGTCCACATGTGTGCCACACATGAACACACAAAAGTATGCATGGGCATGCACACACGCATGTACTTATACACATAAACATGCATGCACACACATACACGTGCGTAGACACACTTACACATGTCCACATATACTTACATATACATGCACACACGCAATGTAATTTTGAAGAATTAAGTCAAGAAAAGATCCCCACTTTTTTTCCACCTGTACATATCCCTCGTTAGTTGGAGGAAAAGGAAGTTAGTGGTTTCCCAGCAGGTAATGAGTTAATCTAAGGTCTAATGCACACATTTTGGTCTGAGTATAGAGGTAGAAAGAACAAGAATAAGGAACCTGAGACAGAGAGAAAGGAATAGATGTGGTCTTATTCCCTAGCCTGCTCACATACCCCTACCAGATGGGGAACAGGAGCTGAACTAGTGAACCCAGACTCCTAGTCATGCAGCAATGGGCCTCCACATCACATTTCTAAGAGACAGTACATCTCCATTGCCAGTGTATTCATATTAATAATTTTATTTGTTCCTAAGATTTTTGTCAATGAAATGTTGAGGTTCAAGGATAATAAAAGCTGATCCTTACAGTGCCTTTATCAGTTGCTGGCTTATTGTTCACCCATGTCAGATTTGTTTTGTTGTGAGAAAAACAAGCTGCTCGTGTTCTCCAGGTCGTCCTAGTCATCCTTAGTTAAAAGGGCTGCCCACTTTCGTCCCTTTGTTAGGCTACATGACAATAATTCACAGATCTTTGAGGTTAATAAGCACGCTTCCAAATACTGCCTGGAATAGTGATAAACACCATCTTTTTGAAAACAGTGTCCTGTAGCACTAGTCCCTCGAGCAAAGAGCCTGTGCTACTCACCGAGGTTGCCCTGCTCTCTATCCCCAGCCCTCTCAGTATTATCATATTTCTTCTTCCCTCATGGTAGGACACAAGCTCCCTTTGAGGACAATGGGCATCAAACTGCCATTTTTTTAAAATTAAATGTGTGGTAAGTCTAGCTCTTAATGTTTATCCAGAGCATTGAGTCATATTATAGAATTATAAAATACTATCTGAAAAGGGCACTTCACATACCAAAATAGACATTTTATAAAGTCCAATTTGGTAATTCCAAATCACATTTAATTTTCTCTGAAAATTCCCATGTGACAGGCAGATATGGGTCTTCGTGGCTTTCAAGTATCTTCTAGGGAACTACAAAATGACAATCTGCTAGAATTAGCATTTTTCCCACAGACACTAAATTACCAATATCAATAAAGTCACATGCATTTTCATTAAAATAGATAACTAAAATAATAAGTTTCCTATATTGCTATTCTGGGATTCATGCAAATCACAAGTCCACATTATCCTTTAGTATGAATCACTTGTAGTGATTCCTTTTCACAGATAGGTGGGGCTAGCGACTTCTGTTTTAATTATAATATTTTAGCATATTAAAATCTGTATCTAGATGAAGCAGCTACTTCAAAGCTTCAAAACTGATGAAACTGCATCGCTCTCTTTTAAGGGATAATATACCACTAAAACACCCCCTGCTGATTTCACAGGCTTTTGCAGGGAGTTATGAATAATTTTCTGAAATTCAAAGGCTTAAGATCAGATATTTATGATGCTAAAAACTAGAACTCAAGAATTATTAAAAACTTGGAAGACTTTCCAAAGACAGATTTTTTTTATTTTACTCAATAATTATTTAATGTGAGGTTAATAAAAAAAGAAAGTAAAAATCAAAAGATTTGAATTCTAGATTCAACTCCAGCACTTAATATCAAAGGGCCAATGACTGGATGTCTTTGGGAAACTTAACAAAGGATTTAAATGATAGCTGATAAAGTGGCCTGGGATATAGTTTTGTAAATGGGCCATCACCTCACAAATGAAGATTACTGAAGACGGCATGGTGAAGTCCCTAGTTAGATCTGGGGACAAATTCTCAGGAATCAAAAATGCTCTTTATGACAATGTGATTTTTTTAAAGTTGATATCACTACTTTTAAAAGTTCATATGATAAACTTAGGTCATCTGAACATTCTTCTTATAACTGACATATAGTGTGTGTATTTCTGACAGTCTTAGTGGCAAATGATTCAACTTCAGTTGTTTCCCAAGCTAATGAAAGCAGAAACCGACACAATATGTGCCTCCCCTGTTCTCCCGGGTGATAAAGAAGATTTGTTTTAATCCAGAAAACTTACAAGAACATTTTACTATATATAGTATACGAATGAATGAAAAGAATCCAGACAACCTAAAGAGTAGTGATTTTTACATCATTCTTCATTATAAAGTAATAAAACCATGCACAGTTATTTTATAGGTTTGCATAAGTTTGTTTTGTTTTCAACTGTCATATGGAAACTGTAGATTTGTCTATACCTAGATTGTTATTTCTATATATTCAAATAGCATAAAATGAACATGTTAATTAACTTAAAATAATTTCACTTGATACAGAGCTTGAAGGGTGTGACCACAAAACTTGGAACCGGGACACCTCAGGTTGTCTTCTCTAGATACATTGCTGGGTGGCTCTGGATAGGACAAATGACTGTACTTGCCAGTACTTCTTCACAGTTGGACAGAGATAACAATCTCATTACCACAGGAACACAGAATTTTAAAAAATAGACTGAATGTATGCCTTCTAGGTATAGTGTTTTATGGGGAATAGATCACTGAATCAATTATTTAGGTTTTTCACCACGCTTTGGGTAACTCCTGCCATGTCCCTGTTTTCTGAAGTAAGGAGGTTTTGTCAGTCATCCCCTTGTTCCTGCTGATCTAGCAACAGCAAAAGTGGGTGCGTGGACTTTCCACTTCTTCATCAGGCCCACAGTGGTTTGGTTCCAGAATAGCTTTTCTCCTCTTTTTTTAAGTAACTACCAGAAACATAAACAGCATGTGAGTCAGTTGTAACCAACGCATCTTGCGAGTGGAAGCAGAGCAAAGGGAGTAAAATTTTCCCACGCATGAAAAAGATCTGAAGTTTCCATTTCTTTCCTGTTTCCCCAGATGTCAGAGAGGACAGAAGTCTAATTTGTCTTCTCTCTGTACTTGGATGTAAGCACCAAATGATCTTTCTCCATTGCCTTTCCCACCGAATGAGAAAGCCTTCCATTTCCACTTGGAAGTGTGGAGAAGCTGCTGAGCAATTCTGTCTCACCTTTAACCTAAGTCATAATAAAATCTATCCACTTGGGGTATTATAACAATTGGGAGAATGATTCTAAAGCATTCTGTTGGGAAGCCAGACACTTTTCTTGAGTTGAGGTTTTTTATATGCCATCCCTTTGTGGTTCATTTTCCAAATACTGCAAAGCTTGGGGCACGAAAGAGCCTTAGAAACTCTCCAAAGGCTAAACACAGAGTGGTCCTGAAGCTGACTGTGCGGGCATTGCTTAAAAACGGCAGCCACCGTACATGTCAACTATACCTGGAATCCGTAATCTTCTAGCTTTGTAAATTTACATGGCCTCACCAGGCTTTCTCAAACCTGCCTCAAACTGAAGTTAGCAATATGTGTCCTGTTTCACAAAACTACTACTGAGAAATTTTTTAAAGGAATATAAAACAGTACTAACAAATAATATCAAAACACTTTGCAAAGTTGAAAGTTCTTAAGTCAAGAGACAGAATTATGGCATACTTAAAGATCCAAAGTGGTTTTTATTCACGATTGTACAACTAGACAGCCCTTGAAATTCTTTCAAAGAACCCTGACCAGAAAATGTCAGGCATTGTTTATGACAGAAAAAGAAAGTGATCTAGAGACAATGTAGTTGATTATAGCCAGGTGTTTTGCTTTACTTGCGTCAGTTGGTCTCCTGCTATTGATTAAAGCTGGGGTGCTTTTATCTGGTGGACATTCAGCTGTTTGTTCAAAAGTCTAATTCCTAAATTCGGTTTTCAGCTGGCTTACCTATTCAAAGAGTCTATAGTTCTCTAAGTTCTGAGGCATGCTATGGCTGGATGTAAGTTAACATCTTAGGGAAAATAAGCCAAACTCAGACAAGAATAATGCAAGATATTTTTTCCTACTACATATAGGAGGGGGGAAAGAGTTGGAAGTAAAAGAACTACTATGAGTGAACAAGACAATGGAGAGGGGGAAAACTGATTGTTATAGAGGAAGTAAATATGATCACGGTATGTTATGTGCATATGTGGGGAAAGTTACAAACAAGCCCATAACTTTGTAAAATTAATACACACTAATTTTTTTAAAAGGTGAGGTCTCTCCTCAGCTTGGTGGGTCAGAAGAATCGGAATTCTAGTGACTAACGCTCCCCACAAACCCAGATGAAATCAGGTCCCGTGTGAAACTTCTTCAGATGACAAATCGTTGCCATGGTAACTGGCCGCAGCAGACAGCAACAGCAAGCTGACCTCACGCCTTGCCATGCTTCATACACAGGGTGGCCGCACTCGTGAGGCGCTCACAATTTTGAGCTACTTAATAGAAGAAAACACTGAGGCTGAGAGAAGAGGAGCGAGGAAATAAAAATACCTAGCCTATGGCGGGGGAAAAAAATTGCCAACAGGAAACAATACACCATCTTTCCCGCTACTAAACAAAAGTCCAGCTCTTGAAAGGCCTACGGAGCCTCCCAGAGGCGGGGCTACAACACACCACGCCCATCAGACACGCCCACCCTCCCAGACTCCGCCCCTCTCTGCACCCAGCCTGCACCGCTCTCTGCCGGACTCGATCGTAGACTCCCGGTACTGACAGACTTCCTGTCAGTAGTCGTCATTTCCGGTAGGTTTCTCCAACCAATAAGATGGCCTCGGAGGCGGGCCATCGTCTCCAGGCCCCGCCTTCCCCCCCGGGGTGAACCTTCAAGCCGCGGCGCGGGGCCTGGCCTGAGCGTGTCGGCCTCATGGCTTCTGCGGGGAAGCTCAGCTCTTTCCGCCTTCCCCCGTTGCCCACCATTCGGGAGATCATTAAGTTGTTCGGACTGCGAGCGGTGAAGCAGCTCTCCCAGAATTTCCTCCTGGACTTGAGGCTGACAGGTGGCGGAGTCGTCTGTTCGCCCGGGGGTTCCCGAGGGGCGCGGGCGGGTGATGGAGCCGGGCTGGACGGGCGGCTGTCAGTCAAGCGCTCCTCCGACCGCTCGGAGCTCGCTGCTCCTGGAGCCCGGGAGCAGGACGAAGCCTCGGGCCGAGGCGACGCCCCGCGGCGGACGGCTCTACCTGTCGGAGTTGCTTCCCGCGCTCTTTATACTGAGCGGGATTTTAATTAGTGCAGTTTTCCTCTTTACCCTGTTCCCAATCTGTCCGTCATTAGCCTGGCGCGGTAAATTGCGCCAGGTAATCTCAGCACTTACGGAACAGAGGCAGGAGGATTGCCGCCGGTTAGAGACAGAGACCCTATTTCAAAACCGTAATCCGAAATAGTGAATAGGATAAATGTTCACTTCTTGAGTCTAAGACTCCCTCTAGGGAATGGGTGTTCGCTCTGTAAATGCATACTAAGCAAACAGTGCAAACAGCTACCTTGTGCCAATGCTGGACTATGATACTGCAACAGCCTTAGAGTTTGCAGTTTAGTAAATTGACATCTTCATGCCTCTTAAAAGTCACTTTTATGCGGTGAAATTTATATAGGGTGAAGGTCACCAGTCTGACACCCAAGTTTTTCTGAGTTTTCACAGGTGCTTGTTAATTTCCCTACCTCCATATGTTAGTGATGCTTTCTGCAAGATGTGATCGTGAGAATGTGGTTGCAAATAATGGCACTAATTGATAGTTGGAATACTAAGATTTTACGCTCCTCCCTACGTTTAAAAGGGACACCCCCCCAAAAAAAATCAATTTTGATTACATGATGCATGGACCACAAAGCATGAGTAGTTTGTTTCTTGAACTTGGAACCTTTACTCTGCCTATAGCAATATTAAATTGATGTGGGCAAAACTGTTAGCCCACTTAAATTTTCTCAGCCTTTATTTGATAAGAAAGGCCTACAGGAACCTAAGATCACCCTCTGTTAGATTCTTTGGTTCCAGTGATAGCTAATACTATCCTCTCCCAGCCATGAGCAAATAGTAAATAGAAAGCACCATTCTCTGCTGAAATACAGCTTGGTTTGGGTTTTTTTTTTTTTTTTTTAAAAGACCGTCTCCTGTGTCTCAGGCTGCAGCAGGTGACATTGACCTTCTGATCCTCTTGCCCTCACCTCCCAAATGCTGAAATCATAAGCACGTGCCGCCGTGCTCATTCAGTTAATGGCTGCTCCATACGGAGCCCAAGCGCTCTGTCAAATAGAATACTCCCCAGCCATTTAATTTGTCGTTTGCGTTCTCTCGCGTCCCTCCCGCGGAGTAAGTTCCAGGTTCTCAGGTCCCTTTATCCACTCTTTTTTGTGGGAACCAAAGTGAAAGGAGATAAAGGTACTTGTCCTGGTGAGCGCGGGTGGAGCAAGATTGAAACTCAGACTTAGGGATTTGATGCTGCATCTTTGGCATCTGGGTGTATTTAAGTGTTCCTGTGGGGCTTAGGAGTGAAACCACCACCCCACCTTCCGTTTTTAAAACTGAGAATATGAAGTTCGTAGTTCTCCCGCTGAATAAATTATTCTCGATCCCTCTCAGAGACCAATTGGTAATCTGTAAAAAAAAAAAAAAAAAAAAAAAAAAAAAAAAAAAAAAAAAACAAGGATTGGTTTTGGAAGCCACACCTGGTGCGGAACTCCTCTCTGCCATTTGCTTTTCTTCTTGATGTTTGTTATGTAGTTCAGATAAATGATAATAGAATTGTAAGAGAATATGCATATGTCGCCCAAAGCAGAGCCGGTTGGGGGTGCTGATTCCCTCTCGATCTATTTGGGAATGGGTAAGCAACATTTTGCCTTTAAGTTTACCTAAATTGATCATCAGTATCCATCAACTGGAGCTGTGCAGTGTCCGTATGCAGTGCCAAGAAGTGCTGGCGTATTTTCAGTGGTAAAATTCCCAGTGTCCAGGGCACTCCGTTGTGTTTTGCAGAGTGATGAGTTGCAGTGAACCGTTCATCTACCCTTGTGATGTCTTAGCTTCTATTAGTTCCTTCTCAACATGTGTGTTTGCAGACCCTAAAATTTCAGGTTGTAAATTCAAACCTTTTTCCGGAAACAATCAAGAATTCAAATTTCAGAGTCTAGTCAGCATTGGTTCTGACTGTCATCCTGACCTCTAAATAACTCTGGGGGAAAACAGGGACATCTGCATCCTCCTTTTGGATTTTTACCTGTGACGATAGGAGGATGAATGTGAAAATAATCAGATATTTGATGTCGCAGGGCTATAGTGAAGTGCCGCCTGGTCATCTAGCCAGTCTTAGGAACTGATTGGTCGGGTGGAGAAAGAAAATGCAGTATTGTCAGAATAATCCTGTTGGTTTAAGGAACTGGTGCAGTACAGTAATGTAGAATATTAATGACTGTTATGTGTTGGTTCGGAGTGAGAGCTAAATAATTAATAGTAACTGTTGGATATTCTTAGGAAATTTGCCATGATAATAAAGTGAACTCTTTCTTTTTAGACAAAATCGTAAGGAAAGCTGGCAATCTAGAAGATGTTTATGTTTATGAAGTGGGCCCCGGGCCTGGGGGAATCACAAGATCCATTCTCAACGCCAATATTGCTGAACTTCTGGTGGTTGAAAAGGACACTCGATTTATTCCAGGATTACAGGTGAGATGACTTAAAGTGTCTTTTAGCAAGCAGAAACTGAATGAAATCTTAGGCCGTGATCTAAAGTCCCCGAGTTGACCGAGGCCTCTGCAGGCAGTTCATAAGCTACAGTTCTCCAGGTCCTAGCCCAGAAGTTAGAGTTCTGCCTTCTAGAGAAGTCTAGAAAACTGTGTGATATACAGGAATACCACATGGTCTGTTGGTTATAGTTTGAATAAAAGCACTTTACACGTAGATGCTAAATAAACTAATCATCTCTATGATTTTGTTTATTTCTAAGCTGTGCATATTATGGCCCAGTTCAAATAATTGTCAATAATGACCAATTGCCTTTACTTTGGAGAACTTTAGGTTCCAAAAAGTATTTTCACACATAAAAGATGAACAAGATACATGCTAGGGCCTCATCAAGAGTAATTAGTTGTTGAGTTCAAGCGTTCTACAAGAGAATTTTTATGCATAAAGAAAGAAGTTGCACGACTTAGAACCGTAGATGAGGTTTGAGGGAAACTTGCAGAGACGCGGGTGCTCTTACGGGGAAATAAATGAAGGTCTGGGGATTTTTCACCTGAATTGTGAGAACCCAGAGTGAGTGTCTTCAGTTTGCCCATCACAGGCTGGCAGTGGAGAATAGACCTATCTTGGTTATTGTAGGAAAAGAATAAGACAAGTAAGTGGAAATTAAAGGAGACAGGCTTGAGGGTTGGTGTGGGAGGTCCTTTTGTCTATGTGTTGCTTTTATTGGTTTGTAGAAAGAAGCGGCGGGCTGTGTCCCGCCACCCGGCTAGCTTTACCCAAAATAATTACACGGAAACTGTATTCTTTTAAACACTGCCTGGCCCATTATCTGTAGCCTCTTATTGGTTAATTCTCACATCTTCCTTTAACCCATATTTAGTAATCCGTGCAGCACCACGAGGTGTGGCTTACCAGGAGAGATCTTAACCTGCGTCCATCTCAGAGAGGAGAATCATGGCGAATGCATATCGCGACTGCCTGAAGCCTCTCCCCACTGCCTGCTACCCAGCATTCTGTTCGGTCTACTCCGCCTAATTTTCTGTTCTCTTAAAGGGCCAAGGCAGTATCTTTATTAACAATGAAAGTAACACATAGACACTCCTCCATCATTGGTTAATGAATAAAGAGCTGCTTTGAGCCTGTGGCAGGGAAGAACAGAACTAGGCAGGGAAAACTAAAGGGAATGCTGGGAGAAAGGGAGTCAGAGAGAAGCCATGGAGCTACCGCCAGAGACAGACGCTGGGACCTTTACCCAGTTAGCCACAGCCATGTGGTGATACACAGATTAATGGAGATAGGTTAAATTAATAATGTAAGAGTTATCTCCAAAGCTACAGAGTAAACCATGTCTTGAAAAAACAAAAAACAAAAAAAAAAAGTTAGCCGGGTGGTGGTGGCGCACGCCCTTAATCCCAGCACTCGGGAGGCAGAGGCAGGCGGATCTCTGTGAGTTCGAGGCCAGCCTGGTCTACAAGAGCTAGTTCCAGGACAGGCTCTAGAAACTACAGGGAAACCCTGTCTCGAAAAACCAAAAAAAAAAAAAAAAAAAAAAAGTTAGCCAATAAGAATCTAGAGCTAATGGGCCAAGCAGTGATTTAATTAACATGGTTTCTGTGTTTAATTCCCAGGGCTAAGCAGCTGGGAATTAACTAGTGGCCTCCCTCCTACAAAGGGTTTGAAATAAGAAGGATGTGGAGTTTTTAAAGCATTTGCAAACAGTGGGACAGATCATATCGGGAATCCTGTAAAGAAATTCCTCAAAAGAGAGGCTCTTGATGACTGGCAGGCCTTTGATTCCTATGTAATTCTCAAACTTTAAAAGAGCCCTGAGCTTTAGACCCATTTGAGTAGCAATTTATTACGTGACTTTAACAGAACAATAAAATTACCCACTGTTCTTCTACTTTAAAAAAAGAAAAAAATTGGTTTAAAAATAGTATGCTCAAATACTTATCTGTATATGTTACAATAGTTTGAGAAATTTTGTTAAAATCTAGGATTTTAGCTAGGCGTGTTGGCACATGCCTTTAATCCTAGCACTCAGGAGGCAGAGGCAGGCAGATCTCTGTGAGTTTGAGGCCAGTCTGGTTTACAGAGTGAGTGCCAGGACAGGCTCCAAAGCTACACAGAGAACTTTGTCTTGAGAAACCCCCAATAAAATAAAATCTAGAATTTTAGTCAGGCAATGGTGCTGCACACCTTTAATCCCAGGTGATCTCTTGAGTTCAAGACCAACCTGGTCTACAGATCAAGTTCCAAGACAGAAATACACAGAGAAACTTTGTCTCAAAAGCAAAACAAAACCAGACAAGCAAAACAATGATAAAATCTAGGATTTTGTTGTAGGCAGAGTGTCTCAGCAGTCATTCCCAAATTACCACACAGAAGCTTATTAATTATAAACGCTCAGACTTGTTACTAGCTAACTCTTACAACTTAAATTAACCCATTTATATTAATCTATATCCTGCCACATGGGCCTTACTCTCTTTCATCTTGCACCTCCTGTTTCTTTTCCATGTCTGGATGGCAACTCCTCTGGCTCCACCCTCCTTCCAGCATTCTCTCTGCCCTGGAAACCTTGCCTAAGCATCAGCCAATCAGCTTTTTATTAACACCGAAAACAATACATATTTACAGTGTGCAGAAGGATTATTTCACAGCATTTTGTGGCCACTTCTTTAGAAAACTAGTTTATTCATTTTTCATTTCTCATCTGGCTTTGTCTGGTTTTCATGTGTGAGACAATTGCCTGATACTGACTTGTATCTAGTTTTGCCTGTCAGAATTCATTTCAGATTGCTGACTTAATTCTGAGAGTGATACATGCTAAGTGTTCTGGACCATATGTGAAACTTAGTGGTGCGGGGTTTTGTTTTGTTTGCTTTGAGAACCACGTCCCCTTTCCCAGAGGAAGCAGGAGTACTGATTTTGGTGGGATCATCTGGACAAAAAGAAACTGACAACTGCCATTGTGTTTATTCTTTTAGTCCTTAGCGGACACAGAGGGCATTAACTTCACTTTCATATTTCACGTCTGTGATGCATCTTCCCCATTAGTCAGATGAATAAAATCTGTGTTAATTCCACGTTAATTTATTTATACATTCTCCTCTGTTCATTAAAGATGTGTGAAGACCAATATTAAAGGGGCAGCCACCACCTTCTCCTCCTCCAACCCCGCCCTGGAGTCCCTGTCTCCTAACTCTTTACCGTGTTTTGTTAGATTTTTCAACAACTGGCCACACTGCGTCTGTATTGCTCTTGTTTGTTTGTTGATGGTCTTGCCCCTTTAGAATGTAAGTGGCACAAGGATAAAGATCTGAGTCTTTATTCCTCTGTATCTCTACCGCATATGACAGTGCCGCAAAGCAGTGCCTCGTGTGGGAAATAAAATCATCTGTGACTGTGTGTATATGTTATAGCAGCTGACTAAATGTCATTGGATAGTAAAAGCAAATAGTAACATTGATTATTAAGAGGTTTTAAACTTTTTAATATCAAAGCTAATTCAAGATAAATCACAGGAAATGTACATTTGATTTCTTACCTGTTTCACAAGCAGCAAAATGAATTCTTAGTGTCTTCTTTGTAGAAAGGAACTTGCCTTAAAAAGAAATGATAGGTACTAAATTATCAACTAGGCTTCTTTTTCCTGTAAAGAATGTTTCAATATGTAAAGCTGTGCTCTATTAGATGTCCTAAATTAATCATAAAATTGAGTAAAAGCAGAAATAGGGTGATATATCTTAAGGATTCCATTTTAGTGATTTCTAAGCTAATAGAATTATTTTTTAAAGAAAGTGTAATAATTTATAAAATATCTCTGGATGAAAGTCTGCCATTTGTAGCTTGATACAGTTGTTAGAACATAATCATGAGACAGCTGTAGGGGAGAAGGGCACCAAGTGATGCCTGTAACGTCCCTTCTAAGTATTGGAAAAGTACGTAAACCCGTTCCATATGTGGAAGCCGCATAGGTGATTTTGTGTCAAGGGACACTCCTGTTCACTTCTGGCTGCCAGGATTAGCTTAGACTCTGTGACGAGGTGTGTGTCAATAGGTGGAAAATGGCATTTTGCCTCATTTTCCTTGTAGAATTGTTTATAGTGTTTAGTGGATGCCTGACACTTGGAATTATTCACTAAATCTTTATGTTTTGCTTTTTGTTTTCCAAGACAGGATTGTTCTGTGTAGTTCAGGTTGGCTTGGAACTTTGTAGGCCAGGTTGGCATGGAACTCAAAGACCTGCCTGCCTGTGCTGGATTCAAAGGTGTGCGCCACCATGCATGCTTTCAGTGAGTCTTTATTAGCTCCATGTCTTGGGCATCTCTGGTGATTGAGAATTGATCCAGGCGGCTGCTGAGAGCAGACTGCTCTCTGGTAATGTGTGCCACTCACGCTGTACGGTTCTCACTACAGTCGTTTGCTTTTCTTCTGTTTTTGTGACTAAGGACTCTCTTTGAAGGGGAGTAAGGAGATTTTATATGTCAGGGAGCTTGAAGGTCAGAAACATGCCTCTCTTTGAGAGAGGAGTCCAGATTCTTCTTAAATTTTTTTTGTTTCATACATTAGTAATTACAATGATAGCTAATATTTCAGAAGCATTGACCAGTAAATACTTTGTTTTACAGGTTTATTGCAATTTTATTGAGGCTTCATAAACCATACTTGTGGAAATACTCTAATTACTGACCTGCTATAGCCTTGTCTTCACCTAAAGATGATAAACATGGTCATGAGAAGGACTTGTTCCTTGTAATGGATTGCTTCTTCCTCCCTTTGCTTATCCCTGGATAGCTGATCAGGAGCAAGATTTTTCTCTTTTTTAGAGTTATATATAACTAATAATTTTGTATATACTTTGTAGTTAATGCTGTGTATATTTTTGCTTTTTTTCAGAATAATTATTTTCACACATACTGAGGTATTTATCAGTAGCTTTCTGTGTTTGATGCCGTATAAACAGTCCACTGTGCGAATATGCCAATTTTGTAGATACTCACCTTTTGATGAACTTTGTTAGCAACTGCACAGCAAGCCATTTGAATATTCGCATGCAGCTGTTTTGTAAGTGCATGCTTTCACCATTCTCCAGTGAAGACTGAGGGGTATATGGTCTGATGTTCTGCCTATGCCATTTTATGTTGCAAAATACCAGACTGTTAAGGTAGCTATCCCATTTCCCACTCCGACCAGATGCAGCAGAGTGGCGGTTGTTGTGTGTGCTTGCACACCCTGGTGCAGTGAGCGTTTGGTGTTTTGTCTTTGTTTGAACCCTTCTGACTTGTAGGTCTGCTAGCGTCTCCCTGAGGACTGATGACCGCATGTGCATCACCTCCTTGTCACCTGTGCTTATTTGAGGACTTATTTAGGGGTTTTTGCTCTTTTTAGTGGCGGTCCATTTGCCTGGTTAAATCTTGAGCGCTGTTTATATGGATCCGGCACATGCTGTGCTGATATTTTCTCAGCTATGGTTTCTTTTTCCATTTTCTTGACAGTGTCACTTGAAGAGAAATATCACTTTTACTAAGTACAAAATTTGTCAGCTTTTTCCTTTAAATACAATTTTGTGTCATATTTTTAGAATATTTGTGAAAAACAATTACTAAGAATTTAAAATAAATAAGTAGATAAATGTGCCAGGCAGAGGCAGGCAGATCTTGGAGTTCAAGGTCAGCCTGGTCTACAGAGTGAGTTCCAGGACAGGCAGGGCTATAAACAAACAAAGTTTTCCTGTATTTGTTTTTTAATTGTTTTAGCTTTTAACTTTAGATCTTTGTTAATTGACTCGGTTTTTGTGTGTTGGGGCAAGGTAAAAGCTCAGAGATTCAGATTCTATTGCTCTTTTCTCTCTCCTCTCTCCTCCCTCCTCTCTCTCTCTCTCTCTCTCTCTCTCTCTCTCTCTCTCTCTCTCTCTCTCTCTCTCTCTCTCCTCTCTCTCTCCTCCCTCCTCTCTGTCTCTCTGTCTCTCTGTCTCTGTCTCTCTGTCTTTCTCTCTCTCTCTCTCTCATTTGTAGCTGTCTGTAGAATTGTCCTCTTGATGCTGATATCGGAGTCCAGTTCATTCCACTGGTTATGTGCGCTGTCTTTTGATTGAGATTAGGTTGAAACTAAAAATTTAGGTGGGAATTCAGTAATTATAAAAAATCTTCTGACCTATGAATATTGTATATAAACTTATGTTTTCCCTTGACACTGTTTTTATACTTCTTTGTGTGCAAATTTTGCACACACCAGATTTACCCTTGAGAATTGCGTGCCTTCCAATGCTCTTGTGTGTGATTCTAGTTTTCATTTTACTTTCCAGTGGGCTATTGCCATTGATTTCTTGAATGCTGACTTTGTATCCTGAAACTTTACTAAACTCATTTATCAGTGGCTGCTTTGTAGATCTCTTATTATTTTATGTCTATATTACCATGTCATTAAATAAAAACAGCTCTGCCTCCTCCACTCTAGGCAATCCCTTTGCGTGTGGTTCTTTTTGTCTGTCACTGACTAGTAACCCCAGGACAGCATTGAACAGGGGTCAGAGTGCACACCCTTGCCTTACTGTGACTCTGGAGAACATTCAGTACTGCTGTGATTATGGGGATTTTTCAGGTCACCTCCAGCAGAGGGAGGTCTCTTCTGCTCCTAGTTTGCTAAGGGATGCTGTTTTCTTTTTTATAATCAATGAATATTGAATTTGCAAAAAAAATCCTTTTCCTAGTTTTATTGAAATGTTTTTCTTTTTGAGTCTGTTAATATGGTGAGCTGTAATTTTTTTTAATGTTAGCCCAACCAGTCTTTAGTAATGCCACCTCTCCTTTTTATGATACAGGTCATTTATGTATACCTTTATTTTCTGATTGATCTGATTATAGATTAGTTGACTTTATTGATTACTAAAATACAGCTTTAATTTCTTTGACTGTTTTCACTGTTGACATCAGCTCTGAAATCTGTCTGTTTACTGTGGGTTTATTTGTTCTGCTTTCTCTATGGCTATTGAAGGTGGTGGCCGAGTCACTGGCCCGAAGCTTTCTCTGTTGTCCTAAAGATTAATACCATAAATTTCTGCTTTGTCGGAAAGCCACAGATTTTGAAGTGTCATGTTTTTTCTTTAATTCCATTAGAAGTAATTTGTCTCATTCCTGTTTGTGTCACCCATTAACAACTATAATAGCTGATGTTTATGAAGATTTGACCGATGAGTGCTTTGTTTCACAGCCGCTTTTGAGATAACTAAAGTTAAACATTTAAAAAGAAATTCAAAATTTCCTTTTAACCTCTGTTTCTTTTGATTTGCATTTGACTTGTGGACTATTTAGAAATCCGTCATTTAATTTGCATTTTTCCATATAGATTTCTATTATTCTCATTTCATTGTGTTCAGAAATTATACTTGTATAGCACATCATAGCAAATTTATTCAAATTGATTTTATGGTATAAGCACAGTCTTAGTGTTTAATATGTAAAGTACACACAAAAGCCTGAAAACTCTTTTTGTATGAATATTTCACTTAGGGTTTAGGGAAGGAGAATATGTCTGGTGTCTCATAACCCATTTTAGGGTAGGAAGCTCAAGGGTTCTTCTCAATTGATTTGTTCTGTGCTTACTTACTGGAATTTTAGAGCCACAAAGGAAATCATTGACTATTTTAGTCTTGTCTCGGGCTTTTTGTGATAGGCATGGCAGAAAGCTCCTGGGTTTGAGAAATGACAGACGCTGGCGTGCAGACGCGAGCTGTGCTAGCCCTTGACCCCCAGTTTACTGCTGAAACTTCTCCAGCTTTGCCTTTCCCTTCCACACCTGCTGACACATGAAGGTTCCACACTGCCAAGGAAATCTACCTAGTCGCACATATCCTTGAGTCCGTGATGGGGCTGGGCAAACAAGCTTCTACTACCGTTTCTTCTGCCCTGCTTGAGAAGCAAGTGCCAACTTTGGAGCCATATTCTCCTTTAAAAAGCAGGTATTGTAGCATCCACTTAAGTTGCTTTATAATAGTGGACTTCATCTATTTTGACATTCTTCACAACAATATATTTTTTTAACTTTCTAACTCTCTATTTATCATCTACTATATTATATGATTCTTCTAGTGTAGTAGGAGGTTGCTCATTCATTTTCCGACTGCCCAAACCCAAAATAATCACACAGAAACTATATTAATTGCAATACTGTTCGGCCAATGATACAGGCATATTTCTAGCTAGCTTTTACATCCTGAATTAACCCATTTCTACTAATGTATGTATTGACAAGAGGCTGTGACTTACTGGTAAGAATCCGGCATCTGTCTCCCTAGGGAGTTACATGAGTCTCCTTGACTCTGCCTTCTTTTTACCTTTAGCTTTGCTTAGAATGTCCGCCTTGCTTTTTCTCCTGCACTGCCATAGGCCCAAAGCAGCTTCTTTATGAACCATTGGTAACAAAACACATTCACAGCATACAGAGGGGAATCCCACATCATTCTAGTGTTTGCTTTATAAAGTTCTGCCTACCCCTTCTGCTAGTGTTTGTTTCAGCAGTATTTGGGCTCTATTATATGACAAGTTAGGAAGAAGGTAATCATGCTCATACAGTGTCGGCTGCTCTAAGACCCTCACTGTGAGAAGGTGGCAGGAAACGTACCAAATAGCTATTTGATATAATTTTTTTTGCCTAAGTTCCAAGAATTGCATGAGTTCTTTTCTCATCAAATTAAGTTGCCAAAAAGGCAGCTAGGTCAAGCACGGTTCCACCCCCTGCAGAATGCTTTCACACAGCTCTGGCTATTAGAGGGAAAACTGCTTCTGCTTGTGTTATCTGACCTTTATAAAGGCACAGCCATTTCATTGTTCCTTGTACCTTTTACAAAATCTACATGGAAAGAACCATTTTCTCTCTTGGGGACTTGGTATAATTACTTCTAACACAGGGTAAGAATTGTGTATGCCATTGTGCAAGCCAGGAGCTCGCGGTTCTTCTGATAGTGTTCGTGGCAGTCATTTTCACATGTGTTCTCCTCCTTTTTATGTGATTTTCTACTCTTAAGCCTTAGTGAACATCCTTTACCCAGAGTCATTTCACATTGCGTTTTGGAATAATATATTAAAAACCAACATTAAAATAATAGACTAGCTTGTGAGTGGCTGTGCAGATGCCCACCTGTTAGCAGTGGGTTGTGCTCTGAACCCATTTCCAGGTTTTGGGGTGTATGCTCTGGATGTTCTAGAAGCATAAGAGTGATTTCTCCCACCCCACAATAGCATGACCTGATGAGAATATTTTTCCATTTTCTCTAATGGGGTAGGGAATCTGTGTGCTCTTGCTGAGTATCATTTTAGGTGTTTAAGAGGATGTTTTCTATAATCATAATGGCAGTTCAGGTGGTTTATCACCCCCACAGACACCCCATACTTGAGCTCATTCCCTCTGCCATGAGGAGTTGGACGAGCAAAACTGAAGCTGCACACTTGTCAAGGAGGAAACAGACAGATTTGGGGTGTGTTGTCTGGGCATTAAACCTGAAGGGGGTCCAGAAGAAGTAGACTAGAAATGCAGCTTTGTAGTAGGAAAGTAGATTGCTGTCGGCTCTTAGTGTGTAGCTGTGTATGTGAGAGTGTGGAAAAATAACATTTCAAACACAGTTGTAAGAGCATTAATTAATACCAGAGAGGCAGGTTTACATTGTTTTGCCTTAGTTGTAATTACTAGTTACTTAATTACTTTTTATATATTGACGTTGTGTAACAAGCTTTCAGTTCTGCCTTTGTTTTTTGATATGCTAATTTGTTTTGTTTTAATTATGTGAAGCATAATTGCAGAAAAAACTTAGCCTTCTCTATTATTGGTAAATGTTAGCATTAAATTTACTATGTTTATACAGTTATCAAATATCCCATAACAACTCTCTGTTTTTAGTGTCTTGAAATAACTGTTTTCTACAACATATTATCTGAAACTGATGAGCTAAATTTTATCAAACCATGATGGCTTAAAATAATCTCTAAGTATATTAATGTCAGAGGTATGCAATTATTTTTGATAAATAATCACGTCAAATTAACTATCCTAAATTTAAAGTGCCCTCTTTTACTAAAACAGGCATTCCACCTCTGCACTTCACACTGTTGTATAATCTTGCCTCACTTATTGCTAACATAAATCTTTGCAGATTCCTCTGCCCCACGGATTTTGAGAGCCACATCTACAGCCGCTTCAGCTTCGTGAATGCTGTGCAGTAGCTGTGCTTTTTTGTTTATTAAAGGCGTGTTTACGCCTGCTGTGCAGTGCGTCGTTGTGGACTCTTAAGTAGGCAAGAAACAGATCTTCCCTTAAGCAGCACACTTGTTAAAGAGAGAGAAACCTACAGGTGTGCGGCTGCCATAGCATGTGACAAGTGCTGTCAAGAACTGTGGGCATGGCACAGTGTGAGCAGACATAGAGGCAACCATGTTATAGCCTGGCTCAGGTCTCCTCTGATACAGGGTAAAGCAGAGGGGAAAGAGTCTCCCTCTGGCTTCCATGAGGCCCCTTTTCAACCTTCCTAGCAGTTGCTTGAAATGGACAGAAGGAAAGTGTTGGCGGGGGGAGGGGTGCTCAGCTTTAGGACATGAGGGAAGAAGAGCAAAGAGGCAGAATTCCCCATGCACTCGTTGGCCATCCCTACAAAGCCCTATGCCATTTCTCAAATCTCAGCAACTGAGTTGGAACAGTGAACTGAGACAGTGTGCAGTGTGATAGGGTCACCTTTTTCACGTGGTCTACCTCAGCAGTGACGCTGCCCACTGTCAGTCAGTCCTGCGTTTTCAGCATGGTAAGCTCAGGACTGCACAGTTGTTTGTTTTTAATAAATTTATTTTACAACCCAGCTGCAGTTTTCCCTCCCTCCACTCCTCCAGTTTCACCTCTGCTCCCACCCCCGAATCCTCTCCTTCTCCGTTTCTGTTTAGGGAAGGGCAGGTCTACCATGAGTATCAACAAAACATGGTGCATCCAGTTGTATACTACACACCTCCCCATGTGTTAAGGTTGGACAAGGAGACCCAGGATGGGGATTTGGGTCCCAAAGGCCTGTAGAAGAGTCGGAGACAGTGGGAACAGGGGGTGTCTTCAACTGCATGGTTTTTACTTGACCGAGGATATCAAGAAGTAAGTTTTGTATTGGATGCAGGGGGACTTCACACCCAGTTTGGCTCAGCCTTGGGTTCATTTAAGCTAAGGCTGGCTTTTAACATATGATGCTGGGACTGAGGTAAGGAGGAAAAGCCTAAGAGTACTAAGATTCTGTTGTTTTTAATTTGTTTTAGTGGGTCTGGAATGGAATCCACAGAACTGTATTTCTGACAAGTATTCTATCACTGAGCTAAGTCCCAAGTCCTTGTTGTTGTCTTTTGTGTTAAGAAAGACTGAAGAAGGAAAGGAAACAGACTATTGGAAGTAGGAACAGCTGAGCAGTGACTGGTGTGGAAGCATGCAGGACTGTTCAAGTGACAGTGACTGCGGTTCAGGAAAGCAGGATGCTGTGATCAGAGAGTGTCTCAGAATGTCAGGTGCCGCTGGGCATAGCACGGGACTGTCTACTTAGTTTGAATTTACTCAGAGTCCATTAAAAGTTTGGTTTACACGCAGAATCTTCTGTGTATATTTGCTATGCAGGCTCAGTTGACTTTAACTCATTTTCATATACTTTGCTCTTGATTCTCAGTATTTCACTCTAAAGTTTCTTAGTATGTTATGTTAACTATGACTGTGCAGAAACACAAGTCATTCTGACTGTCAAGTTAGACTGGTATGCTATGTTTTAAATCCTAACCTGTCACACTAGTCTCTGCTACTATACCTCCCCCTCGTTGTGATAAGTGGAAACACAGTGGTTATGCTGGGCACAGTATCCTGTTGGTTCACCTAATGTTTGCTTTTTCCAGCGATTAAATGCTTTTGCTGCCCTGAAGTTTATGAGCTGATTTTATTGACCTTTTGTAAACTAGATGCTTTCTGATGCAGCACCGGGGAAACTGAGGATTGTGCATGGAGATGTGCTGACATACAAGATAGAAAAGGCTTTTCCAAACCACATTAGGAGACAGTGGGATGAAGGTAAGTGCCTTTGGGTTTGTTTGTTTTTGTTTGTTTTGGTGGAAGTGGCAGGCGTATGTGTGTCTGTGTTTGGGTCATATCACAGATATTTGTTTCAGCTATCACCTATCATAATAAAGTGCTTGCTTTTACATATTTATATGAAAACTACCTAAACAGAATTAAATAATGTGCATTATAATTTTCCCTGTTTTCCTTCTTTTTTTTTTTATTAGATCCTTCTCATTTTAATTATTTGGATAAGAATGTGCTATACATTTTTTCCCTACTCCCCTCCTGACAAAATAGGGTTGGTTTTTCTGATTAGTTTTGTTGTTGTTGTTGTTGTTGTTGTTGTTGTATTGTGTTTTGTTTTGTTAAGACAGGGTCTCATGCATTAGCCAAGGGTGGTCACTCCTCATATAGCGCAGGCTGATCTTGAACTTGAGAAGTCTCCTGCTTTAGCCTACAAGTGCTGGCATTACAGGCATGCACTACCATATCTGGTTGAGTTTTCCCTAATTCTAATTTCAAGTTGTAGTTTCTATGCAAATAAACTTTGCATTTTTATGACACTATACCAAGTATTGGTAACTATTTTTCAAATGTAAACCAGGCCACTCACAGACCTTTATCTCTTTTTCCTTTGCCTTCATAGTAGTGACTCTGACCAGCTAAAGCACTCCTCCTCCAAGGACAGGTGTACTGGGAAGTGCGGATGATACAGGGCATGTGGACTGCGAGCAGAAACCGAGGATAAGTGGGAGGGCTTTTGCAGATCTAGCCGCTCGTGTGTGTCTAGTCTCCCCAGGGTCAGGCTCCTCCAGAGTAACTCATGTTTCTAGTCAGTGGCTTCTCAGCACAGAGCCCGCAGCAGGACCACAGTCCCCACTCTGGTTCATCCATTTAGTGGCGTATATCACCTTCATGTCTCCGTGGTTGTTGGGCTCCACCGTTCTCCTCGGCCTTTGGAAACGAACTGTTCTTTGTCAGTGGTTTGAGGGTTTGGAGTTTTGTTTGCAGTATTTTGTTTTGTTTCTGTTTTCTAGCCCACTTGTTTGTTTGATACTGAGATTTTTCTTTTGCGGCATCTTCTCGTGCTAAGGATTTGCCTAGGTTACCCTATTCCTTTGGTTTTATTTCCCACCTAAGTAGTTCAGGCATTCAAATTTTAGGCTCAGTTTGTACCCCCCTGCTGGGTCTCTGATGGTCTGGCAAACCCCACAGGCACTTTAAACTCAGTGTTTCTAAGGAAAATCTCCTTTTCCTTCAAAACCTCATTTCATGAACTTTTCTAGAACCTTTTTATCTATAAATACAAAGCTAATTGTGGAAAAACTTGCATTTTAAAAGAACTGAAAAATGCCAAGTTGTGTCTTTTCATTTGCCTTTATTTGATTATCATACTTAAATGTCAATGAAGCTATTAAGATCATACTCAGAATATGTTCATGTACTCATTCCAAATTGTCTTCTCCCCCAACCAAACAGATCCGCCAAATGTACACATCCTTGGAAATCTGCCTTTCAGTGTCTCAACTCCCCTGATCATCAAGTGGCTTGAAAACATCTCTCTTAGAGATGGACCCTTCATCTACGGCAGAACCCAGATGACGTTAACATTTCAAAAGGAGGTAGCTGAGGTCAGTCTTGTCTTTTTCTGGATATTTCATTGTATGATCAAATTTCCAAACCAAATACTACTTAGTATTTATTACTGGCTGTGTTTTCTGAGTTAATACTTTTCCATTACATGTGGAAAAACGCATCCAAAAGTTAAGACATGTAATGAAGATAGCAGACAGGACCACTAGATGCTCCCAGTGGAGACCTCAAGTTATACCCGTCAGCCAACGAAAACTGTGTTCAGCACAAGGCCTGCACTGCCGTAGACAAAACCCAGGAGAGATGAAAGCTGCAAGATGTTGATTTTACATTCATATGTTGAGAGTGGGCTGTGCCATCTTAAAATTGATCCTCTACAATCCTTAGGATGACAGTTAAAAGATATCATAAATTTGGCACCCGATTACCCACCCCACCGCACACGCGTGCGCGCACGCGCGCCTCATTTGATGCCTGCTGTGCCTGCATTCTCATGGCTTGAGTGTTCTGAATTTACAAAGTAAATCTCCAGGGTGGACAAGAGCAGCTTGCACGGTAAGACTGAGGGCGAGCGTAGGGAGAGATCTGCACTTGCAAACTCACTCTGACTGCATCTCCCCATACCAAGGTAATAAGGCCTGAGTTTGGGATTGTTCCCTTCCATAGTCTTGATAATAGATTTGTACCCATGTGTGTCGTGTGCTTTAGGTTTGTCCACGCTTAAGCTCCATTTTAAAGGAGTCGTACAATATGTGTGTTTATTGTAAACATCTTAGTAGGATCCACACGTGTGCTCATAGTTATCCTTTATTTATATTGCTCTCTGTCTTGGCTATGCTTTCACTCTCGTAATCTGTCCGGTCTCATTGTTAGGGACCCAGGGTTCATCTCTGCTTTACTATTGTGAACAGAACTGTCCGGAAAGTTCTTAGGCACAGGGCCAGTTTGGGACAAGATATGTGCCCAAGAGCTTCAGTCTTGATTGGTAGGCCTTACCGTTTTTGGAAGTCATCAGGCTTTTATACTCCTGTATAAGTGTGTACATGAGTTCATTTTGTAAGCCATCAGGCCTTTCTGTTCCTGTATAACAGTGTGTACGTGAGTTCATTTTGCTCCATATTTTTGCCAGCTCCTGGTCTTACTAGACCTACACATTTTTTATTAATCTAGGGATGTTGGTGTATTGTGCTGAGTTTTAATGCAGTGGGGCACGGTTGCAGCTTGGGGTCACTTGGGTGTTTTACATTGAACTGTTAATCTTTCTGTTGCATTGTCTCTGTTTGCTGGTATTCTCTGTACTAGTGCAGTGTACTGCAGATTGCCTTTCTCTGCACGTATATTGTCATTGTCTTTTTTAATGTCGTGAGAATTAGACATTATTTTTCTTGAACTTTTTTACTGACATGTATTAATTATACACATTAATGGGCTTCATTGTGACACTTTCACACACACATATATACGTTGGTTCTGCTCACACACAGACACACCCCATTGCTTGCTCGTCCTTCTCCACTTTCCCACTGATCTCCTCTCTTGAAGATTAGACATTCTTAATTTTTAATTTGTGGTTGCTTCATATCTGAATAAATCATTTTATGTCTTGATTCTGAAGGTATTTCTGTTCACTTGGGATTGATTTTTGTATATAGTAAAAGTAAGCTCTATTTTACGGTCAGCATATAAATTCCAACCCCATTTCTTACCATCTGCTCTTTAGAAGTCTCTTATCAGAAGAACTCTGCAGAAAGCTGTGCTCTGATTAGAGACGTCAGAGACATGCTGAGGAGTCCCAGGAGCAGCAGGCTCTGGGTTCAGAGAGGGGGTCCTTAGGAAGAGCCTCAGGTCAGGTCAGGTCAGGTTGGTTGAGACAGACTAATTTGACCAAATACATGTCATGTTTGCATGTGATGAAGACATAGTTACACCAGTTTGAGAAAGTTTAAGGCTGAATTACTGCTAAGTGGACAGAGTATCAAATCCCAATGGGAGTGAAGCAGTGAATGGCAAGGTTAGGGCAGAGGGCACGGTTAGTGGGTAGAGTTCTGATCATGCCACACTGGTAGATTCGCTTCCTCCTCCTGATTATTTGGTATTTTTGTTCTTAACAACAAAATAGAGAGGCAAGCGTTGAGCTCTCACTTCTTTGAGGAAAGAGCGGAGGAGTGGAGTGGAGTAGTGGAGTCATGTTTGCAGTGACTCAGCTGGCAGCTCTGGTTTTTAATGATAGTGTTTTGACTTCACCATAGGCAATTATTTTTCTTCAACAAAGGTTAATTTTAGTTACATTTTTACATGAATATTGAATTTATAGCAAGTCTGTAATTTATGGAATGCATTATGGTCCGTTTGACTGATGTCACAGTTGGGAGTCACAAGGGAAGACTGAGTAGTGCCATCGTCTTACATATCCTGTTTGCTCTGGATCACGATCCTGTGTGTAATATTCTAGATTTTAGCAACAGAAAGCATTTTTAACCTTGACTTTGTTGTGAGTTATAAAACCAAATCCAATAAGTGCCCTCCTCTTATTCTTTTCTCTAGGGTTATGGGATGTAAAATAAGAATTCACTCTGGATGCATTAATGGGCATCTAAATGGCAATACATCTCAGAAAAGGAGTCAAGACTATGTAGCAGTAGTCAGAGCTTAACAAATCTCATCTGAACTCTCTCTATAATGAAAACTGGGGTGCTTTATTGTCTTCACGGATTAGGCAGCACTTGAACTGGAACAAAGATCCTCTGTTTTCTAGTAGAGACACGAGGTTCAAGTTCTCCATTGTGCTGGGCCTGTGGGTTTTTTAAGTGGGTCGCACATCAACCTCTGCCTTCTGTTTCCAGGAGACATTGGATTGTTGTGGTTACATCCCTAGTAGGGAAGATGTCACCACTCTCTTAATGACATAACATTCATTGTCCCTGGTCCAACATTGTAAATTCACAAATACAAGTTCTTGGAGGGAGCTGCTTGTTTGTCCCAGCTGCCCAGAACCAAAATAATCACACAGAAACTATGTTATTTAAATCACTAGTTGGCCCATTAGCTCTAGCTTCCTATTGACTAACTCTTACATATTAATTTAACCCATCTCTATTAATCTGTGTATCGCCACATGGCTGTAGCTTACTGGGTAAGGTTCCAGCATCCATCTCTGGTGGTTACATGGCTTTTCTCTAACTCCTCCTCCTTTCTCCCAGCATTCCATTTAGTTTTCCCTGCCAACCTAAGTTCTGCCCTATTAACAGGCCAAGGCAGTTTCTTTATTCATTAATGGTAATCACAGAGGGAAATCCCACATCGATAAGTATAATTTTTCTCCTTACAGTTATTTTAGATAAATAACAGAACAGACAAAAGTAAAAGAAATAACTCTTTTTGGGAATTCTGTCATGCCTTGTTTTCTTGTCCTTAGTGACTTTTAAAACTCAAGAGCTAATGGTTTCCTTCTACTGAAAACTTAACTCATTCAGTGTCCAGACCTTTTATTGTTAAAAAACTCCTCTATTGATGAACTTTTGTGTTCATAGCTTTACCTGTGCTGTGTCTAAATAAAAATAGCAATACATATGAAAATGGTTATTAGCTCAGTAACTTCTCAGGGTAGCTTTTATTGTAAAGTCTTTGCAGGCTTCCTGGACTGTGACTTGAATTTTTGCTCAGTGGATTAACAGTTCTGTGTGCTGCTTTGTTCTAAATTAAAATATCTCCACAGCCTGGTGTACTTGCTATGGCGATTGACTGGACCCAGGGTCTAGATTAGAACACCCCCATTTCTAACTGTCCTAAGTGCTTCATGCCCAGAGTGAAATGTATTTAACCGTGCTTTAAGTCCAGATAGAATAATTCCACCCTTTTCAGGTTTTTGCTTTTTAAAGTAATTTTTAAATTCTTTTGAATTCATCATTGGAAACACATCTTTCAAATGTAAAGTAGCATATTAGCAATGCCTTAAGGAAATCCATGATGGCCAATTCTTTGGGTTAATTTTTAAATTTCATGGTTATATTTTTGCTGGATTGTAGTTTTAAAGATCTGCTTTTACCACTGGGCACTGTGGATCGTGCTGTAATCCAAGCACTTGGGGGACTAAGGCAGGAGGTTTTATTTGAGAATATGCATCTCTTGCCTTTATATTACACTGAGGGGCGATTTTCTGTGTCTTACATGCTATAGCACTTCATTATCTTGAACTCAGTTTCCTAATCATTTCTGCTCTGCCAATGCAGATAAGCAGCAGTTGCTTAAAATGGGAAGGGGGTGGGGAAGGGGTGTGACGAGATGGACAGGAGACGTCATCAGCCTAGAGGCTGTGCGATCTCCAGGCATGTCGGAGGAAATTCCTCAGTTTCTCGGCCAAAACCTTGTTTGTTTCATTTCAGTTTATATATTTTATTTTACGTGTATGAACGTTTTGCTTGTACGTATGTACACATTCATGCCTACTGTCCAGGGCCCCCATTGGATCTCCTGATACTGAGGTTATGAGTGGCTGTGATCTTCCATGTGGATGCTGGAATCAAACCCAGGTCCTCTGTAAGTGCAGCAAGTGCTTTAACCACTGAGTCATCTCTCCAGAACCCCAAAGTCCATTTTAGTCTTCAGATAAAGTTCTAAAAAGCCAAGTTATGAGAATTTTTTTCATGCCTAGAACAGGTTAGATGCAGCAGTAGAAATGAGCTATTAGATTAGTCGATGCCCGTCAGTGACCTCGGAGAGTGGAAATCCAGCAGCACCTGCTCTGGGAGCACTGATGGTGGTCTAGCATGGACATTCTGCCCTGTGCCTGGCTTCGGGTGTTCCACTCGTTACTGGTGTCCGTGACCTTGATTCTAAACAGATCACTAGAGTTTGGGGATGTCTTCAGAGCTCAAGAACACAGAAACATGGTACATTTTAGAAAGATGAGTGATCTCTGAGACTATTACTCTCAGTCTTACCCAATTTTAGCATAGTTTTTATTGCCTTTCCCATAATATCAAATGGCGTGTGTGTGTGTGTGTGTGTGTGTGTGTTTGGAGCCCTCCTTCCTAGGGTTTGAACTGTGTGAAAAGTAGTAGTTGCCATTGCCACACATCTCCTATTTGTATTGTAGGTATGTATGTAGGTATGTATGTAGGCACACACAGAAATCCTAAGGTTTTTATGTAAGCATTATACCACACTGGTTTTTGCCACTTTAAAATCTATACTCTATTGTGGGACGTAACCTATGCCAGTAATCCCTGTTATCCATTTTAACAGTTATTTCATATCCGTTGGCAAAATTATAGCCATTTACCTGTTGGTAGAATTATAATTTTCAACTTTCTGAATAATGTGCATAATGCTGCAGAGGACGTATATTCTCTTGTGTAAGTGATATGCTATAAAACTTCAGCTTTTATTGACAAATTATTATCCAGCATTGGTATATAAATACGTTTGTGCTCTTTCCACTCACTGCCAAGTGTAAAATCCTTGTAGCATCTAATTCTTTCTACCCTTGACAAACTTTTTTATAGTGTTCCATTTGTGAAATTATGGATTGTCTTGGCTTTAATTTGCATATCTCTGCTTTTTTATACGTTAACTTAGTTAATGGTTATAACTCATTGATCTGCCATAGTTTGTCCTATATCTCCTGGTTGTTTATCTTATGGTTGGTAAATGCCTAGTGTGTAGGCATCTCGTTCATATCGTGACCACTGATGCTTTGGCCTTCTAAACACATTCTGAATGTACGATGTGTCTTGATAGTGTTTTGATTGAAATTTTTAACAGAAAAAGATCTATCTTTTGTAGCTTCTGCTTTTGCATCTTCTCCACTTTGGGTCATAGATATTACCTGCAAAAGACTGAAATTTTGTTTTTCATATATCATTAATTCAATTGCAGTTTGTCTTTTCTCTGTGAATGCTTAATTGCACCTATACCATTTAATGAATGGTCTGCCCTTCTCTTTTGTTAAGAGAATCTCATCTCTTGTGTATCAGAGGCCCACATGCTCTTGGGTCTTTTTGTCCTGTTGGTCTGTCAGTTTGTAGCAATAGTGCCTTAATTTTGATATCAGGTGAGTCTCCCATGAGCATTGTCGGTATTATTCAGGAGTGTCTTGGCCATTCTTGATACTATATAATTTTTAATCTGAATTTTAATTTTATATGTTATATATGGAAATTGAAGTTCTCTTTAAATGTATGATTGAGATTTTCATGCAAATTGCATTTTATTTATCAGTTTGTTATGTGCTGAGTTCAGTTCAAAAATGAGTGTTTGGGTGGTCAAAAGGAAATGTCCTAATTTTGGCATAAATTGTTTGTCAAGAACAGCCTGTATTTCAAAGGTGCTTGAATAGTCAAAGTTTTTATACTTAAGGAAGCACTTTTAAATCATCTTTACAGTTCTTTATTTGCTAATTTCTTCATAACAGTGTTTATTAATTGTTTACATATGACTTTCTGTTGTAGAATATAACAGTAGCTTGAAAACCTCAGACAGTCACTTAGAGTTTATGTGAGTTTTCAGTGCTTATACATGATACAATTGGCACACTACAGCCTGTCTTGCTAACGATGTTTGTTTACATGGTTTGTGTCAGATAGTGTGGGGTGTGTGTGTGAAGCATAATAATTTGTCTTGAATCAGATGTGCCTAGTCAGATGGGATTAACTGTTTGCTTACTTTTGGCCTTTTGTAGAGACTTGTAGCCACTACAGGAAGCAAACAGCGCAGCCGCCTTTCCATTATGGCCCAGTACCTCTGCAAGGTTGAGCACCTCTTTACCATTCCAGGGAAAGCTTTTGTTCCCAAACCAGAGGTGAGTCTTTACATGTTTGTGTTAGTTCATGAGTGTGACTTGTTGTATTTGCTCCCCTGAGGAAAGTTCGCAGGGAACGGTCTGTAAGATCTAAAACTTAGCTGCAGCTGTCCTAGTATAACATGACTGCTTCAGAACATGAAATCTACTAAGTAATGGAATTAACATATTTAGTCTCTTTTCTGAATATGCAAGTGAAAATTATTCATTCACATAAATAGTCTTTTCTCTAAGTCATTAATGTACAATCTTTTTTCTCTTAGAAGTTGTATTATGAGCAATGAATTAACAAACAAATTACTGGAAAATCTACAGTGTTCTTTGCACCAATGGGAAGTCCAAATTTTTTATAGAATATCCTAGTTGCATATCATAATTTGTATGTATATTTTAAAATTTTTCTTTGTACTTTAAAAGTTATTTTACTTCTATCAACAGAAGATGCTCATTTATAAGATAACCACAGTGATTTGTTAACTTGAATAAAATTTGAGGGAAAAAGTACAACTTAAAAGTGACTGAGCCGAGCATAGTGGAGTGTGTCTCTAAGCCCCAGCACACAGGAGGCCGTCTGGCTTCTCCAATACCCTGTATGGGGGAAAAACTGTGAATGAGTCAGATAGTGCTAACTGTGAGATTCATTGGGATGGGGTACATATAAATAATTGGGGAAATGAACTTAATCTATTTTCTAGATGCAGAAGAGAGAGCAGCCCTTGGGTATTTAAAGCAAGCAGAGGTCTTATTAGTTGGCTTGTATTTAAAAAGTGCCATATATTAGTTTGTGCTTATATTGGCTTTCATGTGCTACAGTAGCATCTACCAGTTCATGAATCCTATCTAATTTCAGTTTGCATACATTATATCATAACACATGATAAGTTAGGATGGAAGCTGGGGCTGGGACTGGGGCTGGGGCTGATGGCTGGGGCAACATGTACATGAGTTCTGGTCCTCTGTACCGGAGTCGCCGCCATATCCTGTGGCTTTAAAACAGAAACCGGCTACTCAGGCATTGGCCACCAGAGGGCAGAATAGGAGATATCTTTGATCAACAAACACCAAGGGAAGGTACTTTTTATACTTCATAATTACAAAAAAATTAATCTAAAATATATCTTTAAAAATAAACTAATGCTGTCACCCATTGCCTTATTAATATAGTCAGACCTCTTTCAGTTATATACTTTTAAATAAAACATGAATGCAATAATAGGAAGATAAAGAAATTCAAGCCAGATATAATTGTATATGGTAGTTTGTTGTCATTTTAAAGTACCTCGTAATTTTTTTAATATTTTGTCTTCTTTGTAAAGAAAGTTGAGCATAAGAGTATTTTGTCTCGTTTTCTTCATTCTAATAAAGTTTTAGCAGGCTCCCAGAGCCTCATTGCACGTTCACAGCATAGCTCTTACACGTAATCCTTCAGGTTATATGCTAACCTGTTCTCTGGCTGCCAGGTAGAGGTCTGTTTCTGCCTGGGGGGGTAGATCCGTGGTTTCGGGTTCTTTTTTATATAAGAAGTGCAGAAAATAATACCAGAGATAAGTAGTAGCATCGCTGAAATGAACCCGACGTAGACAGCTCCTCCGGGTTCATACTTGTGGCTTTTCGGAATGGTCACATCTAGAAAGTTTTCTACGATCTCCTTGGTGTACCACACTGTGGGGATTAAGCCGGCGATCCCTGCAACCATGAAGCAGACTCCTCCAGCCAAGGAGATCTGGCTCTTGGTGTATGTGTCCCCACCTAAGTGAGTGCATTTCATCCCTACTACAGAAGTGCAGATCCCCAAAGCAGACAGAATGCAGGCCAGCACCATGGTGGCCCTGGCCGCCTGCACGCGGATGGGTAGAGACAGGATGGAGTATTTCAGGGCACAGCTGAACATCCCAGTGCTGTACCAGGTGCAGTCCATCCACAGCCCGTGCACCTGCACCATAGCAGTGACAATGTTGGAGCCTGGCTCTGCACTGACCTTCCAGTTGGGCAGCATAGTGGCAGTGAGTACTCCAGAGACCCCAGACAAGGCCAGGATGAAAGCAAGGAGCTGGAGACCCGCTGAGGCCATGATGTTACTCTTAACTTCTGTTCTCCTAGAAGATCCCAGTGGTTAATTGTGGTGCGTGGTCAGATCAGGAGCTATGCTGTGGAGTTGAGAACCAAATAACAAAAGCTAGGGAAAGAAGCAGAATAGAATTGGAGGAAGAAACAAAGGCTTCATACAGGAGCTAGAACATACCTGAATAGCACCCGCATCTCTATGCTTTATACATACACACGCACATAGGCACACACAGAGCAGATGAGGATGCTGCCATCTCAGAGAAAGGTTCCTAAGTGGGCCTGCGGAATAGCATTCTACTGAGTGAGCGTCACAAGAAGTGCTGAATTTGGAGCATACTATAGTTATCCACATAAGACCCTAAGTATTCTGAAAATGTCTATGAAATGAGCGTATACCTTGTTAGGCAGTTTAGACACTTCAAATTGTGGCTGTAATATCCGATACAGAATTTTATTAGCATTGTAGATCATTTTAAATAACTTTGTTTTTAATGAAAATAAGTCATAAGCAATTAAAAGTTTAAATCTATCTCCTCTAAATAATTTATAGATATAGGAAAAGTTAAGAACTGAAAAATGGTTTGAATTAAATCTTCACTCAGCACACACCATGTGTGCCCGAGGATCTTGTTAAAGGAGAAAGAGAAACTGAAGGATTTTAGAGTCCTGCACAGTCCTTACCTAGGTTAACATTTATTATCATCATGTTCCTGGTACTAGCTTATGAGAATGTAAGATCCTTTCTACTTGCAACCAAAGTCCTTCCCACTTAACAATCCAGAAGGGTTCAGCCACAAAACTGCTCCCCTGAGTGATTCAGATGCAGGAACAGAAGATCTTGAAAGTCCATGCCAGAAACAGCCACATAGTTGGCTGTAGGTAAAATATCAGCCCACCCCTTGTTTTACTTTGTAGCTGGCTTTAAAACACGGAACAGCTTCCTACTTCCGTGTTCATATTCCTGTTCACCATGTGACCGCAACTGATAGTGTGTGCTGTTTGGTGAACAGTGCAATGTCTCGGGAATGCTGTGGTATTGGCTTATTTTTTGTCTTTCTGTGAAACAATTGTTAATGATACGCTGCATTGACTTAGGATTCTTACATGCACACACTCTTCAAATAGCTGGAGGTGGTTCTTGGTTTCATGTTATCTCTCTGTATTTGAAAGTGGGACTTTAGGATTTTTTCTTATCCTTCTGTGGGCTGATTTAATTTTCTTAGAATCCTAGAGCTGAAGGAAGCCTCAGCTGTAATCTTGGGTTTCATTACTTTGTCCAATCAGTGAGCTCAGGTGGAAACCTCCATGCCAGTCTTCTACGGGGCTGCCAGGTGCAGCTCTTACCTCTCTCCTGTCAGCCTCTGCCTTCCTGTCGCCCTGTGTTTGCTACTGCTGTGCTGCCTAGAGTCTTTCCTCACCAGGGAAACAAAGGCCTGCAGGGTGTGGATAGGATGGTGACTGGCTGTTCTGCTCACCAAGAGGCTGATGGTTGGCTCTTGTTAAATACCTTAGGTGATGCCAATCCGGGCCTGTGGAAACCACAGACCTGCCGTGGCTACAAGTGAGTCTCTAGATCATCAGAGCTTCCTCTGCCTGAACTGAGTTCTAGTTTTGTCAATCCCATGATTTTAGGAGTCTCTGGGATTTTACATTCTTCTGAGTCAGTGTGTGTACAAACCTCAGTGATCTTAGGGCGTATCTGCTGCTAGGCTGTTTGATCCTTTTGTTTGCCAGATTCCCCAGCTCTAACCAACAGAAAGTTAAAAGCTTAAGGGGGGGAGCGGGGGGGAGCACATGTGTATTCAGTTTTATACTAGCTCCTGAGCTCAGGCATGTGTGTATTCAGTTTTACACTAGCTGCTGAGTTCAGGCATGTGTGTATTCAGTTTTACACTAGCTGCTGAGTTCAGGCATGTGTGTATTCAGTTTTACACTAGCTGCTGAGTTCAGGCATGTGTGTATTCAGTTTTACACTAGCTCCTGAGTTCAGGCATGTGTGTGTACAGTTGTACACTAGCTGCTGAATTCAGGCATGTGTGTATTCAGTTTTACACTAGCTGCTGAGTTCAGGCATGTGTGTACAGTTTTACACTAGCTCCTGAGCTCAGGCATGTGTGTGTACAGTTGTACACTAGCTCCTGAGTTCAGGCACGTGTGTTCAGGTTTACACGAGCTGTTGAGTTCAGGTGTCAGTCACTGAGACTGTTTCACAGTCTTTCCGGCCCAAGAGGTCTCCAGCAGTTGAGGTCATTGTTAACACTCCCTAAGATCACTTTGATGCTTGCTTTCATTTTTGCTTTGATGGGAAATTTTAATATGATCATTCTATCCGGCTTTTCCATCATAGCCCTTTTCATTCCATCAAACAATGTTTCCTAAATGTCATGCAGACCTGCAAGCAGTTGTTGTCATAAGTAACAAGTCCTGGCAGCAATACATTGCAGACAGGCAAGCTAGCAAGTAAATACTACAACACTGCATCTAGTTAGCACAACGCTTGCTTCCTGCAGAAGATGACTTCCATCCTCCTTGTGCATAGAGAATTCTGTTTAAAGCATGTTCTCCACAGTGAAGGCTCCTCCTGCCCCAGGTACACTACTGCACTGGCACGCTCCTCTCCAGCCACAGGCATAGGAGTTTGTATGGCGGGCGCCCCCGGTGTGGTGGGGAATCAGGCGCACTTAGTTCAGAGGTGTGGTGACAAGAGCAGTATAGGAAATACTGTGGCCGTCCCTCTAAGCGGGGCACCATGGGAACTGGAACCTTTAGGACAAGCACATTTCCAGCACACTTCACATGGAGAACAGAACCTAGAAATGTCCAGTCTATGAACTGCTTGCTAAAAGGAAGTTTGCCTTTTTTTTTTCAAAATGTAAAGCCATATTTCCAGAAAAGATTCATTTATACCAAAAATACTTTAAGACAGATGCGTAACTTCTAATTCAAATGCAGCAGTAGCCACAGTTCTGGACTTAGCTGCCTGCACAGTCTAGAAGCTCCCCATACCTTTGCCAGTAGCCCTCCCATCCCAGTCTTACCTGCACTGTGAGCTGACGCCCGACGTCTTCAGGGTCTGGTGCCAAGAAGCCACACGGGGGAGGCTGGTTCTGCAATCTGAGCATTGCCCGTGAAGTGCCCACAAGTTAGAGGGAAATAGCAAATAAAGAGTTCCTTCGAGATGAGGCTGAGAACTGCTGACGGCGCTAAAGATAAATACCAGGTTCTCCTCTCAGTCTGAGCTGTGGGAGAATTAGAAAGGAGAGGCGGGGAAGCGAGGGAGTCGTTGAGCCCTGAACGCTGTTGTGCTGCTCTGCACAGAGGAGGATTAACTGGGTGCTCACAAAGGCCGCCTTTTCTTTTCATATTCTGTTTTAGCCATAGTTATAATTTAGTTTTGAATTTTTGTCAGTGTTGGAAGATGCGGTTTTGTGTCCTTAGTTAAAGAATGCCATCTGAAACGGGTTAGCCAGATGGCGCTCTGCAGGCGATAGTGCGCCTGCCGCTTCCAGGCTTCATTCCGTTGCTTCTTGTCTTGTGTGAAGCTAAGACTCCCAAAATTGTTAACTTTTGAAAACCACTCAGAAGAAATTTTTCCTTAAGATTTTTAGTTAATAAAAGAAAGTGCAACTTTTGGGTAAAGTGTGGTCCATAAACCCTCAGATGTGTTGCTCTTCCTCAGTCTCTCCTGAGAGACTCACAGTTCAGCTGTGAGGGGGGCTTCAGCGAGTGGGGAGACACTGTACAAAATGACGGAATGAAGCATGGCAGTAACAGCTCGGGCCATGGGCACGTCTACAGGTGTTTCTTTCGGCCCTTTAGCTTATCTTTCTTTCTTAATAATTTTAATTTTACAGGTTATAAATCACATAGCCGTTAGGCAGAAAAGAATAACCTTTTAATTAGATTTTTAAATTTTACAGCCTGTTTTTGAAAATCTTTTTTTTTCATATGGCATATTCCAATTATGGTTTTCCCTCCCTTCACTCCTCCCAGATTATTCCTACTTCCCCACCCACCTACATCCACACCCTTTTTCTCTCATTAGAATACAGCCATCTACAAAAAAAAAGAAGTGATAATAAAAATAAGATAAAAATAAAAAATAGTCAGACCAAAAAAAAAAAAAGCCAACGAGAAAGCACAAGGAACACACAGACGCTAAGATATGTTAGATGTTAGTGGTTGCTTTAAAAGAAGTTAAGAGAAAAACATGTTTCAGATGTTTGAGTTTTCCCAGTGTTCTCTTGGATCTGCTTTTCTTTTCCCACTTTGACATTTAGCAAGTTACTGTTTTTCTCCCTTAGAGGAGTAGTGTCTGGATTCTTCTAAGCTGCACTGCCCTTTAATAAAGACTTGATCATGTAGAAGTATGTGGACCATTCTGTAGATGTTTGCCGGGGTGTACTTTACTGCTGTACCAGCACTGTTATTACTGCTGCTTCAGAAGCGGCCTGGTGCGGATGCCTTCCCAGGGCTGGCTGAGGTGCACCCTTTAGCTAGCAGATGGGAGGTAGAGGGACGGACCTCCTCTTGGTCCTGACGGCCTGCTGAGCGAAGCCTAAGGGGAACCATATTTAGAATAATACAGAACGCTATCAGCTTCTGATGTGGATATTAAAGAGAAGGCTTTGAAGTCCATGGAGACTGTTCAAGATAACTATTATATTCCCTTAATGTAAGACCTTCTCCATGAACTCCCAAGCTGTGCTTCCATCTGCTGACTTGACAGGATCAGATTCAACGATTTGCAAAACTGTCCCCTTTACCTTCCCCAAATGGACTTTGTGTATGTAAAAGCTGACACTCCCTGCCATTTGGTAAGGCTTAAATCTTAAATGTCATCCTTGTTTCCGTACACAGCATACATTTGTTCAACACACTGTTTTGAGTCTGACTTTAAAGTAGCTCAGAGCCTCTCCTGCCTTTCTGAGGCTCAGCAGCATTGCAACGTAGCCCTGCCATGGGGAAGGCCTCTGCCCACCTGACAACACCCGGGCTCCTGAGCTGGGCATGGTCCTGGGTCATAGTGCAGTCTAGGAAGTATTTGTGGATGAAAAATTCATCACTGCTTTTCAGTATATAAAGTATTAGTTAAGCTATAAATTGCTTTTGAATGATAAAAAATAAATTTAATCATTTCTAAACAGGACCATAATTTCTCAAGTAATTTTGGAATGTTTGGTTTGGCATCTTTAATAATATCCACACTTATAAACCTAACTGCTAAGACTATATACTGTTTAAGGCACCTATTTCCAGACTACCTGTGAGGTAAAAGAAAGAAAACCCAGTTAGTGGCTTAACTGTGGCTGTAATGACTAAGTCGCAGGAATGGAAACAAGGCCCAGCCCAGTACAGCTTCTGATGCAATGTGCACTCAAGCACCCCTTTAGAAAGTGTGTGTGTGTGTGTGTGTGTGTGTGTGTGTACAGCCACTTCACACTTCAACTCTAAACCCCCAATTACTACTCAAGCTAAGTCTGTTTGGGGCAGAGTAGTTGCGTCCATTTTCATTCATCTAAGGAAAGCCTTTGTGAGATTCTTTTAACACGTTATGTTGATGATTGACTTCCCTTTCTGAAATCAGTGGCTTAAGTATCCTGTAAACTCACTTCCATAGGCCCAGCAGCACAGCCTCTGCCCTTCTTATCACCTGCTCCTAAGAACCAGTAATGGCCTCAGAGAGTGCCAGGGCGTCAGCTCTGGGAGAGGAAACCTGAGGCTCCCTGAAGATGAGCGACATCAGTAAGGACTTTGAAAGCCACGAGCAAGGCCATGGAAGTTTGGTTTTGGTAGGGTTTGGTGACACAGTACCTTGGCTGTGACTTGGAAGTTGTTTTTAAATAAGTTAGCACTGGGGATCTGCTATTGTAGAAAAAAACACAATCTAAGCAAGCTGCAGCAGGTGTACTGTACAGGAAATAGACTCATTCATGAGGTCAGGAAATACTGTTGAGTATGAGTATGTACAGTGTAGTCAAGGTCACCTTCAGTCTACTAAAAAATATACCATCTTTGCATTCAGTCTATAATAACATTAATGGGCTCATTACGTTAGCTAATCTCACTGGGAGGTCTCTGTAGGGAGCAGTTTCAGGTTGAAGTCCTATGGAGGAAGAAACTGTGTTTGATTATGGTTTCTGTACACACTGGTTTTAGCTAAAGGTCGGTTGTTGATAACATTCTTACTTGTACCTGCAAAAGGCTTTGCCAATCCTTAGAACATGAACCAGGTGAAGGCTTTGCCATTTTTGTGAGCCTGAGGCGTTCAGGTCCTTGACGTGATCATGCTCGTGTCCATTGCACACGTTCACTCAGAGGCCTTTCCCCTCTATTTAACTAAAATTATCATTTTCCCCACCCTTTCTTGCCTCTAATCCTGCAATACACCTTCCCTCTTGTTCCCCCTCAAAATCATCTTTTTCTTTGTCATTGTTATGCATGTGTATGCACACGTGTGCGGTTGTGTGTTCACATGCACATGAGTATACCTAAATATATAAATACAGTCTGCTCGGTCCATTTAGGTGTAGCTTATACATATATGATTTCAGGGCTGCCCAGTTTTCTCCTGCCCTTGGCGTTCTTTAGTTCATGTATTAGTGGGATGCCATATGGTTTTCCCTTCCATGTTAACATGGCTACTGGAGGTATGCCTCTTCAGGTATTGTTCCAGCAGGCATATTATTGAGGGATTATGGGTGAGGCTTCCCTGTCATTCCTGGGAGACTACAATCTCATAGCAGATTCCCTGGTTCTCTGGCTCTTACTATATTTCTGCCCCTCTTCTGAGATGTTCCCCGAGCCTTAGATGCAAGAGTTGTGTTGCAGATGTGTCCATTGGAGCTGGGAAGCCCAAGATCACTTTTTCTTTACACAGTGACCAGTTATGGTTTTCTGCAGTGGTCTTTGTTGCAGAGGGAAGTTTCTGTGAAGGTGAGAGCGACATCTTTGGGTGTAAGGCTATTTAGAATGCAGGTAGCAGTTACACTGGTTTAGTAACGTATGGTAGCCGGCGCTCTGACAGCCATGATGTCACTGGCCCCAAGTAGTTGGCTAAGGTTCTAGAACCAGGCATGATAACCCTCCCTCCTTTCAAGTTGTTACTTAGGGGCATCCTAGAGTCTCCTAAAAACAATCCAGGCTATTGTCGTTGCCCTTGGCTGCTTCTCAGAGATGCAAGCTTAAGTCCCCATTGCTGAAGGCGCCATGCTCTTCAGACATAAGAGCTGGACGACCCAAGCTGGGTCTGACTTGAAAGCCCCTCCCCATGAGAACTAGTTTTTGTAGTATTGGAAGGTGCTGTGCCAACTTCTAAGGGAGGGAAGCATCAGCAACCCTGCCCACCTACAGTACTGATGAGCCACGATGAAGCCAGAGTATTTTAAGTATGTCTTTTTCTTTCTTCCCTCTATTTCTGTCTTTTTATTCTGATTTTGTTTTATTCTAACTCAATAGATTTGAAATTCAAGCGAAAAAAATAATGGTTGTTGTATTAAATGTGTTCAATTATAACTAAAAAGCACTTTATACCTGTTACCATAGCCACCAACCACACTTGTGTGGTTTTAAAGAAAATGACCTCCATCACTCAGAGTAATTTCAAGAAATGCTTTTGCGCCAGTCGGTGGTGGCACGCGCCTTTAATCCCAGCACTCTGAAGATAGGTGGATTCTCTGAGTTCGAGGCCAGCCTGGTCTGCAAGAGCTAGTTCCAGGACAGGCTCCAAAGCTACAGAGAAACCCTATCTTGACAGGGAGGGAAGGAGGGAGGGAAGGAGGGAGGGAAGGAAGGAAGGAAGGAAGGAAGGAAGGAAGGAAGGAAGGAAGGAAGGAAGGAAGGAAGGAAGGACTGCTTCTGCAGGAAAGAGCAGAGAAAATGAACAGGAGTGACCTTCCCAAAGCCAGACAATTGCTAACTGGGCTCTCTACCAGTGAGTTTTAGGGTTCTGCCATGTAGTATTGTGCTTGTGAATGGGAATTTTCCTTCAGCTGTGATATAATGCCTATTTAACTGGGTAGCAGATTAATGTTCGAAGTTTGCTAGCTTATGTAGAATGCTGTGATAGTCAGCATTTTAGGGCTATTTAAATAAAGCAAGCATTAGAAATTCCTGTACTCGCAAGCAGTAATTGTATTGCAAAGGGATGATATTAAGCAGTAAGGATGAAGCCAATTTATAAAATCCACAAATACTGCTATAAGTGGCAGCTACATTGCTACAAGATTGGATCATCCTTCCCAAATGTGTGCCTTTGGGCTTAGCAGCACTTGGACTCATCCAGTGTTCTGACACATTCGTAGTTCCAGATTGGGTGGAGGCTATATTTGATCGCATGCTATTTGGGTTTTGTTTTCCTGCTGAAAGGTGATCTGATGCCAGTAGGTCATTGACTATGCACTGAGTCTAAGATAACTTCTTAGTTGACAGTGTATTGGGAGAATAAGGTGATGCAAAATAACTTCTTAGTTAACGGTTTATTGGGGAGAATCAGGTGAACACATCAGAGATGACTGAAGAAAGTGGCAGGAAGAGAGGCAAGGCAGGAATGCCTGCGGATGCAAATGTTGTAGAGTCCAGGAGGTCACAGAATGACAAACCAGGGTGAAGTATAGAACATGCTCTAGGACCTTCCCAGGCCTGGAGAATCAAGATGAATGGTGAAGATGGGCATGTCAGGGTTTGTGGGAAGTCATCCGGTCCTTGGATAGTCATTTTGGTAAATCTTGGCTGCTTCACCTTTCCAGTTTAAGGACCTGTTCCTCCCAGGAGTACCCTAAAAGTGAGCCATCCTTCTCTCCCTCCAGCAATGCCTTCCTTCTAAAAGTCCCAGCTATCTCTGCCACTCCCTCCTTACTGCTCTCTGTAACTACAAACCACCTGTGTTTGCAGGTCTAAGACAGTCTCACAGGAAGTGTATGTTAACTAAAGGAATTGATAAAGAAACTTATAGAATGCAGTTGGAAAGTGTTGTAAGGTTATTAAGGAGAGAGTGTGGGGAAGGAATGTTATTGAGAACATTTAATATTGTACTTAGTATTCACAACAACTGTTCACCATAATCTTCACCAAAGAGGTCTAAAGTTTGGATTTTTTTTATTTAACATTTTTTCCATTTATTTTACATGCCAACCAACACAGCTTCCCTTCCCTCTTCTCCCATTCCCTCCCCATCCAGTCTTCTATTCAGAAAGGGGCAGACCTCCCATGGGCTTGCACAAAGCAGAGCACCTGGAGCTGAGGTGGAACAGAGCTCCTCCTCCCCACATCAAGGCTGGGAGAGCTAATTCAGAAAGGGGAACAGTTCCCCAAAAGCCAGCTAAGCAGCACCAGGAACAGGTCTTGATCTCACTGCTAGGAGCCTAACAAATAGACCAATCTATACAATTGTCACATGGAGAGGACCTAGGTTGGTCCCATGCAGGCTCCCTTACTGTTGGTTAAGGGAGTCAGTAATCTCCCAGGAGTTCACATCAGTTGTCTCTGTGGTTTCCTCATCATGACCTTGGCCCCCTGGCTCATTCAATGCCTCCTCCTCTTCAGCAGGACTCCTGGAGCTCAGCACAGTGCTTGGCTATGGATCTCTGCATCTGCTTCCATCAGTTACTGGATAAAGGCTCCCTGATGACAATTAGGGTAGTCACTAATCTGATTACAGTAAAGGGCCAGTTCAGGTACCCTCTCCATTATTGCTAGGAGTTTTAGCTGGGGTCATCCTGTGAGTTCCTGTGGGTTTCTCCCTAACCCTGAAATGCCCCCCATCATGACGTCTCTTCCATTACTTTTCCTCCGTCCTGTTCCCAACCCACTCCCTGAAGTCTCATTCCCCCACCCCCGCCCCACCCAGGAGATCTCTTCTGTTTCCTTCCCAGGGAAATCCATGCATCCCTATTTGGGCCTCTGTTATCTAGCCTCTCTGGGACTGTGGATTGTAGGTTGATTATCCTATACTTGGTGCAGAAAGGTCCTCCTCAGGACCTTTAAACTTTTGTTTAGAACATTCTTGTGTGTCCACCCACACCACCCCTGTGGTCAAAGATCTACTGTCTGCTACATCCAGTTAGTAAACTACAGAGGGTGGAAGCTTTAGCAACAGGGTCAGTAGTGTTCTGGAGAGGAGTTTTGTGGGCCAACTGGCCGGTGAGGCATGGCAGACTGGGAAACCCCGTTGCGGTACGCAGGGAGCCTGCTCACATGAGGCCCAGCTCATCTTCAGCTGCTTCGCTCTTCCAGGCCGAGCCCATGTCTTAGCTCTTTATTTTCCTCCCCATGTAAACGCAAAGCCGTGCGCCCCCATCCCACATGTGTTGCCGGCCAATTTTAAAGGAGTTGTGTAGCCACAAGAATTTTAGAAAACCCATCAACCTGAGAGAGAATGATAGCCTGAATGGGAGGGACTGGAGAGCAGACTTTATTTTGAACAGCAGCTGCACCACCCACGCTGCCTAAATTGTTGTGCTTTCTCTGCCTCTGGAGCAAGTTAACAATGCCGGACACCATTGCTTTATTCACTTAGAGGCTTCCACTTCTGTAGAGGCCTCCAAGCAGCTCTGCGGGGGCGCTCGCCAGGACTGTTGTCTTTGCATTTTTACAGTTGTTCCATTGTTAGTGATTCTCAGTGATTCACTCATGAGTCCATTTTTGGAAAGGGGCAGGAGATAACTCGTTACCACATAAGCCTGAAGTCTAGTCTTCTGTAATTAAATGATCTCAACAGCTGGTAGCAGCTTAAACCCTGTCCAACAGTGACATCTTAAAAATTCAGTCTTCCTTCTCAGTCCTGCCATGCCTCCTGGTGCATGTGAAGTCTGAAAGTCCCAGACTGAAAGTCCTGGGACTGCATGGACTCTGCGCGTGAACACAGCATCTGTCCTCAAAATAGCTGGTTTCCTAATCACCCCTTCCTGGCAAAGTCAGCACTAAGTGGTCCTTGGGGGATCCCGGCCTACGGTCAGAACTGCCGCTTCAGCTTACTGTACTCATCTGAAAGCTAAGATGCTCGGCCCACTGCCAACTGCTGCCTGCCTACTGGCCTTGGCAGTTACACAGATGGGCTTTTACAGGCCATTGCAATTCCACGTTTTCAAATGAAGTGACCCTCGGGCACAGGTCTAGTGGACACTTTTCTGCATAGTTGCAGCCCCCCTGGGATTTCTGCAGACACCCAAAACTTAAGCTTGTATGTCCAGAAAAGACACAGGCCCACTGAATGGTTCCTGAGAACTGCTAAAGAGCCTGTGTCCTGTGATTGTCACAGATGACTTGATTAAGGCAAGGGACATCGCTCCGCGTTAGAGGGCTTGCCAGGCAGGCAGGAAGCCCTGGGTTGGATCCCCAGGACTAGAGAAAAAGTTGAAATCACAATTTTGCTGTTTGCTCTCAATGAAGGTTGACGTAGGAGTGGTACACTTTACACCGTTGATACAGCCCAAGATCCAGCAGCCATTCAAGCTGGTAGAAAAAGTTGTTCAGAACGTGTTTCAGTTCCGGAGGAAGTACTGCCACCGAGGGCTTGGGTAAGAACCCTTTGTGACTTTGACTCTTAAACGGCATGTATGACCCTGGCTCTTGGTTTAGATCCTGTGGTGAGCAACATGTCACCACCACTGAGGAAAAGCCCCAGAGTCACCTTCCATATACAGGTTTGGTATGGTTTGGTCTAAATACAACTTAAAACACACAGGTGCACAGCTTCTGCTGACTCGCTGCTAGGAAGGCTTCTCAGGCAGGACTCGGTGGGTTGCTGTCTCTCTCCTTAAGGACACGCTTGAGAACTACAAAGCAGACATACCTTGCTAGCTGACATGATGTCATTGCAGCATCCTCGGCCCACTCAGTGGGAGCTCTTGTGTTGTCAGACTCATGGCTCCACAAGGGCACATGTGCCTTCTAGAAAAGTAAGACTGAGCCCCAGCTCTGCAGTCACCGCACCCATTCCTTCTCACCTAGCAGGTTTTAAGACATTTAGTTAGGTACACTTTTTAATAGTCAACGGATAGCTGCTGAAAAGGGCTCGGCTTATAGCACACACTTTCTAAGACTTACACAGATCCATTTTGGTTCTCTGTAGGGATGTAAGAAGTTTGGGTTAGTACATGAAATGATTTCAAGTGTGTCAAAGCAACTGCATCCTGAAACCAGTGCAACCTGTAAAACCCTCTTTATTAATGATTTTTTATTATGAATGTTCTAATTTTAAAGTAAAACTCACACATCTGTACATATTAGCTCTAATTGGAGGTGGTGGGAATCACAAGTACATCTTCCTTTTGAAAATCCTGGAATTTATTGGTGAGCCTAGTCCTACTGCTTTCAAAGCAACTCCCCCCAACCCTATTCATCTGAATATGCCTTCCTCTACAGAGACATGGACCAAATACCAAAATTCACTTTGAAGGATGGTGGTTGCTTTCCTTCAGTCACACCATACTACAAAGTGCTCCCAGGTGTTAGAAACTAAGTCATCTCCCCTGAGAGGCTGGGGAGTGTGGGTCACCATCAGCCTGGGAGAATTCATCCTTCACTGACCATGGCCTCTGCCAAGCCCTTTGGATGAGCTCATGGCCAAGGTCCAGGCATCTAAGTTCACTCTTGAAAAACAGTTGATTGTTAAATTAAATGAAATTTAAAATGCACACTGAGTTTTAAAGATGATTAACTGTTTTCATAACAGACAACTTATACTTTCTTTTGGAGTAAAGGGTTTTAAAGACTTTACGTCCAGGTTATAGAGAATCAAACCATTTGTTTTAGCTTGGGAAGACAGTTTTCCCTCTGTGGACACACCTTGCAAGTCTTAGCTTAGACCTGCTTCCAGTGAGTCACACAGGGAGTCTTTGGGTACCCAAGAGGCTCTAAGAGCCTCAGGCACTAGCAGTGTGTCCTTTTGAAGTTTATGCAAAGATACCTTGATCGACATAATTTAAGTCAGCCCCTCCCACTTTCCTTTCAGAATGCTCTTCCCTGAAGCTCAGCGCCTAGAAAGCACTGGAAGGCTGCTACAGCAGGCAGACATCGACCCCACTCTCCGGCCCATTCATCTCTCGCTCATGCACTTTAAGAGCCTGTGTGACGTGTACAGGAAAATGTGTGAGGAAGACCCGCAGCTCTTTGCTTATAATTTCAGAGACGAGCTCAAGCAGAAGAGAAGAAAAAGCCATGGGAAAGATGATGACCCAGAAAGCTGGGAGTCCTAACGGCTGCTCTGAGGGCTCCACATCCACAGTGTGGATCCTCTGCATCTGTACTTATGTCTGTCACTCTGTAAAGACAAACACCAGTGAGTAACCAGATGACTTACTTACATGCCATTACTACTTAAGAAAATAAATATCAAGTAGATGCAGTACAAGCTTTCCTTTAATATATATATATATATATACACTACATAGATGCGACATGTTTAGTATAAACAGCATTTATTACAACCTGCAAAACTGAAATATATGCACATTGTGCCCCTAAACCACATAAAAATAACTTAAATGTGCTTTAAATAAAACAAAAAACTAACAGCTCAAAGAAAATGCCCAGAGAACTGAAGGAAGGACCCTTTTAAAAGCCATTAATCACAACTTTCCCAAGCTTCCTTTCCCACATAACTTAAAAGAATTAGAATTCAGTTCTATTACAAGACTAAGTCATTTGATTCCTGCCCAAAAGGGATGTAATACACAATTTACAGGTTCTAATCTCTAGTTTTCTGATCCACAATAAATTAAAATAACTTAAATCTTTACAGCAAGTTTTGTGGAAGAATATATACTGCACGAACCCAAACACAGCTGGTGTCCTGCAGTTCTGTTTCTCACTGGTTTACAAATGAGCACTGTAACCCGCCACACAAGTCCTATGATTTGCCATGGCTCTGTGCTTCATAAAAACACTCCTCATTAACAACTGAAGTTAAACTCTGGACACTGAATTCTCGCTCCAGCACCAAATTTAGATCGATGCTGGCAGTTTCAGGGTGGCTGTCAAGTGACTGGTGACGAGTCTGCGTCTTGAGCAAAGTCCCTCTGCCCCTCTTGGTGCTGTTTGCTTTTCGTTTAATGGGGCAAAAGTGGCCCCTGACCAGCCTGGGCTGCTCGCCTGGCCCCGTAGGCTGTGGCCCAGCTGGGTTCGTTTCGGGCTCCTCGGAGATTCTCAGTCTCTGGAACTGAAGCTCAATGTCCTTAGTAGGGCTGCCCTGTTTCAGAGGGTGGTGGAAGTCCTCCTCTTCATCACTCAGAATGTCGCTTTCTTTGAGACCATCTGGAAACTCTGCCAGGCCCTCCTGAGGGTCCTTCTCCAGCACGGTGCTCTTACAGTCCGGCCTGTTCTCCGCCACTGGGCAGCCACTGCTCTGGGTGCCGCTACTCAGGCTACACTCGTCCGAGTCCAATGAGTTGCCCTTGCTGGGCTCGCCGGGCCACTCGCTGCTGGAGGATGTTCTGAGGACCTTTAGAGACCTGGATGATGCTAGAGAGAAAAGCACATTCCTCCATATGACAAACAGATTCTACAATGTAGAGTTAGGGCCTCAGGGGTTGTGACACCTATGTGAAGATTTTGTTATGTGAGTTTAGAGTTGGCAATTAGGTGGCAAACCCATGTAGTTATGTCAAACAGTGAATTTACTGATGTCTGTAGGGGTCTCTTGGAGCCCAGGCTGGCTTCTCACTTCTTGTGTAGCTGAGGACAGTGTTAAACTTCTGTGCCTTCTGCCTCCTCTGGAGTGCTGTGATTACAGCGTGCACCACCACACCTGGTTCTATGTATGCTCGAGATCAAGAGTCTGCTGAACACTGGGCAAGCGCTGTGCCCACTGAGCGACACCCCCAGGCATATCTGAAATTCTTCAGTTGCAGTTCAGCATTTTTTTTTTAGATTCCTAGAGCTTCACCATATAGATAGAATAATAAAGTACCAACTACCATAAAGGCCAGGATTACTTATTTTGCCAATGAGTAAATTGAATAGTTTACCACTTAAAAAAATAGGTTACACTTTTACATTACCTAGATCTGAAAATATTATACCATATCTCTATGCTTAGCCTCCCTGTTTATTTCCCTAGATGCTCCATTAGAAGCTGAAAAATGCTCTTATCTCTCTTGAGCATTGAGCATTGTCTGCTGGAATTTATAACCAACTTTAAGAGAATTAACATTGTGCACTTGTAATTGTGTGGTAGGGAGAGATTCATTGACTTTGTTCAAAGGGAATTCTTAGTTTGAATGTCCCTGTAATTCACTGGCACCACATTCGTTTTGATGACCATAGATGATTTTGACAACAGAACAGAAAACAAAGATGTTGAGAGAAAGAAAAAGGGAAGGGAAAGGAAAATATGTGCGCCCTCTAAGATTACAAACAAGACACCCTGGTCTACAGAGCTAGGTCCAGGACAGCTAGACTGTTATTACACAGAAATCCTGTCTCAAAAAAAAAAAAAAAGAATACAAAAAGAACTGGGGTTGCTAGGTGGAAGAGTACAGATGAACAGTATATTCTAGTATGTTCTAGGCGACCTGCTGCAGAGATTGCATAAGAATGAGCCCATTCTGTCTTGTGATCTGAATTAAGTAATGACCTTCAGGAAGCCTGGCAAAGCAAAGCTCCCAGATCCACGTTCATCTCAGAGGAAGAAACAGGTCAGATGGTAAGCCTGCACTGCATCATGCCAGCTGATAGAAGGGATGTGGTTGAAGTAGGTGTGTTTTATGGAAGAATGACTGGACTGTGAGTGACATGTTTCTTCATTAGGACAGAGCTAATGCAATTCTCACCTAATTTGGCTGAAACAGGAACTCGGTTCTTAAGAGGCACCAGACGATCCTTACAGGTCTTCTCCAGCGGTAGCTCACACTTTATGTGGCGCCTGAAGTTCTCTCTCAGAATAGAACGGATCACCTTAACGATGCTAGTCTTGCTCTCGCTGTCGCTGAGGAAAGGAGAAGAAAGAGAACATGAAGGATGCACTGTCCGTTCTGCTTCTGTGTGGGCCTTCCTGGGGACACAGCCTTGACCAGCTCTGCCTTGCACCTCAGAAGCTAGCAAGCTACCCACCAAGTGTGCCTGGCTTTTCTGAATTAAAGGAGGTGAGAATGGATTACTTTATATCTCATCAATATATTCTAATGGACCCACAGTTGCCCATTTTAGGCAGAAGTTGTACCCTAAAACTAAATTCCAGAAGGGAACTAAAAATATCACACACATATACTTTAAAGATTTGTGTGTGTGTGTGTGTGTGTGTGTTAGGGGTGGTGCTGGGGGGGGGGGGCGCTGAAGAGACCAGAAGAGGCATCCGATCATATGGAGCAAGAGTTAGTGGTGGTTGTGAGCTACCCAACATGGGTGCTGGGAACCGATCCCGAGTCCTGTGGCAGAGCAGCAAGTATTCATAACTGCTGAGCCATCTCTCCAGCCCCTAAACTCCTCTCTAAAGGGGGCACAGTGAAGTCTTACACCCATTTGTCCAGGGAAGTACCTGCAGCATAGCTGAAAGATGGTTTCTGGCCGCCCTTCAATTTCTGACTTCGTATGAATCAGCTCCCATATGGAGTTATTTTCAGTCCCTGGGTAAAAGGAAATGGAAACAAGAGTCTACAACTTGGCCAAAATGCTATAGTTAAGAGTAACTAAGATGCTCCCAACTCAAACACCCCCAGTTCTGGCTCTTTAGTTTCTTCTACAGATCACTCAGAGATATTAACAAATAGCTACAAAAATTGAGGTGAAATTCTTCATCCCTCTTTGGTAGTTTTAGGTTTTGTTTTGGCTGTGTGTGGCAGGATCTCACTCTGTAGCCCATGCTGGCCTTGAATTTGTGGCAAGCCTCTTGTCTCAGCTACCAAGTCCCAGTTCCTCTCTCACTGGAGATTTTAGCCCCATTCTTGAAACAAACAGGAGGATTTGCTCAGGAATTTGAGGTGACAAAGCCCCTTCCTTCCCTTGCAGTCATGTTCTTAGAAACATAAGCACCTCTGACATACATACATACATACAAGTTATTGAAGAATTAGTTATTCTAGAAGGTCCTTAGTTATAACTAAAGGAATTAGTTATTGTTCAAGGTCAGAGGGGCATTTTGTAGTTTCTTTATTTGCAGTACTCTTAAACATACTAGAAAATTCCTTAATATTGTGTGGATCCTTATTTAATAAAGTTTAGGGTATCAAGGCATATGGCAGAAAGGAAAATGTTGTCATTGTTGACTGCAAAAATGAAGGACCAATGCAGAGGCATCTGGCAGAAAATGGCCATCCGATGCCGCTTGTTTCCTTCCAAAAGATTGTAAAGAAATGTCAAAACAACCTTGTTCTCAGTTTCTTCTTCTAGAAAGTCAAATACATGCAGAAATTATCCCCAGCTACTATGGTGTGGGAATGTCCCCAAGGCCCATGCACTTTAAGACTTGGTGGGTAGCCTGTGCTACTACTGGGGGGAGAAGGGATGGAAGCTGTTAAGAGAAGGTGTAGCTCCTAATGCCCTTCCTGTCCCTGCTTCCTGACCACAAAGTGAACATATGTCTGCCATCCCATGATCTGTGCACATGTCCCATGCTGCCACAGTACCAGACTGAAACCCTAAGCATTCCCTGCTTTTTCATGCCACATGAATGAAATGCACATAAACGTGTTCCTTGTCGCATCCCCAAAGTGTTTACCTGCTGTGTTCCCAAGTCTAACTTGAAGCGCAGAAATGGGGATCAACCACCGGAACTTAAAGGGGTCCAAATCAGCAGAGTTGTGGGCAGGCCGGGAGTTCGAGGGCTGCAAGGTGAGAGAGCACCAGGAAGGGGTTAGTCCCATGCGCAGTGAACAGAGCTACCTTGATCTATATGCAGGACTCTTGTGGGTGTCTAACATGTACATAAACCAGGTGAACCCAGGTCTCAAAGGCCTCCCAGGACCGGGGCTGGGCCGGACTGGGAGTTTATGGGACACGAGAGACAAAGATGGCAGCCATGCCTTCCCGCTGTCTCCAGTTCTTGCTGGTGACTTATGGTGTCTGTGGCTAAGCTCCGATTGAGAGCTTTGAGTTTTGCTTTGGGTCTTAGCTTTTTGTACCAAGGTAAAAATTATTTTAAAGCCAAAGTTTTCCAGGCCTCTATGTAATATATGGGGCCACACTTATTATTTTCAGTGAATGAAAGTTTCCACTTAGGTGTTTGTCTTAGTCATCATTTAAAGCAGATGAGCAGCTCTTCTACCCATTCTGTGCATGTGCAGAAAATCCCATAGCCTACCACAGCAATGTCTGCACTCCTTGTTCATCTCTGCTTATTCACTGTAGCAAAGAACTGGAAGCAACCTGGTTGTCCATCAAAAGATGAATGGGTAATGAGTGTGTGTGTGTGTGTGTGTGTGTGTGTGCGTGTGCGTGTGCGTGTGTGTCCCAACTCAGCTCTCAGGAAAAATGGTGTTAATTTACAACAAAATGGATGGAATTAGAATGTAAACATTGAGGTCACTTGATCTCAGAAAGAAAAAAAACTGCATGTTCTCACTCATACACAAATTCTAGCCAGTATTATTTGTGTATATAGAAACAGATGTACACTTGAGCACAGTATAACATGAAGAAAAGAGACCAGAAAAGGCTAAATATAAGGGGATGAGGAAGGACTGAATGCAAGCAATAGACCCTGGTTATAAAAGCAAATATAAAGTTAATTGTTTTTCTGGTTCTAATTCTGTCATGGATATTTTGGGTTTTGGTGGTAGATATTCATAAAATATAGTCAGCCCTGAATATGTAAGGTTAACCGTGAAGCTCCACAACCTGCATTCCTGATGCCTACTCTAACTGTACAACTGAGAATACACATAGAGTTGTGTGCTTTTGAATAGACATAGGTGTGGTCATTTGGGGGTGCGATGTTTTCACTATTAAAACCTTGGAAATAGTTTATAACAGTTTAGAAAATCAGTCAGGTGGGTTGAGTGATGTTGGGCGGTGAGGCCGAGATTCTTAGTGAGTGTTATACTGAGATTCTTGGTATAACAGCAGAGAGAGCCATGAAAAGACAGCTTTAATTAAATTTTTAAATTAAATTAAATTTTTCTTACCGGTTTCTTTTTCAGTTTGCAGTTTTCTTTATAAACCAGTATGACAGCTCTCTTAAAAACTAAAAGTAAAAGAGAAAGAAGGGTCTTATTATTTTCTGCAGACTCTTCTCAGATTAACCCAGAGCTGGGCACCGCATGAGAACAAAGCGCTTCTAACCCAGGACTGCAATCCCACTGCATCAACACCTGCTCTTCCTGTTAGAGCTGAACTGTGCAGAAGTGCCTACTGAGCAAAGCAGGTCCTGCAAGTGCTTCTCGTCACTTGATTGACAGCTGAGGCCGCGGCCTCCAGGTCTCAGTGAGCACACACTACGGCTTGCCCTCCCAATTCTGGGAGAGAAGGAAGAGAGTTTGAAAGGCGGCACTGTTAGGCAGAGGGTTTCCAGTCTCGTGAGGTACTTCCCCTAGCAGGCCATGCTGGGTACCAGCCACTGCAGCGTTTTTCCCAACTTCCCAAAAGCAGGAGTCAGCAAGAGCGGTAATGTTATAGTCAAGCTTTTGTTACTGCTACGGTTTCCAAACCGGAGTACCAACCAAAAACTGTGAGCTCAATGTCCTTCCTGGCCTTTCCTAAGGAGAGGAACGGATTCAGCCAGGAAACTGTGGAGTGCATCAGGAGTTCCCCCATGGACAGTTCTGTCACCTACATTAAAGACAAGAAACAGATGTGGAACTCTCAGGAGCTATTTCATGTAAGACACAGAATTGCTTCTAGTGGTCATGGCTGACATCCATAGGAACCGTTGTGTTTGTATAGCCCCATCAACACGGCATGAAGTGGCTGAAGTTCTGTAAATACGAGCCAAGCATCGAGCTGCACTCTATTAGTAACAGGGTTGGCCTAGGGCCTCCTGCCTGCTGGCCCAATGCCTCACCGCCTCACCGCTGAGTGCATCCCTGGTCCTCTTTATTTTTTGTTTTGAGACCAGGTCTCTAAATTGCCGAGCCTGACCTTGAACTTACTCTGTAACCCAGGCAGGCTTTAGTTGTGCCTGGGCCTGTTAAATAATAGGAGGTGGTGTGTTTGGCTTTAAAGTACTTAGGGCTTTTGTTGTTTTTAGGTTTTTCGAGATAAGGGTTTCTCTGTAAGGCCCTGGCTCTGTAGACCAGGCTGGCCTCTAACTCAGAGATCTGCCTGTTTCTGCCTCCCAAGTGCTGGGATCAAGGATGTCCACCACCACCGTCCTGTTTAGTGGTCATCTAAGACAGTAGTTCTCAATCTGTGGGTCACGACCCCTTTGGGGGTGAATGACCCTTTGCAGGGGCCACATATCAGATATTTACATTGCAATTCATAAAAGTAACAAAATTACAGTGATGAAGTAGCAACAAAATTTTATGGTTGTGGGGGTCACAGCATGAGGAACTGTATTAAAGGGTCACAGCATGAGGAGGGTTGAGAACCACTGAATTCTAAGGGGTCTGTGTTAGTAGTGTTGATTTCAGGTCACTAAGCTACATCAGACTGCCAATAATAAGATACTAACATTGAAACTGTCCTAAGTAAATACAAAAAGCTCTGTCCCTTTTCAGTTCCTGCCACTTACTATGTTCTCTCAACGCTCAGTGCTCTAAGTTAGCAATCAGACAAACATGAAAATACAGAAACTGTCAGTGATCCCTGGGACTGTCTGAGTGAGCAGAAAATCACTGTATCTGGGGCTGGAGCAGAAAGGTCACCGGAAGGAACAAGCCCTGTGTTTTATCCACATGCTTCATCCCCTTCCTTCATTCTCCCAGCCCACCTTCCCTGTGTTCTAGTTTCTGGGACTATGACTTCACCCATACAATGCTAACAAGACAGTTACATTTTAGACTAGTTTAATCCATTTCCCATTCCATTTCTATATAAACTATATAATTATTTTACATATTCATAGCAAAAAAAAAGGGCTATGTCTCCCCCAGGAATGTCTAAGCACGTAGCTGTTCTAGAGGGTACCCTAAGCTCATCCACCCAGGCAGGAAGCTACTCAAACTAAAGCCCCCACAGACCTCCTTCTCTGTGCCACTCTGCTCTGCCACCAGCTGGTCAAACACTGTCCCGTAATCCTCGTAGATCTTCTGCATCTCGTTGATATGGCTGGCCACTTTTTCCATGGCCTTTAGTGCTTCTGAAAAATAGGAAGGTGTGCTTGCTCATCATTCCAAATCCCATCAAATGCCAGCATGGGAGGCCAGGTCTCAACTAATCGCATGATGGCAGCACAGCTCACAACAGCCTATTTAATCCAGATGTCACAATCAAGGGCAGTGAGATCATCACCTACCTCAAATTCTCTCAGAAATGGGGAGACTCTGGAAAGTGCCATTCATAAAGCTAACCTTAGCCCAGCCGCAGCAGCAGCGCTTTCTGTGCCCCAGAGAACACAATGACGGCAACCAATAGCATATTACAGAAGATAAAGCAGCTGCAGTTTTAACCAGAGTGCTGGAGAAAAGTGAGTAGCCGGAATCCAATGCAACACGGTCCAGCCTTGGGGGAGCTGCTCTTGAATTCAGTGTCTCCTCTAGAACTGACAGGAATAGAGCCCCGTGCCAGCACGAGCCTCACTGAGACACATGGGCTAGAATTTCGCTCCCAGGTTCAAGGGAAAAAGACTTAGAGATGCCCAACTGCGCATTCAACTGTTTGCGTTTATACACGCTATTTGTTTATGACCTGGACAGAGGGTTTTGGCCAAATCTTGGTACTCTTGTACTTTGTCAGAAGCTGTAGAGCTCAGAGATCTCCACAAGGTGGCACCCCAACCAGCAAGCATGAGCTGTGGCACAGTCTAGACCACGGAAATTACAGGAGAGGCCCAGAGGTTCTCACAGCACTGTCACCAGCCAAGTGACCTGTGGTCTTTACTTCAACTCACTAGACCTAAATTCCATTATTTGAAAGGCTTAAATCAATCATCCCTCTTGATCAATTTAGTAGGGACAATCTCATTGTGAGATTGTCTGTAAGCCAGGAGTAGTGATGCACACCTTCAGTCCCAACCCTCAGGAGGCATCTGAGGCCTATGTGTGTTTCGGGTCAGCCAGAGCTACACAATGAAATCTTGCCTCTAGTTAAAGGTCCCCAGACTCATTGAGCGCACCCTGAACGATGGCTGTATTAAGCTGTTCCCATAGACGAGACCTGTAACCAAGGCGAGCAGTCACAGTGCTGCGGAATCACAGGGCAAAGCTACAGGCACCAGGCTAGCAGTCTCGGCCAACAAGCAGCCTCCTCCAGCCTTACCTGTGAGGTGATAGTGCTCCTCACTCTCATGGTCCGTCAGGGACACAAGCTCCTTGAGGAGCAGGGGGTACTTGAGCACTCTCTGAACAGGCTTGATGAGGTAAGACTCCAGTGTGGAAGAATGCTGCTTGGTGGGATTTCGGGCATCCAGGAAAGCCTTGAAGGCTTTATCGGTTTTAGCTGCAAGCAATGGATAAAAGACCCTTAGGAGAGTGCAGTGGGATGATTCAACTGTATAATGCTACCTTCCAGTGTAGTTTTACATTATTTTCTTGGTCCTAATGCTGCTTGGTAATAAAAACCCAAGTGCATCCACAGCTGAAGTACCCAGACATCAGCAGGTCTCTATCATCTCTCTCACAAGGCCTGTGGGTGCAGGAAGCTTTCCAGCATGGTAGAGAGGGACATGAAGTCACAGTGCAGCTGTGCACGCCCATCACAGATTGTCCTGAGCGGCCCAAAGATGAGCTTCAACAGTTCATGACAACGATCCATACAGAAAGGCATCTCCTCTCCGGCCCTAGCACTGGCTGTCCTTCCTCTCTACACCCGCCTTATGAAGCCGTCCTGCCATCACCCCACAGCTCCAGGCAGACTAGACTACTTAACCCCAGAGTTGCGGTGTTTTCCACCCAGTGGGGCCTGGGGACCCCTTAGCAGCAAGAGCAGCCTCTGTCCATCACTGTTAGAAAGGATGCACACAGAAATACAGGTGCAGATGATGGACAGTGGGCACGCCAGCCATCACACTGGGTTCCACGGGGTGCTGGTGACAGACCAGCCATGTAGGGACCAACCAGTTTGAAGAAATGTCCTTATTTAGGTTCAGTCTCAAGGGCAAAATCTACAGCACTTAAGAGATGTCATTGGTCACAAGATCATGCAGGTGGAGAGGTGACCTCGTTTTATAGCAAAGGACAAGTTGGACTCGGTGTTTTTTATCCATGACAGTAGAGAGTGGGCGGCCTCTGGGAGGCGAAGTTGCTCCCAGTTCCACCAGGGAAACCACCGTAACTGTGCGCCTCGTTAGACCATCCATTATAAAGGTGTTTGTGAAAGAGAAATTAACTGCGCTCAGCCCTCTGTTGACAGTGCTTGTGGCTGTGTGGCTGTGTGGCTGTGTGGCTGTGTGGCTCACCGTCATCTGAAGCATTCCGAGATGCATTTTTTATAAACTCGGAATTTCTGGGATACTGCGAAGTTCCCTATTTAAATCAAATGGGTTTGAACTGCATTCGTGGAAATCTTAAACCCAAGATTGTAAGGGAAGCCTCTGCGCCCCACCCCCTTCTGTGAGTCATGAGAGTAGAGAGTGGGCGACCTCTGGCCTCTAGGAGGCAGTTTTTCCCAGTTCCACCAGGGAAACAACTTAGCTATGCCCTTCCTTGGAGTTAGATGATGGGACTTTACAGTGTAGTAGCTCCACATGCCTAAGAAAGTTAACACTAAAGTTAAAAAACAGCATGTGTTCTCTCCGGTCACCCAAGGCTTGTGGCTGTAATGGTTTGACAGACAGGGACAGCAGAGTGACACATGGCAAAGCTCGGAGCCCACCTGCCCACTACTACATAACTGCAAAGAACCTGAAGTGTCCCTTAACTTTTCTCATTTTCAAGGTCAAGACAGGACAGCCCATCAAAATCACATTTAACCCTCTACCTGCTGGATGCAGACCTACCCCTTATTAACAGTTTTAAAAAGACCTATAGAGGCTCTAAACAACTCACCTCGCTCTAGAACCTTCTGCACTTTGATGTGGTTGGCACAGAATCCACTATACAGCTTGAAGTGGTCGGCATAGTAGAGGAAGGAGCCTCCAAGGGAAAAGAGCAACTTCTAGAAGGGATGAGAAAAGGTCAAATCAAACACGTCTCCGATGTACTCTGGCTTCAGCTGGTAATTTGCTGCTGACGGCTGTCATTGCTGCTCTGTTCAGTCTGTAGGTGGAGACCAGTCTGCCCTAACTCACCTATAGATGGATGGGGAAGGTTCTGGCAGAGGCACTTCCTGGCAGCGGATTAACTGCATCTGATGAATGGGACTACAGTGGTCTAAGGTGGTGTGAGGACCTTCGGAGTTGCCCGCTCCATTACTTGGGATGAATTGTGCCTACTGCATGCTTCTAAAACCCCTTTCTACTTTTCCCCACCCTCTCTCTCCTGGATGAACATCCTGTTGGCCATGGTCCTTACTCCTTCACAAGGCACACACTTCTCTGATGGCCATCTGAAACCCACATTTTCCAGCCCAGTTTCTCAGGACTACATAAGAGAGGAATCCAGGGCAGGGAAGCTGCTCTTGTTTCAAAAGAAGTTGCTGCAGGGGCTGGAGAGATGGCTCAGAGGTTAACAGTGCTAGCTACTCTTCCAGAGGTCCTGAGTTCAATTCCCAGCAACCACATAGTGGCTCACGACCATCTGTAATGAGATCTGGTGCCCCCTTCATGCATACAGGCCTACATGTAGGCAGAACACTATATTTAATCATAGTAAATCTTTTTTTTTTTAAAGTGCTGCAGTACCTTTTCTGATAGTGAGTGAAGAACCGGTATGGCCAGCAGTCAGGTGATCCAGACTGCTGACCACTGAAAGCAGTCAGTCTGGAAGAAAACCACAAAGCCGCCTTCCCTGACCCACTGAGAATGCAGGGCAATGGATCACACTAAATTCATTGATTTAGGGGAGAACTTTTACACCCTACCCACTTGTGTTTGCTTTAAATGCAAATCCAAAAAGACATACTCGAAACTGGGAGGGGGTCTCCAGGACGCTGAAGTCTGAGGAAGCGGAGACTCCGTCCTCCAGCGTTTCCAGGAACACCTTCTGAAACTCCAGCATCTCTGGCAAGCTTCCGAACAGTGACTCCATCTGCAGGAAGGGCGGGGTGAGGCGTGAAAAGGTGTAGCCAGGCCAAGCAAGACTCCCTCACCTCCACCATAGATGCGTGCCCGAGACGCAGGCATAGCAGATATTTATAGAGCACATTCACAGGGTGTACTCTATACCTAGAGACATAGCTCTGGCTCCCTGCAGTCCCACAGTCCCAAAGTAACTTTTCAAGTGGATTTGAATTCAAATCAGGAGAAATGGCAGTCATTGGAAAGGAGCTAACTCTTGTGATTTAATATTAACAATTCATATACTGGAAAGTAGCTTTTGGCTGTACCTCTTGCCAAATAAAAAAGAAACAACCTTCTGCCTTCATAAGTGTGCCACTGTGCCTTCCATGACAGGGCCACATCAGTGGCTTTGAAGGAGGTCACACACAGACTTTCTGATGACTCTTCAGTGTTCGCTGGGGCTCTGTAGCTCTATTCTAACAGTTGTGCCCAGCCTGCATCCATGGACCACATGAAGCCACAGGCAGCTATGGATACAGCCCGGCACAAATCACCAACTTAATCAAAGCATGACTTCTTTACATGGGGCATCGTGTCATGCAACGTTAATCCTAGCGTTAGGGAGGGAGAGGCTGGCAGAGCTCTGTGAATTCAAGGCCAGCCTGGTCTACATAGTGAGTTCCAGACCAGCCAGGATACACAGTGAGACCCTGTCTCAGAAAAAGATAGAAAGAAAAGCAAGTTTTTGTTGTTGCTACTGCTGTTTTTTTAACTGGGGTTCTTGGGCATGAACTCTGTAAGTAGGAGCATCACTCTGTAATGTTAAGAGAAGAGCACAACTGGTCGAGAGCCTCTGCTAAAAGGCTCAGAAACAGGACTCGCATGTCAGAGGAGAAGAAAAGTATTCACAATTTACCTCATCTTGGGTAAGGAAGGTCTCACTCTGGAGTGGCTCCAAGTATAATTCAAAGAGGCAGCTCAGATCCTGAAAGTCAAGAAAAGAGTCTCTTTCACACATAAATCTCCAAAATAACCAGTTGATTCCAGTAGCCCAGGCAGCAACTCCAGAGACTCCAATTAGGACCAGTGACATAGCTGTCTTGTTGAAATTCTTGACCTTCAAAGTGGTTATCATTGCTCACCTAATACAAAGGTTGATGCCACTACACTGCCACCTACTGGATTTCACATGGTCACTGTGAAGTGCCAGACCCGCTCTGAGGCTAACTTCTTCCCAACAGAACAGGCTCTGTCTTTCCTGCCACAGGAGGCGCCATTTCTCCAAAGAGGAAGAGAGAGAGAGAGAGAGAGAGAGAGAGAGAGAGAGAGAGAGAGAGAGAGAGAGAGAGAGAGAGAGAGAGAGAGAGAGAGAGAGAGAGAGAGAGAGAGAGAGCTGCCCTTGTGGCTAGATACCAATGTCCTGGCTTTCTCTCCTATGCCAGGGAGGGAGCAGGGTATCAGTCTGGGTGGAGGTGTGAGGGACAAGACCTAGGCATCTCTCCAGCTTCAGGCTCCTAGGCATCTCTCCAGCTTCAGGCTGAAACCAGCAGAATTTCCAACTCCTATGTTCAAGTACAAGAGCCCCACCATTGAGCAGCAGGGATGTTTACAATCAAAGCCACACTTAAGTCACTACTGGGTTAGTCTCCTGGAGAACACAGCAGTGTGAATACTTACATAATCCACTAAAGTTTATAGTTAAGAACTGGAAGCCAGAAGCAATCGATAATTTAATTACAGAAAAGACTTGACTTTAGAGTTTCATTTATTCTGAAGAATTGGGAGTCGTGTATCTAGTGATAGTTGACTACTGTTTCCGTGCTTTGCAAGGGAGAATCTTTGAAACCGGAGAGCCCTGTGAAGTCCAGAGTGCTGCCCAGCGCCTGCCTAGTGGCAGTTGTGAGAGCAAACCCAGAACTGCAGCTCGGCTGGCACTTCACAATAAAAAGCCTCCCTGGCTCCCCCCTCCCTCCTTGTTCCACAGCAACCTGGGATGTGAGAAGGGGCAGGCAGCGGTGAGTTACTGGAGCGAATCTCAGGGGCACACGGATGTGAAAAATCTTGAGGTGCATGCGGAGGTTTGGAGTTAGGTTCAAGCAAGAAAACTGTGTTAAGGGTCAGCCACAGGAAAGAAATGGAGAACTAGTAGGGAGCACCGTGAATGCTAAGTTCACACTAGGTCTGGTTATTTGTTGGACAGTCACCCCTGTCAGGCTAATGCCACTTGCTCCAAGGACTTACTGCACAGCAAGAGCGGGTCACGCTGAGCTGGGGGTGACAAAGAGCCTCCATGCCTGGAGCCCTATGAAAACAAACGGCAGGGGTCTTGCAGGGAAAGGAGACTTGGTCCTTCCTTGCCTATCTGGTCGCTAATAAGAAGCATTGGAAATGGCCGTCCTGGTCCAAGGCATTCCAAAAGGAAGGTGGGAAACTGTGTGGCAAAGGAGAATGAGTTCCATTTCCAACTCTGCCCTGGACCCAGCAGGGTCTGGGAGGCCACGTGACATGTCCCCCGAGGTCTCTTGAGCCTCAGACGCAGTCACAGCTCCTAGAGGTCCTATGGACATGCTGGGTCATGTAGGAACCTGCGGGCTCCCTGGCAGACACTCTAGCTCTCTTCCGCTGGATACAGGACAAGACATAATGGAACGTAAAGTTCAAACCTCTAGCTTTCCTCCACCCACCCCCCAGTGCAAACGGCACTGGAGCTAGCTGTGAATAAGACTTTTGGGAGGGTCCTGGAGACATAGCGGTGGTGTGGAGACGCTCAGCTCTGTCGTCATCAACATCATAGTCATTTTTTCAGTCTATGTAAGCCACCCTGGCCTTAACTTGCCATGTAGCTGAGGATAGATACATTTAGTTCCTGATCTTTTTCTATTTCCAGAGTGTTGAGATTATAGGCACGCACGATCATATCCTGTTCTGGTATCAAATCCAGTGGTTTTGCGCATGCTAGGCAAGTACTGTACCAAATAAGACAGCCCCAGTGTCTCAGGAATTGTTTCATAGAATAAAGGGTAATAGTCACATATGTGTGCCAATGTCTAACTCCTGGGTTTCCCAGACTAAGAATTTCTAGGAAGCTAGTGACAAGCACAGGGACCAACAAGGAAGTTGGAGAGGACCTTCCAAGGGCCATGAAGCACAAGTCAGACTGGGCCTGGATTCCCCAGTCACTGTCCTGTGCCACACCCTTCCAAAAACTCACAAACGCAGCAAGTTTAAGATAGACCCAAAGCATGAGAAAACGCTTAAAGCAAGGAACACTAGTCTTTCCAGTCTGCTGTGCTAATAAATGTTTCCCAGAGCACCGAGCAGAGGCTGGCTGAGCAGGCAGAGAGGTGGATCCAGGGTGGGTACCCAAGTCTGGTAGCTACGCCCTCGTCATGCTGTGAGGACGTCCCATGTGATGGGCCAAACACCCATGCGTGGGCTTCCACCCTGCATGGGGAGCTCCATGGATAGGAGGATGCTGAACTCCGAGGACCTTGCTTCAGGGCCCCTGGAGCACAGATTGCTCCCCAGCTCCTCATAACCCAAAGTGATCGCTAAAGCAGTGTAGACTTCGTTCCTACAGATTGCAAATAATGAACTACAACATCTGTCTCCATAGTGAAAGCTACCTTGGCAACAGACACGAGCCAAGAATTCATTTTTTTTTTTTGAGTCTTCTCAGTTCTTTTGCCCTCTCAACCTGCCTTCCCCTGCTGAGTGGCGGATGTCTCCAACAGAGGTGATCTGAGGCATGACCTCACCACCATGCAAGGAGGCCGGAATGCCCGTTCCGTCCCATTACCTTCACGTAAGACTTCTCCGTGTCTACGAGCTCCTGGATGACTTTGCGGAGGCGGTCTGCATCTGAGAGGTGGCGAGCCAGAGGCCGGGAAGGTGGGTCCCGGCTCTCCGCCGGTGCTTCCATGGTGTTGGTGCACGTGCCGTGGAAGCCCCTGCAGAGCTCGGTGATCTGTTCAGCGCTCTGAGAGACAACAAAAAAGGGAAAGTCAGGCTCAGGACAGGGCTCGCCAGCATTGGGTATCCACCTCACCAGGAACACCGAATAGCTGGTGTTCCCAGCTGCACCCAGTACACTATCAAGGAGCCTCACAAAGAGGCAGGTCTGGGGCACGTGGCTTCATTCACCTCAGGCTGCTCTCACTATAACCCGAGTCCTGAAAGAAAGATGGCATCTCTAATGTTTCCGTTGGTATGCAGTGCTCCCCGCCGTCACAAGAACCGTGAATGCGATAGCACTAAAGTCAAGGAATGAAGCTGACTCTCTGCAACAGTTGAGGTTGCTCTAAACACCCAGACATGGAGCTTTCTGAACAGAACATACAGGAGGCAGATTCATTGAATCCATCCTGTCAACAGTTGGCCTGACGAGCTTTCCAACTCCCAGTGTTCTGGGAGACTCAGACATGGTGAGGTACCATGGCAATTTTAGGATGGCTTGGCCCCAGTCCGCCTGAAGCTCTGCCCTCAAATCTAACCATTTAGCCCTAGCCAAGTAGCGGTTATAGAGGAAAACGCACAAGCTGGCAATGCATACACTAGAACGGCGTAGAAGGTGAAACACGAATTACACGCCTCAGAAAAATTAGCTGTTCTGGCCCACCATCCCTTTCTGTCCCACCTCCTCTGCTTCCCAACATAGTGTCTTCATTCGATGGAAAATCAGGATCGAGACAAAACCTCAACAACCATCCCCTGCCTGGCCTTGCTCTCTAGTTCAGTGAGTCCCGACTGTAATCCTGTTCCATCTTCACAGGAGTGGAGGGTAGCTCCTGCCCAACTAGAGAAGACTTCCAAGGTTAGAGACATCGAGGTGCAGACTGGGGGTGTGGAAACCAGCAAGAGCATGGATAAAACAACTGGAGAATGCAGACATCGTGGACAGAAAGGCAGCCCCGAACCAGGAAATTGTGGGAACCCAGCTACGAGGTGAATTGTCAATGAGGTCCCGAGAGGAACATGAGCCAAGGAGGAACCCAGAATGCTCTGGTATTGTGGTAGGAACCTGGACACAGTAACATACAGAACCTAACTCCTGTACAGTTCTGTACAGCAGGCGACAGTGAGCCTCTGCTCTCAGTTTTCCATTAATCCTGGCCTACAATAAGGCATGAGATAAAGGAGAGATTGTGTCTACGGCTAGACACACAGACTTCAAGAGAGTTTACTACAAAACAGTTCAAACAGAAAAACAATTTTCCTTGAACATGTGTATTTCTACTTGTATTTATTTAAATTTGAACACGGATATTTCTGGCGATGCCTATCAGAAGATGTGTATAAAATTCACTAAGGAAACAGATGCGGAGGGCCTGGGGCATGGCTCAGTTGAAGGAGTGCTCTCCTAGGTTGGACACATTTCCTGGCCAGGAAAGCCAGCATGGTCATGATAGTGTACATCTATAGTCCCAGCTCTCAGGAGGCAAAGGCAGGAAGGTCAGAAGCTAAAAGTCATATTCAACTACAAAGTGCCCTCCAACACACACACAATATTACAGATCTTTTTTGAATGTCTCATATCATGTTTACAACAGTCAGACTTTGTGATCTGTTTTGGAAGCTCTAACCCCATCACATCCTAACAGCCTAAGCACACAGGAGAGGGCAGCCAGAGGCGGCAGCCTTTCTCTTCCAGCCCGTGAGGAACATGAGGGACAACGGAGACATCCAGACTCCTGCATTTCCCCCCTTGCCAGGGGACCCTAGCCTCACATTCATTTTTCACTGGAAGTTTTCCAGCATGATTCCATTCTGAACCAGAAGCCCTGGGATTCCATCACAGGTAGAGTTTTTGTTTGTCCGTTTGTTGTCTGGTTTCATTTTATGAAACAAGGTCTAACTATGTAGGCCTGGTTGGCCAGGAACTTGCTCAATAGGCCAGACTTCCAGCTTGCAGCAGTCCAAGTGCTGAGATCACAAGTCTATGCCACTATGCCCAGCAGTGTGACTGTTTTTAAGACTGGGTCACCCTATGTAGCCCCAGCTACTTTGTCTTTGAGGTCCTCCTACCTTGCCCTCCCAGATGTTAGATTACAAGGATGCACCACCATGCCCAACACTGTGGATATCTATTAAAAGTTTCCCCAAGTGATGCCAAGATGTGGCCGTCAGGAGAACTACCTGTCTACCCATCAGGCCAACTACACGTGCTCAGGTTCCCCAGGTGTGGCACTGACTCCAACTTATCACCCTTTCCCCCAGGATAGCAACTTATAAGAGGCATAGAATTGGCTTACATCCAGAAAAATCAGCCAGACTGTGGCCCTGGTTCGAGGCCTAGCCTTCTACTAACTACTAAAAAGCCCATGAGAATAACAGGCTCGAAAACTCCTTACTTGAGATTTTATTCTGGGATTTGCACGACAGACTTAGACAATGCAGTTCTGCAGTCCTGAGAACCAATAGTCTCCAGAGCTGCGGAATCTATATTAAGCTTGCATACACCACACAAAATAAGATCTGACAAAATGCACCATAAGTTACATGGCATCTGGTGAGATTACAGTTTTGCCTTGCTGGGATGTCAGAACTCACACCTAACATTGCGGTGTTAAAATAACAAGATTTCAAAAATAAAGTATCTTGCCATTTTGGAAAAATCAGAATTCATTTTAAAAACACTTCTCATGGGATTGACTTCCAAAAAGTGAATGTTAGCCGGGTTGTTTCAATGGCAAATTTACTTGTCAAGATACTGCAATTAAGTGTTCAAGGGCTGCGAAGATGCTTTTTGCACAGTTAACAGTTTAAGCCATTGCCTAAAGGTGGCTTCAAGATTACCTGGATCATGAGGAGGTGGGGTCATAGGGTTTTTAAGTGTTTTTAAGGATGCATTGACCTGGATACAGGTCACTTCCTCTGTGCTTCCCCGTGGTGATAAGCATCAAACAGTAACAGGCCACAGCCTATGGTTAAGTCACTTGGGAGCGGTGACATTCCTGAGTCTTCTGCATCCTTCCTGATGAACAAACAGCAGCAACATCTATCTGTCAGGTGACCACGCCCTTCTCCATATGGGTCCTGGAGAAGAGGGAACTTGCATTTATTGAGCACCGGTACCACACCACACGTGTGAGGTCCTGCTCCCACAGAACATGCCAGCATCTCGGCTTTAGAATGACTCACTGATACCCTGTAGACACCAGCAAGCTCTTCCCAGCACTGGCCACTCATAACATATTCGGTGCAGCACAGGAGAGAGGACCTGCTCTTCCTGCCACCTCTGTCTACCAAAGGGTCTGACTCTGATGGAGGAAGGTCATCTGTCTATGTGTTACTTTCATTGGTTAATAAAGAAACTGCCGTGGCCCTTTAATAGAACAGAAAATTAAGTAGGTGGAGTAGACAGAACAGAATTGTGGGAGAAAGAAAGCAGAGTCAGGCAGATGCTTCAGGCAGTCGTCATAGCTCTCCTCTCCGAGATGGACGCAGGCTAAGATCCTTCTCAGTAAGACACCACCTCATTACACAGATTACTAAATATGGGTTAAAGCAAGATGTGAGAATTAGCCAATAAGAGGCTAAAACTAATGGGCCAGGCAGTATTTAAAAGAATACAGTTTCCGTGTAATTATTTTGGGTAAAGCTAGCCGGGTGGCGGGACACAGCCCCGCCATTCCTTCTACACGACTCTCCTGCCTAGGTGTTAGGAAGATGTGGTCACCACCACTCAGAGTGGTGAAGGCAGCAAGCATCCTTGCATATGTGGCACTCTGGGGTCCATCTGGGGGACAACTGTCTGTCAGGCCATCCAGGCCTCAGGCCCAGGAAGGCTGTTTGAAAAGAGAAAGACATGGTTACAAGGTGGAGGTGGGAACGTGTGAAGACTCAGGTGCCCGAGAGTGCTGAGGTAAGTGTGTGCAGAACAGAAGGAACCCGCCTGCTGAAGCGGAAGCTGACTCTTCTGGTTTTCAGTGTGTAGCAATCAGGTTCATGGTGGCCCTCTGGGTTTTCAAGAGGACAAAAAACACTCTCTTCATTCTTAAAAGAATAAATGAGAAGTGTCCTTAAAACTGCCTGGAAAAGCCAAGCATGGACACTCTCTCCCCACACTCAAAATGCTCTTTCAAGTTCTTGCTCGGCACAGTGGAAATCTAACACTGGAAAGTCTTGGGCAAGAGGATTACAACACCAAGTCTAGCCTGCTACGTAGTGAGATCTTGTCTCCTGACAAATCAATCTAAAATTATCAGGTATTTAGAGTCACCAAGTCTGATTCCCTACTTGAAAACAATTTTATCTTTTCTACAGACACGGCCTGACTCACTGTGGAACTCTGAATTCAGACAGATGCCTAGGCAAAGTTCTGCTGGGTTTTGTTTCCCTGTGTGGATAAGGCACCTTCTGCCTCCCCATAAAAGAGGCAATGTGTCTATTTTCAAGGAGCCCAGAAAAACATTTGGGGCGAAGGCACCAGTGCTGCCTACAATGAGCAAGCACTGAACCTCAGTTGCTCTTGGGAGGAAAGTAGGGCGGAGTCTTGATCAGACCAAGCTCTGGTGACCCTGTTGCCCTCCTAACCTGGACAGCAAGGCACTTTCCATCAGAAAATACCACCACCGTCTCCCTGGGACTTGATTTGCCAAATCTCCAGACCACACAACTCCGATAATTGCAATGTTCCTATTTGGAGATCATCCCTTGCCTGGGTTTTGCAGTTTCCTTGAGGACTTCAGAACCTTAAAAGGAACTGCTAGGGGTTAAAGCACCTCATATTATGAGATGTCATAGCAACTGCACTGCTCAGAAGCCCCACGGGCAGCCTGACTGAGTCTCATGATGGCCCAGTGTGTAACAGCGCCCCATCCACGGCTCTAGGTGCGGCAACCTACTTTTGTCTGAAAGGCTTGGCTCACAAACATTTTCTGCCCGTGAAAGGAGATTCAAATGTGCTGGATAACGAAGAAATATGTCATATACGCGCAGAAACTGAAAGGTCAGTGTATGCTGCTTTTGAGTTCCCAGCATGCACGAAGAGCTTGGTGGTGGGTATCAGCAGCAGAGGCAACCAACACACTGCCCCTGATGTTATTCGGATGTTGGGGTGACTGGGCATATTGTAAACAGCCTGGCAGAAATGGAGAGATGAAGACACGCAGAGAGGACAGGCAGGATTGTCAATCTCACTATTAGACTTGAAATAATGAACCCTGAAGAAACAAGGATTCCCCCAGGAATCTCATGATGGGAGACGGAAAGGGGTACCAGACAGAGGGAGACCTTGTCTCCCTGAAAGAGACTTCATAGTGCTAAAAACTTGCCAGACCACCTTACAGGATGAGACTGAAGCCCAGATAAGGGTGGGTCAGTGGTGGGTGGGGCCTCACGTGACGGGAGCTGCTTAGATATGGACATCCTTAGCCATCTATTTTTTATTGATTTTGTTGAGCTCTACATTTTCTCTGCTCCCCTCCCTGCCTCTTCTCTCTCCCCTTCAATCCTCCCACAAGGTCCCCATGCTCCCAATTTACTCAGGAGATATTACCTCTTTCTATTTCCCATGTAGATTAGATCTATTTAAGTCTCTCTTATTGTCCGCATTGTTGTCTAAGTTCTCTGGGATTGTGGCTTGTAGGCTAGCTTTCTTAGCTTTGTGTTTAGAAACCACCTATGAGTGAGTACATGTGATAATTGTCTTTCTGTGTCTGGGTTACCTCACTCAAAATAATGTTTTCTAGCTCCATCCATTTGCCTGCAAAATTCAAGCTGTCATTAATTTTTTCTGCTGTGTAGTACTCCATTGTGTAATGTACAACATTTTCCTTATCCATTCTTTGGTCAAGGGGCATTTAGGTTGTTTCCAGGTTCTGGCTATGACAAACAAAGCTGCTATGAACATAGCTGAGCGCATGACCTTATAGCACGATTGAGCATCCTTTGGATATATACCCAAAAGTGGTATTACTGGGTCTTGAGGAAGGCTGTTTCCTAATTTACTGAGAAATCATCACACTGACATCCTAAGGGGCTGTACCAGCTTGCATTCCCACCAGCAATGCAGGAGTGTTCCCTTTTCCCCACAACCTCTCCAGCACAAGTTGTCATCAGTGCTTCTGATCTTCCTTGCCCTCTATTTAAACTCAGATCTCACTTAGGGCCTGGAAAACAGATGCGAGGGCTTCCCTCATCTCTTTGTCTGTCTTCCCAATATGGCCACATTGAATAAATCCCTTCCTCTGCTTTCCACTATCAATTTGGCTCTTCTAATTGGCTTATTAAGGACTGCTGGTCTGACCTGATTTGCAGCGGCACAGGTTATCCACCCAGCTCTGAGAGCAATTTTGCAGGGTGTGTTCACTTGCACTCCTCTGGCTGCCTTCTCATCCCCTTTCTCTCCCACACTTACCAGCTCTATCCTAGGCCACTGATCTGAACCCAAGGCAAGTCTGCATGACGCCCACAGAGCTACCAGGGTTGATGATGCTGCTGCCTTTAAAATGCTAGAATAATGTCAGGCCTGTTAGAGATGAAAAACCTTCAGGGTGCACCAGCTCAGGCAGGGTGTGCAAGCAGGATATGGTTAGTATACCCCATGTTCTCATTAAAAAGAAAACGAATTCCTCTATTCACTGTCTAGAAGCCATGAGGAGGCTGTGTTCCTGAGCACTCTCAGGGCAACCATGGTGTCAGCTGTCACTTCTAGCAAATTAGACAAGTCAGAAAAGTTCGCCTTCGGGGAAAAAGACGATTAAAAAGTACAAATGACTTTTCCTCAAGTCACTCGGCGCTTCGTAAACATGTCACCGCCTTACAGAAAGAGCTAATATTACCAGCATGACTGACAGAAGGGATCGGGAACCACAGGCTGGCGGGTGTCGGGAGACTGCCCCCAGAAATGTTGATGGGCAGAAACAGATCATGGGTCTGAGGCAGGAGGACCACCTCCCAAACTTCCCCACAGCGGCTGTGTCAGAGGCCTGAGTGCTGATGCTGTGAGGCCCTTGGAGGCAGCTAGCAGGCCTACAGGAAACATGGCGGTGGCTCAGCAGAATGCAGTGGAGCTGATCAGTGATAACTGTCAACCATCTATATTATGGTGTTAGCGATGGAACCCCAGGCAAGCCCCAGTTAAATGTGCCTCAGCTGGTAGAGTGCCTTACAGAGCATGCAGGAATCCCTGGGTTCAGTCCCTGGTACCCAGTAAGCCAGAAATGCTGGCCTATGCCTGTCATCCCAGCACTCCGGAGGGGTGGCAGGAGAATCAAAAGTTCAAAGTCCTTCTTCTGGGACGTTCAGTGTCAGCCAGGGCTACATGAGGCCCTACCTAAAAGTAAAATTAAAAAAAAAAAAAAACTCCAGAGAATGAAATTTTTGTCTTTAACAAAGAGATAAAAGGAAAGATGGAATACCCCCAAATACCTCCTGGGTTCTTCCCCCTACCTTGACCAGAGTTCTAGGCAAAATGAGACGATAAATTATGAAATTAACAGTCAAGTAAATGACAGCGCACAAATGCAATGAGAGACACAGCAGACACGAGAAGACACTGACCTTTAGTGATCAAAAGAGGACGGGGTTTATTAGGAAGAGAAAAGAGGTCTATGGTTTTTAAAGCAATTTTATGCATATTTTCTATGTATTAATATGTATGAGTAGATTTTTATAAAATGGAATAATAAGTGTGTGCATGTGTATATGTGTGCATCTATATGATATACAGTGGTTAACACTGCATCTCAAGTTATTTTAATTTTAATCTTTTGGCTTATCTGAATTTCCTCGTTTTTATAGTAGTTGAATTTTTAATTTTTTTTCTAAATGGAATCATTTCCTGTTATTTTACAAAAATGATTCAAGACACAAAAAAGGCTCCACAAGATGTCTGAAGAACGAGACTGACTCAGCCTCCCCTCACCATGCCCACGTGTGGCCGGAAAGACAACTCAGAGCAAGGCATCCCAGAGCAACTTGAGGACCCAAAGACTGTGGAACGCTCTGGAAACAACAGAAGAGGCTGGAGACAGGAACACGAAAGTCATAGCTCGTGATAAATAAAGGTCATGTCACAGAGCCTAATGTGATGAGGGGACATGGCCTCTGCAGGAACTGAGGGCCAGTGTGGGGATGGGCCTGGGCCTAAGACAGGTGGACGGGGCAGGAAAGAGAGGCAAGGGCCTCCCTTTGCCAGAACTGTGGGCACTAAGTATGGAGAACATGAGGTAGTTGCCTTTTTGACAAGGAGAGGAAGCCCATGGAACAGCAGTTATAAGCAGAGAAACCCTCAGGACCTGGGTGTTGCAGGCCTGATGTAGTACCAGTCATCCGATGCCTGCCACCTATGGGGCTCATGTCCAGGAGAGCAGGCTGAAGGCCCAAGTGCATCACAGCACTGGTCTTCCTGGCCACTCCCCTTCGCTCCAGTTTGCAGCCAGAATCCAAAGTAGCTCACGCTGGACCATGTGTCCTCGAATACCTCTTTCAAGGCATGTGATGCGCGCATGCACACACAAACAAACACACACATGGGGGGGAGGGAGAGAGAGAGAGAGAGAGAGAGAGAGAGAGAGAGAGAGAGAGAGAGAGAGAGAGAGAGGAGTTAAAACCCTGACATGGCAGGTACCGTCTGTGTGACCTTAACTAACCTCTCCCAGCTCAGTCCCATGTCTGCAAAGATGACATACTAAAGAAGGCTCAGGGGATTCAATGAGAGGAAAAATGTGTACAGATAACCCACAAAGTATAAAGGCCCAGGACAGCCTGGGGCTCAGTAAAAGTTACTGCCCAGAGACCATCTTTTTCTTATAATCCATGTGTGTTGCACATACTCCAAGTGTGTGCACATATGCATAAATAACATTCATGCCAGGTCAGAGGCCAACCGTGAGCGCTGGTCCTCACCTTCCATCTTATTTGAGACACAGTCTCTTGAATTGGGTTTTGTTTTCTTCCTGCTGTATTCTTGAGCTTCTAGGACTTCTGCTTCCTATCTCATGGTAGGAACCCTGGGATTACAGACATGCAGTATCACATCTCGCTTTACTTAAGTGCTGGGGATTTGAACTCAGGTCCTCAGGCTTCCACCACAAGTGCACTTCCAGTGGGCAGAGCCATCTCTGAAGTCCTGTCCAGGGCATTTAATGTCTCAACTTCATTTATCTTCAAATGCATGAAAGGACATATTTTCTCTGGTTGCCCCAAGGACAAGCCAAAATAGTTCAATCTCATCAATAACTTTTTAATAAAGCTCCTCCTCTGGGCACACAGAGTGATGATTACAATATCAAACAGGGGTGGCAAGGGTCATGAGGAAAACAAGGAAAAGTCACGCAGAGAGTCGGGCAGGAATGCAGCAGTTCCACCAGGTACCAGAGCAGGACGAGGTGAAGTTTGCCCAGAGGGAGGGAAGAAATGAACCACCACTAGAAGTCAAAAAAAGGCAACCGGGGCACCTTTTGGACAGATTCTGGGAAGGTGAAGGAAGCTGAGGTAGCAACTGTGTGCCGAGGAGACCTCGGTCTCAGGCAGCATGCCCAGCGGTCAAGGGAAATGGGCAGTGAATCTCAAGGGAAGAGGCACCTCGGCTGTTTGCACATAGCTTCCCATTCCACAGCCGCAGGCAATCACCCTGTTCCTGGGACAGGAACAGCCCAACAGCTCCTGGTAGCAGGAGTGCCAGGGTTGCTTGTGTCCCCGCTGCCTGCCTTCTGCTTGGTTTCCTTATTTAACAGCAGTCTGGGCCAGATTCGGGAATGAAGAAGATGAGGTCTCTCTGCCAAGGACCTTTCAAGGGGTAAAGCAGCCTTTCAACACAACCAAGCCCTCCTCCCCATGAAACACCACGTTTGAATGTTCCTCCTACAGAACCTGCATGCATGGCCAGTCTATCAAGGTCTCCTGGCCTGTTACTGTGTTTCCCTACTCCAGGGTTCAGGTAAAAAGAAAAAGATGGCTTCTCATATATGTAATTAAAACTATTCATCCAAAAGAGCCAAAATTTTCCTTGACTTCTGGGAGCGAAGAGATTCCCATAATCCCACACTGAAACAAGTAATTGAAAGACCTCTGGAGGAGCTGGAGAGATGGCTCAGCGGTTAAGAGGATTGCCTGCTCTTTCAAAGGTCCTGAGTTCAATTCCCAGCAACCACATGGTGGCTCACAACCATCTGTAATGAGGTCTGGTGCCCTCTTCTGGCCTGCAGGAATACAAGCAGACAGAATCCTGTATACTTAATAAATAAATATTTTTTTAAAAAAAAGGAAAGAAAGAATGACCTCTGGAGAGAGTTCAGCGAATCATGTCCTGTGGATCAAATCCAGGCTGCTGGCTGTTGCAATAAATAAAGTTTTATTAGAATTCAGTCAAGCGCATTTATCTCTGCTCAGTGTTGCCTGTACCTGCTTGAAAAGCCTGCGTGGTTCCGATGGTCCCAGACACTCTCTGGCCTTTTACAGAGAAAGTTTCACCTCACCTGTAGAGGCAGACACAGATATATGTCTGGGTTCTGGAGAGAGGGCTCAGAGACTGAGAGCACTGACTCCTTGTCCAGAGGACGTGGGTTCAAGTCCCAGCACCCATGGGGCAGCTCACAACCATCTGTAACTCCAGTTCCAGGGATCCAATGCCCCTGTCTGGGACAACATGCACATGGTGCAGAGACACATGCGGCAGATACCTATGCACAAAATCAAAATGAACCTGAAAAAAATTTTTAATTATGTTTGAATTAAAACTCAAGAATTGATAAAACTTTATCCTGATTTTTTTCTTTCAGTAACTGGACTCCCAGCTCCTTTCGCTTTGAGATAAGGAATCATTAGCTAGCCCAGGCTGACCTCTGACTGTCAATCATTCTGTCTCAGTCACCCAAATGTTGGAATTATAAATGTACACCACCATACCTCTTACAATAATTACACATTTTTAAAGCCCCTTATGCATTGTTTTACTAGAGACGACACATGACATCTCAACTTGTCAAAACTACAAAGCAGATGTGCCCAACCATTTCGACACTGAGATATGCAATCTTGTAATCTACAACGTTCATGCAATTAACGGGTTTTTATTTGCTCTTTAAATCACCAAAAAAAGCTCCTCATTTTCAGCACATTTACAATTCTGTGTTGGAGCACATTCATAACTAACCTTGGCTGCATGGGGCCCATGGGTCACAAGTCAAACACAGCAACTACAAAACCTTTTATATAAAATCCTTTCAACTATATCCAAAATAAAACAAAACACTGACACCCACTGTTTTCCTGGCTCAGCTCCAGGGCTCAGGCAAACAGCATTGAGTTTTCTTAAGGGTTTTGAGGCTGTCTTCTGTGTTACTTCTAGATGGTGACATGGTTGCCCTTCTTTACCCGTGTCTTGGATCTGCGCCTTCCCATCTATGTGTAAGCGCTTTAGTGGTTTTCTTACACCATTTAACTTTCGTTCTTTATAGGCTCCCTTAATTAAAGAAGGCTCTAAACCAGTGTTTGCCATTTGCCGGGCAACGCACCTTTGAGATGACTGGTGTTTCAGGTCTACCCGCTAACTCTTTCCCATCAAGGGGTGTGTGGGGGTGGGGGGGGGGGATGGGACATCTTTTTACCCAAAGCCATGGTTCCCTTTTCATTTTCCTCCTTCAGTTTTCTCAATACCCTGCTTTCGTCCTGATAATCTCATAAACGAACTTAAATGTGTTTCTAAGAACCTGCTTTGGTGGCTAGTGTTGTCAGTCAACACCTTTGCTCTCTTGGGCTTCTGTGTTGCCTGCGGCTTCTCCGAAACCCAGCACTCTCTCTATAGCCCAGAGGTAAGTAAGGCTCTGCCAGTGTCTCACTGAGCAGCCTTTGTGGGAAAGGTCTTTACAATCCGAAAATGTACATTACTTCCCCCAGTAATAGTTAGATACAAAAACATGAAAAGATCATCATCATCATTTATTTGAAGAGAAAATGTGCCATTGACACACACCAACTGTAACCAGTCTCCCCACCCCCCAACTCAAGGCAATCCTCCTGCTTCAGTCCCGAGGCATTATAGGTATGAGCCACCATGCCTGTCTTAGGGTTCTTCTATTGCTGTGAGGAAACCATGGCCATGGCCACTTTTATAGAGGAAAGCATTTAATTGGGGTGACTGACAGCTTCAGAGGTTTAATCCATTTTCATTTGTGGAGGGAAATGTGGCAGCATGCAGGCAGACATGGTGCTAGAGAAAGAACTGAGGGTTCTACCCCTGGGTCAGCAGGCAGCAGGAAGAAGACAGTAAGCCAATGAGCCTGGCTTGAGATTCTGAAACCTCAAAGTCCACCCTACAGTGACACACTTCCTCTATAAGGTCACACCTACTGTAACAAGGCCACACCTCCCATAATGCCATTCCCTGTGAGCCTATGGGGGCCATTTTTATTCGAACTACCACAATGCTCATCTTTAATTTCTTCACAGTCCAGAGTTTTGACAATTTTTTTTTAGCCACCAATATTCTGGGCAGATAACATGTAAAAACAGAGGACTAAGAATGTCACTGTTAGGGCCTCACACTGGATTTAACAGGTTCTGACTGACCCTGCTCTAATAGCTATGCCCAGCGACCTCAGCCAGACTGCCCATGCTGAATCCAGTCTACCTCTCTCTGCTTCCCCCCAAGAAACTGCTTTGTTGGAGCTGTAACCTCAGTGAGTTCCAGCTGTCCCAGAAAAATCAGTGCTTGTGGAAGGTCCTGCCTGGCATGTCTGTTACTCGGTATTGAGAATGCTCTCAGGGGTTCAAAAAACAGCAACTGGAACACACCTAAGGGTTTCTCAGCCTGTGGGCGTGACCCCTCTAGTGGTCAACTGACCCTTCACAGGGGTCAAATATCAGATATCCTGCATAGCAGATACTTACATTGCAATTAATAACAGTAGCAAAAGAATAGTTATGAAGTAGTTATGAAGATGATTTTATGGTTGGGGTCACCACCAACATGTGGAACTGTATTATATTAAAGGGTCACAGAATTAGGAAGGCTGAGAACCACTGTTCTCAACTGTTACAGAGAACCTAAGTTGGTTCCCTGTAGATGATGCAATTGACTTTCACAAAGAGCATGAACCTTGGGGTTCCACATCCACACACACTCCTCTTTTCAGTGGGAGTGTGTATATGTTACCGTGGCGACATAGACCAAGCCAGTCTTACCTGTCCTTCTTTGCTTAGACTGGAACCACTCAACAAGTCATTTTATTAACTAGTATTAACTAGCATAATTAGCAGCATGGTACCGCATGGTCATTTTATCCTAGAATACCACACAGGGGTCTGCACAGCCCCGGCTGTGAACAGTGCTGCCTTCCCCACCCACGAGGTGTGTGGAGGGCAATGGAGCAGAAACACTGTTTGGGGAGGTCCTTTATTGTAGGCCCATGTTTCTGTATGGTGTGGCAGCCAGGCGCTAAAGCCAATCGCCCGATCTGAGGTGGTCACGTAGCTCTGCAGACAGGCTGTCTCTGCCTAACAAAAGGTCAGGATGTTCATTGCTCCTTTTCTTTGTAATTTGGAGGATGCCTTATAGAGTTGCTAATTCAAGCCTATGTGACAGCTAGCATACACAACAGACAGGTAGATGCGACGTGACAAAAGGCCATTCACCTGGTTACCTAGGAGACAGTCTAATGTATTTTCCCCGCTCAGTTTATGTGTTGCTATATAAGCTGTTTGGATAATAAACGCGGGGAGATCGTCAGGAGAAAGGACCCTAAGATGCCCTTCTCTGATGACCGTGTAAGCTGTGTCTGATTATTCCTTGTGGCTCCGTACCAGTCCAGTCAGGGAAAATAGTTTTATATGTTGGAGTCACACGGGCTCTACCACTTTATGAGGATGGTGTCCCTTTGCTGATGGGATCTTCAGGTTAATTTGAAGACCATTAGATCTTTGGGCTATCTTGAATTCCAATGGATCTTTAGGCTATTTTGGCTAAATATGATTCCCTCAGGAGAGAGCACAGGTGGGACATAATGCCACTTCATCAGAGTATAAACAGACAGAAGTCAGGGCAACATACAGAAGAGCAATTACTGACAGAAATCATGGACTTGCTGTTAGGAGAGCCTCTGCCACAGCCTCCGACACTCACTCCGCAGCATGGACACTTAGCTCCTGTGTGCTGGGGCCCAGAAAGAAACTGTCTGACAAGACTAGCAAAAAGCAAAAGGTTTTGTTTCTTCCCAAGTATATTTCTGTGCGCCCAAATATATTTTAAGTGGCTATTTTCACCAAGGCAACATTACTCACTGTATCGTAGTGTTGTTATAGACTTCCCGCTATCGATCTAATTGCTACTCAGATGAAGACACCTGAATGAGTAGTCACCAGTCCAGGTCCTACAAGCTTTCCGACCAGACGTTTCAAATTCTTTAACGACTACTGAAAATTTCATTCTTTATCTATGAAATAGATTCTTTCAGACACTTAACCAAAGTGAAGGAAACCAAAAAGTTGTTTATGTAACTTAATAGTTTGGAGGTTAAGCTGAATTACCAAACAGTTGTGCCCAGATTTCTAGCAACATGTTCTGTTGTTTGTCACACAGACCCTAACTTTTACCCCTGCTGTTTAAGAACATGCTCACCCCTTACTCTGCACTCATCGCTGGGCAGAGTGGTCTCATGGGAAATCCCCTGTATAATCTGACAGAAGCAGTCTTGAGGCTGGCTTTCCTGAAGACTTGCAACACATTGGCCTGATAGCTAATAGCCAGCGTGTCGACCTCTGCCTTCTAAAAGGGGCCGCAATAAGAATCTGATAGAGCTGTGGAGAAAACTGGCCTTCAGTGAGATGATGCGTTTATGCTCCTAGCAGGGCTGGGAACAGCTCAGTCAGTACGGGCTAATGCAACAGGCACCAACTCTAAGGTTCAGACCTCAGTCTAACATACATCCAGCCTGGTAGGGCACACCTGCAATTCTAGCACTCACCTGCAATACCCTCGGGGGGTGGAGGCAGGAGAGTCATTCTCAGTCACACAGTAAGTTCAAGGCCAGCCTGGGATACCTAAGACTGTCTCAAAAAAAAAAAAAAAAAAAAAAGGAAGAAGAATTCATAGCATACACATAGAGAAAAAGCAGCCATATTGCTTAAGGCCCCTTTCAATATATACCATTTATACACATCGGCTTAGTTTAATTTCACCTCTTAGCTGTAAGTCTATAGGGGGGTATAAGCCACCGTTTAATAAGTACGTGGGGCAGGGGGACAAAGTGATTTTTCCAAAGCCCACTGAAGACAGTAAGAAGGCCCGTCTGTCCATCTACTTCACACAGTGAATTGAGACCCCTCTGTCTAACACACTTTCCAGTCAGTCGCATCAGGAGAATAAACAGCTCTTGCCACTTCAATCCATTTCGTACATCCACTGTCCACGAGCACACTAAAATGTACTTCTAGGGACAGCCTTGGGCCCTGGAACAGCCAAAATCCATAGACACGCAGGACACATAGTTACCATACTTGGCCTGTTCCTAAATGTTCTTCGTAAGAAAGCCAGCCAGCACAGGCTCTGGTTTGATGGTATAAGGGGGCCCCTTTGTTGCCTGGACCTGCTGCAGACCAACGGTGAACTCTTAATGTCAAGGTCATTTGAATGTTGCCCTCTATAACTTGTGCTTCCACTTTAAGGAAAGCCATCACAAATGCTTAGCATGTGGAGGGTGTGACCAAGACTGATCAGAACTGCATGACTCCCACCAGAGTGCTAGAAAAACTCAGGACCAGGGATTCACTGAAGCTAACACACACACACGCACACACACACACACACTTACTTCCAGAGGCCCTGCCTTGTACTGACAGTGCATAAAAATAAAGCTTGGAATCTGGTTTCAAAACAGGCTTTGAGAAGAAAAGCCCTCGAGCAGGTAAAGCATCAAACTGTCTGCTGCTCATCTGGCTTGGCTATTATATGCTGGGGCTGTTTGTCTCCAGAGAGCACACATACAACCCAATGGCACTTGGTCATTTTAGGGACACTTCTAATTTTTGCTGTATTTAAGAAATACAATAGTCACGTCAGTTCATTTGCTCCGCACTCTTGATAATCACCTGCCACGTACCTAGCTGAGATGTCACCCAAATCATCTGCCGCTTCCTGACGCTGACCACAGAAGCAAAATGGAGAAGCGAACTTTAAATTCTTACCCTCACTATTTTCAACAAATACATCTGTCATTTCAAGAGCCATTTCTTTGGGTTGAGAAGAGAGCAGTGACAGGGGCGAGGGGCAGAAAAGACAGGCACGGACAGACAGCCAAGTGCTCAGGAGAAACCAAGCAGCAAAGACAGCATGGAGACTAAACGCTTGCTGACACCTCAGACTGAGGCAATCTTCAACGCTCACCTTGTGCCGTGACTGAGTAACCAGTGTTTCTGTCTTGGTAAATCGTTGCTAAAAGAACCATGTTGGAGTCCCCAGCCCTCAAACAAGTGCCAAGGTGGTGGCCAGATTCCTCTCAGTCCTTGACTCTGTGACAGAGCAGACCTGGAAGGCGTTGGCTTGCACCCTTCCGAGCCGGCTGTAAGCAGGTGGCAGGCCACCTCTCTAGCCCTGTGGTACATCCATCGCTCTTTCGTAGCTCCTCCTAAATCTCCAGTCTGGGCAACCACCAGGCCAGAACCTCTCAGGCAAATGTCAGCGATTACTCACTGCCAGGTGGCTTCTGGCGACGCTAGGGAACTTAGGTAGCAGCGGAGAACCAGAGATTGACAGAGCAGGGGCAGTGAGTCAGAGGAGGACGGGTGCACTGCAGCTGAACAAACAATAGAAGGGGGAAGGCAGAGGGGGCAAGAAACAGACGGATTAAAAGGGGAAGAGAAATTTGAAGGTACCCTTGCAGAGAGTGCCTTCGCGTTTATCTGTGTGTGTGTGTGTGTGTGTGTGTGCATGCGAGTGCATATGGATGCACATAAGTACACGTGTGTGGAGGTCAGAGGTCAACACGGGATGTCTTTCTTAATCACTCTCCACTTTCCTTTTTTCTGATAGGGTCTCCCACTGAATTTGGAGCTCACCGGTTTGGCGAGGACGGCTGCCTGGCTGACTAACGAGCGTCACGGGTCTGCCTGTAGCTGTTTTCCCAGCACTGGGATTATTATGTGAACACATCACCATGTTCCACTCCTTACATGGGACTGGGGACCTGAACTCGGGTCCTTGTGCATGCTGAGAAAGCATTTCACCCACTGAGCCATCGTCCCAGCCCCTGAAGATACTGTTAAGACCTCTCTTTTCCTCCAACATTGATAACATACCTGTGTTCTCTGGTCTTTGTGCTACATCAAGAAGAGCGGGAAGCTGATTTTTCAAAACTCAAATAGCCACTCTTTGCCCTCAGCAGTTAGAAGAAGGCACCCAAGAAGGCCACCAAAGGCAAGAGCCACACGGTGTGCCTCTGCGCAGGGCCCCTGGGTCGGGTTTCTCCTCAACCTCAAGGCCTGAGAGCTCCCGATGGTGACAGCTGAGTCTACTTAGAGCTGAACGCTAGAGGAAATGACAAAATGACTCAGAACAATCGTGCAGAATTCTTTTTAAAAGTATAAGCGGCTGCATTGTGGCACCCAGCCATTATGAAAAGGTGATATAATGTGCTCTGAGGAACAAAAGGCAGGAAAGCTGCGCTGAGGTGTGAACGCACCTTCATTCAGTCTGCCCAGTGAAGCCCCCATTTGACGATCTGCACGTAAACAATGTCGAAACAAAGGCATCCACACGACTGTCCAACGGCTAACGTCTGGGCAGGCCTTTGTGGGGTGGCTTTTATGCCACATCCTCTCCACTCTTGGTAAATATGAAAGATTAGATAACATTCAAGGCACCCAAACAGTAGCAAGCCCCAATTAGACCGTAACTGTGCTATTATTTTAGAAGAAAAGGAACAAGAAACAGTCACAGACTGATCTGCTGGGGGTAGGGAGTGGAGGGAGGAAGCAGGGAGCTCAGCATGAGGCTTGGCTCCTGGCAGCATGGGGGACCACCACTACTTAAGCACCCCTGCGCTGAGAGGATAACCACCCCCTCCTAGCCCACCAGACGGCCCTTTGTCTCAGCAACCAGGCCTACAACAGTTTAGTTGAGGCTGCGTATCTGAAATCGGACTCTTCCCAGATTCACTTTCCCCCCAGTAATTACAGAAGATAAAAGTTTTTATGATGTCCCAACACCATCATACGGTGAAGCCAGTGGTGTTCAGTAATGTGCCAGTGCCATGCAACCACTGATGTATTCTGTGTAATATATTCTGTGTAATATATTCTGGTAGAAACCTAATAATTTTTTTGCCATGGGGTGGGGAGAGTTGTAAATTAACCCACCCGTGTCTTTTAGAACATGAAAGAGTTGAAATAAAGCACCAGTAGCTAGTTCCACCTGGGCTGGCAGACGAGAAGATAAAAACCAAGTTCCAAATGCCACTGGAAGACAGGAGAGAAGGCTCAGTTGCGCGAGATGCTTGCTGCGATAGCATAGGAGGACTTGAACTCAGGTCCTCTGAGCCCAGTTTTAAAGCCAGGTGTTGTAAGATGCACACATGATATAAGCACTGAAATCTCAATGCCAGGAGGATCCCCGGAGTTTGCTGGTCAACCGGTCGAGACAAACAGGTGCGTCCCATGCTCAGTGAGAGACCCTGTCTCAAAAAAGTCAGGTTCACTGACACAGAGGAAGACATCCAAGGTCGACTTTTGGCCTCCACACACAAGTGAACAAGCACTTTCACACAAACTTGCACATATACATGAACATGTACATACACACGCACACAGACAAGACCCACATAATCAAACAACCATGACACGTTTCGTATCATCAGTACTTGATATTAATTCTGAAATGTCAATAATGTAATGTCCGCACCAAGACTAACAATCCAAACAGGCTACATCAGGGCTATAAACTCAGGGATCACAGACGTCCTTAAGGGGAAACCAGGGCACAATGGCATCGCATTGCTGATCCCCGCTGCACACCCCAGAATTCTGTGCAGTATTATATCGGTGTATGAGCAATTTTCTAGAGGTTTCTAGGGGGGTTCTAGAGCTTTCATCCCATTCTCAAAGACATAGTTACCTAATAAAGTACCTAACCTTCCTGACCTTCACTCATCATGACCCTAAAAACCCCCACACATCTGAGAGGTTTTAACATCAATCAGTAGATGCTGTGCCAGACCACGGATAACCAGTGTTGATGCCAACCAGATCCTTCTAGAGTTTGGTTTTCTTCTAAGCAGCTTGTCTAATATTAGGCAAAGAATTGCTCTCGATCAGAAATTTGGGTAGAGGAATAAGAAGGGAGATGTAGCGCCTCAGGGCTTATACGCAGACCAATGCAGAAGTCCGGTGACTTTAGCCAAGGACAAAGCCATTGTCAATCAGTCCAGGACATGGGACGAAATCTACCCACACTCCTACTTCATCTGCCATAGGTCCAGTCCCCCTAAGAATGTTCTAGAAACTGCAAGGAGGGTGCAGACTGAGGGGAAGGGTTTGACCTGAGAAATTCAAATTCTGTACTTTCTTCTCTGCCACAGAGTGAAATTATCGGAGACGTCCATAACTGCTTACCACCGGGCAGGGGGGCTTAGAAAGGAAACCCAGACGGAGAACTGGAGGGCTGGAAGTATGGAGGATGAAGAGGAATGGCCCAGGAAGATCACCACTCAGCCCCATCTTGACTTTCTGCAGGTGTGACAACATGGAAAGCTGGGGACAAGGAGTGCAGACTGCAGACCCCATTCCGCCACCTATGATGACCAGCTACTTAGTCCCCCTGGTGAGGAAAAGCGGGTCCCTCTTAAGAGTCTCATCTCAGACAGGATGAGAGCACAATCATAGCTCCTGCTTGGAGCCATGGGAGAGGAAGTGCAAGAAGCTGCAAACTGATGTGGCCAGGTGACGGGTACCTTGTTTGCAGGGGAGGGAGGGCTGGAGGGGACATCTCTGTAAACAGACATGGCCAGGTGACGGGTGCCCTGTTGGGCAAGCATCTCTGCCCAGTCAGGGTCAAATCCTTGGGTGGCTTCATCTCTGGGCGTCTCCAAGTCACTTTCCTGTTAGTCATCACCCCAGCCGCGAGGAGAGGGCATGTAATTATCCCTTCAACACTTGGGTGCCTGACAGCGAGTTAATTTCAGAGCCAATGCTCCACCTGACAAGCCCTGCCCCCAGCCCTGCTCTCTGGGGTGATTCACTCTGCCGCCCTACAGCGCAGCCTCTTTGTGGCTTCGTGGGTTTTTTGTTTGTTTGTTTGTTTTTGTTTTTTTCGATTTGTGATTCTGAAGCCGACTTTGAGTAGCAACTTGTTTTTCTTCCAGAAAAACAACAACAACAACAACAACAACAAAAACAGAATGTAAAGGGAAAGTGCAGAGATGAGCAAGAGACATGAGGACACAGGCAGGGCAAAGGACACAGGGACCCCTGAGGAGAAACCTGAAGATGGAAGGGCAGGGAAGGAAGGGAATGAAGGACCGCTATGAGGCCTCCCAACCTCACTGAGCCAGGTGCTATTGACCCCCTCCCTGTGATGACCATCAAGAGCCAAAAAAGACATGGGGAACCCGAGCTTTCTAGAGTCGCTATCTGATACCTCAGGCCTACTTTGTCTGCCAGGTCATGTTCTAGAACCTCTGCCTTTCTGGGGACTCCAGTGCTAGACAGCCACGCATCCCGATGACATGGGAAACCGCATGGTTTGTGCTCCACTGCAGGCAAACTCACAGCCTCAGGGCCACACACAGCCCCAATCTCATTCAGTAGGCGGTCATCATGTCTGAGGCTTCACACACAGCTGAGTTTACCATCGGGTGACACTCAGGTCTGTGACTCCCAGCCCAGCTTGCTCATAGTTCAGACGCCGACAACAGCCCTGCCCACATTTCAGACTTCTCCCATTCCAGCATACAATCTTATAGGGGGAATCAGTCATGATGATGGGGATGAGGCCAGCTGCAAGAAGCAGGGAGGAAGGACATGGGCAGGATAACTTCTTCCCAATCCCTCCCTTCGAACAGGATTCTGTCCCCAGGATGAGGGCTAGCTGCCCCGAGCTGCTTTCAGAACAGCTGCTATGGTCACATCTGTACCCCTGGGGTCTCAAGGTCATTCTACAGTACAAGTTCACAGCTTGCTCACTTTTGGACTGTCTCTGACACCCTGAATAGAAAGGGGATGAGTGATATCTCTAATTCTGCAGACTTTAAATGATCTTTGGCAGGACAGGACCCAGGGGTGACCTCTGCATGTCATACCCCATTGGTCACATATTAGCCCTGATGACCAAGGGCAGACCCAGAAGAGCTGAACACTGAGAGCCTGCAGTTAGGAACATGGGATGGATGGCAGATATCTAACTACCAGGAGATCAAATGTTCTTTCAGGCTGCAGGGAAAACTCAACAAAGTTGCTTCCACTAAGCCCAACTAACTTACCATCAGGTCTCTTTTCCACGGAAGTACAGTGCTAAAATACAGAATGCTACTGGAGAAATACAAATTCTCAGCAACCTCTCCAGCTTATATGCACCCCACCTCTCACCTGAGAGGACCTCTCTGACCTCCCTGAATGACTGGACACTCACAAGCCTGCCTTTTAAGGAAGAAAGCAGACCAAACACACAGCTTGGCTACTCAGTCTCTACAGCCAATGTATGATAATCCCCCTCGAGAAAACTTCACTACATCAACTATATGTTATCTGTGTGACTACCACAGAGGGGGCTGGAGAGATGGGTTAGAGGTTAAGAGCACTGGCTGCTCTTCCAAAGGACTCGGGTTCAACTCCCTGCACCCATATGGCAGCTCTCACAACTGTCTGTAACTCCAGCTCCAGGGGATTCAACACCCTCATACACACATGCAGGCGAAACACCAACGCATATGAAATAAAAATAAACAAATCATAAAAAAGACAACCGAACACTAAGTGGACCCAATTTCTAAGGTCCCAGGTGTCTGATTCTTTTTTTTTTTTTAATCCCAGAGAACAGTTCAGGAGACTTTAACCACTGACACTAACTCCAAGAAGACTGGTGGGCTCTTATGGTGCTTAAGTCATATGCACATATTAATTTCAGTAATATTTCACCAGAACATTCATATATTTGTATGTGAATTCTTGTCTGGCACTGAATTTCCCCAAACCCCACTCCCACCCCACCCCAATGAAGATGCCAAGACTTGAGTAGAGTATCACCTACTAGCACCTGTAGATCTGACAGGGGAGACTACTTAATCCCCTAAAAGCTGAAGAACTTGGCCCAGGTGACTAATAAATCCTAATATAACAGGATTCCAACTCAGCTTGCTCACCTAGTCAAGCTTTCCTTTTGGCATGCCACCGCCTGAAAGGATGGACTTCCTGAAATGAAATCATCAAGGAAGAAGGTCGCTATGGCAGAATGCCATGCCCGAGTCACTCTTTAAAGAACAAGCATTTTGCATTGAAGATACCATCCCCCTGCCCATTAAAATAGGGTTAGTTCAGATGACTTCTAGTTAAAAATAGGTATGCTTAGCTTTAAGAAAAGACCATGAATACATCAATCTACTAAGAGCAGCTCTGGCAACAGCCTACTGTCCCTAAATAAACGATGCTTAGTTTAACTTTCTAACAAATCTTACCTTACAACCCAAAAGGTCCTGGGGTAATGCTGGAAACTCAAATGTATACACTTAAGGAATGCTGGGGCTCAAATCATACTCCCCAAAACCTTCTCTTTAGCTTCAGCTTCTTCGCCATGTAAGCTTTTAAAAAGCAATTCATGTGAGAAACTTAAAAGGTTGAGCAAAATGAGTGGGCAGGAGTCAAATATTAAATACAAGTTATGTTCCCCTGGTTACAGGGGAGCTAACTGTCAGTGTGTATTCTTTTCTTCTGCCTTGAACACACAACGGGGCCAAAACATATCTTTAAAAATGATCAAAGCACAAGGAACAGCAACACACAGTTGCTACACTGTACATCTCGATTCCCAACGCTCTCTCTTCTACCAACACGACGCCTACAAACTGCAAAAATAATCACGGCCACAGCTACACTAGATGATTACATAAAATTCCTCTAAAATCTAGAAAACTAACTGAGGCAGAAGAACTACACCAGGAGCTCCGCTCACCTTGCAGAAACAGGTTTTCCCTTTCTCCCTTCTCTTTGCATGTATTTACTTCACGGCCATAAGCCCAATGCAACCATGGGCTATGCTCCCAGGAAACTGTTCAAGCAGAAAGCGATTTGTAACAATCCAATTCTCTCCCTCACTTTAAAATACAGAGGAGACGCTTCTGCACGGTTCTTTCCGACATTTATTTCAAACTGACAAAACTGTTTTAGAAACTGACTCCCAGACCTCAGAATGAGCAAGGCGAAGTTGACACTACCATAGAGCCAGTATACAAAAGTTCTCTTCGCACCCATAAATATAGAGTGCCTTCAAAATTGCTCTCGGGACCCCTTCCAAACAAACCCGAACCCTGCTGTCCGCACAACACCCTTAGACATTGTTAGCGTTCCCATCAACTTGCAGTCCTGAAAGAAAACATGCACATACGCCCGCTCTTGGAGCAAGACCTGCACCCTGGAACCCCAAGCCAGCATTTACTTACATGCTTGCACAGAAAAAGACAGGTTCAGAGGCACCTGTTCCTTCTCAATGGCAGAGAAGGAAGCAGTTTAGAGTCCGCTGCTGCTGGGAAACGTGGAAGGCATGCATCCCCTCCTGTTCTCATCCCCAGGCAATGAAGTGAGAGAGAGAGAGAGAAAAAAAAAAGAAACCAATCCCAAACTGCTCTTGCCTGTCACATCCACAAGGATGTCCTAGCGCCACCAAGTTCCTTTTCTGCTGCCTGGAGAAAGTGCACCCCCTTCTGCTAGCTTCCTACCCCAAACTCTGAGCCTGCCTGCTCCCGAGAGGTACCAAGAGGTTACAGCAGATGTAGTAGGAGCGGCAGATCCACCCAGTGCCACATGTCTACTGCTAGTCCCCAGTACTTGGGTGGCTTGTCTGTAGGAGACTGCTTAACACACCTGGAGAAACCCCCAAAACAAAGCAGAAACTCCTTCAACTCCCTCACCCGAAGAGAAATTATTTATTCCTTTCAAACTCCCCCCTATCATAATAGCGTATGCCAACTGCTAACAATGCTAGAGAGAAAAAAATCCCCTACAGGAGAGGCTGACAGGGTCACACAAAGAGCTGTGACAGTAATAGGCACCCTTAAATAGAGACAAGGCAATCAATTATGAACCATTTGCAGAAATTGTGGGGCTGTCAAAAGCCTTGGCTACAGCTGCGTTTCATCAGGCCAAGCTTCGTGCCATTTTCAATGGAAATTATTCCGTATTCTTAAGGCGAGAGTACTTGTTAGTAAAATACCCCACATGGCCCAGGTTCAACCAGAATCTAATCTGAAAAGAAGTTAATGACCCCTAAGAAGATCCAGGAAGCAGAGGCAGGTCCTCTCTCTGGAGAGCAACCACCTCCTGCAGGCCTGAGCAGCTGTCTACTAGAGGGCAGTGTGCAGGCGCCCCTGGAAGAGTTGCTTCCCAGGCACAGGCAAGAGATACATGACATTGCATGAGCAACTCTCAGTTCACGTCTGTGCAAACAGGAAGGAATCCTGGTCATAGACGGACTGGAGAGAGGACGACTCAATCGGGAAAGTACATGCCCTGGAAGCTTGGGAATCTGAGCTCAGAACCGATGTAAAAACACAGACAAGGCCTTGAGCATCTCTACCCGCCCCAGGGGTGGTAGTGGCCAGACAAGCAAATCTCAGAGCTTGCTAGCCAGTCAGTCCAGCCAAAGATCAGTGAAAGACTCTGTCTTAAAATGTGGAAAATGTTAGAGAACACTTAAACCTATCTCCAATGTTCATCTCTGGCATATAAATACATACCAAAATAATAATAATAATAATAATAATAATAATAATAGCAGCAAGAACAATAAAAACAAAAAACAACCTGGTCTGTGTGGTGGTTTGAAAGAAAATGGTTCCCATAGGCCCATAGGGAGTGGTACTATTCGGAGGTATGGCCTTATTGAAGGAAGTGTCTGTCAATGTGGAGGCAGGCTTTAAGGTCTGCTATGCTTAAGCTGTACCTAGTGTGGCTCATAGTCTCCTGCCGGTTAAGATAAAGAATTCTCACCTATCCTTCAGCACCACATCTGCCTCTATGCCACCATGATCCTCACCATGGTGATAATGGACCAATCCTCTGAAACTGTAAGTCTGTGCCCAATTCAATGTTTTCCTTACAAGAGTTGCCATGGTCATAGTGTCTTCTCCTAACAACAAAGCCCTAACTAAGACAGTCTGTAATCCCTATTACAGATCCTATTAGGATCCCTAAATTAGACAATTTCCTGCCCTTTTCACTGTATCCATCCCAACTATTACTTTTGGTGGTCACTAATCCACTCTTTCCAGAAACGAAGAAGACGTGAGCAGACCAACTGCTGGACATCATGCTATTCTTCAGAGCACTGCAATCCATTATTAGATGGAGTCATGTTCAAACCTGTAAGTGACTACTTTTGACCAGGAAGAAATTGGAAGTATTTCATCTACTCACTCAGGCTGGGTGTTCCTCATCAAAAATGTTGCAAAATCCAGCATGCCAGCATGGCAGGAGAAGCAGTGTCCCACCTCTGCCCTCCGGGGCAACACAGTAGCCACAACACAAGTGCAGTGCTAACACTGTACACTCTTGCTTCTGCATTATGTGTACATGGTGCATATGAAACACAAATCATCATCATGTTGACACATGGGTCCTTTCCCCAAGGTATTTCTCAAATGGAATGCAGATATATCAAGACACTCAACCTGACCCTCTTCTGATAAGTTATCTGATAGTGTTATATTCTTTGTGTTTTAATAAATAAAGCTTGTTTGAAGGGCAATGGAAAGCAGTCACACTAGTCAACTATACAGGCCAGGTATTGGTTGCACACACCTTTAATCCCAGCAGCCATACTAGTTAGCCACAGACGGTAGTGGTGCACACCTTTAATCCCAGCACTAAAGAGGAATATAAGGCGGGGTGAGACAGGAACTCTCTCTCTTTCAGTCTGAAGACTTCTTAGAGGTCAGAGCTCTCTAGTGGCTTGGCAGCTTTGCTTTTCTGATGTTCAGGTTGAACCCCAATATCTGTCTCTGATGGAGGATTCTCATTGTCTAATAAACAAACTGCCTTGGCTTTTTGATAGGGCAAAATTTAGATAGGTGGAGTAGACAGAACAGGAAGAAGGAAGTGAGGTAGATGGCTCAGACAGATGCCATGCCTCTCCTAAGTTAGCCAGACCACCGTGCCTCTCCTCAGGGAGACAGACGTGCAATGAAGCTACAGCCCAAGTTGGACATACGCTAGAAACTTCCCGGTAAGACACCGCTCATGGTGTTACATATATTATTAGATATGGGTTAGTCAAGATGTGAATAAGAGGCTGAAAATAATGGGCCAGGCAGTGTTTAAAAGAATACAATTTGTGTGTTGTTATTTTGGGTTATAAGCTAGAAAGGCAGCCGAGAGCCGGGCGGCGGGAAGCAGCCTGCAGCTCCTTACTACATGTCTCTGGGTTTTTATTATACATGCTACATTCTCTGCTCCATTTTCTTTGGTATGCATACGAGTGTGTGCGTGTGTGCGTGTGTGCATGCGTGTGTGTGTGTGCTTTCTCCCCTCACCATTTTTTATGTTATTTTTAAGACAGGACCTCACTTCTCTCGCTCTGGCTATCCTGGAACTCCTGATGTAGACTAGGCTGGCCTCACCAGATTTTTGTAATGGAAAATAAAACTTGTATCATCCAAATTTCCACTCAAACTTGAGCTTTCATTTCTCCATTTCTAATGGATGTACCATTGCTCACTTGTTTTGTTTTGTTTTGTTTGTTTTTATTGCTTATCTATGACATACACTGTCAGGGACTAGTTGGAAATGACCTTACTATGTTAATTATTTTATCTTCTCACATCTCTTTCATTGAATCCTTTATAAAAAAGATTAAAAAGTAAAAAAACAAATTTTCTTATCAGGAACTCAAGCAAATTATCACTGAAAGAAAATCATTATACTCAACAGTGTTGAGTGATCTTCCTCCAAGCGCTGCACTGTGCCAGTGGCCCGAGGCCAGAGCCAGTTCCATAAGTCCTTCAAGGAATATGGCTTCAAGAAAATTAAGGCAAAGCAAACAGGACTTGTCAAGTGGATATTCTGTGATCCTCTGGTCCATGCACAGAAAGGACAGCTATAATACTGAGCTTCCTATAAAGGTCCAATAGAGAGAAAATGGAACTGTAGCATCTTTAGAGGAAAAAAAACAAAACTATGTCCTGGCATAAGACTGGACATCCAGGACCATGGAAGAACTACAGAAGCAGGAAGAGACTTCAGGAGCCTGATGGGAGCGGGGCTGGGCTGGAAAGACTGGGGAGGGGCTGAGCATATAGCAACCTGAGGCTGGTGGGCTCTCACCTAATCCACCTCTTCAGTGGATGTCACCAAGTCTGAAGGCTATGCTACATGCCTGTGTTCTGCTGTTGTCTATTTTTTGTAGACTTTTTTTTAAGGAAAGGTTATCATATAGCTCAGGCTACATTCTAACTTGCTATATAGCTGAGAACAACTTTGCACTCCTGGTCCTCCTGTGTTCACCTCCCAAGTGCTAGGATTAAGGCATGCACTACCATGCTGAGTGAGGTTCATATCATTTTGCTTTTATAGGCAGGACATAGAATTGGCAACTGAGAAGAAAGTTCAGATGAGACCATGGAGTGGAAGCAGATGGAAATTGACCCCTAACATGAATAGAGTTGAAAAAGTTCTGGAGGCAAAGGGTGGTGATAGTGGAGGGTACCCTGACCACGTACATGCCATACCACTGAAGTGCACATATGAGCATGGTTAAAAAGGCAAACTATGTGAGATATATAGATACAGATATAGAGAGACAGATATATACACACAAATATATGCATATGTATTTTATATTTATGAGTATTTTGCTTGTATGTATGTCTGTGTAACATGAGAGTGCCTGGTACCCACATATGGTTGAAAGAGGGTGTTGGGTCCCCTGGAACTGAAATTAAAGATAGTAATTGCCATGTGGGTGATAGGAATTGAACCCAGGTCTTCTAAAAGAACAGTTAATGCTCTTCTTAACTGCTTGGCCATCTCTCCAGGCCCTTGTTATGTAAATTTTACTACAACCAAACATTAGAAAAACAATATGACAAAAAATAATAATTTATCTTTGGTTTAAAAAAAAAGTTAGGGATAGGGATAGTAACTGAACATGACTTTCCTGATACCCAAGTTTAGGACTTCTGTCTCAGGATTTCTAAGCAGACTTCCTGAGGTAGGAATGACCCTGTTTCCCTTGCTCTTTAATGGCATGCCAGAAGCCAGGCTTAAAGTAAATGGGCACTGTAAGTCCTCACTTCAAATGAATAAATAGGGCTGGAGGATGGCTCAATGGAAAAATGCAACAACGAAGACCTCAGTTCAATTCCCAGAAACCGCATAAAAGCCAAAGGGGGCAGGGCATGTCTGTAACCCCAACATTGGGGAAGAGAAAAGAGGAGGGTCCCTGGGGATCACTGGCCAGCCTATCTAGAATGCAACAGGTTCAGTGAGACTCTATCTCAGAAAATAAGGACAGTGATAGAGAAAGACACTCAACATCAACCTCTGGCCTCCACACACATATGAGCATGCATGGGCAAGTAAATTCATACATGGATATACATCTCACACACATGCACACACACATACACACACACTCACACATATATGTGCATGCATGGGCAAGTGTACTCATATATGGGCATACATCACACACACACATGAACATGCATGGGCAAGTGTACTCATAAATGGGCATACATCATACACTCACATACATATATGTGAGCATGCACAGGCAACTGTACTCATACATGGGCATATGTCACATACACACATACTCATACACACATATATGAGCATGACTGGATTATTTAGGATGTCCTTCTATATATGTGTTGCTTTTATTTATTGGTTGATTAATAAAGCTGTTTCAACCAATGATTTAGCAGAGTAAAGCCAGGAGGAAATCTGAACAGAGATATATAGAGTAGGCAGAATCAAGTGTGGAGGCCCAAAACTGTGACTCTATTTACATGTTGACCAAAGGTCAGAGAGTTGGAACTTACCTCTAGTTCCTTCAAGGTTATTGTGCTTCCACCTCAAACAAAGGTCTCACCTAGATGTAGATCAGAGAGTTCTGCTCTCTCAAGGTTATTGTCAACAGACGTGGCTAATAGCCAAACCTTATATTCCAGGCATAGAGAAGTAGATATATATGTTCCTACCTCAAGAGTCTAAGGATCCAACTAAAGGTCTAGTTCCTTTATGGAGATAATGTTGGATTCCATCCAGGGAGTGATTTGCCTACAGAATGTTTTGGTCTAGGGTGTGAGCATGACTTGCTTTGTTCTAGCAGCAGAATGTTTAACTGTGGATGTAGCCCATGACCTTCAAATGGCATGCTCATTTCCTTCTATCATGTTAATGTAATTTTTTGTCTTACTCCTACCTTTTGGGGTAAGGGGTATTTTAAGCAGTTGGAAATTAAACACGGGCGAATTTCAGTGCTCACTGGAATTCCCTCCCAATACTATCCTACGTGTTTCTCCGTTTTATTATTTTCATTCATGTCTTCATATTCTTTACTATATTTCTAAATCCCCATGCCTCTACCCTGGGCAAGAAGTACTTTTGTCGAGGCTGGCCCCCAACAATCAAAGAGACACTATGTATCTGTCAAAGGAGAATGCCAGAACCTTACCAACCTTACCAGTAGGCCACAGCCTCGTGGTGATACATAAATTAATAGAAATGGTTAATTTAAGATGTAAGAGTTAGTTAATAAGAAGCCTAAGCCATCAGGTCTGGGCAGCCAGGAACAAAAGAGCAGTCCCTGATTACATAATGACAGCCAATGTGGGGCAACTACTTCCACATAAAACCTGAAGAGAGCTTGGGAAGAAATTCTAGACACACACACACACACACACAGAGACAAAAGAGTTAAGCATGGCTTCTTGGTAACAGCATCTTCTCGGGTGGACTCTGTTTGCTAGAGGCAAGTAAAGATGCAGATCCTTCAAGAGAAGACTTCCTGACACAGCATTAGCAGCAAAAACTGCTCGGCTTCTGTGAAAGACAGCTTCTTGGTTCATGCTTGCAGCACAAATAGCTCTTGATCTTTCAGGAGGTCTTGCACTTAAATGGTGTCACTAGTTGCTTAATGTGTGACATAGACCTGCTGCATTCCTGGAGCTGGGATGGTGAGCATGGTTCACAAAGGTGATGAATGTGCCTCTGCCATGTTGGGTGGGGCAGAGCCAACAGGTAGGGCTGAAGAGTTGGTCCTAGCCACACCCACCTAGCATTTAAAAAAATGCGCTGCTGGTAAGAAAATGATTACAGATATGCAATAAAGACAGATTCACACATAAAAGACCTCTAAATGAGTCACAGTGTATTTTTTTAAAAAAATGTATGTAGACTTGGGAGAAAGAAGAAAATGAGTACAAACAGTTATAAAAAGAAATAGTTTAAAAAAATAAAACTCTTTAAAGAGACAGTTAAAGTAATATAAAAGAGATTAAAGTAAAGAAAAATAACTCATGTAAAGATGGAATATACAGAGAGAGTCTGGATTTTATATATTATTGTGTTTTCTTTGAATTTTTTTTATTGCAGAGAGACATTTGAATCTGGGAGCTGCTAAGTTAAGCCAACATGAAAGTATCTTGATTTCAAATTTTGAGTCTAAGTATATGTTACTTTGGAAATATTTCCATAGAAGATGAGAACCTGTGGATTATTTCCTGGCTAATATGGTTTGATGGAACAAGATCCCCTGAAAGGTCTCCATGAACCCAAAAGAATACTTTGCACAATAAACAGCAGGAAGCAGTTTGGAGAAAACTATACCCAAATTGCCAAAATGGTTGTTTATGTTTGTTTTCATTAAAGGAGATATTGTATAAAGATGAATAATTTACAGTGGTATGGATCTTGGTCTATTGATACAAATTTAAGGTCAATTTTGTTATATGTATATTTTACTCTTGTTTAAGGTATTGTGTTTGTGAAGCTCATTTAAAATGTAATGTATAGTTAAGAAATAGAGATTACTAGATAATCATCTGTAATAATCAAATTTTTAATTATGTTAGGTTTTCTAAATATACAGAGATATATTTCATTTGGATAGGTAATCTTTACTACTTCAAAGACCTACAGAACATGGCATTTAAAAAGGTTTTAAGAACTTAGCCTTTTCAGGACAGTGAGACATGTCTGTTTCTGGCAGTACCAATTACTTCAGAGAGGTTGATGGGCATTGAAGAAACTTGTTATGGAATTTGCCTTCAATGCCACAAGGCTAGCCATTTGGGCAAATTGCTCTTGCCTGTACTGCTTGATGGCATGCTGTATGAAATGGACATGCAGGACCCACAGAAAAAAGACTACTGAACTTGTCAAAAGAGGTGAGACAGTCCTCCAGGGTTCCTGCTTCATGAAAGAGTCTTCCAGACATTCTGCAGGACACAGAAGAAAGTGACTGACAAACTGCCAATATAGGTGGAACTGTCTTTCAAATTTCTTGCTTCATGGAAAAGTGTGTCAAATACTATGGGCCTGTAGGCTGAAGATGGATGCCCCAATTGTACAGAAAAACTTTGAGTGACTGTCCAGGTAGTGAGATGTCTCTGTCAATTCTAGAGTTTGGAAGTTGCTTACAATGTACTTCCTGTATATGTAGGTAATATTACATCCTTCTGGGGTCTTTGATGGAGTTGAAGACAAATAGTTATAATTTTCCTTAGTTATGATAAAAGATAAATTAGATATCAAACTTTACAGTCACAAAGAAATATTATAATTATAATTCTTGCTTGATAATTGTTTTGTACATGTAATTTTACTACGTTAAAGTTAAAAGCTTCCTTTTTATTTAGACAGAAAAAAGGAAGTGATATGAGATGTCCTTCTGTATATGTGTAGCTTTTATTGGTTGATTAATAAAGCTGTTTTGGCCAATGGCTTAGCAGAGTAAAGCCGGGTGGAAAATCCAAACACAGATATATAGAAAGATTAGGCAGAATCAAGGAGACATAGCATAGCTGCCAAAGGAGAAGGATGCTGGAATTTTACCACAGCCTCATGGCAATACATAAATTAATGGAAATGGGTTAATTTGAGATGTAAGAGTTAGTTAATAAGAAGCATAAGCCATCGGCTAAACAGTGTTGTAATTAATATAGTTTTTGTGATATTATTTAGGTCTGGGTTGCTGGAAACAAAAAAAAGCAATCTCTGCCTACATAAGGGCAAGTGTACTCATACACAGACATACATCACACACACACACACATATGATCATGCGTGGGCAAGTGCACTCATACATGGGTATACATCATATACACTCACACACATACACTCACACACATATTAGCATGCATGAGCAAGTGTACTCATACATGGGTATATATCATACACAAACACACAAAAAATTATCATTTTGGTTTTTCAAGACAGGGTTTCTTTGTAGCTTTAGAGCCTGTCCTGGAACTAGCTCTTGTAGACCAGGCTGGCCTCAAACTAACAGAGATCCACCTGCCTCTGCCTCCCGAGTGCTGGGATTAAAGGCTTGCGCCACCACAACCCAGCTCAAATAACGTTTTTTAAAAGGAGGAACAAACAGGTGTTGGTGTGGCGATGCTTACCTGTATTCCCAGTGCTCAGAGTGGAGGCAAATGAATCACTGTGAGCTTGATGTCTGCCTGAGCTACACAGTTAGTTCTAGACCAGTTCAAACTAGCTCAAAAACCAAAGCAAAATGAAACAAAACAAACAAACAAAAACACATACATAGACCAAACCAGCAACAACAAATCAAAAGTACGTGCACACACTTTCATAGGGATTTCAGTATTTAGAAGGACAAAGGGTTTGCATCAGCTAGTGGACCCAGGAATAGGAAAATCCATCTCTTATATCCTCAACCTCAGGCACTGGTAGGAATTAGCACTTGCCTGCCTGGCCCTTGGCTTGTGACCTGGGCCAATATCTTACCCGAAATGTCTGCTCCGTCTTCTCTCTGTGGGACACCTGATCCAGGGTGCCATCTGTCTGACTCCTTTTCAGGCCTGTTGTGATATCAGGGACATTGCTGAAATCTGCAGGGGAAGAAAACAAGGACAAAAGACACAAAGGTGTGGTCATTCCCAGTGAGCAGTAATGGTTGCCTTACTGCTAAGAGTTGGCCCTAAGAGAAAAATAGAGACGAGAAGGAAATAGCCGTCCTTAGAGAGGCCAGTGTGTCTGTCCTATGCACACAGCTGGTGCCTGCAGGGGCAGGTCCAGGCCCTTGCTGACTGCGACAGCAGCATTTTCAGGCACTTCTGGAGAGAGAGAAGAGCATAATAATGGCTTCCCTGCCTTGTCACCTCTCCTATGGTGGCACAAACCGCTGTACTAGGCTCTCAGCTCCAATAATGCCTTTGGACCAGAAACCTAACAGCAATGACCTTTGTTGCTAGCTCCCTATTTTTGGCTAGGAGAGAACAAAATTGCCAGGGATATCTTGGAAAACAAATGACGTAATACCACAGACACCACTGAACAAGTCACAACTTGTTCACTTGCGAGTGTGATTCCATTTCTGGCACCAACTGCAGCTTCATCCCGAGAGCAAACCCTTGTCAACCTCCTTGTGTTAGTGGTGAGTCTTAAAGCCTACACTTATTATATATACACGCCAGCTTCAACAATTCTCTCCACTCAATTTCAAGTTAATGAAATTCCAGAGAGATGGAAAGACCTGCCTCTACACAAAAACAGCACAGGTTTTCTTTCCAATTCTGGTATTTGATAGACTGCCCCCCCTCAGCTAGGAAAAACCAGATGGTTTCAGATCCCAGGCAGCTACAAGTAGTTAGACCATCTGAGTAGGTTGAGCTCCAAAATAAACTAAGTGACAATGGGACTGTGGGGCAGATCGGGACAGAGAGCCACAGTAAGACCTGGAGATGCTCAGCCTTGACTGCTGCGGAAGGACGCAAGCACTAAAGTCACACTGAAGACGGCGTAGGGGTCTCCAGAACACATCCCAGTCTTCTACAGAAATCTACAGTTCCACGTTCTCTTTCTCCTTGCCTCTTCCAGCATCCCCTCCCACCCTGCCCGGACACCAAGTCACACTCCAGACAATTGTCACTATAAAATTAAACAAGCCAGGTGAGGTGGTGCCCATCACAAAGGTGGGAACAGCCCCTGGGGAGGTTCCGATTAGCAATGAAGGTAAGTGTGTCTGGGATCGACTCTCCCAGGCCCCTATGACCACGTGAAGCAACCCCTCACTAGCAGGGCCACTACACGATAAAAGGAACACTAAGCGAGAATGTTCAACCTCGGTTCCTCCACTATGGTCACCTGACTCTGTTGTGTTCTCCCCTTTGGACAAGGGAGACCAACTTTATCATGAATACAAGGAAAAATCTCCCTATTCCCATGGACACAGCAACACAAAAATGCATTGCTCCATCACTTGCTCCATCCATCCATCCATCCATCCATCCATCCATCCATCCATCCAATATGTGCTTTTTGTGCACCGCCTATTTCCCATGAGACTACGAGAATGCTAGAGATGCAAAGATATGGAAGACAGGCTCGGGTCTGCTCATGGGAGGATATAAGCAATGAGTGAGAGCTGGGGAAAGACTGAGCTTAAAAAGAACACACGGGGCTGAGAGGGACTCAAGAGGAAAACTCACTCTCCCTGCACGTTAAAGGGTTTCATAAAAAGGAAATGCTTGACAGAGACTATAAATCTGAGGGATGCTTATTTGTCTTAAATATATAGGCAATAAAGCAGGGCAGGCAACAAGGGAATTCCATGAGTGGGAAGCAGCTAAGAAAAGCCAAGCTGAAGGCAATCAGGGACTATGATGAATGTGTACAGAAAGCAGTGCCTGAGGCACAGGAACGGGAGGAGGTAAGGCCTGGGCAGCAAAATAAATCGGAAGTAGATGAGGTAGAAGGATCCAGATGTTTACAAAATAGAGTAACAGCAAACTGTAAAAATTTCAATAAAATGGGCAGAGAAATGACAGCATTTGAGGAGGTAGACCCCAGACAGCCCTTCCTTCTATAAAGTGTGGCAAGATGCAGAACGCAAACTCATCCGAAGAGACGCTAGATTTGGTGTCTTCGGTGGTTCAGCTGATGGGAAACCCTAAAGAGGGCAAGACATGGAAATTTCAAGCCTACTTTTGGCAAAGCTAAGATACAACTGGATCTTCTGGCAGGAGATGATCAGAGGTCAGGCCAAAAAGGTCTTCACAGATGTGGACCTGGATGTCACTGGGATACACCTAGTAAGTCATACATGACACCTCCCACATACATGACACCTCCCACAGAAAGTATAAGATCCTCTCTAAAGGACCAAGGATTTCAGAGGGCTGCAGTTCAGTTGATAGAATACGTAACAAGCATGCACAAAGCCCCGAGTTCAATCCTAGGAACCACATAAACCAGGCATGGAGGCATATGTCTGTAATCCCAGCAGTAAGGAGGTAAAGGCAGGAGGATCAGAAGTTCAAGGTCATCCTTGAACATAGCAAGTTCAAGGGACTGTATCAAAAACAAAACAAAAAGACAAAAGAAAAACTAGGACCCTGGAAACACCAGTGCAAAGGATGTAGGAGAAAAAGAGGCAAAAAAGTCAGAGAAACACGAAGAAAAACAGAGTAACATCAGAAACCCCACAATGGGCAAGTACATCACCTAGGTAACAGAATCGGATTAGCATTCTGCTGCCTTCGTCCTGTAAACAGCAGACTCCATCAAGCAGAGGAAATATGACACATAGGTCATACATGTTTTTATTCACAATGGAGATTGCGACAGCAGCCCTCTCACACCTGGCAGGTGCTGCATGCTGGGGACAGAAACAAGACTCAGTCTCCCGTCCCAGGTTCAGACCACACCAGGGCAGAGGAGCCCTGAGCCTGAGGGGCCAGATGGATGCAAGTAAAAATAGCATGGGAGGTGTGGGAGTGGGTGCCGAGCTAATTCTGAGTCATCCATTGAATATATTCACAAAACTTTGGAACTTATGGGAGAGTCTCCCAGCCACCACGGGTCTCATAGGCTCATTGACTTCCTGAGACCATGCCGCAGGTAAGGAAGAGAAAGGTGTGGCTTGTACCCAGTGACTGAACACGGATATAGATCCTGTCAGAACCCTGTCCACTCCAAGGAGCCCCTCCACCACCTTCATCTCCTTAACTGCAGAGAGCTTGTAGGCACTTCTGGTGCTTTCTGTGAATGCAAGCCTGGGCAGGCTAGCCCGGAAACCAACTTCATTGCCCCATCCCCTGGGACACAGAGAAGGGTGCTCTAGACATCCCTGAGAGCTGCTTCACCATCCAGATGTCACAAGGCACCGTGTATCTGAACACACAGAATCCCCAGGATGTCAGTCATGAGCTAGCATTGTCCTGGAGATTGGCAAGACTCTTGGAGAGCCAAGCTCGACACAGTAGATGGCTGACAACCTGCCTTCAAGCGTCTAAAACTTTACCAGTGACCTATGGGACAGCTAGTATCAGTCATCAGTTTGACAGATACCTAGGGCATGTCTCAGGGGGTTTCTAATTAGGTTAATTGAATGGGATGACACACACTGACTGCTGGTGGCACCATTCAATAGGCTGGGCAGAATAACGAGACAGCAAGCGGAGGACCAGCATTCGTCTCTCTCTGCTTCCTGGCTGCAGAAGCAATTAAGCAGATGCCTCGGGCTCTCACTGGCTGCTGACTTCCCACCTCGATGGGCAGTAGCTTCAGATTTCCCTAGGTTCCCTTTGTAAGGAGTCTTGCCACAGCAACAAATGGGGTAGTAACCTGTGCAACCCACACCGAGAGAGCCCTGTGTGCTGTTTCTAGAGGAGAAAGAGGGTGGGGGGGATGCATTCTGGAAGAATAGAAAACCAGCAATAAAAAAAAAAAGAGTGTAGGCTGGCCAAATCTGAGCGCTTGTGTACACAGCTGCTTAAGTATGCTGGGTACTGAATGCCTACCCATCCACCGCACCCACATGCTGCCCACATCCTAAGCAAGAGCAGCTAAAGTCAGGACATACATCCTAATTCTAGGTTTTACCTGACTGGGCCTTCTCATTGGGACAAGCACAGTGACACGCTGGAGGGGATCCTGTAGGGTCACACTAAGTGTATGCTCCCGCCCACACTGCACCCAGTGCTGTCCAGAACCCATGAGAGCAATCATGAAAAACAGCCAAATTGTAAACCCGTCAACAGAGCTATTTCCGCATGTGTTAAATTTATGCCCTTGTCTGTCTTCTGTGCCTTGTGGAAATCAAGTCTGGGATGAGGGCTTGCAAATCGAAAAGCCTACCATTTAACATGGCCAGCAAGAACTTCTATCTGGCAGGTGAGGGAACCAAGATGCAAAGAGCTACGTGAGCATCTACTCCTCCACACGTGGTTTAGAGAGCCCAGCGTTCAGATGGGTGCCAGGCACTGAGCGGTCACCAGGCACCATGTCAGGAGCCAGCCGTGCTGATTTCGTACTCAACTGCCTTTCTTCCTTCAATCAGAGGTATTTTCTAGAGGTGGACGACATGCCAGCCAGTCTGTCACGGAAAGCCATTGCCTCTCTACTATACCATATGCCCGCCAGTTCTTGACAGACAAGCAGGGAAAACACAAGTCTTTAGGTAGGTGACACCTAGTAATTCAAAGTCTTCCTGAGCTATGTGTCAGCACATGCCCCATTAGTGCCACTGGCAGCCTCAAATCCTTCTCAATTAAAGGGCAACCTGCGCTAGAATAGCATCTTGGGTACCAATTTAAAAATAGAAACGCCAGGAAATGCTGAAATTCAGATTGCTCCCATTCACGTACGTGGTGGTTTTAATCTAAAGATTACAATTGTATCACTTCCAAATCTGAGCTAGCACATTTAATATGCAAGACAGCATCAGTTAACGTGCAAGAAAGTAGGTTTCTCTGTTTACTTCCTGTCCTGTAAGAAGCAGTACCTCATGTGAACCCTGATAGAAACGAGGACGGATTCTCTGAAACGGGAGTAGGGGAAACTCAAAGGGGACTTGTGGGCAGTGCCATTCCCAGGGCATCCACCCTGAAGCTTAGTTCTAAGGAAGCCTCATTTGAGGAGTCAGCTGTGTTTGTTTTATATAGCTGGTGTGTCCTACAGTCCCCGGTGGCAAAGGAAGAGGGCTTACATTTTTTTTCTGGACAGCTCCCAAGTGGCAACTGACAAAGGTTAATTCCAGGCTGCTTGTGGCCTCAAGGACAGGAAGGAATGCAGGTTCTGGCCTTGAAGTTGTTGGGGTTGAAACCTGCCTAGGACAAGACAACTGAGTCTAGCGAGAGCGAGCTAAGACCCACCCTATCCAAAAGTCTGAGAACGGTCCCTGGGTCCTCAGGAGCAGCAACTACAAAGGAAACTCAAGGAAAGACCCCAGATGGCATCCGGCACTGTGCTCCAAACAAACAACAACAAATCCAACTTGTAGGACATTAATTTCCTTGCATTTTTGAGGAATTAATGATGGAAGTAGCTACCATGTGAATGTGTACCCCAGAAGCCGTGTTTGGGAAAGGATTGCCACTGACAATGCCAGGAGACGGGATCTGATGAGGTCCCCAGGATATGACGTCAGTGCACCAGAAAATGACTCTCAGGGGTGTGCACACTATTCTCTCTGCCTCCTGCCACATGAGGATGCAGAGGTCATGGCCACTGGATGGTCAAAGGCCCAACCTACTAATGTCCTTGGACTTTAGTGACCTCGGGTTTCAGCTTCCAGAACTCTAAGCCAGTGTTTCTGCTAGAGATAACCCAGACTCCAGAATCACAACCAGCGGTACAAATCCCCCATATGGATGAGGGAAGCAGTCACGGCTTTGGACAGGCTCTGCTCCAAAGTGGGGATGAGTCATCCGCAGTCGGAAGGGCAGGCAGGACAACTTCCGTTTAGTCCTGGAGACTCCACCACTGAACAACTCCCTTTCCAAGTATATTACAGTACACTGACTGCAATACTGTCAGGTCTAAAGACCCTCTTTTGATCATGCATTTTCCCTATCCTGAAAAAAAACTATATTATTAACTACCTCTACAATTCATAAAAGGCCAAGTAGACTGCCCACATATGCCACAAGGTGAAAAGGGTAAGTCAATCTGTAGCTTTTCAAGTGGTGTTCCAATCTGTAAATGGCAAATCCAAGGACTCTGAAGGCCATTTGTAGGCCACTCACGCCTGGCACTGCAGCGACACAGGGACCTGTGCCGGTATTTTATCACAGACAACTGCCAAGGTGTCATGGGATCGGAGGGTGGGGTGCCAGAGTGATATAATTTCCATAAGGCAGAACCTCTTGGCAACGTTCTCAAGGAAACAAGCGGGCGTCATGTTTCCCTTTGGTCACTGTATGCTGCATGCTGTGGAAAGGCCAAGGGCCCTGCGGCCTCCAAGAGGTGGTTTACATTTACTTAGGAACAGCGCTAATCCTTGGCTCAGTTCCTTTGTGTTTTCTCCCCACGTCTTGATCTAGATCCATCTAGGAGACAGATCTCTCTGGGCGTGTTTCTAGGAAGTTTCTAGATGAACCTAGTCATGGTGGGAAGACTTGCTGTAGATGCTGTGAGTACCACTCCATGGGCCAAGACCCTAGACTGTATAAAAATAAGAGAGGCAGGAAGCGCCAGCATCCCTCTCTCCCTGCTTCCCAACTGTGAATTCGACAGGATCAGTTACCACCTTGCTCCAACCACCGTGCCTTCATGGTCACAATCAACTACAACCAATGCATACCCTTCCTTAAGCTGCTTTTTCAGGAATTTTGACATAAGAACAAGAAAACTCATACAATGAAAACCCCCAAAAGCTTCCTGTAACATGTGAGATTAATTGGAGTCCTGTGAGAGATCCATCAGCCACTGATCCACTGGCACTCAGACGACAGTTTGTGTGAACTCTGGTCTCACTCTGCACTGTAACCGGAGAAATCTTATCTCATTCGGTTCCTCTGTGTGTATCTTTTGCTTTTTTCTTCCTCAACTACAAATGCCATTTGAGGAGAAGATCAGTATTTGAGTAAATCAAAGCTGCCAGCTAACCAACAGTTCTTTATACATACAAAGTTGAGAGTCCTCCAAGCCAGCCCAGCTATCCCACAGTTCCCTGCTAACCTGGCATACGGAAAGACAGCACGGAGAACACACCAAACGTGGAGTCTGTTTGCAAAGAATGCTGAGAAGCTCCTCCATTTTAGTTGGAAGTCTATGAGTTTTATATAACTGTGGCTATTCTTTAACTAATTTAGATTCCCTGAGTTTTATTCAAGTTTTACTTTAAAGCGCAGTGGCCTATGGCACCTTTCATTAAAGACATTTACTGTGCTCTGTCCTCCAAGCAAATATTACTCGCCAATTGTCCAAGTAACCGAATGGCAATAAGATACTTAAAGGAAATAATAAACACACGTTTCAGAGGCTAAGAAAAATAATGGAACTGACCCCGTTCAATGTTAAGCAAGTCCTGACCTGACTACCCAACCAAAAAACCACCATTTAATGCCACATGTTATTATTACATAAAAATTCAATCTACTTATCTGACTGTGATTTAAGATTCTGTGTGTGTGTGTATCTGTCTCTCTGCCTGTCCATGTGTCTGTGTGTCTCTCTATGTGCATGTGTGTGTGAGTGTGTGTGTATCTGTCTCTCTGCCTGTCCATGTGTCTGTCTGTCTATGTGCATGTGTGTGTGTGTATGTCTCTCTGCCTGTCCATGTGTCTGTGTGTCTCTCTATGTGCGTGTGTGTGTGTGTGTGTGTGTGTGTGTGTATCTGTCTCTCTGCCTGATGGAGGACTTTCACTGGTTAATTAATAATGAAACTGCTTGGCCCAATAGGTCAGAACATAGGTGGGTGGAGC